>NC_079157.1:21446901-22668567 GCF_947563725.1 Argiope bruennichi | reverse complement strand
GAAATAGAGAGCACGAGAGCGTGTTCAGAACTTATATAATTTTAAAAGGGAATCTATAGACTCAGCGTTTTGCTTCAATTGGAAAAAGTATAACTTGGAAGTCAAAGCTACTTGAAGATTGGAATTCGAGCGGTTAGAAAATTATTTTTTAGAATGTAAATTAATTAGAAATTGTTATTTTATATATACTTAAAACAAAGCGGAATTTCCTTTGCATATTAATATTAAACATATATTTTTTTAATTTTCTAGCATATCATGTTTATGTCATATATTTGACATCTGATGTCATTAAAAATTTATAATATAAATATTATAATATATTATAAAAATGTATTACTTTTTTAAATACTAAAAATTTACTCGGAAATGTTCAAAAACAAACAAGATTTTTGTGAAAGTTTAGGCAAAATTAATTAAGTAGTTTTTCATTAATAAAAAAAATCTATTAAATAAATCCCGATAGTAAAATCCTGAGTAACAAAAATTATATCAGTTATATAAAAATAAAGTCACAAAATCATTTTTAAATATTTCCTCTTATCGTAAGGGCAAATCCGAAACAGTTTCAAGCTTTTCGCACAATATTCATCTTATTCATCTGCTTGAAAATGGAGACATGATGAATAATTTCCAGTCATGCATGTTAAAAAGACATGCTGAGTTCCGGAAAAGAGCATCAGATAGTCAAGTGTGACATCAGAAATTCATCGATTTATGCGGTTGGCGCCATCCTGTAATCGATCTTTCCTCAGTAAATAAATGCCACGTGAACCAGTGTATATTTCGTCCATTAACGATATTTGCTTTTCCATCAGCCCTAGGCTCAGTATCTTTTATTTATTCGCTGAGTTGTACTACTTAACTTTTCCAGATTTCCGAAAGAGATTTGATTGAAAATTATTGCAATGTATTCTTTTTTTCTTGCATAAATAAATAAATATACACCATTTTCAAGCAACGATTATTTATCACATTTTTAACAACGTTGTCAGACGAATGAATCATAATTAATATTTTTAGCAGACGATATTTTTTCTTTGTTATGGAAATGGAAGGGAAAGAATTTATTATCAGACGATAATTTTGTATAAAAAAATTTTGCTATTATTTATAATAATAGTTTTGATACAAATATAGTGGATATATTTTTTTGTATTTTTTCTTCTTTCAAACATTTAGTAATGATTATTATTTAATTATTTAAACAAGATTTAACTATTTAAACAAGAAATAGTTAAGAATTTTAGAAGAAAAAGAACTTTAAAACTAATTCGGATTTCGCATTCTTTATTTAAAAGTTATGCAATTACATGAATAATAAATAGGGTAATTTAACATAAACGTGATGGTTTTTTATGTGTGTGTATATTTTTCACGTTTTAAACGTCTAATCGCTTAGAAGCTATTGTTTAAATTATATTTCTAAGATTTAAAACTACATAATTTGTGATTTTAATAGAACAGAGAACACTGAATAAATTCGCATTTTATATTATTTCCTTTATCTTTTTTTTTTTTTTTTTGAAAATTAGACCATTAATTAAATAAAAAATAGGGTAATTTGATACCTAAATATGTTGAATTTTGTGCATTTCTCCCTTTTAAAACGCTTAGTTGCTTAGAAATTATTATTATTAAAATTAAATTTCTAATATTTAAAACGTGATATTTCATAATTTTAATGGAAAAAGAACTTTGTAACTTGTAGTCTTTTTTTTCTGAAAATTATTCATTTATCTTAAAAATAAATAGAGTAATTTATTATCTATTATTAGTAATAATTATAGATAGAGTAATTATCTTAAATATAAATGGAGTAACCTTTATTCGCTTAATATTTCTAAGATTTAAAACGAGATGGCTCAAGATTTTAATTGGAAAAAAAAGAATGTTATTCTTGAAATTCTACAATTATTTGAATAATAAAAGAAATGTTTCTTTTTATTAAAAAAAATTAATAACATGCTTTCTTTGGCTCATATTTGAAAATACTACCTTTAAAAAATTATCTTTTTATACTCCCAGGATCTTGAAAATAAATTTAATGAACTTGTTTCACATGATTAAAAATAATGAGATATTTTCCACAGTCTTTCTCATATATTTACACATAAGATAATTACTTTTAATGAAATGATTTATTTCGCTTGCGTATTAAACCAGCAAATTCTCATGCGTGGCATTCCTAAAAAATTCTAAAAATGCATAAAATTATTGTTTCTAAATACTGTATGATGCAGCTTTCTTTATTACATTATCCTTACTGTTTTATAAATATAATTAAGAAAACAATTACTTGAAAAATAGAATTTTACATAATAGCAAATATTAAAAAAATTGCGATGCCAATTAAATTGATTAAAAATATATTTCTCTAAATTACAAATAATAATAATTAAATTAGCCGTCGATCTTTTCCACCTAAATTAATGTTATTTTAGGCTTTTTAATGATTAATAAGGAATATATATTTTTATTTTCAACTTATTTAAGGAATATAATTTTATTTCACCTTTTTAATTTCAACTTATTATACGACTGAAAAACACGAATTTAATGAAATCAATCTGTAATAAATTACGACGCGTGCAAACTAAAAGCATATATATGCTACTATATAAAAGCGAAATTGCAAATCATATTTCGCAGTTCAAGGAGAAATCAATTTTTCTTTAACTTAATTTTAACATTGGCGGCACGCAACTGAATGTTTTGATGAATAAGTTTGAATTTCATCGTAACATTAAACACATTGTTACAGATAGTGTTTCAAATTAGAAAATTTACTAAAAATAAAGAATAAAAAAGTACGGAAATGAAACTGATATCAATAAAAAAGTAATTTTCTGGATACAAAAAACAACAACATAAAAACAATTTTTATGTGATAACAGTTTGGAAGCTATAAACATTAGCTTCCATAAGCACATCATCGCGATTAGCCCAACTGGAGATGGTTAAATCTATTTTTACTCTTTATTAAATTTCCTGTTTTATGCCTACTTCTATCATCCAGCTTTCTTTTAGATCTTCTTTCCTTTGACTGAACGGTGTTTTTGGAGATATGTCGAGACCTCCCCCAAGCATTTTTAAGTATTCAGTAATTTTAATTTCCATATTGCGTTTGTTTACATTTGACTAATGCCATTCTACGATAAAGAATAAAAGTAATTTCTGCACTACGCACATTTCAAATATATGGAACCAATTTAATCGTAACTGTAATATTCAAACGTGCTAAACAACAAAATGAATATAATAATTTAATGTTTTATATAAACGGAACGAATGATAACAATTATTAAATATGCGAAGTAAAATTTTCTTTAAATGTGTGTATTAATTACAGAATTAAAAAAAAATATGAATAGAAGCTTACCTATTTATATTTAGATTGCGATGAATATCAAGTATGTATACAGAAAAATATATCTTCATATCAACAACATTGATTCGAAACTTAATACTAATTTTAAAAATTTACGAGAAATAAAATGCAGCATATCAAGTTTCATTCATACTATATGTTTTGTTTCTGAATTTTGACATGATTTTCTGGCATGTTTTCCTCCGAATTCATTGAGGTTTGATACGTGATTTATATGGATTGAAAAGTTTTCGTGTTTTCAATAGTAATCCTTTTTTCTTAGATATGCATAATATACAAGAAATTTTTTTTTAAAGTTCACTTAATATTAGAAATGGTTTTTAAAGGAGTATACTGAAAAAATGCGCAAACCAGTTATATCATAAAGGCTCCAAAAATATGTAATTTTTATACTAAAAAGTACTATAAATTAAAAAAGATAAAAGTTTATTTTATTATTTAGTTTATCGTAATACCATTTTCAATTTTTAATCTACACAAAAAAGAAGAAAAAGAAGAAAGATGCATGAATAGTATTAAATATTCTTGAATTTCTTCTTACAGAGCACATTTCCCAGTTTACAATTTTCTATGAACACGAAATTTATTCTTCGAATTAAAATTCTCATCACTAGTTTAACTAGAAAACGAGTTTCTCTGTTGCCAAATAATTATTCAGAAAGTTTTGGAAACATTGTGGCAGTAATTGAGACGAATGAGCAACAAACGAAAAAATTTATTTAACTAAATTCTATATTTTTATCGTTTGCATTGTAACACTATTCTAAACAATGTTTCCCTGCATTTGAGAGAAAATAAATTACTTTTATTTCAGAATATTTTTTTGTTCGCAATGAGTTTTTGAAAAGATTGCATTCAAAAATTTTTAATCCAATATTATAGTTGTTACAACTTAGGATTTTTGCATTTCTTCTTTTCAATGTAAAAGTGCTTTTATTGAATTATTTAATTTTTTCTGCATTTCATTTTCAATCTGTAAATATAACATTTTTTGCTTTTTTCCAAATTTAACAATAATTTTGAAATTTATTCATCTTTTATTTTTTGTTGTTCTTGGAATTTTAATTTTATTCATTTCCATTGAATTAGAATATGGAAGTAAATTTCAAATAAAGCTTTTAAGAAATTTATTCATTCCAATTTAATCTTCAAAGCTAAATTTTCGCTGTTTTATCTTTGTAAAAAAATTTGTGTCGTCATTCCGAAATTTGAAAAAGCGTTGTCAGAAAATCGAAGAATATTTCTTTGATTTTGAATGTATAAATATGAGATGCTGAATGTTCGTAAAATAACTTTAAAAATGTAAAGAAAAAAAAAAAGAAACCACATGGTAAAATGCATTCATACTTTTCATTCAATAATATTACACTTCATACTATGCATTATGCATTTTTCAGTTTATATAATAATCAACCCTTTAAAAATTATTAATTTTAAGTGTATTTAAAACAAGGTCATTATATTCATTGAATCTTTACTATAATTATAATTATAATTAAAGTATATTTATAATTATAGTAAATTAACATATTATTATAATTTTGCTTTTATTTTTACAGAATATTTTTTTACTCAACATAACAAGTTTTATATATTCACATGTATATAATATCACTATATATTTTAAATTTGTTTGTAAAAAATAAATGCTTTAAAATACAAATATATTAATGCCGTTTTATGATTAAAAATCACATTCTTCTTATATACTATGGTTTGATTCAAATAGAAATTTTTAAAACAAAAAAATCCTTTGATTTACAGTACAAATTACAAAAATGTTTATAGCCAAAAAAGTCCCATTTGTCTGACCTCCAGTTGATGTTCATGTTTAGATAGGCGTTTATTTTCAAGCATTTTAATTAGCTATGTTTGAAGAGGAAATCTTTCATTGAATACAAGATTTAAATTTATCCATAATTATATTTAAGGCACATGAACATATTTGAATATGTCGTGAAATTTTTGGTGGTAGTAAAATCTTAAGGAATTCTGATGCTCGACTGGTGAAAGCAGAGCTCTGGAAGCATACTAGAAGATTATTTAATTATGAAACGAACTTGCAATGAATTTCATTTCATATTATTCATTTACTAACCGACGTTGGCAACCAGCTGTGTCGTTGCTAAAATTTTCTAAATGGTTGCAAAAATTTTCAACTAAACATTTTATGGAATTTGGTCTTAATAGCTTCTTCGACAAAATATCTTCAAGTTCAAATTTTGATAGATATACAATTCACACTATTTTAGAACCTTATGCCATTCTGTGCTTTTTTTTTTATTTTTCATCAGTTTTTGTGAAATTCATGAAAAAAGAATGCATTCGGTCGGCCACAAAATAAAAACGAAAAAATAAAATTCTAAATTTCAATTGTAATTTTATCAATAATTTTGGTGTTTTTCCAAGATTCTTTTTATATTTTTTTATTAATGTTTGTGATACGTCTAATATTCTATCAGAATTCTTCATATTTTTGTATTCTAATTGATTATATGCCTAAAATATTCTTTAAAAAATTTGAATAAATATAAAAAAAATACAGCCAAAAAAAATTGGTAGTATAGAAAAGATGATTTTTTGAAGATTTATTAAAATTTTTTAAAAAATCATTCCAAGGTGAACATTTTCACCTTCTAAAATGTATAAGTTCAGTAATTCTAAGTTAATTGGTTTAGCCTATAGAGAACCAGAATAATACACACAAAAACGCACAAAAATTGCACATTTATCTTTATTATAAGTAAGATAAAGAAATAAAGAACATAAATTAATTATAAACAAAACTATTCATGCAAAAATTATCATCTTTCAATGATAGTGACTGGCAATGTCAGACGACATTGAATCTCACTTAAAAAATTATATTATATTTCGTCATGGAAAAAAATTTTTCACAAAAAAAGAAAATGAACTCAAAAGAAAAAGAACTCCGCTATCAGTAAAATCTCTATTGTAAATTATTTACCATAAAATACAAAGCATTTTTCTCACAAAAAAAGCATAAAGTTAAAATTGACAGAGTTAAATTTAGCTTCCAAATTACAGATTTCTTCATTTTGCAGTATTTAACGAATCCATATAAACAGATTTGTTTACAGTTCAATAAAATCTCCGTTCTAATTTATTTCACATAAACAAGAATTTATTTTCCTTGCCAGCGAAAATACTAGGGTAAAATTTCAAAATTATGACAAAACTTTAAAAAGATGCACATTTTAAGCATTTGCTTCATTAAATTTTATGTTGATATTTTTATCACAATTCTGCTATCTAAATTTCCTTTTATTACAATAGTTTTCAAGGATTGTTTTTATTTACTCATTTCATTTGTTTTTATAATATGGTTGACATTTCCGAAGTAGAGACAAATATTTTTTCCTGTGTTTCGAAAACATTCTGATTCATGATTGTTATGTTTATTACTTCTTCAAAAGGAATTTGTTCCTTAATTTTTCTTAGAAAAGCATTCAGGTAATCTTTATCGTAATTCTGGTATCTGATTTTTTTTTCATTAATAAAAGATAAAAAAAAATATAAGTTTAAAAACAGAATCTTGAATTTATTTCCTATCTCAATAGAAATTGATAAATCAGTCTAAATTTCTGCATTCCATTATAATAAAGAAAAGGAAGTACTGTAGGCCACATCTGCATCAGCATTACATTATTAAAAAAAATCGGAGCGATGCCATTTATAAAGAAATGTTGCGGAAGAAAACAAAATCATTTCAGAAGAAAAGAACCTCATTTGCATGTGAGGATGATGATGATGACAATCGCAACAGCAAAAAATAAAGCGTTGATTTCACGGATCAAGTAATTTATCGGTGAGTTTTAAAAGAACTAACAGTAAACTACCACAGAAACAAGTTTACTTCCTCTAGAAAAAACAAACAAATGCGTTCGAAAAAAATAAATAAATAAAGATAAAAAAATAAGAACTGGATAAATGCAAACAAATAAACAAAAAAAGGATGTTTGGAATAAACCGAAAATTAGAATATCTGCATCAGTAAGTGTTTCTTTTGCGGTAAAAATAACAATAACAAATAAAAAAAAAAGATCAGTTAGGAAGAAAAATAAATAAATAATAAGTAAAATTGTTTTTCCCTCACCTGCTATGAAGTAGATTGTGATTGGTCAATTTTCTTAACGGTTCCTTAGATTTGTTTGTCTGATGTGTGTTCCAGGTTGATCGGTTCCGGTATGGAGTTTATTTTTCCAATTGGTTCCGATTTCCCTTGCTTAACATTGCCTAAAGTGATGTGGGGGAAAAAAAGTGCTTAAGTGTGGGAAGGAAGCAGTATGGGAATAGGAAGGAATGCAAAACAAGCGCAATTCCGGCTAAGACAGAGAACGATGCATCAACATCCAGGTTAAAATAAGGTTCTTTTTTCTTTCTTTTTTTTTGGCAACACCGAAACGTTTCCGGCTACTTGATAAACAAAAACATTCTAAGAAGGAATGATCACGAATTCACGCTGTGGCTATTAAATCTGTTGCTTTTTGTTCTGCATCGTGGTTTCTATTTTATTCGGATTTAATAACTCAATTTTTAAAGAATATATCTATTACTTACATTCTACCATAAAATTAATGGATCCAATTTATATTTTACAAAAATATTATTGACTTTTGACCCTTAGAAATAGATAATTGTTTTGAACTGCATACAATAAATTCTCGAATATCTAAGAAATATTTTTATTCGATTTTTTTTAATCTCCGTTTTACTGAGAGAAACAAGACGTTTAGCGTCATTTAATAACAAAATATTCATACAAAACTTCAATCAGAAATTTTTAAAAAATCTTTAGGAAAAGTAAACACACAAACTTGGAAGTTCACTTCCTGCAGTAAATGAAAATTTTTCGAAAGCATTTTGCGGTATTTTGTATTTTCATTTCAATTCAGCAAAGAAATTGGAAATATTTATTTAGAATATAATTGATAGTCCAATTTTCATTTAAAGAAAATATAATTTTCGACTTTCGAAGAAGATAATGTTTATAACCAATATATTTATTTAAAGAGCACAAAACATTCCTATGAATTATAGAATTTTACTCGGAATGTTATTATCGAAAATATTTGCTGCCTTTAAAAACTTTTTTAAAAATTCTATTAAGAACTAATTTTTCTAGAAAATGCTTTTTACTGTTTGTATGCGATATTAAAACTACGAATCCATTTAGAGCGCTGCAAAGAATCAATTCGATCTCGACATTTTGTAAAGTTTCGTCATTCAAAATGTCTCTGAATTCGATTTTTTTTTAATTACACCCTTACCATTTTATCTTTTATATGTATACACGAAAAAGCGAGAGGTATTATTGAGTATAACGCTTCTTGCTAGACGATTAAATCCTGGGCCAGGGTTTTTACACATAATTTTCAGAAAAGCATCAAACTATAGATTTATTTAAGAAAAAAGGTGGAAAGTTTTTAAAATTGGAAATAAGAAAAAGTTGGGGGGGGGGAATCTTAAATTTCGAAAAATGTTATTAACTCGTTTTTATTGACTTTAAATAAAAATATTCTATATTTCAGTAGATTTTGCATTTATTCAAATGCATGTTGCCATTCTATTCAATAAAAATGTATTAATATTAAAATAAAAGTTATTTTTGACAGAACAGAAATAATTTTTAAAAAATTCAGAAATTAAAAAATAACATTCCATTTAGTTTTCATTGGTTAAATAGTTGTTTGGTATATAAGATAATTTGAAAATAATATTCTTCGAATGACCTTTTTCATAGTTATCGGCTCCCAAAAACAAAATGAAGGTAACCAAGAACGGAAGAAAACAAATCGTCTGCTATCTTTGAGTTGAAGATGTTTTATTGGTGCCAAATCAAAGTATTTAATTGCGAAATACAGTGGCTCCCAAAAGTGTTCGTACACCAACAAGAATCAATTAAAAATCTCATTATTTACCATTATATATTCTTATTTTTACATGAAAATTTTTTCATAGCATATTTTTACAGTTCTTAATAAAGCAGTGAAGAATAAATTTTCATTACGATGCAAATTATTTTTTTAAAAATGACAATAAATAAAATTGCACAAAAATAGGACACAAAAGTGATCATACACTTTAAAAAAACATCACTAAATATGAAATTTTCTAAATTTTTATAAATGTTTAGTATTTAGTAGGATATCCTTTATTCTTTATAACAGCTTTTAAACGTTTGGGCATAGATTTAACTAAACGGTCGGTTACTTCTGCACCGATCTTGTTCCATTCTTCGATCATTACTGCTGTCAGTTGAATTTTCGATTTAATGTCGTGACTTCTTATTCGCACCTCTAATTCTTTCCAAATATGTTCTATAGGGTTTAAATCCGGTGATTGAGCTGGTGTTTTAAGGGTTTGAGGGCAATGATAGAGGCAAAAAAGACGAACATTCATGGCCGTGTTCTTAGGATCGTTGTCTTGGTAATACACAAAGTTGTTTAAAATGCCCAATTTTTGTGCTGACACTTTTAAATTATTATTGAGAATATTTATATAAACTCTATGATCCATTATACCATCAATGAATACTAAATTGCCTACTCCAGCCGCTGACATACACCCCCTAACCATGACACCTCCACCGCCATGTTGTACTGTTCCAACTAAATTCTTGGGATTAAGTTCTTCGTTTTTTATTTCCATACAATGATTCTCCCATCCGATCCAAAGATGTTAAACTTACTTTCATCTGCAAATAAGATACGATTCCAATAGCTCTCTGGCTGGTTTATCATATATTTGGCAAATTTAAGCCTAGCAATTCTGCTCTTCTGACTTACAAAGAATTTTCTTCGTGCAGAGCGGCCATGTTTACCGACATTCCGAAGAATTCTACGAATAGTTTCATAGGAATTAGAAGTTCCATTTGATTCATTATATTGTGAAGTAAACTTTATTGCACTCAGACGTGGATTTTTTAGAAATTTACTCACAATATTTCTTTGACTTCTAGCTGACAGAATGTGAGGGCGACCATTACGAGGCTTGTTTGCAATCCTTTTTCCCTCTCTGTAACGTTTTATTATGCTTTGCACCGTTGAATGTAGATTAGTTATAGTTGCAATGCCTCTAATTGATTTTCCAGCTTTAAAATGAAATATAATTAATTTTCGTACGTCTAAACTCGTTTCTTTACGAATGCGCGTCATATCTAAGAATAAAGTAAATAGAATAAATAATTGTGATATTAAATACTGAAATCAAACGATTTTAGTGTATTTTTCAATTAGAAGAAAAATAAGCCACAAAAGATATTTTTATGATGAATTTAAATAAATAATGTTTGGGTGTACGAAGACTTTTGTGTTCTAATTTTCTGACATTTTTAATTTATTTATTTTTTAGAACAATACTACTTGATTTTTTTATAAAAATATTTGTTCAGTTTTATTAAGAACTATTTAAAGATGCTAATTAAAAAAAACCAACTAATAAAATGCTTTATTAAGAAGTATAGAACACAATTTCGGCAAATTTCTTTAGTGTACGAACACTTTTGGGAGCCACTGTATATATAGAATTGAACAGCTTTGATTGCACTGTTTGAGTGGATAGTTATGTCTAACTATAACAAAAAATCGACGAATACCTGTAGTAGAAAAATAATATCTAATTCAGACATTTTTTACATAAAAACAAAATAAAATTTCATTAAAATCATTCCATATACATTTGCAAAAAGAAAAAAAAATTGCTAGATTCTGCTATTATATTTAGTGTTAGAAAAATTTACGATGATTCATTCATTGAAATATCTTATCTTAAAAATTATTAATTAATAGTTTTAGAATCAATATAAAAATATAAAAAATTTTCATGGTGTTGAAATATTCATTAATTCTTTAGTAGTGTAATCCTACAATTTTTCCCTACTTAATTATCATAATTAACACTATTCTAAGTAATGCTTCGTAAATTGACGATTTTTCTTCCTAAATTAAATAAATATTACTGTTATTTTGCCTTATATTTGTAATAAGGAAATTTTTTTCTAAATTCTGCATGTATAATTATTGCTAGAAAAATTTACATGAATCTCTTATTAAAATTCTTATCTTAAAAGCTATTAATTAATAGTTTTATAATCAATGTGCAAATCTAAAAAATTTTCACGGTATTGAAATATTTATTAATTCTTTACTAGTATAATCCTACAATTTTTGACGACTTAACTATCATGATTAACACTTCTCTAATTAATATTCGAATGCTTTATAAATCGAACAATTTTTTTTCCTAAATCAAATAAAAAATAATGTTACTTTGCCTTTATGATTAAAGTAAATTGCAAGCAATTAATAACGACTATCTCTAGTTAGAATATTATTAAAAGAAGAAAATTGTGAATTAAATGTCTCTTCAAGCATTTTAAAAAAATTAATTTCTAATCATCATTACGATAAGAAAGACTTTATAATCCATATCTGGAACGTGGAGAGAGATAATGGCTAAATCATATATTACAGAATCTCAATCAAAATTATTTGAAAAGTCATTTTTGAATACCTTATTTTTAAAAAAATTCTGATAAAATCACAAAAGAATAGATTAAAACGGAAAGATTAAGTAATCATTTGGAAATATAATTTGGGAATTACAATGCATTAATTTTAATTACTTTTTTTTTTCATTTTTACCTTTTAGCAGCACAGATTAAACAATGAAGATTTTTTTTCAGTATATTCATTCATAAAAATCGATAATCAATTATTAGTTAAAAGACGACAGCGACATAGTCAACTCAAATTGAATCGAGTTGCATTTATATGAAATATGTAGCATTCTAATAGTTTTTCAAGAATATTATTTAACCATCAGATTTTGAAACGATTAGCTCTCTGCATATAATAATTAAGTAGTTAGAATCGAGGTACTAATTTATCTTAAAAAGATATTTAACTGCTTAAAATTTGTACGATAAAATTAGTATAAATATTTTACAAATTATTATTTTGTTTTCAATAATTAAGACTAGTGATTAAACTATTTTGGCTTTTGAAGAATTATCGTCTGCTTGTTAGGACAAAAAAAAAAAAAAAAAAAAAATTCTTTGAAAAAAGAAAGTATTTTTTATATATTTTTTAAATTTATTTATTTATTTTTGAAATTCCAAATTGTCGTTTGCTGAAAAAGAAACTCATATTATGTTTATAAGCGAAAAGAATAAAATTAGTTGACCTTACTGTATCATGAAAAAAGTCATCTGTTATCTAATTGCTCGTTTGTGTCATGACATCTGAATTCCAAAATTAAATTTGTGCACTGAATATTTTGCTTGTTCTATGGAGAAAAAAATCTATATAGAGAAAAAAAAATATTATTAATATTTATCATTGAAAAAAGATAAAAAAAATTTCCTGAAACAGTATAACAACTGATAAGTAAGCTTCCAAAAATTAGATTACTCTCTAGACTTTAATGCTGTTGCCATGCAATGTAAATGAAATACTGTACATCCCAAAAATGATAAGGAAGAGTTAAAAATAGTTAATGTTTTTATATTCAGAAGACTTTTATCAGTTCTGGCGACATCGTGATGAGTTTTTCTTTCCAATAGAATAAAATTTTTCTTATTTTTAATATAATTTAATTTAAATAATACTTTTAAAGTTTGTTTTTCAAGGAATATATTATCCTTTGAGGAAATTAACGACGAATTATCAAAAATCGTGTCGTTATACTAAATTTTACACGCACGATAATAAAGATACTTTAGCAATTTAAAAAAAACATTTGGTTGTTATATCCTTGATATCATAATAGACCATTAGTGACCGATTCTGATTGATGAACGGATAAAATAGGTTTTTGAATGGAGTGTCGATTTTAATTGTTATTGATAAGATAAATTTTTTGGGAAAGACAAAATAGATAAACTAAAATTGATAAAGGAAAAATTTCGAAATAAAATTACTTTTCTACTTATCGTACATATAGATTTCAAACACTTGTGACACGAATGTAGACCAAACTCCCTAAAAAATCTTCCGAAAAGAAATACCTCCTTCATCTGTACTTTACATTAGTAATTTAAAAAGTATGCTATCGAGATTTCAGTTCATTTACGTTTTTAATTCAATTTCACAAGCCACGACATTTTTACTTATCACTTATCACACATTTCTTCTGAATACAGAATTATAATTTCAGAATGGAAATATAAATTTCGTGCGATTCTCTATTTTGCAGAAAACAATTGTTGGTTTTTCATATAGAGTATCTTTGATTCTTCACTTGGAATCAAAAATATCTTTCAAAATGATAACATCGGTGATTTTGCATGGATTCAAGTTTTATTTAATGGAACATCGATTCAAGATCCATTTAAGAGCATGTCGGCATATACTGTTGCAAAAGAGGATAATCTGATTTTCATTCTTTTGTCTCCATATGCTCCTGCATGAGAAGATAATATGATTCTTTAAATAAATTTTTATATAACCTAAAATTTATTTTATTCGTTTTCACCTAATCAATAAAAAACCAATTAACTAATTTGCAAAAGACAATTATTAGCATTTCATATAAGAAGCCTTGGATTCATTTCCTGCATTTTCTACATAGATTTAGAAATACTCCTTCATAATGCTAATATTAATTATGTTATATGGATTCAAAATACATTTTATGCCATTAACTATTTTACAAAAAGTAATTGTTGTGTTTTATGTAGTGCGCCTTGTAGTTTTTCGCTAGGATTGAGGAAAATAGATCAAAATATTAACATTGATATTTTCAGATAAATTTAAAGATCCATTTAAATTCGCTGCTTTGCCAACATGTACTGCTACAAAAGGTAATGATCAGATTCTTCAAATAAATTTTTTGTATAACCTGAGCTATTGTTTGCCAACTGATTCTCAAACCTTCCGCACTTTTGCGCATGCATTAGGATAGGTTTAATTCTTCAAAATAGGGGTGAGAGGAAAGATCAAAGGGGAGGGGGATGTTTAAATTTAACAATAAAATAATCTCGGATCTCATGAGGCATATGCATTGCAGGCAATTCGCAATACTGTCAGGAAACGATACTAATTCACAATGAAATATTTCAGAGCAATTTTTATTTATTACTAGCCGCCTTTGGCGACCAGCCGGTTCGTCAATCTTAATGTTCGTTTAAATTTTAATAATTAAATAGGTTGAACCGGAGTTTAACCCCTTCTTCGCCAAGTTGCGATAACGCACCAAAGCTGGCAATCTTTATTATGCACTATAATTGAACATCTGCTTCTTTGCCTTCGAACATTTCGCAAGGCCGTTGTTTGCGATTTTTAAAAATTTCGCCAAGCAGGGAATAAAACTCCGGTCGTACCATTAAATATTTTACGCAATTCCAACTTTAATAGATTCTTCAGCAAGATATTTTAAAACTTCAAATTTTGAGAGTCATATAATTCACTCATAATATTATAAAGGCCTTCAGTCATAACGTGATATGTATCTCTCTCATTTACTGTTACCCCTCGTAGAAATTATGCTTTAAATTAAAGTGTAAATGATTAATCTGCAATTAATATAATAATATTTTTTACTGAAACAAAGCATTTTTTTAATAATATGATTACTGGTAATATAGTCACTGAGCGTTTAAACTTTATGGTCACTAAAGAATATCTTTCTTAATTTATGTAATATCTCCAGAATTTGTCAACAAAAATTTCTCAGATTCATCATGAACAGATCGATTCATTAACAATGTTTAATTTTAAATGCATCAAACACTAAGAAAATAAAATGAATCGTTTAAAATAATCGGTCGAAAACAGGTTTAAAAAAAACTACTTAAAAAAAGATGTACTTAAAACTATAAGCATATACAAAAAATATATAACTAACATAAATACATTTTACTTACAAAAGCATGCAACTAACCTAAAAATAATTTAAATCGTCCGTTGGTTGTCATGCCAACAATCAGAATAATGCACATGCGTGGATTTTCTTCGCCAGTTACGTTAACGCAAATGCGTAAATTTTTCTACGCCAGTTGGGGTAACGCTATGCAAATTAGACATTTTTAATTTCCTTTATTCTGTGTTATTTTAATTCAAAAGTACTTCAGAATGAATCTGAAACATCGATTAATTAACAATGTTTAATTTTAAATGCATAAAACATTAAGAAAATAAACAGAATCGTTTGAAATAATCTGTCGAAAAATCTTAACCCTAGCCTCATTACTGTTGTGAGAAAAAAACAACGGTTGCCTTCCTTATTTGGCGGTGGGGAAAATGGAAGATTTTTTTGGCGGAAAAGTTGGCGGTGTGGAAAATGAAAGATTTTTTTGGCGGGAAAGTTAGTTTTTAATTAATAATTAAAATTCTAATTAAAATTTCAAAAAAGGGACCCCAGGTGCACATTCCCGACCTCTAAGGTATACATGTACCAAATTTGATAGCTGTATGTCAAATGACCTGGCCTGTAGAGCGCCAACACACACACACACACACACACATTGAGCTTTATTATAAGTATAGATAAGAGGCATAAACTTGAAATTATGCTGAAAAATGCAAGATTTCTATTCTTAAAATTTGGTAACTTACTTTTTTTACAAAATAAGGATTTTTTTTTTTTTAAAGTTTAGAATCCTTTTTTTTTAATGTTATTGAATTTTCTGACAATTTTTTTTAGATAATCCCCGTTTATAATAAAGGCGACTAATCGAGTGTTTGCTATATTTAAAACATTTTTTTTTTCATTTAAAAAATTGTAGTAAATACGGAACGGCTTAAAAATATTATAAATATTATTTTAAAAATGTATAGTATTTTTAAATATATAATATAATATTTTTAAAAAATATTATTCATAATGATATTTTTACTTTAACCCTTTAAAGGGCCATTTTTTTCTAGACATATTACGTTAAAATATTTTAGACTTGAAATTAGAATAAGAAAAGGGATTCATTTAGCTTTTCAGATAAATTTAATTTGATTCATTAATTAATTTGGTTAATTAATAATTAAGTAACAAATCAAGACACATCATTTTGTGTGAGATAAAGAACTGAAGCATCTAAGTTTCTGTCTTTCTAAAAAAATTTGTCAGAACTGATGCCAACCTACATAAATTCATACAAAGATTGATAAATTTGGTGGGAAGCATACTTCCTACGGCTCTAGAAAGGGTTAAAAAATTATTATCTTCAATATATTGCGTGAAATAATTAGCAAAATTTGAACCAGCGCTTGGGTTAGCCATAAAAGCAATCAATGCGCAATTTTTAATTAAAATAATGCGGTCAGAAATTACATACACATACACGTGAAGAATGTATCTAATAGGGCGATGAATTCCGGAAATGTACTCATCCTTTCGCGTTTCACCCCTTAGGGAGATAGAATCGTCGAAAAGTGAATACTGAATGCTGAAAGATTACTGAAAAGAACAACACATTTTATTTATTTACACCTAAACAATACAAAAAAGCAATATAACACCTAAGGTGATGATTTCATGCCCACGTTACCACGGAAAGGGGGTGCAGTAGCTTATGAGGGTAAAGACCCCTGAGCACACGAGGGCAGAAGTCTGACTTCCAACTCATATGAAGATGAAACTCACACATTCGCTTGCACAACCCCTTTTTACAGGGGAGCACATTCTCACACCTCACAGATAGAACACAGATGAAGAACAACCATGCCCGAACCGGGATTGGAACCCAGGATGAGCCTATCATGGGGAAGACGCGCTCCCCCTACGCCAGGACGCCGGCAATGTAACACCTAACAAAATACGATAAAAGCAGTACACAAAAGTATTTCTAGATTAAAATTAAAATGTTGCTCGTCTTCTAGATTAATTTTTTTTTTATTAAATGCCTTCTTCCTATCTATTTCTGTATGTGACCATATTTTCTACGGAATAAAGAATGAACAAACCATTGGGTATGGTCACCCCAAAACTTTCTCGCATACTCTATAATAAACGTCATTCCAGAGAACGTTTTACATAGTATTGACGTACAATAGTTACGAAATATTAACTTTTGGCATGAAGTTAGTATTTTTGTCGAATATATAATGTGATCCTTGGCGAGTTTCTTGGCGAATAATCAATGGCGTACAATTAATAATATCCAAAAATCGAATTTGTGTTTTAGACACGTTTTCCTCAATCGATCGAAACAAACATTTGACACCAAACTGCATTTGTAGTCACAAAATCCCATACCAAATTTGATATATTTAAGTCATTATATTTTTGAATTATCGCGTTTACAAGTTTCTGAAAGTACAGATGGACAGACAGTCAATCCATCATTGTAGAATTTGGCTCAAAATTATCTTTGTTGCAGACGCACTTCTTCTAAAAATGTGTTTTTCGAACAGGTCTAAAACATGGAGATAAGTTAAAATCTTGAATTCGAATTTTATTTGACAATTACTGTATTTTCTCTATACCATGTATAAGGTATAAAAGGTAAGGTTTCTCTATACCATGTACAGGTAAAAAAGTTGAACAATTGCACAGAGCGCATTTTACATATGAGAAATAAATTTCCATGAATTTTTTTCAAAAACAGATTAATTTTTTAAAGTGGGCTTTTAGTTCTTCTGATTTTTAAAATGAGCTCTTTTAAAATAAAATTCATAATCTCTTGTTTTTGAAATTTTGTTTTCTTCTAAATTGTATCACAAAAAGGTTTCTTATTATTTTAATTTCTTGCATGAAAATCATTCAGAAAATTTGAAAAAATGTGATAGTTCATTTTTTATATTTCTATATATAGGTAGTTCAATTTTTAAAAAACTAAAAAGAACTTTTCCTTTTTTTTTCCTTTCTTTTTTATAAATATCCAAATACTTTTTTGAGATTTTCACATCCTCTGCACTAAAAAAACATTTTTTATAAAGATAATTTACTAGAATTTTAATCTGAGCTAACATTTAAATCGTAATAATCTACGTTCTAATAAATTTTCTTGATATATTTCTCACGAACAAAAATATTGAACAAAAACTTCTAGAAGTCTAGAAATTATATTTGCCACTTTTTTTAAATTTAACCGATTTTTATTCGAAGAGATTTATTTGTATTCTTTCTTCAGAATTTGATTCGTTGTTCGAATCACGTGATTTTTTCATAAGTTGATACCAAATCAAATTTACAAGTAATGTCCTCTAAGGAATTTGCATTTCTAAAAAGCATGCTATCCTTTAAAATTGTTTTATTGCTTTTGACAGCAGAAAAAAGTAAAAATTCAAATTTCTCATATCCTTAGATTTATTCTGAGGAAAATAAATATCAATTGAGCTGATATAGAATCAAAATTGTCTCCAATTCTCTTACCCTATTTTCCAATATGATGTGAAATTCTCCCTTCTCCTATTTTATCCAATTGGCTTTCAGTAATCATATCCCAAAACTGGAAATATATATTGTACAAAAATTCACTTTTCCTCTTCTAGATGGCGCGACGATATCATTCCGAATCGCAAACGATTCTCAATACTCAAGAAGTGAAAAGAAAAGATTATAACTAGGTAATCTTCTTTTTACGATGGGCTCTTCAGGAAAGTTAATAAAAACGAAATGCGCCTCTTCGTGAAATGAATAGGAATTGCGTATGGGAGAAGAAATCGGCAGAGAAAAAAAAAAGATTAAATAAAGGTAAAAAAAGATAGCCTTAAAAAGTGTCGAAGACAGTTTTCCTCTCTTATTAATTTTAAGGGAAGCTTATTTCGAACGAAAGTGCATTTCAAATTACTTTTAATTCCGAATTGCGAAGTGGACTTCTTATTGGTTCGTCTAATACACTAATTTAGTGTGACATGCAGTTGCCAATTTATTCTTCATGAATTCCGACGAACTTTTTTTTTATTCAAGTAATTTTTTTTTATTGATTTTATTTTATTTCTGTCCTGAAGTCCATGATTAACTAAAGTCATTACTAAGACTCATTTTTCAAATAGAAGTAAAACTTATAAATTTGAATGGTGTGTTGGATTGTACTAATTTAAATACAAACTCAGACGATTTTTGCTTCATCTTTTCCGTCAGACGATCGGTAATAAAAGTTTTTTTTTTTAAATAAATAATGTTAAAACTCATGAAGCACAGTGGAATAAAAAAAAATTTGAGAAATGAAATAAACTTTTTGGAATTTAATTTTTTATTGAAAGATTTGGATTGTGTATTTGGAAGAAAATAGATTAGTGAAAATGGAATGCTATTCATATTTATTTTTTCGATTTGTTTGTTGTTAAAAGATAAAATCGCGGAAATATTTATAAATTATCAATAATTTAATCATCAGGTGAAAAATGGAAGAAGGGGGTACCTTTATAGTTCGGCTATTTTTTATTGTATCTCCACAAAATTGATATCAATGATAATGTCTAAAAATTGCTAGTTTATAGAGACTGAATAATAGATTAATTGAATTAATTAACTACTAATCGTTAAGCCTATTAAGTTTTCTCGCTGAATCAATTCCTCGTTATGGAATTTCATGCCCTCCATAAATAAATTTTTATGCAAATCTAGCAAATATCTCGCGTATTATAAGTTTCTGGACAAAGGTGTTTCCAATGTTAATATTTTGGTAATCTTGATTTTCTTTTCTAAGTATTCTTTCATTTTCTAAAGTATTTTTATGCTGGCTGATGGAATATACTCTTACTATACACAATAATGAACTAAATTTGTAAACAAAATAATTTAATATTTTTTACAAATTTTTAAACAAGATTGTGAAAGAAAATGAAATGAATATTAAAATGTTTATATAAAAATTTCGAATTCAAAAATTTTGTAAATATGTGTTATAGTTTTCAAAATATTCACAAAAAACTGGGAAAATGCAAGTTTGACAATTGCGCTGATTAATTTGACAATTGCGCTTGATTTTGCGCTGAAATCAATCAATTTTTTCTTTTCTTTCATTTTAAGCACTCTTTATTTTTGTTTTTAATTTTTAAACAAGATTGTGAAAGAAAATGAAATGAATATTAAAATGTTTATATAAAAATTTCGAATTCAAAAAAATTTGTAAATATGTGTTATAGTTTTCAAAATATTCACAAAAAACTGGAAAAATGCAAGTTTGACAATTGCGCTTGATTTTGCGCTGAAATCAATCAATTTTTTCTTTTTTTTTCATTTTAAGCACTCTTTATTTTTGTTTATTTTATCATATTTATTCAACGTTTATGGATTTGTGAGATCATAATTACAATCAGTCATACAATAAACTTTATTTAAAAAAAATTAATTAATTTCCCGTTTTATTAAAAAAATATGCTTGTTGTAATCGAACCATAGATGCATCCAATTATTTAAACAGTTCTCATGATTATTATTTTCCTTCCAGAACCCCCCCCCCCCCATTCCATTAAAAGATCATTTTCCATTTTAAAAAATTTAATTTAAAAAGAAAAATTTAACTTCCATTTCAACTTCTAAATTTCCATTCAATTCTTGGACTATCGCCGCAATTTTATAAATGACCCACAAGAAAAAGATGGACTTTAAACGAAATGATTTATTACTTTCATAAAAAAAAATTAAATAAAGGGCAATCTCTGGGGTGGCCATCAGCGCAAAATTCAGATTCATCCAACTGTTGAAGTGGTCTCGCGCCACTGAATTTTCCAATTTGGATTCCAAAAAGCAATTGCTGCCGGACAAGCAGTCTAGTTTCTTGCTAATTCTGGGCTGTACAGAACGCTACAATGCCCCTAAACTACTGGGTAGAACTGCTTAAGCAATATGTGGTATAGTAATGACCTTAAGAAATTTACTTGAATCAACTATCTTGAAATTAATCTAGTTTCATAATCATTAGTTAAGTGAAAGCCGCCTCTTTTCAATTAAGTCCTTCTTGATTTTTTTTTCGGCATTCCGCTTGAATGAATGTTTGTTTTGCGGTGAAAAATTGGAAGTTCTCGTCTGTTTCCTGTTTCCTTGTCGGCATAATAAAATTATACAATGCTTGATGAGAAGATGATATGAACATGTGACGGCTCATCAACTTACAAACAAGCGGCGATGCAGACGATATTTTTAATGGAAATTAACTGCACTTTAACTACCATTTAACTGAAATTTATACCTTTTAATATTAAAATTCGAAATTACAGGCAACATTGCAGTAATTAAGTGAAGGGAATTTAATGTACAGCATTTTCAGTTAGCAAGGAAAATTGGTCTGAAAATATGCTCATAAAAATTTGTTTACTTAAAAACAGTGAAAAACTATTTTCCTTGGTATTTAAATTATAACTAGAGGCAATGGTCTTTCCAAAATGTTCTCTCATATTCTCTTACGTTGTTATCTCCCAAATAAAACAGTGGGCCTTCTGTAAAGCCGCAAGTGCCTTGCATGGAATTGGCCAACAATAAATTTTAACTTTAATTAAACTCTTATTAACTTATTTAAATATATTATTATTATAAGCGCAAACTTTATTTAATTTATCGTGTGTTCTTCGGCAATTTATCTCTGGCGTGTATTTAAGACAAAAAAAAAATCTAATTTGTATTTGGGTTTTCTTTTTTTCCTGCCAAAGTTTGACATAGGACTATAATATTAGTAACAAGATCACATTCCAAATTTCATTTATCTAAATCATTGCATTTTTCACTTATTGCGTTTAAATAAATTCAAAAATACCGACCAATAAACGGTCATCCGTTTGGCGAATTTGGTTCAAAATTTAATAAAAAATCTACAATTTAGATGGATGTATCGATTCTTTGTACCAAATTTCATCTATCTAGAGCTTTGTTTATTATAGATATCTTATTTATTTATTTTCGGGCAACCGAACAAACAGATTCCTCTGAATGGGTTTCGCCAAAAAATTTGAAAGAAAAAAAAATATGGTAGAAAATATATATACTAAATTTCATCAGCCTAGATCAAAGCATTTTTGAGTTCTCGTTTTCACAGACAGGCATTATGTGTTTCTTGAACTCTGGCAGGTCTAAAACATGGAGATACATCAAAGTCTCGAGTTCGAATTGTTTGATGATTACAGTACATCTGTAATCATCAAACAATTCGTATATAAAAACTTTGTATATAAAAAAGCTGAAAAGCATAAAAAAGACAGAGTAAAAATCGTAATGTATCATATAAAGAGGTAAATGTACCAAAGACCATTAAGAAAGAACATAGTAAAGCAGCATTTATATTTTTCTTATTTATACATAGTTTCATCACAAGTATGGTTCTTTCGTAACCATAATAATCATAAAGTACTTCATTTATATGCTGTAAACGATCCAAATCTTCAGTTATACATTATTTTACCCGCTTGTTTTGAGATCACTTCAGAGGTGTATGTGATTTGAAATACCAATTCATGGTTTAGTTTGAAACAATATGATTAGCATAATAAACTAACAGAAGACATTTTGCCAGGAGAAATTATTTAAATGATAATGAAAAAAACTGCGAACGTGGAACTTTATCTTCATTTAAAAACACAGTGGAATTCTTTGAGAAATTCGAACACTTTTGCTCCAGGATAATGGAAAAAATATTTAATGACTTTAACTGCATTTATATCATGTACACAGACACAATATAATGTACACAGACACAATATAATGTACACAGACACAATATAATGCACACAGACATGTACACAGACACAATATAATGTACACAGACACAATATAATGTACACAGACACAATATAATGTACACAGACACAATATAATGTACACAGAGATGTACACAGACACAATATAATGTACACAGACACAATATAATGTACACAGACACTATATAATGTACACAGACACTATATAATGTACACAGACATGTACACAGACACAATATAATGTACACAGACAATCAACATGGTAGATGACAATAAAAGTTTATTTTTTAAAAAATTATAAGCTTACCTGCATACTCATAAATAGTATAAAATAAGAAATGTAAAATTAGTACTCAAGATAGACAATAAATGTATTATTTTTCTAATCTTTAAGCAACTTTTAAGCAAGATCGCTGAAATATTTCCAATAAAGAAAACAATATTT
Organism: Argiope bruennichi; assembly: GCF_947563725.1. Lineage (NCBI taxonomy): Eukaryota > Metazoa > Arthropoda > Arachnida > Araneae > Araneidae > Argiope > Argiope bruennichi. The sequence continues at coordinate 22,645,136 of NC_079157.1, read as the reverse complement.
TTAAATGCCTTGATGTTATACGCAATTATTTGATATTACTTGTAGAAAAGAAATAAAACATTTTTAATACCACATATATTCCGTTTAAAAGAATATAATCATGTGCCATATAAACGCTAAGACTAAACATTGTAGAACAACAACTCAATGCAATCTTCAAGACAAAATTCCCTCAAATAAAAAAATAATTTTTACTTAACAGCTGAGAACTCGAGGCTTTGAGTTGGGATTCACCTAAATTATGCTCCAAGCCATTCGCTAAATAAAGCTCCGAATATATTCTCAAGTATTATATTTTTACTTACGGTTAGCAAGTGTGTTAACAACAAAGAGATGTAAGTAATTTAAATTTTAAATCTATTTGCTTTAATTGTAATTTTAAATTCAGAATACATTAGTTAAAATATCTTTCCTGTTTCAGATCCATTTATATCGATTTTCACAATTGCAGCTGAAAAAATCAAAATAAAAAAAAATACCACCCAGTAACAGCGAGATTAAAAATACCACCCAGCATAGGCAAGCTTGTAGGTAAAGGCCTAAAGTATTTTTTTTTTAGCTTCTAAAAAATTATGAGCAGTCGAAAAGATCGCAGACTCAAAAAAAGCCAAATAGCAAGAATTTTAAATTTTGGAAAAAACGGTGTATGAAATAATGGAATTACAGTTTATTTATTTTTTTATCATCAAAAAGGAAATTTCGTTATTATTTCGTAAAAAGCATGGTAACGACATATAGATAACAATTCATCATTATAGTCCGTCAAAGATATTAAAAATCATCTTATTGGAATTTTATACAAAAAGGTGCAACTTAACATGATTCTTTTCTAGAATATGTAAAACAAATCATTCTGTTCATATAAAAATTCAATCAACGCTGAATTTTTCAGACACAAAACTCGAATAAACATTTCTTGAAAATCCTAAAACATAATAGTTCTGAAAATTGCTATGCAAAATGCAAGAACAAAGCATTTTTTTTTTCGTAATAAAAATCGTAAATATAATTCGAGCGAATGTATTTTTTATTTTTATTTTCTCCCGCCGATTTCAGTTCGTTCTAAAATATCTGGAAACACCAAACAATTATTTTCCCCCCTTTGTTTCACCCAAACTTTTAAACAAAGCAAATGTTCGTATTCTTAAAGCAAATGATTTTTTATCTGCTTTTCCTAGAATTTAATGAAAAATTCTTTTGCGCAAAATAAAAGAGAATAAAATTCGTGATTGATTCTTTTATAATCATTTTTCTCACCAACTCATGCACTGCAGATGTTCCTTCCTTCATATAAATAACATTAAACATCAAGTTGTAGCGCGTTTAGAAAACGGTAACGTTCTATTTTTATTTATTATGATCTTTTATTCTTTTTTTTTCCCGCGGTTTTCGCAGCCTGCTCTTAGAACATTCGCAAAACATTTCTGCTTCAAAGAACGGCGTCTACCGGCTCTTACAAGCGTTCCATGCTCCAGTGAAATCGAACGAAGACAATCGCAATTTCAGAGTTCGCTGATCTTACATTGTTGACGATAGTTCTATCCAAAATGAAAGTATAAAAAGAATTTTAATTTATTTTTATAACAATTCCGTGTTCTGTTACAGCTTTAGAGGAAATACTAATACTTCTTCTTTTTTTGCATAAATAATATTGCTTTCCAAAGAAAAAAAACTAATTCAATAAAAAAAGAAAAAGCATGCTAATTTTAACTGCATATAATAGATGTCTAGAATTCACTTATTAGAAGTGGAACTCTTTATTACTTCCTATTTTTAACTTTCTTATTTACTTATATATAATTGTCACGTGCTTTATTTTTAATCAAGAATTTTCTTGAAAATGTTTGATGAAAACCATACGAAAACCACAAAATGTTTTCTTGATTTAACCAATGATACAATTCAAAAAAAAATCCCGTCAGATATAAGTTTAATTAAATACCTTATTTTTAAATCCAGACCACTTTTACTTGGTGCTATTTGTATCAAAAGGTTACTAAAACACAGACAACTTTTGTATTGAATGTCGCTGATATTCTATTGTGATTTCAATAGTTTAACACAAATAAGTAAGATATGTTGCAACAATACTAATAAATCGATGAAATTATAATTTGATCACAATTCTAAAAATATGTTATGTCGAATTATTGAATGGCTTCAATATATATATATATATATATATATATATATATATATATATATATATATATAATTTATACTGTTTCAGAAGCCTTGCGCTATTTCGCACATTTTTTGAGCATTTAAATTTATAATTTCCATCTACTTCCCTAAAATTCATAAAAATTCGTGCTAATTCTAGAATTTTAAAAACATAAACTAATTTCTAATCTAAAGCAGTATAAAATTTGGCATTTTCTTCATGCTAATAGTATTTTAAAAATAAACCGAAATTTTTTACAGAATCTCAGAATTAAGTAATATATATCACTTTTCTGAAATATGCATTGCCAATATAATTTATGATAAGGACAGAATTTGAATTTCCTTATTTTGCAAGTTTCATGATTTTTTTAAATCTTAATATCGATAGTAATTCGGATTTTAAAGAAAAACGAAAAGCAGCTTTGATAATGACTTTTATCAATAAATTTCGTACTCTTCCAAAAAATAATTTCTAGCCTAAAGCCGTATAAAATTTCCCGTTTTCTTCATGATAATAGTATTTTAAATATAAATTAAAATTTTTATTACAGAATTTTGTCATATTTATGTAAATATATCGTTTGCATTCCTGAAATTGTTAAGGATCGTTTGCTTTCCTGCTTTGCCAATAATAATTTATGTTAAGGACAGAAAATGAAGTACACTATTTTGAAAGTTTCACCTTTTTTTAATATCAATACCGATAATAATTCGGATTTTAAAGAAAAATAAAAAAATATTTGCAACTTTAGCAATGACTTTTATCAATAAATTTGGCATTCTTCCAAAATTCTTATATTCCACTATTAGTGTTCGTGATGCGTTTAATATTCGTTCAGAATTTTTATGTATCTTTGCTTTCTTGTTGCAAAATATATTTTTTTTAATTGATTAAATGTAAAAAAAAAAAAAAAAAAAACATGCAGCAAAAAAATTACATAATTGAGAAGATAATTTCTTTGAATTTTAAGACGATGTAAAAATCAATTTTGTATTGTAATTTTACGGAAGTTCTTGTGGGAAACAAAATTTTGCTTCTTTTTAATTAAAAAAAATTGTTCTGATGTACATATTTTCATCTTAAAAATGTTTCGCATGCGCCAAATTTGAGTGCTCTAGGTCAAACCGTCTAGCTTTAAAGCGTCAATATACACACACAAAAAAATACATTTTTTATCATAAGTAAAGATTTATCGCATTTTTTTTCTTCCTAATTTTCAAAAACATTTTATTTGTATGCAATGCGATGCTTTTGTACATGTTTCTTAACGCTACTTAACATAAAAATGATAAAAATAGCATTTGACGATTCTTTATAAAGCACTTCTTTATTCAGTCACATATATAGGAGAAAGAAAATATTGAATATTTTTAGGAGAAGAAAATTATTTTCCATTTGAAATCACTAAAAGTTTAACAAAATACTCTAAACATAACTGAACTCCATCATAAACATTTCCTAAAAATTTTACAATACGTGTTTAAATTTGCAACAATGTTTGCTTTGCGCAGTTTTATACTTTGTGATAGTGTACAAAAAATGATATCAACTCTAAACAAAAAAATTTCAAATTTCTTTGAATCGGTGAAATATGATTATTTATCATACATCAGATGGCACTTCTCCTTCTCTTTCAGACGAGTTCAACAAGAAAAATATTTCAAGCAGACAGACCAAGAGACACTGCAATCCCTGCAATTACCAATCAATTAGGCAATATAGTCGAGTTTTATAAATTTGTAAATAGTTCGAATTTATATAAATTGAATCAATTATCCTATTTAATGTAATATTTTTTATTATTAAACAGATCCAGTTTTTTTTTTGTAAGGTGAAATAAAAAAAGGCTTCTTTCCAGGACTACAGCCATTACAAAATAATTTAACTCCTCTATTTTAACGAATTGAAGTCTAGACTGAAATAAAAAGTAAAAAAGTGAACAGTTTCTATCTGAATGCGCTTTGAAAGACATCCTAAACAAAAAAATTTTTGTAACTTCAGTCTGGTCATTGAAGCAATCTAACAAGATAAATAGGTAGAACGAGATGCAACTTCTTTTAAAAGGTTTGCAACATTCTTCAATTTGAAGAAAAAGAATAAAAAAAGAACAGGAAGCTGAAAAAAGCTGAAGCTGTTAATCAGAAGAAAAATATCACTTTTTTACTTTACAGCTCACTTATACAGCTCACTAATGTCTAAAATTATGTGCCAAGTCATCCACCGCTAATGCAGCTAATTATAATTTTCTACGAATTGTCAACAATATTGCCACTAAGTAAAAAGGTAATTGAATATTTTTCCAAACCAATTAATTCTTTATAAATTGTATTAATCAATTAATTAGATAAATTATGAATAATAGCACTGAAGAAACAAATTAATATATCGGATAAACAAATTTACCCATTTAAATATTCAATAACTATCTGATATTCCAAACGAATTTTCAAAAATAATTTAAATTTAGAGATTAATTTAAAAGAAATGTCACAAAATGTATTACCAATTTTAAAGTTAAAAAGATTATACGATTTTAAATAAGAAATCTAATATAAAAGATAATTTAACATATAAATAATTTAATATTTTCTAAATAACCAATGACTATCTGATGTTTCAAACGATTTTATAACAACTATATGAAACAATTTTTAGAAATAATAACCAACCAATCATTTCAGACCATGAAACATATATTTTAAATAATAATTTAGAATAATTTTAAATAATAATTTTAGAATTTAAAATAATAATTTAGAAACCATTCCATTTGATATTTCCATTCAATAATATTCATTTTACAGCGGCTTTAATTCGAAAATTTACATTCAATTCTTTTTTATCTGTATTTCCTGAAAAATATTCCTTTCTACGAATCCTAAAACAGATTCGTATTTTTCTGAAAACTGCTACCATATTTTTCTAGACATATTCGTTAGATTAGAATCGATTCTAATCTAATATTACCTATTCCATAATATTCTCGCTACACTGATTTATTCATTAAATACTCTTCGTTTCAGTATTAAAAATTCATTATTCCAGAACGAACATTCTTCCATTTTAGAGATACATAAATGTATTTCTCTGTTATACATCGGAAAAGATTTTTGCATATCGTTTGCTGCAATGAAATATCGTCGAATTGTTCTCGTCAAATTTTGAACTAAAAATTTTTTTTAATAATTTCGGAATGCAATAATTTTTTTTCTTTTGTATAAAGCTCTATATTATTATTTTCATTAATAAACTTTCATTCTTTAAACTTTTTGTATTCTTATTAATATTTTAATTAATTGTTCTTTCAGTTTTATAAAAAACAATATAATTTCTGCAAAAATTAATTTTATTAATATTTTATTGTGAATTATAATAATTCAGAGTGCTTGTATTGTAACCTTTATAATTATAACCTTAATTAATACCTAATTAAGTAATTATAACTTTTTTGAAAGAAATTAATTTAAAAAGACATCTAATTCGTTGAACATATAATATACGTTCAAATATGTTAAGCGGTTACATTATTTAATGCAGGAATTTTCAATATAATTAAGAGATTTTGCATAGATTTTGGATATTTTTTATGTATATATTAAGACTATTTTAAATTCAAATTAATATATATCTTGTATGAATCGATTTTATATAGATATATATATGCGAATGCGATAGCCCAAGCATAAACAGAGCTAGAAGGATTAAATCTGGTATGTGATATTTTTACCAAAATTGTAGATACATATAAAACTGCGGACGAACTGCATCTCAGGAAACTCTGACTGTCTGTCCATCCGAGTTTATGAAAATACGATGATTATAAAACTCAAAAAGATGGATGGAATACATTTTTCTTACGGTTGTATAAATAATAATTTAATATCAAATTTTTAATCAAATACGTCAATAAATTGAAAAATCTATCTGCCTATATATTCGTGATAATATGAATTAAATAATTGGAAAGAGCAAAGAACTTGATGAATGAAATTTGGTGTATTGCTTTGTAACCAAAGTATAATTATGAGTAAATTTTGGATTCAATCTTTTAAACTTCCACAATATATATAAGGTTTTTGCGCAAACTGTACTATATAATGTTGATGTTTCTTCATTCTGGAATGTGAGTCATTCTGAGAATGCGAGTCACCGGTGATTCACTGTAAGATACTTATAAGGAGAACTAACAAGGTTTCATTTTATTGAGTTATTACACTAGGGTAGAATATTCGCTAGGGTAGAATATTTCTCTGAGAATGCGAGTCGCCGGTGATTCACCTTGAGATTCTTATAAGCAGAAATAATTAGGACTCATAATTTTGAGTTAATGTACAAGGGAAGAATATTCGAGCTTATTTTAAAATGCTTCGAGAGAATATGAAAAATAAATATTAAACTTTGGAATCTGTGAACGAAATAATTAACGCAAAACAATTATCAGTTACCAACAACAGTGAAATAATACGTCAGTGATAATACTCACCATCTGGTAATAAATAAGCACTGCAACAGCAAGCAAAAGCAAAATGGTTCTAAGTTCGAAACCATGTTTCGTGAAAGGTCCGCTATGTAATTGGACTTAATGAATGCTAAACGTACGTAGTAAGTCAAATAATCTCCTTTCCTTAGTGTGGTGTAGAAGTGTGAAAAGGGGAGAATTTCGGTTTAGGTAATTCTCGTCATTTAACTACCGTTTTGAATTCCAAGAGCAATAAAAAATAATCTTAATGATGCTAATTAAATTATAATAAACCAATTCAAACAAAATAACGTTCATCTTGGCTTTAGATCTGGAAAGCTTAATCGCCACATACATAAATCAAAATTTTTACATAATTTTCCAACTGTCAAAATCTGCAAATTTTCTGTAAAATATTGCTAAATTATTATCCATATAATTTTCCTAGAATTCTAGACATACTTTCAAATTCAAAAACAAAATATATTAAAACTAAAATACCACACTCCTTTGAAGTAACGGATATAATATCTCTCGAATACACCTTATATAATCATAAATTTAAATGCAGAAAATAGGCACCGTTCTCTTAAACTGCTGCTATTAACGATAGCTTTCTCCATATATTTATAATATTCTTTTTATATTTGACGATAATCGTTATTTATTATTAATGATATCGCGTTTATTATTAGTTAGGCAAGTTTCGGAAAAGATAGAGAATTTTTCTGTCAGGGAAAATATGCATTACCTGCAATTTGTTGAGAATTCTTACTTCGAATTTTATTTGACACAAGAATTTTGTTATCGTCAATTTCTTCGGGTTATTTTAATGTTTTATTTTTATCTTAATAGAAGATGTATATTATGCAATAAAAGTGTTTTGTATATTGATCAAATATTTATACGAAAATGGAAGGATGTTATATTTTATACTGTATATTATATCCAGAGTTTAAAAATTTAAAAATGCTCTTTTACATCGCTTTAATCATTAATCTTCCGTTAAATCTTATTTTTCGTATTAAAACTATTTTGCAAACGATTTCTTTGAATTCATTAATAAATAAAACACTTTTAGCTCAAAAATTCACATTTTTTTATTTTAAATACATTTATTAACGGTTACTCGAATGTTTTGAAAGACGAATTCGAATACAAAATGCTACCATCAAAATAAAATTTATATAAAGTAGTTTATAAGAAATTAAAATTTTTGAAATGATTTTATGCGAGTTCTCTTATATTGAAAAGAACTTCAAACTATTTTAAGTGTCTACTCGTTAAAAAGAACAAAATGTCCGATAATAATAAATATTAAGTATAGTATTTTTTTAGATAGTAAAAGTGCAATCAATTCTTTATTCAATTTTTAGAAATTATCAAAGCCAATCTTCAGGTTTATAAAATATGATTAAATCTTAAGGCGGCATGAAAGTTAAAGATTTATTATCGGTACATGCTGACATTTCCCAAAGTTTTGTCTCCTTGAAATAGGGCAAAATCAGATACTTGTGATATAAAATAATCTTTAAAAATTTTAATAATAAAAATAATTTTTAAAACAGGAACTGACAACATTCAATTTCATGCAGTACATATATATATATATATATATATATATATATATATAAATTATTTCACAGCACGCATGCGCAGAATCCACGTCAACTTTTATCTTATAGTGTCATAAGTTACCTAGAAATACTGAAGTGAATGCCTGTAACACAAAAGAGGAAGTGAAATTGTTGAAGATTTGCTGTTATAATAATGAATATGTGAATAACTAACAACAAATTACTTGTCAGTATTGTGTATTGTTATCATCTATTGTATAGTATTCATATAAGTACAGAAATTATTTCATAGTACGTATGCGCAGAATCCATATTAAATCTTTTCTTATAATGTCTTAAATTACCTAGAAATAATGATGTGAATGTTTTTAACACAAAAAAGGAAGTGTAATAGTTGAAGATTTGCTGTTATAATAATGAATATGAGTAATATGTGAATAACTAACAACAAATACTTGTCAGTATTGTATGTTGTTATCATCTATTGTATAGTATTCGTATAAGTGCAGAAATTATTTCACAGAAAATCATGCGCAGAATCCATATCAAACCACCTTCCCTTATAATGTCTTAAATTACCTAGAAATAATGATGTGAATGTCTGTAACACAAAAAAGGAAGTGTAATAGTTGAAGATTTGCTGTTATAATAATGAATATGAGTAATATGTGAATAACTAACAACAAATTACTTGTCAGTATTGTGTATTGTTATCATCTATTGTATAGTATTCGTATAAGTGCAGAAATTATTTCACAGAACGCATGCGCAGAATCCACATCAAACCTCCTTTTCTTATTATGTCTTAAATTACCAAGAAATAATGATGTGAATGTCTGTAACACAAAAGAGGAAGTGTAATAGTTGAAGATTTGCTGTTATAAGAATGAATATGAGTAATATGTGAATAACAACAAATTACTTGTCAGTATTGTGTACTGTTATCCAAATACGAATAGAAATTATTTGATTGCACGAAGGCGCAGAATTCACATCAATCCTTTTCTTATAGTATCATAAGTTATCTGGAAATAATGATGTGAATGTCGGTAACACAAAAGAGGAAGTGTAATAGTTGAAGATCTGCTGTTATAACAATGAATATCAGTAATATGTGAATAACTAACAACAAATTACTTTTTACAAATTGCATTTAAACTTATACACACACAAAAATAAAAGCTCCCCCCCCCTTTTTTCTCCTTTCAGAATCAAAACAGTTATTTGATACATATTATTTTCTTGGTTCTCTGTCTCATTCTTTTTTTTTATTTAAAAACAAAATTCCGTTGTTGTGACGATTTGATATCTATTACAAATTCTTCTCGCCCTTCCCATGCCTTCTCGCCTCCCTCCCTCTTCCGTTACGGGCACGATGAAATATAGAGTTCTGGGTCACTGCCGTGAGAAATTTCACTGGTCATTAACCGTCCTTCGAACCTTGAAAATTCCAATTTTTAGGACACAAGGGGAAGAAATCTTGAAAAAAAAAATCGCAAAATTCTACCGGAGAGGCCGAGCTGAGAGAAATTGTAATCGGTCGTGCGTCAAAGCAGACGATAATGCGAACCGGGAATGGTTAAGCACTGGCGCAGGATGTTTTGAAATCGTCTGATACATTAGTCTAAACAAACAAACAAAAAAAAAACATTCGACGATAATGTATGACATTGAACATGTTGGGAAGAAACAACACAAAAGAATCAAAGCTCGATTTGTGTTCTTTTAAATTTTTCCGTATTGCAGAATTTCGAAGAATGTACCCCAACCAACGAAAGAACGAATGTTTGTATACTTTTTTGTGTGACCGTAATTCGATTTTAATACCAGTTTTCCTTAATTTCAGGTTGATTCGTATTGGTATTTGCCGTTCGCAGAGTGTTCGGTGAGGGGGGGGGTGTCAATCCCCCCTATTTCTGGCTAATGTCACTTTTAGAAGGATACAAAAAATTGCCATTGTGGTTTATATTTCTTTATTTATTTTCGTGCAGTTTCATCGTGGGCATTTAGAGCTGGAGGATATAGATATTTCTCAGCATGTTTATTGCTACAAATTTGTATTGATTTATTTTGAGGAAAGCAATTTGATTGCTTAAGTCTTTTATTACAGTAATTTTATGTTGTATATTTAGGATATTTTATGATTGTGATAAAATACTATTATCATGATTACTATATGAAATAAATTAACGGATCTCTCGGCAACTTTTTCACACACTCTTTAATAAAAATGTTATACCAGAGAGCACCTTGCATGGCATTAGTGTACAATATTCATAAAATATTAACTTTTGGCGTGAATTGAGCATTTTTACTGAATCTATCGTGAGGTCCTTGGCGAGTGTTTTGCCGAATCATCCTTGGCATGATGTTAATAGTAATTAAAAATCGAATTTGCGTTTTAGGCATCTTTTTAATAACTGTTTGAAACAAAAATTAAACATATCACTACACTTGTCAAGTACCAAATTTGGTAAGTATGGCAATAAGTACCAATTATATAACAATTATTATACAGACCGATAATATTAACAAAATATAGTAGCACTACACTTGTCAAAATCACAGAGGTCACATCCAAATTTGATTCGTGTGCCACTGAATTTTCCAATTATTGCATGTATATTTATATGTATCTATGTATATGCATGTATATTTATATAATATGCATGTATATTTATATAATATGCATGTATATTTATTTGTATAATATAGCCTTGTATAATATGCACGTATATTTATTTGTATAATAAAGCATTTGTAGAATATGCATGTATATTTATTTGCATAATATAACATTTGTATAATATGCACGTATATTTATTTGTATAATAAAGCATTTGTATAATATGCATGTATATTTATTTGTATAATATAGCATTTGTATAATATGCACGTATATTTATTTGTATAATAAAGCATTTGTATAATATGCATGTATATTTATTTGTATAATATAGCATTTGTATAATAGGCACGTATATTTATTTGTATAATAAAGCATTTGTATAATATACATGTATATTTATTTGTATAATATAGCATTTGTATAATAGGCACGTATATTTATTTGTATAATAAAGCATTTGTATAATATGCATGTATATTTATTTGTATAATATAGCATTTGTATAATATGCACGTATATTTATTTGTATAATATGCATGTATATTTATTTGTATAATATAGCATTTGTATAATAGGCACGTATATTTATTTGTATAATAAAGCATTTGTATAATATACATGTATATTTATTTGTATAATATGCATGTATATTTATTTGTATAATATAGCATTTGTATAATATGCACGTATATTTATTTGTATAATAAAGCATTTGTATAATATGCATGTATATTTATTTGTATAATATAGCATTTGTATAATAGGCACGTATATTTATTTGTATAATAAAGCATTTGTATAATATACATGTATATTTATTTGTATAATATAGCATTTGTATAATAGGCACGTATATTTATTTGTATAATAAAGCATTTGTATAATATGCATGTATATTTATTTGTATAATATAGCATTTGTATAATATGCACGTATATTTATTTGTATAATATGCATGTATATTTATTTGTATAATATAGCATTTGTATAATAGGCACGTATATTTATTTGTATAATAAAGCATTTGTATAATATACATGTATATTTATTTGTATAATATGCACGTATATTTATTTGTATAATAAAGCATTTGTATAATATGCATGTATATTTATATGTATCTAATAGTACAGAGCAACATACCATCAATCTCTATTTTTATACTGAAAATTTGACGTCTATACTATAGATGGGAAATTTAAATCTGCTCTCTGCCTTAATATATAATTTTGTTTTCTTTTAGAGTAAATTTGGTATGATTCATTAATGGTTAATAATATAATTAATTTTCTTTTTTTTATAGTTTTCAATGAGCAGTATAATTCTTAACTAATAAGTCTAAAATATAAATATGATTAAAGCCTAACTGAAACTACTGCTGACATCGCTTATTGCTTATGTAATATATATTTTTTTAAATCAAGTGGCATTTCACTTGTAGGATTTTTTTTAGAAATTAATATTAGTGGGTTTTTTGGGGTGGGTGGGAGGCGGGGTTGTTTTTCTCAACCGAAAGCAAAAAGACTCGATCAAAAAGAGCTGGAACATTAAAAAAATAATATAACCCAACCAAAAACGTTCAAAACACCGCATTTCATGTTCGACACAAAAGCCTAGCCACTGTTGCTATTAATCAAAACAAGGAAGCTAAAAAGGAAAAGTGAAAGTGTCTCGTAAAAAGAATATTTTTCCCTCTCCCATAACACTTTTAGAGAGTTTATTGATAAAATGAAAAATAAGCTGTTTTGGGCACCGGAAAAATATAAAAGAAAAAAAAATCGATATCTCAAAACTTATTGGAATTCCAACAGTAAACCTGAAAACCGAGTTTAATGTCTTCAAAATAATAAAAAGCACATTTAGGAACACATAAATATTCTTCTATTTTATTACCTTTGAGATAGAAAGTCGATCGATAGCTGTAAAAACTTTTTAACTTTAAATGCTTTTCTTTTCTTTTCCTTTAGTTTAAAAAGTTTTTCAACATTCTTCAAAAATATTAGAATAGATTTGATATTTTCTTCATAGAAAGCTGAAATATTTCGACATTTTGTATTGAAATAAATTTTATAGCAGAAATTTTTGTGAAGAAATTTGATATTCCTTTAGCATTTGAAATATTTAAAATGACTTTTGTGTAAAACATTTTATTTTATTCTTCAATAAGAATTATTACTAAACAGAAGCCGTTCAAATAATATGTGGGCATTTTTAATGGAATGTATGAGCAATCGTTTAGTTTAAAATGATTTTATTTTTAGTATCATTACTTCTTCAGTCTATATGATATCGTTTGAATATGTAAAGTTTATTTTAATTAGAAAAATGTCTTATATGTACAATATTTTATTTTTATCTTATTTCCAAATAAATAAAAAAGATTATTGAAAAGAATTATTTAAAAGAAGCAATTCGCTCATTGCACGGATGTTTTTAATAAGAATCGTTTGGTTTAAAACAGTTTTATTTTTGTTGCTCTATTTGTTCAGGTTGTATGGTATCATCTGAAAGTATAAAGTTTATTTAAAATATAAAATGGCAGTTAGAATGTAAATAAGGATGTGTTTTCGTTTTTTCTGAAAAAAAAATCATTCTTTGTTTATTACTTATCAATTCTGTGAAAATCATAGAGATTATGGAGGTATTTTATATTGAATAAGTATGATTGTTCATAAAAGAAAAAGGCTTTAGAATTTACTATTACTTGTAGAAAAGGTCCTCAGACGAATATCCACTACCTGGAAAAAAAAGACGCTTCTGCGTAAATTTCATAGGTAAAATCTTTAATGTTAAGATAAAATTTAACCACTCAAAGTATTATTGTATTATTGTGCAGTTATTAAATTCCAATTGAAAATAGTATTGTCATTAGTGATTTGAATTTTAAAAATTAGGGCACGTAGATTTCATCATTTTTTTCTTTGATATGTTGCCAAATCTAGAGATGAAAATTGAATACATGAGCTTCCTGCGTTTTTTCAGGAGTTTATGAAAGTAAATTATTCAAAAATGCTACAAACTAAATATGTGAATATTAGTAAAAAGTAATCAAATTAAAATTGTACATACAGTGGCTCAAAAAATTGAGAGTACACCTTACGTTTACTTGATAGAAGCGACTTTCAATATAAATAATACACTAACGGGAAGTGCAAACTTGTTTTTATTTCTACACATAACAAATGGTTTAATTTTGAGTAAAAATAAAGAAAAATCAGCGAAAAATTTCTAAATTGAAATTTTTTAGAGGCATTTTAAATAAACATACGCAGAAGTTTGCCTCAAAAAATTGAGAATACACCAATGAAATTTTTGCAATATCACGCATAGAAACAAAGTGTCACTATTAACTTGCATGTCTTTTGGCTCTTATAATGGTCTCTAAACGTCCTGGTACCGATTCGATCCATTTTTGGTGGTATCTGAAGATATTTTACCCCATTCTTTTTGCACCACTTGTTTTAAATGGGTTTTGTTCTAATTTTGTATTTTTGAACCACTTTTTCGTGTATCCCTCACGAATATTCATTGGCATTGATGTCAGGGTACTGTGGTGGTGTGTGTAACTGTTGTTTACAATGAAAAAGACATCAGCTTTTGACGTTACGTGCATTCTGTTTGGGGTCGTTCTCCTGCTGGAAAATGGAATTTCCATCTAAACCCAATTTTTTAACACTTTCCTATAGATTGCTGCTACCATATGGTTCATCCTTGTTGCAGAAACTTTTCAAATCATAGGCAGAAGTGTAAGCGCTGAAACTGTGCTAAATGGCATTAAACAAGCTGGATATAAAAGCAGCATTGTTAGAGAGAAACCGTTCACCAGCTTGCAAATTCAGAAAAAGCATTTGAAGTTTGAAAAAACTCATCAATTGAAGACCAATAACCTTTGGAAGAAATCTATATTTAGTAATGACAGAAACCTCAACATTTTTGGCAGTGACAACCATCTTACTGTATGGAGAAAGCCTAATACTGCTCTGTATCCAAAAAATTTACTTCCTACAGTTAAACATGATGGTGACTTCGTGATGGTTTGAGGTTACAGGGCTTCATTCGGGGTAGGAAATTTAATTTTTATAGATGACATTATAAATGATACGGTTTACTTGGATATACTTCGCAGCAATCTAAAGGAAAGTGCTAAAAATTTGGGTTTAGATGGAAATTTCATTTTTCAGTAAGACAACGTCCCCAAACAGAATACACGTCACTTCAAAATATGGTGTATTTTTCATTATAAATAGCAGTTACACACACCACCACAGTACCCCAACATCAATGCCATTGAATATTCGTGTGCCATACCCGGAAAAGGGGTTCAAAAACACAAAATTAGAAACAAAACCCATTTAAAACAAATGGTGCAAGAAGAATGGGGTAAAATATCGTCAAATACCACCAAAAATGGGTCAAATCGGTACCATGACGTTTAGAGGCCATTATAAGAGCCAAAAGACATGCAATTTAATAGTGACACTTTATTTCTATGCGTGATATTGCAAAAAATTCTTTGGTGTATTCTCAATTTTTTGAGGCAAAATTCTGCGTATGTTTATTTAAAATGCTTCTGAGAATTTTCAATTTAGAAATTTTTCGTTGATTTTTCTTTATTTTTACTCTAAATTAAGCCATTTGTTATGTGTAAAAATAAAATCATGTTTGCACTTTCCGGTAATGTGTTATTTATATTGAAAGTTGGATTTATGAAGTAAAATCAAGGTGTGCTCTCAATTTTTTGAGCCACTGTATGTACCGATGTTTAAACAAAATCATCCAAAAGAAGCCAAATTATAATACGAATATAAACACAAAATTCTCTTCATCGTGAATGCATACGAAAATACAACCAGTTTCACAATTGATGCAACAGAACACACAATACCTTACTAAGCTACCTTAACTAAAACTGAATAAGGGAATCTCGTTTTCGAATAATATCCTTCGAATAAAACTGAATTTATTCCTTAAAACCAAAGAACCACGATTAACAGCGATAATTAATTTCGTCACACTAATTAATTTACTACAAGACTGACTGATCCATGCTGGAAAATTCTTCAGATATTCGTTATACTTGTTTTAAGCGCATCGTTTCAAGAACTCGTTCTAAATTACCATATTTGAAACGTTTTGAGAATACAGTCTTCTTTGATATTCGTAGTAAATTAATATCCTGATCATGCATTTTAATTTATGGTTCCACAAACCCGACTTCTAATTGAATTTTTATCGATTTTTTTTCAGACAGGCGGTATAAAGTTACGTATAATTACATGCTGAAATCCCATTGTTGAATCTTTTAATTACGACTAATGAATATTCATTTTTCAAAAGATTGTGGAGTTTTGCAATACAAATACGTTGAGTTCTTTCAAAATCTCCAATTTTTAATCAGTTTCTAAATTTTGAATGGAGGAAAAGATTTTAATAATTTTCAATACTTATCGTTGATTCAGGATTATTTTATCACAAACTCAAGCCATGATTATAAATTATCACTTTTGTTATACACTTATAAAGTCCAAATAAAAATAAAAATACAAAAATATAATTATGTTGATGGTTTTAATCTAATGTGATATGGTAATTAGATGAGCATAAAAGTCAAGGACGTATAATAAAAAAAAAGTACCTTCTGCTGTTTCCGAACCTGCTTTGGAAATTTGAAGTGGAGGTCTGAGTTAAATCAAAATATGACATTGCATCCCTGCCATGTTTAGTTTAATAATTGAAAACTGAGAGATTTATAGAGTTTCTTAACAGAATCAAGCCCACGATCGCTGCTAAAATTCAGATTACAATAAATAATATAATAAAATTTAGAATGAATATATATATAATATAATAAAATTTAGAATGAATATATATATTGGGTTGGCAACTAAGTAATTGCGAATTTTTTTTAGAAAATCAAAGACAATTTTTTCATGGAACTAAATAACTTTATTCTGTAATGTATTGTTCATTTTGATCAATGACCGTTTGCCATCTTTCAGGCAGCATCATAATCCCACGTTCATAAAACTTCTGGTTTTTATTAGCAAAACACTGAATCAGGTACGATTTGACATCATCATCATTATTGAAATTTTTACCATTCAAGGAGTTTTGTAAAGATCGAAACAAAAAGTAATCAGATGGTGCAAGGTCAGGACTGTATGGTGGATGTGGCAAAACCTCCCAACCAAGCTGCAATAATTTTTGCCGAGTGACCAAAAATGTGTGTGGCCTTGCATTGTCATGATGGAATACAACACCTTTTCGATTTGTCAATTCGGAACGCTTTTCTTCAACTGCATTGTTTAATTTCGTTAGTTGTTCAATGTAGACATCAGAATTGATCGTTCGGTTGGGTGGTAAGAGTTCAAAGTAGACAATTCCTTTGTAATCCCCCCAAACTGATAACAAAACCTTCTTTTGAGGAATATCAGCTTTTGATGTTGTTAGAGTTGGTTCACCTGGCCTGCTCCACGATCTTTTCCGCTTGATATTGTTGTAAACAACCCATTTTTCATCGTCAGTTATCAGTCGTTTTAAAAATGGATCATTTTCATTACGTTTCTTTAGCAAATCGCAGCTGTTAATGCGTTGCGTTAAATGCGTTTCTTTCAGTTCGTGAGGAACCCATGTCTCGAGTTTTTGAACATAGCCAAGTTGTTTTAAGTGATTTTCAATGCATGTATGTGATACATGAAGCTTCTCTGCAATTTCACGTATTGTACTGTGACGATCCGAATCGATTATTGCTTTGATTAGGTCGTCATCCACTTCAACTGGACGACCAGAGTGTTTTTCATCTTTGAGTGAAAAATCACCAGAACGAAATTTGGCAAACCAATTTTGACACTGCCGTTCTTTTAAGGCTTCGTCACCATAAACAGCACATAACTTTTTATGAGCTTGCGATGCGTTTTTCCCTTTGCGGAAATAAAAAAGCAAAATATGACCAAAATGTTCCTTTTGATTTTCCATTTTTCAACGAACGCCAAACGAAAACTACGCAACCGATCAAAAAACTTTTTTTGCTGATTGACAGCTGAATTGCCAACTCTCAAATAACAAAATGTGTTTTATATTTGTACTAGGTCTGCAAACCTAAAAATTCAACTGAAGCCATCTACGAGTGAAATCCGCAATTACTTAGTTGCCAACCCAATATATAATATAATAAAATTTAGAATAAATATATATAATATAATAAATTTTTTAATAAAATAATAGTTCTAGAAAATGAAAATTTGCCCCTATTTCGTTTAAGCACTGAGACCTGATGATTCATCCGGAGAATTCCATATAACCTCGTTCTCCATTTTCTAATCCTATATACCAAAAATGCTCAAATGAATTAATCTTTGGAATTTTGCTCTCAATGCGAAATGGTAATCAACTGGACTCTGAGAATTACTGATAGTTCAATTACAGTTATGTAATGGGTAATGTTGAACTTATGTTATTAATTTCTAATACCGCTGTTCTTTGGGCACGTTTTGATTCTGTTTCCGTTCTTGCACTTCATGTTTTCTGGAATATTTGTGAAATAAAGCGTCATTTTCCATTATTCATTATGTTGGACTATCCATCGTTATATTTTCATAAAAATATCATATTTTCTTCGTCTGTCCATTCTTTCATAATCTTATGAATATTACAATTTAAAAAAGGAGGAATTAAATGGAGTAAATGAGACATAAGATTTTTTTATCGGAATTGCAAATCTGTATCAACTTTTTGACCAAGTTTGTCGCCTGTAAATGTTTGTTAGTCTGTCAGTTTCAACACAATAACTTAGAATATTAATAATCTAAATAAAAGAAACTCTTCTGAGCGTTTTAACATTAAAATTATTGATATATATATGAAGATTAGGACTCTGTATTTCAACTGGAAGAGGTTCCAAACTGTATATTCAAAACGAAGAATATAAGATGTGCATTTTTGTGTATTTATACCAGAAAGGTGAGGTTTGAACATTTTTTCTGGTAAGCGTAACGAATGAACTTCTCAAATCCTTTTCATATATAACATTCGTTATTTTTTCTAAAGAATACATTTATCAAAGAAATAATACAGAAGCCTTATCCGGAAGTAGAAGTTTATCCATGTAATAGCACCTTGAATAATTACTTCATATCATTACTAGAACGGAATCCCAACAAAATTTAGCAATTATGAATTTAAATACAAACCTTCATGCCCTCTAAAGTAGAAAACAATTAACTCCCCCCTTCCAGCTGAACTTCTAGCTTTCTAATGACCGTCATTCTGATGCAATGAATGCTTTAAAAATAGTTCAAGAAACACCATGCTCTTATGAATACGAACTGAAACGAATCTTCTGCAACTGCCATTATTCTAAATGAGAGAAGAAAAAAAAAAGAGGAACTAAATTTTATAGCTCATTTATTAATCGAAACCGTGACCTTACGTTCCAGTAGCGTGAAATACATCATACAGGAAGCAGCTGACATTGTGGACGAAATAGCTTTTTCATCTTTTCTTTTTTTTCCCAACCTCTAATTTCTGAATCGAACGCTTGGATTTTATTGTATACAATTTTTTTTTAAAGAAATACTTTTACAACGCTACCGCTATCACGTAACATCCTCATTAGATAAAGAAATTCTGGACTTCGAAAAGTGCTTAGAAATCAAAATTTCCCTTAGTTTTCTTTTTCGATGGATAGGAAATAATTCTAAAAATAGATTTGCAATTTTCGTTTGGCGTTATTTTATTTTTTATATGAATAAATATCGGAACTGAAAAGAATTGATGTTCGTGTTCGGTTGTTCGTTTGAAAAATACTTAATCTATTTTTTTTTCTTCTATTTTGTTAAATTGCTTCTAGATGATGTCTCAATTTTTCTCATCTGCAAATTACAACTTCCTGAATTACTACTTTCATGTATACTTAGAATACTTATTAAACATTTTTACTGTTTATGTTGCTGAAATGGCAACATCTAATTAGATTTACTGTGTTGAATTTTTAATTTCTGACTTTTAATTTGCTGCTGAAAGTAAAACTATCTCGTCTTTTAGAACAGATACATTAATCGCTAAATCATATTATTTAAGTGAAATTTTTTGTATTAAAAAAAATGCCCTAAATGATGATTACAGTAATTTATCATCCAAAGTCGCTTACAATGATAAAATGAAAAGTAATTACTGTTATTTATTTTTGAAACATTTCTACGAAATGATTATTGTAATTTTATTTATTTGTTTTTTAAATAACATTCAGTAATCTTACTAAATAAATTGCTTTTGATTACTGTAATTTATTTTTAAATCTCACTTTAATATGTATATAAATATGATGTTATATACAAATAAATATTATTATATATGTAATTTCAAGTAATTCAGTTCTTTTTGATGAATTGTAAAATGCCAATAAACAAACATTAACTGAATAAATAATTATAATAGAGTGTCTCATAAAAGTGATGGGACACTTGTGTTTTACAAAAGGAAACTGTAATAAAATAAATAAATAAACATGTACAAAAATTTTTGGGGTGTGTTTCATATTTAAAGTTAGTAACAATTATTACATAACATACATTTTGTCAAAAAATTAAAATATTAATTTAATAAAAATACAATTGTTTAGAACGGAGCAAAAGATGGCTTACATAAGTGATGGGACACTTACTTTTCCATCAAATATTTATCTAAAAATTTTACTTTTTAAAAGCTTTTAATATTTTGTTGGATTTCCTTTTACTTTTAAAACATGATTTTATCTTCTTGGGATGGATTCGACTAATTTTTTTTGTGATTTCTGGAGTAATTTTACCCCAGTCTTCTTGAAACACCGATTTTAATTGTTGTTTTGAAGAAATGGTGTGTTTGCAAATTCTTGATTCCAATTCTGGCCAAATATTCTCTATGGGATTTAAGTCTGGAGATTGTGGTGGTGTTTTTATTATTTCAGGACAGTTATACAGCAGCCAGAGTCTAACGTTCAAAGCACTGTGCTTGAGGTCATTGTCCTGGTAGAATTTAAAATCGTTATGAAGGTTCAATTTTCGTGCTGAAGATTTCAAATTTTGCTTTAAAATGTCAATATACTTGTACTGATCCATTATACTATCAATAAAAACAAGATTACCAACTCCAGCGGACGACATACACCCCCATACCATAACTCCTCCTCCACCATGTTTTACTGTTGGCACAAAGTTCTGTTTGCGAAATTCTTCCCTGGGTTTTCTCCACACCAAGATTGTACCATCAGAATAAATATATTAAATTTACTCTTATCAGCAAATATAACTTTATTCCAGTAATCAGAATTCTTATTTATGTTGGATTTTGCGAAAGCTAGCCTGAGTTTTCTATTCTTTTCACTTACGAAGAATTTTTTCCTGGCTTCTCTACCGTGATATCCAGCAGATCGAATTACCCTTCTAATAGTCTCAGGATTAACAATTATTCCATATAATGCTTGTAAATCAGCAGCAACTTTAGGAGCACTCTTTCTTGGATTTTTTTTAATATTTCGAACGATAATTCGCTTTATTCCATTGGATAGCTTTGATGGTCGGCCAGGTCTTCTTTTATCTTGAATAATATGATTCTTTTTATATCGTTTAATGATATTGAAAACTGTTGAATAACTCAAGTTAACTGTTTCAGCAGTTTTCCTAATAGATTTTCCACGTTCAATATGCAAATTAATAACTAATTTTCGAATTTCAGGCGAAGTTTCTTTTCGTTTAGCATTCATGGCTGCACAGAGCTAAAAAACACAAAAATTCCAAAACAAACTGGAGAGAAATACTGCAGACGATTTTATAAATTATTGCCAATTGCTTTTGAGTAAAAATAAAACCACCAAAAATATTTTTATTGCTTATTTCAGACGACTTTTGTTGCATATCTAATGGTGTCCCATCACTTATGTGAGCCATTTTTTGCTCCATTCTAAACAATTGTATTTTTATTAAATTAATATTTTAATATTTTGACAAAATGTATGTTATGTAATAATTGTTACTAAATTTAAGTATGAAACACACCCACAAAAAATTTGTACATGTTTTTTTAGTTTATTTTATTACAGTTTCCTTTTGTAAAGCACAAGTGTCCCATCACTTTTGTAACACACTGTATATTTTTAGGAGCTCTATATTTAAAAGTACTTTCATATAGGTTAAATATAATAATGATATCTTACTAAAGTTGAATCGATTGCCTTTGTGCCTTTTTAAAAAATGATTTTAAATTATTAGACTTTCAATTGATCATATAATTTAAATTTAAAATCGAAATTTTCAGTGATAAAAATTTTAATTAGCCAATTATAAATTTTAATGTTATTATGCATAATTTAAAATTTAACTTAAAATTTAATTTTTTGTATTTTTTTTACTAATCTGATTTATATAAATTTATACAATTTTTGTTTAAAGAAACATCACGAAGTTAGGGTCAAAACGCAAGTTTAAAAGTTTATCTTGTGAGATTAGCATTTTTCTAGAATAATATACTGCGAAAATGATTGAAAATGTTGGATCCTTGCCGACATCCAAGACATGTATTACATTATCCAAATTAGCACACCACATTAACCAGGAGATGTTTTATTCATGATAAATTTTAAGAATTTTTGGTCTAATTACACGACAGGCATTTTGTGGAATTATATCTCGAATTCACTATTTTATTATCTTAAATCTGAGACATCACCAAGCCATAAGATCCTGTTATCAAGTATAGTAAAAAGCATTGTTATAAAACAAATTAAAATATGGAATTTAATTTTATATAAATATAAATTGTATTTATATTATACGTCAACCTTTCAATGCCAAATGAACTTTAAAAATATTTTTTTAAATTTCTTGAAATAATACAACTGCATTTTATTTTTCTTAAACAGATCTCATTAATTTAAACTTTTATAAAAAAAAAGACTTCTGCACAAAATATTTCAAATTCCTTTTATAAGGATAATTCAAACTACCACGTGGCACACGCCATGCGCAACAGATATTTTTCTTGAAAAAAAATACAGTTATATTTTATTTTTCATAAGCAGATTTTAAATTTTATAGGAAAACAAATTTAAAATATTTTTTCATACTGCATATTCCTATTTCTTTTAATAGGAACAATTTAAACTGTCACGGACACATTTCACGCTCGTGGTGACCATGTTGAAATCTATTCCTCTTATTTCAGTATAAAAAACGGAAATGACAACCACCACACAGCTTGCAGTCACAACAGCACCGTGATTTTTGCAACGTGACTATATCCTCACGTTATTTAATATCATTCTCATTCTGTGGAGGGAAAAAAAATACAAAAACTAAAGTTGCTGGTTTATTTTTGCAGATGATTTTGTCGTAATATAAATCAAGATTGTTTTTTCGCAATTTTTTTATCTTTAATTGTTGTATTAATTGATCTGTCACGTTCTTATTATATTTTAACATCATGATTATGCTAGATTTCGATTAAAAGCATCGAATTTATTAAAATTTAATATTTTTATTCTCCTTTTATTGAGTATTCTATCCCTTAATAGGTTTCTTTATGAATCGAGCAATTTTGATTTCAGAGCACAATATTTGGGAATTTACATTGATTTTTTTATATTTTCCTAATTAGCTTCTTATTACTGATTATTTTCTTTAAATTCTATTTTTTCAAGTTATAAATTTTTCAAAAATCTTACAAGAAACGTTTTATAAATTAAAATCTTACGCTTTTTTTTTTTTTTTTGTTCCGATATGATGTAACAATTTTTCAATAAGTTTTGTTTTCCCTGAACTGCAAAATAAACAATCTTCTCCTTTTAAAAGATTTTTATTAATGTTTTAATAATTTGTAACAAGAAAATATTAAAAATAAACGTTATTTATCAATCTATTCTCAATATTTATAGAAATAAATCTTATTTCGTAGTTTAGGGATTTGATAAAATAGTTCTTAAAATAATTTGCAAGATTTTGAGCATATTATTTGACAAACTTTTAAAGTTTAAAAAATTTTGTGCTTTTTGCTTTTTTTTAATTAAAAGAAACTTTATTATTTTTTCTAATTCTTTGAAACACTTTTGGCTTATAACTGCCACATTTTTGTTATTAGACATTTTTTTTTTGTTTTTTTTTCGTGTACTTAATATAGAGAAAGTATAGTAATGATCAAACGGACATTTTTGAAAATGCCCGTTTGTCTATGACAAAGAGAATTAGCTTTGAGCTAGACGGCTAAAATTTGGTATACGGTCTTTACACCAAATTTTCAGATTTTTTGTCAAATTTTCAGTAAAATTTGTGCAGAGTTAGATCGTTCGTCCGTCTGTTTGAATTTAAGTTATCACAATAGCTACAAGACGAAGAGAGCTAGATAAATAAGATTCGGTACGCAGATTTAACATCTGTAGTTTAGACACCCATCAAATTTTAAGCCAAGTCCAACAAGGGATTCACCGTCTGTCTGTCTGTACTTTCAGGAACATGTAAACTCGATAATTCAAAAAACGCAGTACCTGAATGTATCAAATTTGGTATGGGATTTTGTGTCTACAAATGCAATTCTGTGTCAAATAGGTTGAGAAAAATGTGCCTAAAGCACAAATTCGATTTCTGGATATTATTATCAACAAACTAGTGATTAATCGCCAAATAACTCGCCAAGTATCACACGACATATTCAATAAAGATGCTAAATTCACACCAAAAGTTAATATTTCGCAACTATTGTATGCCAATACCATGCACAGAGTTCTTTGTCATGGCAAGTTTATTCGAGAGTATGCGAGAAAGTTTTTGGGAGACAACTTCCATTGGTTTTTAAATATATTTCATAGAATATTTCAGAAATATAAGCATTTTGTAACATTTTTTTTAAAAAAAAATCCATCATGGACATAATTCTTCTTAATTTCTGGATAAAAACTTCTTAATTTCTGGATAAAAAACAAAATTTGTATATTAATATGGTAATTTTTTCCTTGTTCCTCTTCCACACTTTTTTACTCACTATCCTTAGTTTCAAGTCTATATTAGACAGCAATTTAGCATTATTACTGCTAACTTTGTTATATCCAACCAGTTACATCTCTCATTTGCCTCAAAATTGTTACAGTGAATTCAGGTGGCATGGTTGCCATTATAGTGAATTTAAGTTACACGATTGCTTCTGATAAATGAGCAAAGAACTAATAGAAATTATCTCCTCTCGTCTTTCTTGTATGCTAGCCTTTGGCGACCAGCTGATTTGCCAGGAAATATATCTATAATTCTATGATAATAAATCTATAATTCTATGATAAGTTACATTCATACAGATATTTGTACTTGTATAGAGTTCGCATGGACATATACCGATGAAAGGACAGACTCCTCGTAGACAATTTCATTTACAATTTGACAGAAATCGGCAATTTTAGTGCAAAGATCACTTAAAAGGACTCCATATTTCGTTGCGTTTTTAAGTTATTGTATTCAGGCAGACAGACATTATTTTAAAAATAAATTTTTTTGAAACTCAAGGAGTGCTGAAACGTAAAGTTTCGTCGAAATATCGGAAATCCTTTTTTTAAAGATTACATTACTTTCTTTTTAGCTGCTTCTTATATGAGAAAATTAAAGATAAAAAAGTATTTTCATGCATTCATATAGAATTGTTTTGCGATATCGAATTAATTAATTGTTGTATTTGAATATTGAAAGGAGAAATAAGCAAATCGATTCTTTAAACGATTTTTGAGAATACAGAATTCTTAAAAACGATTTGAAACCATACATAAAAAGAGCAGTAAATCTGATTACTTTAACAGTATTAAAATGTAGATTTAAAATGATAAAAGAATTTATCATAAAATTATTTTATATTTTTATTATAAAATTTTAAAAGAATTTATTAAATTTTTATTATAAAATTACAAAAGAATTTTATATATTTTATTATGTATGGACGCGTATTTAACAATGTAACTTCGAAAAAAATGAAGAAAAGTTTTTAATAAACATAAATATTTTTTTTAAGTTTCTGACAACAAATATAAAAATGATTAAAGTAAGAGAAATGGTTTTTAATGTAATAAAAAATTTTCGTCAAAGCCTGATAAGAATTTAATAAAAATTCTTTCTAAGTTCTTGACATCCTTAAAGTAATTAAATCAGCTTTTTATAGATAAAAGATGTGATATTAGAAATAAAATTATCAAAACGAAATAGAGAAAAATTAGAAGTAGTTATTAAAAGATATATTTATTATATTTATCATATAAATACAATCTCATATTTATTGTTTATTTCGGTCACCAAACGATTTATTCCCTACAGAAATATAAAGCAATATCAGTGTCCCTAAATTCTTCTTCTAATGACAAACTTGTTGGATTAAGCAGTGGAAACAAAGTCTGGAGTAATGATGTTATTTTTTCTGTTGGTCCAAACGATTCTTGGGGAAAAGCTTCCCCCATTAATCTTTTTCTGGAAGCATGTTTTGGGATCAAAGTGTTCACTGGAGAGAATCCGTCCGAATACTTGTTTCGAGATTATACTTTTTATTTATTTATTTTGCTTTTGGGGTTTTATTATTGTTATTTCTTGCCATTGGTTGGTTATTGTTTTCCACACGGCATCAGAAAAGTTTGATGCTGTCTGATTGAATTGAAAGTTTTATTATAGTTTAGAACGATTTTTTTACGACTGTAGGAAAGAAAGTATTTTTAATATTATAATATTTTTCACTGTACGATGCATAAGAAATTCGACGATCCGTTAAATAGTTAAGTTACTAAATTTGGCACTTAACTATTTCAAGAATAACGCTGTTCACTAAGGAAAAGTTTTTTTTTTTTTCAATTTTAGTTGAAAATTTTATCACATTTTTAATATATTTATCTGTAAAGTTGAGGTTTTCTTTTAACGTTCGCAATAAGTTTGGGCATATCATAGAACAAAATTGCTTTTTCAAAATCTTAAAATTAAAACCGTCATTAGCCGTCTCTCTTAAATATTTTTTGTAATATTTAATACATATACTTATATATTATTAATACGCTAGCAATAGTTGCAAAGGAGATGTTTAAAGTGAGATCTTTGCCGATTAATCGTTGGGATGTGGTTAATACAAAAGAACTAAAATATCGAATATGTATTTTGGATGCCTTTTTTCCGTGCTATTAAAATAAAAATTTTACGCAGTCATAAAATTAAGTGTTTCCATGCGTTTTTGATTTATCGCTTTTAGATGCTTTCAAAATATAAACCAATAGATAGTCAACCTCTTGAATGATATCGTTCCAAATTTTGTATTTATCTGCTCTTCGGATATTAAACGTGTGTACCAAGTGTTATCCATCTAGCTCTCTTCGTTTTGCTAACCTGTATTTGGGCAGCTGGACTCGGAGACTTCCTCTGAATGGATTTCAAAATAATTTTAGAAAGAAAAGTAATTCTGTTGAGGAAAGTTGATATGGATCAGTTGGGTGTACACCTTCTTAATAAAAATAAAATTCATTCTGTCTATTATGTATGTTCTAAATATCTTTTCAAACAACAAGGCTAAATGCAACCAAATTGTGTGCATTTTTTAAGACAAAGAAAGGATACTGCAAACTTTCTAAGTGACACAGTTTAAGCAAATATTGAATTAATTAGAAATAAACTTTAAAATGTTTTACCATTATAAAATTTACCGTTTTCCAATGATAACATCAGAGTAATTCATCCTACAAGAAATATTTTTATAATATCTTAAATTTTGAATAAGTATTTTCAATAATACCGGTTTCATTCTTGCTCAATTTGCCTTTCAAATCCTAATTTTTAAAAATTAATAAATTATTAAATACTACATGCAGATAGTTTTGAAATAATGAAATTAACAGATATTTTGTTGTTAGGCAATGGTGAGATTTTAATTTACAATATCTTTATTTTTTTAATATTTTATTGTATTTTTTAAATATAAATTAATAAGTATTTTTATATATGTTTTTTTTATTGGTTTTCCCATTCTTTAATTTTTAAAGAAAAAAAATATACTTGAAGAATTATTGTCAAAACATATTAAAAGAATTCAAAAAGAACATTGGACGAAAAGTTAAGGAACAGACGATTAAAAAACAATTCATAACAATAGCAGCTATTGATTTTGATTATTAAAATAGGGAAATAAAATCATTTGCAGCTTTTAAAAATCGTCTGGTTCATTTGATATTCTCATTTTAATTAAAAGATATTTCAGACGATAAAAATTTTTGAAAGTAGAAAACCGATAAACATGTTGTACTTTCGGATATGGTTCAGATTTTAAACAAAGTTGTACTTTAGATGCTAAATCAGAGTAATAAGTAATTCCATCCAGTTCTGTGTGTTTTGTAGTTGTTGTGTCCACCTGTACTCGGATAGTCAAATAGAATATTTCTATTGAATTTCGTTCAACATTTTTATTGAATTTCGTTAAAAATTTCTTCTGAATTTCGTTCAAAATTTCTATTGAATTTCGTTCAAAATTTCTTTTGAATTTCGTTCAAAATTTCTATTGAATTTCGTTCAAAATTTCTTCTGAATTTCGTTCAAATTTTCTATTGAATTCCGTTCAAAATTTGATAGAAATCCATAAATTTGATGTGCAGATTATATACAAGATTCCATTCAACCAGTTCAAAACGTTTTTGAGTACCATGTTCTCAGACAGACAGACATAATTCCAAAAACTTGTTTTTTGAATTCAGGAAGCTCTAAAGTGTGGAGATTGAAGAAAGAATGTTTCATTTAATTGGTACAGCTTTTAAATTTGAGATTTTCTTAAAATTTGTTATATACGAAGTATTCAAATTAAATATATTTTATTCAAAAAAAAGTCTTCACGTTTTAGGTGTCCCTGAACATATTTTTTTGCATTATATCTCTCAAAAGCATTAAATTAGACAGATAAGTTTCTTATGTGATTTTTTAACACCAAATCTGTTATGTGCAAAGACCACACCATAAATTTCTATCAAATTTTGTGCGAAATTCCACCCAGAAGAAATTGGTCCTTTCTTTTTGAGAACCAGGGAACACGACAGTTGCAAAATGTTAAAAGCTATATGCATGAAATTAAGTACACGATTTTAGTATTTAAAGTACTGATCTGTATGAAATCTTGATCCTATCGTATCCATCAGCGGGTTAACGTTTGTCAATCCTTACATTCGAATGCATGTAAAAGTATTAGCTCAAAAGTGTAATGACTTAGATAAATGTATTTTGGTACGCCACTTGTCCTCAAAATATGGAACGGTATTAAAATTTGGACCATATCGGTTGTTAACAAGACCCTCAAGATTTACAATCTCCCCCCCCCCCCATCTCTCCAATTATATTACGAACCTTAAAATACTATGTATTGAATTACTACACGCCTGAGAAAATTCTCTCTTGCGGACTTCCTGTGACCTTAGAGGGTTTGTTCCTCCCTCCACATTCCTATCTCACGGATATATCCAGGTGATGCAGGTTTTAATAAAAAAGAATCTGAAGAAAAGGTACTTTATCAGCTAAATGCAGAAAATTTCATGGTAATCCGGCTAGTAAATATCAAATTATTATAGAAAGAATAAAGTTTTTTTATCAAATTTGCAGTTCCAAATTGCTCTAGAACTTCACTTGAAATCTCTAAATTCATTTTAGAATTAGTAAAACTACCAAGTTCTGTTTGCAAAACGACCAATCAGAGATATTTTGTTTATTAAACCCATTATACTTAATATTACACAGCAAGAAATACGTTAAATTGTCCGCTAAAATTTAAGTTCTTTTTTTCTAAATGGCAAAAATGAGCCTTAATCTGATAATATGTAGCTACAATCACTTCCGATTCGCTCTAAAAATTCGCAAAAGAGCCAAAAACTTTATAGTAGAAGCACCTCGAAGCGAAGGCAGAGCTAATCGGCTAAAATCTCTGAAGTACAATTCATTTCCATATTCAATAAAGCGTGCATTCTCTGAACAAACCACAGATGTTAGTGATATTTTTGATGCATTCTAAACACGTCCATCTCACTATATGCGTTCAGTAGAGCAGATCTGAACTTTGCAATGATATTCGCGGATTGCTTAGTATAAAAAATATTGTTGAAAAAGTAGGTGCTGTTTCCTGCTCAATTTTGTACTCGCTTGCCCTATTTTAAAGTAATCCTTAGGATCAAGATGTGACAATATATACCCTATTTCCATATTTCGATTCCCACGAGGCCTTTAATGTATGTGGATTGTCCGTTTATTTCAGTAAAATATAACGAACGAAAAAGAAAATAGAGATTGATGAGATATATTGCATATTGCAATACAGTCGCTGTTGCAAAAAATATGAATAAAAGTGATATCTATTTAAATTATCAATGATCTCTTTTTCTCAAAGTTGATTCGAAGCTTTATGTTATTTTTATCGATTTTTTTAACTCTGTTTTATTTCTATTGAAATTATAGAATAATCGATATTAAATTTCAATTCTAAAAAGAAACTGAAACGAAACTAACTGCAATACTAAATTACATTTTTGGGGAAAATATTTTGTTGTAATATTATCAAGATATATTATATTTTATTTTCTGAAAAGTTAGTTACTATAAGCAAATATTTTTTCCTTTCTCTCATCTTTCACTAGTCACTAAAAAGATTTCAAAAATATTTTCATTTAAACAACTGATATATTTTGTCCCAATTTTTTTCAGAACAAGATTATAAACGATAAAGATAACATAAACAAAAAACTGCATTCATTTTTTGAATCATCGAATGATATCGCTATTGAAAATTCGTTTGGCAAATTTTAGCGGAACGCCGTTAAGAACACTCTATTCATCGCTATTTAAGAACACTCGATTCATCATTTTTTAGAACTAAATTAAATGCTTTTTAATATAATCTTAAACTATTTTTTTCAAAATAAAAATTTAAATTGTAGTTGATTCTTTTTCTTCACGTAATTTTAATTGCAAAAGCTAAATAAGTGTCTCTGTGTAAAAGAGTTCCATACTCAAGTAATATTAAAAAGAATTTATTGTAGTTGCAATTTTAGACAGGAAGTTTTATTGCATACAATTATCTGAAATAAAATATCTATTTTCACCGAAATTGGTCATCAGAAATGAAGTTACATTTTTTTTCTCTCTCTCTTTCTGCGTTGTGATAAATAAACAGTGAATATTTCTTTCTGTTTAAAAACAGTTTAAAACAGTTTTTTTTTCATGGCTGATTACAGATGCATTTCATTTAGTTCAAATTTAAGATAGTATTTATACGATTTTAAAAATTTCATGCATTTTCTTTTAAACATCAAATGATATTTTTATTTCATTTGAGTGGGGAAAATATCAGAAAAATAATTTTGTAAGCAGCTTTTAATAATGAATAATTAAATAAAGCTATATAAAAATGACATTAATATTTTGAATTATTTAAGTCATTATCTCATTTTTTTCAAAATATACAGGACAATTTATATCAATATTAACTATATTTTCAACCTCAAGGTATATTTAAAAGAAAATTAAAATTTTTAAAGTTACAGTTTCGAATAAGTTATTAAAATACAGATTTTAAAAAACTTTATTCATTCTCTTTTAGTCACCAAACGATATTTTTTTATCTCATTTGAGTAGGAAAATTATTTTAAAAATAGTTTTGGAAGCAGTTTTAAAAAATAAAAAATAACTGAAGTTCTACAAAAATGGCCTTAATATTTTGAATTGTTTAAGTCATAATTTTATTTTTATTAAAATACAGGACAATTTATGTCAATATTCGCTTTGTTTTCAACCTCAAACTCTATTTAAAAGAAATTTCCATTTTATAAAATTGCACTTTCGATTAAGTTATTCGATTAGAATATCATTTTCTGCAAAATTTTGCCACTCACTGAAAACAAAAGTTTTTCAACCATTTTCACACCATCTGTTCAACCATTAAAATACAATAAAAAAATTTTCAACTTAAATCACTGATACATTTTATACGATTTAAGTTCGCTACTGAACTTATTACTATATCAAGATAAAAAAAAATATCCGTTCCATTCATTCACCAAACGATATCGCTATTTCATTCGTTTGGCAACAGTCTGACTCTCTTCGGAAAATTTTATCGATTTTTAAGGACCAATTAAAACAGCTGATGTGATTTTGATGGGCTTTCTCTAGGCTGATGGAAGTGCCTTAATTGCGAATTCCCTTCAAACTAGAGAGACAAAACTCATCGAAACACTTAAGGAGGACGGATTTTAAAAGCGAATTAGAGGAAATGATCATTTCTCGTTTTGAACAAGGAATTAGCGAAAGAGACGATCTCCTTCCTAATTGTAGGTGATAATGGATTCGTTAATGCATAGGAAGGAGATTGTGTAAAGGAGATCGTTTCGGTTTATGTTATGATTCTTGATAAAAACTGAAGAACAGTGGATTTAAAGATTAATTCTCTGTTCTTTCTCTTTCTTTTTCAATTCTTTGAGTCTGAAAACAAAATAGTAAACAGTATAATTGTTCTAAAATGTTTGGCCTAGATATTTTGATTATTTTCCGTCGAAATCTATTTTGATATGCCCCTTAAGTTTGACGCCAATATAATAATCAAAGCAAGTAAGCGTAGCCTCCTTGTCAGCCATCTTGTTTTTTGATTTTGGTAACTTGGCATTGTTGGCATGTTTGGCGATTTGAAAGTGCATTAAAGTCGATTTCAATCAATCCCATGTTGTAAATTTTTACGAGTTCGAAATGTTTGTTACAAATGCCTATACGTGTGACGCCCCCCCCCTTATGCAAATATTATCTGAAATTTCCAATATGCAACACTAATGAAATTTTAAATTAACAAGGAGATTACAATTTAAAAAATATTAAATTCCTATCAATTTTTGTGCGAAATTCTCAAATAGAAATTTATATATCGATCTTTACCTATGCATGTGAGAACAGGAATTATATAGATAAATTTGGTATAAATATTTCTTATAAAAATTTAACAACTACCTCCAATTTTGGACTAAATTTTTCAATGAATTGACTCTTTTTGGATCTTTCAGTTGGAATATGAATCTGGTAATTCAAAAACAAAACAATCTAAGTGATAAAAATTTGATATCTTATCTTGAATTCACAAATTATATATTTATATTAAAATTTGGATTTAATCTGTTAAAAAATGATCAACTACCGGTTTGACTGCAGATAATTATTCAAAACAAATAGAACTCAAGAATAAAATTAAAATTAGAAGCCAAGAAAATTCATGAGCTTATATCTATAACCATACATTAACCAACTAAATCACTGATGGAATACTTTCCAACTTCGTTTCAATTTTTTATTATTTATGCAATAAAATTTCCGGGGAGGCATTTTTGAATTAATTTTGTGCAATTAATTAGTTTTCATATCTTATTTATTTTCAGAATTACTTATTTATTAGAAAAAATTCTGCAGTTGAAAAATATTTAAAATTACACTTTGAACATCTCTGGAACTGCATTTTGGAAAGAACCTTTTTCTCTTCATAAATTGTATACCAGAAACTAATGAACTTTGTTACTGCACATGCGCAGCAGCAGAAAACTTTAAATCAGTTAAAAGACAGCACTTTGAGACGCTTTCATATGCTTTTTCTACTGATTTAAAGCTCCAAAAGGAATGTTGTTGGATTATTAAGGAATTTAACTGATACTTTAAAAATTAAGTAAATTAGGAATTATATTTACACTTTGGAAAAAAATTGATTCGGAGAGATACTATAGTTCTGCAGTATTTATACTCTAGCTACCTACAGTAAAGCAATTTCCTTCAAAATGGAATGTACTGTAAAAAAAGGATATTACTGACCTAATGGAAAATTTGGGATGTCAAAACGCTTTCTAAAAGCAATAAAATCCCGATTTAACGAAATTATTGGGAAGAAAGGATATCCATTAAATCCGGAATTGAATTATATTTGAAATAGAGTATTATACTTAAAATTATGCATGATTAGAGACAAAAACTACTTACATTTGCTTTTTAGGAGGATGAAAAATGTCTTTTATTTTTCAATTAAATATGGTTTCTGCTTTTGTGATATCATTCAAACTTTATTTGTGAAATCTGAACTTCGATCCGAAATTCGTTAAATCGAGCATTAATTGTGCAGTTAAAAACAAATTTTCGAGGAAAATTAGTGAAATTAAGAATTCCCATAAATGCCAATTTGGTATAATTACACATAATATAAATATACGTAATATAAACCTAATAAAATTAAACCTAATATAAACATATATACTTAACTTTAACATAATATAAACTTAATTAAGCATAATATAAACAATATAAATTGGTTCAGAACTGTAACGAGAATTATAAATGTCAGATTCTTATGAATCTTTTCAAAAATAGGATTCTGAATAGTACCAGGCCTTTCAGATACCGTTTTATCTAATTTGGTATGCTTCTTTTTTGTATATGTAGAATTTGCAATCAGATATTCTCTCATTTTCGGATGTGTTAGAAATTAAAATTTTGTACCCTTGTGTGGTGTACATCTTTTCAATGTTTTTAGAAACTTAACTTTATTAAATAAAACAACTTAATTAACTTTTAAGATCTTATAATTGGCATCACCTAATAGTAAACCTGAGAAAAGTTAATGATTCGAAGATTTTATATTATACATAATAATAAATTATAAACACAATACAGTAGAAATAATTAAAATAAAAATCTGTATTTATTTTAACACTAATAAAAGGCTTAAAAAATTTTCATATTAAATTTATTACATGTTATTTCTTTTATTCGACGATTCTTTTGTTTATACAAGTTTGACGAGAAATAAATATTTCTTGCCGTTTTTTTATTCGCTCGATTTTTTAAAAAATCGTCTGCAAATATGACAAAAGTGTTTTTTTAATGTACTAATGTGGAAGTTTTATTTTTCAAGTTGAAGAGCATGGGGATAGTAAAACATATAAATTTTATAAATATTAGATCATACTTAAATACATTAAAAAAATAGAGTTCTAGGAGTTGCGAAAATAGTGGTAACTGCCATGTAGTCATGTAGTTACACTTCAAAATTGTAAGATCTTGTTCAGTGATTCTAGAAGCAAAAATTGGTGCATTTATCAATAAAAAAAAAGGAATCTAACTGTGAGCTAGATAGTGCTTTAGTTTTTGCACAATTTAATACTTTATCTGTTAGTCTATCTTATAAAAACAATAAAAAAAAATTAAAAAAAAAACAATTGGTCTTATGCATGCGTTTGGAACTGCAATAATTTGATGATAAAGCTATTGCAATTACGATCAAGAGGTCCCATTTTGAATCTCAATTTTTGCATATACTTTTATTTAATTCAATATGTCTCGTTCTTGTAAAATTATTATAAATTTTTTAATTCAATTCTTTCTCACTTTCTCATGTACTAAATTTTTAACATTTATCATTTTTTTAATTATTATTTATAAAAAAAATCGATTGATTCAAATAAATTTTGATTCTACACCAGTAACACCACCTAATAAAAAATTTGAATTAAAAAAATGTTTTTTAAGTTTCGAAATCTTTACAATAATAAATTTGAAATTTGAAATTAAAAATGCACAAAAAAAGAACAAAAAATTAAAATATTTTTTTTAAACACTCATAAACTTGTGCTTTCAAAACTGCATTTCTATAAAGCTCACATGTTGAAAAGCAAAGGTTTGTTTCAGCATTCAGTAAAAATTAAAATTTTTACTAAATTTATGTTAAATTATACTGACGTAAATAAAAATTAATTAACACTGAACAAATAATAATTCATATTCATGCGAAATATCAATTTTCATTTGTAATTGTTCCAAGAGAAAACAAAGCTGCCACATCTTTGAATATGCATAATAATATACAGTTACACGTACGCAGACGATCAGGCATGCATATGATAAATTCACTTCATTTATAAAAAATAATTCAGCTTTATAGATAGATCATTGTTCTCATAATAAATATAAATTTACCATAGGTATCAGAATTTTTTATATATATATATTTATCAAAATACAGGAAATTTTCTTAAACCTTTTTAACAGAATTTTGAAAGCACAGTAAAATCAAAATGAGAAAATTCATCGATATTAAATTGACTGCCTGAATGCGGATAATTGATTTTAAACTAGTGCAGAGAAATAATGCAGCTTTTTTTCTCAGTTTACCAAGCGGCGTGCAGGAATGATTATTGAAACGAAAAATAAGATTATTTATTCCAGAATAAAATTTCACTTTAGGTAAAATCTTTTCACATCTCATTAGAATAACAACCTATTTAAAATGAGTGAAATAAAACTGAATTCTTCTCCCATTAATTCTTACTTTTGCAATGCAAATTTCAAAAGAATTTGAAACCGAACGAGATAAGAAAGTTGGAGAGATAATAAAACAGTCGTGTGCAGAGAGAAAAAAAAAATAATAAAACGTGCTAGAATTTAATGATTCTGAAAATAAATTGACGATTACTGGCTGTTTTTGCTAAGAAATTTGAATCGTTTTATGTTTTTTTAAAACTTTGTTTCATGTCATAGAAGTAGTTTCTTTCGCTATTTTTAGAAATCGTTTGCTCATGAGAATATCTAAATGAAATAAAGTTGAATACTAACGTTTTAACAATGCCATTTATTTTTATTGTGAGGCTTAGTAACACATGTTTGATGTATTTTTTTTTACTATTGAATTGCAAAGCTACTTTTAAATAATAAGTCAAAACCTTTTTTTTTTTTCATTTTCCTTTTATTCTAAATATATTATTACGAACTGTTCTCTTTGTCTAAAATAGCTTCCTTTAAATTTTATATTCTGTTTAATCGAACTGACATCACTCTTGTTACCCCTTGGGATTCTATTTCGCCGGATGCCTTACCAACTTGGCTACCATGCAACTAATTTATTCTATTTAATGGCCACCTTATTAATTTAATTTTTTTATTAACAATACATTTTAAAATTACATCCAAAAGAAGTGGAGAATTACCTCAACATTTGAAGCCATGATCAAATAATATGATGGAGACCTGAATCCATTAGCGTCTCTTAAAATTCATCTCTTATTTAAAAGATTGAATTTAAAAAAATATTTCGCGATTTCTTTTGAATATTATTTTTATTCATTTGAATATTAAATGAAATTTTTTATTAATTCTTTTTTTTGTTTGAAATACAAAAAAAAATTAATTTGTTCTTCAAACGATATTTTTAAATAAACAAAAATTCAGTAAGATAAAAAGCTAAATGAAATTGTTGTTCGACCTGTTTCATTTGTTCGCTAAAAATATGATTTCATTTGTTTTTAATTTTTTTTTTTACTAATAGCAGCCATTAAAAATCGTAAAAAACAGTTGTGTATTGTATTTCTTTTTAAATATTCTTTTAAATATTGATGTTTGTTTTCTGAAATAAATATGTTTTGCAATGAATTTTAAAGCTCGAATTTCGTTAATTGAATTCATGAGTAGAATGAAAATAAAATATTTCGATTTCCTGAAGTTGTGTCATTATTCTACCAATTAAAAAAATGCTTTCTTTTTTATTAAATTTATGAATTAATTTTTACATACATAGAAATAGTAAGGGAATTAATTTCCTACAAAAAAAACGGCATTTAAAAAAATAATAATTATAAAATTACAATAGCAATTATTGTTTTTGAAAATGCAAAGTTGCCATTTGAAAAGCTGAATTTGTTCGAAGACAATAATATTTTATTCTAATTAATAACTTTCCTTTCTTATGTGTGGCAACGAGAACAATTCTAAATAATCATGTTTTTTCTACATTATTTTATAATGCTGTTATAAAATTTGTTCTTAAACGAATATGCATTTTTAACTAATATTTAGACCCAGAAGTTCATATTCTTATTCTCCGAAAATCTTAAAAAAAAATCAAAATTTTGATTTTGATAAATTCTGATAAGGATAATTAGATTTCAACACATTCACTAATTGTACTTATTCAAACTATTTCAATGAAACACACATAAAAAAACCATATTTTGAGACTTGTTAAGATCGTTAATTCTTCAGTTCACAGGTCAAGCAATCATTCCAGAAGTAAGTGAAAGGTTATTCGCATCTGGATCCTTCCAGACTAATGGCCAACTAAAAATAACTTTAACTGAGTTCGAACCCAAGTTAATGGAGTCCGTCTTAACGTAGTTGGTCCGAGTCAGGTGGAACGAAGCACAACTCGCAAATAGAAAAAGAAACATTCTATTACCTGGAGATATTAGATTAGATTCAAACAAGTTATTTTCAAATTTAATTTTGACAAAAAGAAATCGAAAAGTTGTTTAATGAAAAAAAAAATTCTAAGAATTGCACTTACTTTATTTACAATATTATTCTATGAATATAGAAATATTCCTTCATAAAATTCTTTATTTTGGTAACTTTTTTTACTGGGTGATTTAGGTGACTTTTATTTTGAAAAAGAACCTCTTGAGTTAATGTTCAGATTATTTTTCAAACTAAATAGTAATGATGTAGAAATAAAAAATAACAGTATAATAATAATATATAAAGACGCAAATATTAATATTTCCATTTTGGAAAACGCTTAAAGCCAAACGATTCTCACGAGTTAAATCATGCGGTTTCTTTTCAATATAAGTACAAATTTTGAAGAAAAAGATGAAAAATGATTAAATTTTCAGAATTTCAGCCTGGATTTCATTAGATATGATATAGATATGGTTTTTTTTTAATGATTTTAATTTATTTTTCACAATTTTTATTGATATAAATTTAATCTTCACAATTTTTATTGATATTAATTTAATCTTCACATTTTTTTATTGATTTTAATTCAATCTACATATTTTTTATTGATTTTAATTTAATCTTCAATAAACAGTTTTTGAATTACAAATATTATGGCAAAATAAAATAAATATAAAATATTTGATTGCTAGTCACTTTCAAAAGTGTTGGTTACTTCAGATAAAACCACAGTTTAAAATGATGAATGTCGTTCCAAAACAACTCTCAAATATTTTTTTTAAGAATGAATATCATTAATACAACTAAACTAAATGTAATGTTAAACTTTACTCAATTTTTGAAAACCCAGATGTTTCACAAAATGATTTTTCAAATAATCTAAAACTGAGATTATAGCAGCTTTTTAAGAATATCAGGCTGCCTAATATTATTAAATGAATTTTAAAAATGGTAATCATTGATGTTATTTAGAGTGACAGATTTTTTCATTCAATATGTGAAGCAAGAGACCTTTTATAAGTCCAAAAAATTGGTGTTTCATAAAGAGATTTTATCATGGTTCAGTTCGTTTATACCAGATTTTATTTAATTTGATTTATTTCATGACTGCAAAGAGGAAAATTTGAAACGTTCTTTTTTTTTTTTTTAAATGTGTTCGATTTCAAAAATTTATACATTTACATATTCCCAATGAATATACTCTTTTCACTTTTTATAGCTTAATTATTAGTAAATCGGTGAATTTAATTAAATTTTGATTCCTTACAAATGGCGCCATCTTTTCATAAACGCGAAGAAATGGATTTCAAGACTTAGCAGCAGTTGCATATAGTAATATTGAATTACAAATTAAGAATTTAAAAAAATTGAAAACTATTAAAATATAAGATATTACCTTTAAGTACATTAATATACTTGTAGTTTTTAAAAATTCTTTTTTATTAAATTTATTCTGATCTATAAGAAAATAAAGATTTCTTTATTTTTTTCATTCACGTGAAATGAGTCCATTTAGAAAACACAGAATAAAGTAATTTCCAGAATTAAGAATGAAAAAAAAAAATTGTAATTCTCATTAGAGTTTTAGATTTTTTTTTTTTAATTAGAGAATGTAACATTAGAGTGCAATATCTTTTTTTTCCCTTAGAGAATGTAACATTAAATTTAAGCTGATTAATATTCATATCCTTTCATACATTTATTCGTTCCTTTAATGCACTTTTTAAAAACTATTTCAGATATTATTGAATTTTTTAAAGCAAGAATGCCGAATAAATCTTTCGAGATTTAATAAAATTATGCATTAAATTATTAAATTTATAATGAAGAAAAAGTATACATTAAAATTTTCTGTTATTCCTTCTTAAAATAATAAAAGAGAGAAAAAGCCCAATTAAAGGTTTTTAAAAAGGGGAAAAAAGAGAGATTTGAACAATGATTAATTCCTCTTAAAAGTTGTAATAATTTTTCAATTCAAACAAACTATTAAGTTCTGAAATTTAAATATAGTTAGTAGCAGAAGTTTAAATAGGAAAAAGAGAAATGTACTCTTAATTTAATCTTCCAGAGGATGTACCATTTCTATTAATATGAATGTCTGTACATATTTCCTAGATGAGCTATAAGAAAGTATAAATTTTTAACAGATTAGTTATTAAAATTAGGCTGTAATTCAGAGAAGTTAATAAACACAGTTATTCAAAAATAATTTTATTAAAAAAAAGTAATGAAAATAATGCAATATAAACACGAAAACAGTACAAAATCACAAAATAATTAGATGAATGATAAGAAAATAAAATTAATGAAGTTGCCAATATTCTTACATAAATATTTGAATCTGTAATGTATAACTATTGTAACAAGATGAAAATAAAAAATTAATTGAAATTTAGATTAAAAATCAAGGACAGTTTCATATTCATTTCCCTGTGTTGTTTCTGTCCGAGCAAGTATGCTACGAATCTTAAAAACATATAAATTTCTAAAAATTCTCAGAGTTAAAACTTATGATTCTAGTGCGTTTTTGTCATTTTTGGAAGTTTGTATGTTTTTTTTTTTTATTATTTCATGACGCATCGTTCACAGGTTCAAAAGTTAGTTCTGCTTTTCTTTTAAACCCTTCCAGTTTCAGATCGCTTAGTAAATAAGTTGGCGTTCTTCGTTCAATATATTATTTCATATTGTTTGACAACGGTTTCTAAAACACTCCGCGCTTTTGCGCATGCGTTAGGGTGGGTTTAATTCGTCGAAATAGGGGTGAGAGGAAAGATGAAAGGAAGAGATGTTTACATTTAACAATAAAATAAACTCGGGTTACTTGCGGACTGAATTAAAATAATACGCACAGAAACGACACTATATTCATTTATACGTGGAAAAAAATTGAAAAAAAGGTAACTAATAGGACGAAAATCGAGGTCAAAGAATGACGAAGAATTCCAGAAATTTACTCATCCTTTCACGTCTCTTCCCTTCATGAGATAGAATCGTCTAAAAGTGGTCGGCTCAGGATATTGAAACGAACAGTAAGATTGTTTGCCAGATGTCTTAGATAAATTTTCTATGTAGTCTTTTCTTTATTGCTTGTCAAATAAATAGCTATCTAATGAAGTTACATTTTTTAAAAACACTTATTAAAAAAACAAAGAGATAAACAAAACAAACAGAAAAAGGGTACATCTCAACGGTCGCGGGTATGTCTGAAATAAAAATAGTAAATTTGCAGAATTCTATTAACAATTTAAATTTCAAGCGTTGACTAACAGCTTGT
This sequence comes from Argiope bruennichi, assembly GCF_947563725.1. Classification (NCBI taxonomy): domain Eukaryota; kingdom Metazoa; phylum Arthropoda; class Arachnida; order Araneae; family Araneidae; genus Argiope; species Argiope bruennichi. The sequence continues at coordinate 22,603,788 of NC_079157.1, read as the reverse complement.
CGAAAAGAGTGTGGTGAAAGCTTATAAGCCAGTTAACAGTTACGCTATACGAGCAATTGCTTTTGTACTGTGGTCATGTTACTGGGCTGCGAACCACAAGGTCCCAGGTTCTATCCTCGCTCTAAGCAATTCGCTACGTTGGTGACCCGGACAAAAGCCAGTGAACAGCTAGGCTACCCGAGCAATTGCTTTTGTAGCGTGGTCATGTTACTGGACTGCGAACCACAAGGTCCCAGGTTTTATCCTTGCTCATACCAATTCGCTACAAGAATAGGCAAAGCCAAGCTTTCGGAATGTTCTGTGGTAAAATATAAAAAACGAAATTTTTCTCTAGTATATATCAAATACACGCGCTATTTGGTCAAGTTGATTTTACTGTTAAAGAATTTAAAAACAAGCTTTCTTTTGACGACGATAATACGAGTTACAAAGGGAAGAGGAGTGCAGTAGATGCTGAGATTAAAGACCCCCCCCCCCTGCACAAAAGAGGGAAGAAATATCACTTCAAGCTAATATGAAGATGACACACATGCACTCGCTTGCACAACCCCCTTCTTACATGGGGGCACTTTCTCCCACCTTACAGATAGAACGCAAGGGTCATGCCCGAACCAGGACTCGAACCCGGAATGGCGAGATTATGGGGAAAGAAGCGCTACCCCTAGACCAGGACGGCGGTAAGCTTTTATTTGTTCGTATGGTCTAAAATATTCAAATGGGCAGCGATGGCCTAGTAGTAATGTCACGGCTTCGGAATCGCTGGGTTTCAGACTCGAGACCCAATTCCACTGAAGAATCGTCGTGTAAACGGATGCACGTAATATCCGTCGGGGCCAAACGTCCTCCCGCTGGTGTGGTATGGAAGTTTGGAGAGGGAGGTGTCGTCCTCGTCATCTGACCACGATTCAAAATTACGAGGTCCTTCCCAAAATAATGCCTTAGTATTGCTTTAAATCGAGACGTTTATATAACTAAACTGAACTAAAATATTCAAAATTGTAAATATATTCTGTAAAAGTTTTGAATTTGTCAGCTTTTTCGAGAGATATTATGATTTAAAAAAATTGTGTGGCAACACATTTGTTTTATTAGAAAAAAACAGCAATAGGTTTTAGGATTATAATAGTTTAAATAGAAATACAATTTGAATTTTATAAATATTGAAAAATATTTCATTTTACCTTCATTTATTAGAGTAGGACAATAAAAATGATTTCATGATTGATTTATTCCTAAGATTATATGTCCTTCGGTATGTTAATTTAAAGATTGTTGCGTATCGATATACTATTTATATGGTAATCGTTTGAATTATCTGCTCACAAAAATAATAACCTGTATCTGGCAACGTGTTCATGTATTCATAAAAATAAAAGGAAATATCTGTTTTTTCTAACTGTTTTCTAATTTTTCGCCGTTGTTAATCTGCAAATTTCGCATATTATTGTTTCCAATTAGGCCTCGTAATTTCGTCTATTATTGTTTTATAATTAGGCTTCGTTCGTGAAACGAAACATGGCGTCCGCGACAGGATAAAATATATGCAACTTCAAATACGAATAACGAACTTCAATACGTTACGTCACGTATAAAACGATTACGATGCAAATAGTATATCGATATTCAACAAAAATCGTTTGCACTTCTGGTATTAAAAAAAAAGTAATTTCACAGCCTAATATAAAAACATATGCGATGATATTAGATTATGTATGTATTTGTATATGTTATAATATATTTGTCATAATATTGTATAACTTTAAAATTTTGTATGAATTTCGGATTGATTTCGCACGGCAAATTTTCATCAAAAGATATAAACTCATGAAAAAGCTGAAATGAAAAAAAAAAGCTTATTTATAAATATATGACTTATGCAATATTTAATGTCTCATATATCTTTGATTTGTCTAGTTAATAATTTTCAAAACACTTAATTCGTATTTCAAAGGATGTTAAATTAACCTAAAAATGATCTTTAATATTCAACGAATCATTAAAAGTTAATTATAATGGTAAAGAAATATCTGAATAGTTATATAATTCAGAATTTTTCCCAGATAAAAAAGACATATTTATCAGAGCAAATTCAAATAAAAAAAGTAAATCCCTTAATTCATATTCTTCATCCAGCTCATTAATTACATTTAATTAACTACTTCATATTTATCTTTTTTTAAACAAAGCGAATGTTTGGAAACCAGTGACTTACGCCTACAACTTTTACTCATAAATCACCCATTCTGAATACTAAATTAATTATTCTTTTGTTTAGCATTTACAGTACCACTTGAACCTCTAATGCATTATTGTACCTGTTAAATGCATTCCGGAAACGAAAAAGAATAATTATTTGCTCGAGAAAAATTGAATTCGATAATACCTTGAATTAATTACTATCTTGCAACTGCAGACGATTTTTAAATCCCAGTTAACGAGAAAAGAGAAATGCAATTAGAATTAGAATTCTAAAATTCAGAGAAACAGTTAACTGCATTCTTTTTTTTTATTCGTTTTATTTTATTATTATTATTTTATTTATTATTTTATTTTATTATTTTTTTCCACCACATTTCTTTTAGATACCTAAGAACGTCCATTAAAATACTGACATAGACTGACTTTTTTTTTTTTTTTTTGGTTTTTTATTAATATTATTTATTCGATTCAGAATATTTTTTTCCTTAGTTAATGCACTCAGATAATTTGATTTTTCTCTTATTTCTGCTTTGTTCGTCCCATTACTGGGTATTAAGTCTTTTATGCAAAATATTCAAATATATCGTTTTCATGTGCTGATATCTTTTTATAAACTATATGCAGCTAATGGAATTTTGTTTCTTTTTTTTATTTATTTTTTTTTAGCACAAATTATCGCGAAAACACTTCTGGCAGCTCTTTACCTAGGAATTAGATTTTAAGACATGGATAAATTCTTTTTTTTTTCGCATTGAAGAGAAGAATGCGTAACATTTTTCTATTCTAATTCTGTTAATTTTGTTTCTTTATAGCTGCGTTTTATTTAACTAATAAATTATAATTTTTACATTCTAGTATGAAAAAATAAAGAATTTGAGATGCGGTTTTAATATGTTTTTTTTTTATTATTTGTATCAAATTGAATTATTTTTCTCTAAATTCTATTTAATTCTATTGATACAAAAAATACTCTAATTTTACAGATATTTGAGATAAAATGAATTATAAATAAGACTTTAAAATCAATTTTGTTTAAAATATTTAGACATCGCATTATAATAATTCATATCATAACTTTGATTTATAATTATAATAAGCTGGCGTTGACTCAACTTAGAAAATACTTTCTTTTTAATTCATAATATTATCTTATCGGTTACCCGCGTGGAAAAACGATATTACAAAACAATCTTTCAATAAAATTGCAGTCTTTAAGATTCTAAATACTAAGTGTCTTCTATATCTATATCTATACTTATATATAAAGCTCAATGTGTGTATGTGTGTGTTAACGCTCTACAGAAAAGACCATTTGACCTACAGCTACCAAATTTGGTGCATGTATACCTTAGAGGTAGGGAATGTGCACCAGGGGTCCCTTTTTTTGAATTTTTGATTACAATTTTAATTATTAATTAAAAACTAACTTTCCCGCCAAAAAATCTTTTCATTTTCCTCAACGCCAAATGAGTAAGGCTTCAGTTTTTTCCCCCAACAGTAATAAGACTAGGGTTAACATTTTTCTGCCGATTATTTCAAACGATTCTGTTTATTTTTTTAATGTTTGATGCATTTAAAATTAAACGTTGTTAATGAATCGATCTTTCAGATTCATTCTGAAGTACTTTTGAATTAAAATAAAACCGAATAAAGAAAATTAAAAATTTCTAATCTGCATAGTGTTACCCCAACTGGCGTAGAAAAATTCACGCATTTGCGTTACCGTAACTGGCGTTGAAAATTCACGCATACGCATTGTGTTCTGATTGTTGACAATATTATCAACGGATGATTCTTGATTTAAATTATTTTTAGGTTAGTTGCATGCTTTTGTAATTAAATTGTATTTATGTTAGTTATATATCTTTTGTATATGCTTATAGTTTTAAGTACATCGTTTTTTAAGTAGTTTTTTTAAACCTGTTTTCGACCGATTATTTTAAACGATTCATTTTATTTTCTTAGTGTTTGATGCATTTAAAATTAAACGTTGTTAATGAATGGTGCATGATGAATCTGAGATAATTTTGTTGACAAATTCTTGAGATATTACATAAATTAAGAAAGATATTCTTTAGTGCCCATAAAGTTTAAACGCTCAGTGACTCTGTTATCAGTAATCATATTATAAAAAAAATGCTTTGTTTCAGTAAAAAGTATTATTATATTAATTGCAGATTAATTCTTTCCACTTTAATTTAAAGCATAAATTCTACGAGAGCTAACAGAAAATGAGAGAGATACATATTACGTTATGACTGAAGGCCTTTATAATATTATGAGTTAATTATATGACTATCAAAATTTGAAGTTTTAAAATATTTTGATGAAAAATCTATTAAAGTAAGAAATGCGTAAAATATTTAATTATTAAAATTTAAACGAACATTAAGATTGGTGAACCAGCTGGTCGCCAAAGGCGGCTAGTATATAAATAAACGAAAGATTTTTCAAAATATTTTGAAATTGGTATTCAGTAATTATTGACTAACAGAAAATGTATCACACTTCAGATAATTACAAGTGAAGAATTTGCTATCTATTTTCAAACCAAAAACTACAATTTTATTTCTATAACAAAACTTGTAAACTATGTTAAACAGCATATGATTATCTATAGTTATTCAAATGTATTCCAGTTGCAAGAATTTTATCACAGAATTGTCTCATGAATTTAAAGCATTTCACTTATTAATTGCTTATAATTTAATAAATTATTAATATCAATTTTTTCTGTGTCTTATATGCATATGAGGTGAATTATCAAAGTCAAAATGCAGATGTTTTAAGTGAAATTAGATGCACATTTTTTTTTTCCACTTCTACGCTTTCATTACCACTTATAACCGGAAAGTAACTAATAATTCAAAAAATACCTTCTATAAATTTTTCCATACTTAAAAGACATTCACCACATTCGAAATTCTATTTTTTGATTCTCTGCGCTTCCACTCAGACGTAATGCAGTTAGGAAAAGTAAAAGGGTTACACCTATCAACAGCCATAAATTTCACTGTAACCGATTCAATCCTTTCGCCTGCTTCCCCTAATTAAGCACTCCATTACCACATGCCCCTGGACGGAAAGGAAAATTGCCACTTCCAGATACGTTCGGAGTGATACATCACACAACTCCCAAGCCTCTTTCTGCAGACGATTTAAATAAACTTTTAAATGAATGTCGCAGAAAGGAAAGAAAAAAAAGAAACAAAACGTATTGCTGCTTTGATTCCAGTTTTATCGTCTGGTATATAAGCGTTGCCAATGAATTATTAATGAAGAGGTGCAGATGTTCATTATATAAATGGGTGCAAGAGGTGACTCATAAGAGAATGGTGGGGAAAAAAATTGTCTCTTGTAATTGGTTTTTCCACCGAAAAAAAGAATAGAGGACACAAAGCAATAAGTCGCCGTCTGTCGTATTTGAGCAATTATATGTAATTATGCTATGTGTCTTTCTGCTGTTGAGCGATTCGTTTTTATGAGAAGCGTGTGTTGATGTTAACAGAGGTAAGAGATATACCATAAGAATTCGTTTCGGTACTACTGTCGTAATACGGGGTGCGTGTAGAACATGTTCCGCCCCTTTGTCACGTTTGGAACCCCGAAAATGAAATATTCGGGGCTCTTGCAATTCCTTTCACGGGGTGGCAATTATTGACAAGGAGGATAATGGGTTATTTGGGAGCAAATCAAATGGAGTGAAAATGCATTTTTGGGCATAAAGGTGTACTCGGAACGAACCAATTCACTTGGGAAGCATTTATGGAGTAATAATGACTATTCTTAACGATACTTTTATTGGCGTATGTTTGAAAAGAGTGATGGAAAAAGCGTGAATTAGTACCAGAGAGTTTGTTTCTTGTAGTATTTAATTATAGGTATTTTCAAGCATTTAATCTTTTTTTTTTGAGAAAAATGATCAGTAATAATAGCTTCTAATTGCACGTAGTTAATATTTTATGATTTGAATCGATTGTTCGAATTAGTTTTTGGGTGTGTATACATGTCAATACTTACCAATAGAGGAGTGGTTCTGGCATAACCCACCGCTCTATTGGATTGGTTGTGTCAGAAAAGGTTCAAAACAATATGAAAAATATTTTTATTATTTATTTTGGTACAAGTAGTGTTAAAATAAATGAGGGAGCATGGTATTAAATTTTTAGAAAAAGTACCCTCTGAAAACATGAAATGCTGATATTTCCATTTAATTGGGGGGGGGGGGGTAGCAGCTTCTAAATAATTTTGTATTTATGTAAAAGAACTCAAAAATTTAGTACATACTAAAGATGTAACATAATTTTCAATAGAAACGATTATTTTTATCATGTGAGAACATGATGCGTTTTGGTTTGAGGTTTTTGAAGCCACAACATATACAAGCAGAAAATTGAAGATTTATTGCTATCGAGGCATCAAATTTTTGCTTTTAGGATTTTTAGAAAATGATAAAGAAGGTTCTCATATTTGGTGACTTACCAACGAAAAGTTACAACTTGGCGCGAATGTCTGCCATGTACCCGATTCTCCTGTCTGGCCAATAAAGTATAGGGTCGTAATAAAGTTATTGTCCGAAGAAGATATATATATATATATATATATATATATATACTAGCCGCCTTTGGCGACCAGCCGGTTCGCCAATCTTAATGTTCGTTTAAATTTTAATAATTAAATAGGTTTAACCGGAGTTTAACCCCCTTCTTCGCCAAGTTGCGATAACGCACCAAAGCTGGCAATCTTTATTATGCACTATAATTGAACATCTGCTTCTTTGCTTTTGAACATTTCGCAAGGCCGTTGTTTGCGATTTTTAAAAATTTCGCCAAGCAGGGGATAAAACTCCGGTCGTACCATTAAACATTTTACGCAATTCCAACTTTAATAGATTCTTCAGCAAAATATTTTAAAACTTCAAATTTTGATAGTCATATAATTCACTCATAATATTATAAAGGCCTTCAGTTATAGCGTGATATATATCTCTCTAATTTTCTGTTACCCCTCGTAGAAATTATGCTTTAAATTACAGTGTAAATGATTAATCTGCAATTAATATAATATTTTTTACTGAAACAAAGCATTTTTTTTAATAATATGATTACTGATAATAGAGTCACTGAGCGTTTAAACTTTATGGTCACTAAAGAATATCTTTCTTAATTTATGTAATATCTCAAGAATTTGTCAACAAAAATTTCTCAGATTCATCATGAACAGATCGATTCATTAACAATGTTTCATTTTAAATGCATCAAACACTAAGAAAATAAAATGAATCGTTTAAAATAATCGGTCGAAAACAGGTTTAAAAAAATCTACTTAAAAAACGATGTACTTAAAACTATAAGCATATACAAAAAATATATAACTAACATAAATACATTTTACTTACAAAAGCATGCAACTAACCTAAAAATAATTTAAATCGTCCGTTGGTTGTCATGCCAACAATCAGAACAATGCGCATGCGTGGATTTTCTTCGCCAGTTACGTCAACGCAAATGCGTAAATTTTTCTACGCCAGTTGGGGTAACGCTATGCAGATTAGACATTTTTAATTTCCTTTATTCTGTGTTATTTTAATTCAAAAGTACTTCAGAATGAATCTGAAACATGGATTAATTAACAATGTTTAATTTTAAATGCATAAAACATTAAGAAAATAAACAGAATCGTTTGAAATAATCCGTCGAAAAATGTTAACCCTAGCCTAATTACTGTTGGGAGAAAAAAACAACTGATGCCTTACTTATTTGGCGATGGGGAAAATGGAAGATTTTTTTGGCGGAAAAGTTGGCGTTGGGAAAAATGGAAGATTTTTTTGGCGGGAAAGTTAGTTTTTAATTAATAATTGACTACCCCTAACATTTAGGGGGATGAAAAATAGATGTTGGCCGATTCTCATAGATACCGGATATGCACAAAAAATTTCATCAAAATTGGTCAAGCCGTTTCGGAGGAGTATGGCAACGAAAACTGTGACACGAGAATTTTATATATTAGATATATATATATATATATATATATATATATATATATATATATATATAAAGTTTTGGAGCCCGAAAAATTTTGATAAGGAAAAACAACAACAACATTGTTTTCTAAATATCAACCCATGTGTAATCTAAAAGTCACGTGATTGTTTAAAGTCGATTTAAATTCGTTTTTCACGAAAAAAATTTGGCCTGGAGAAAAAAAAAATGTAGAACTCGATTGATTTTGAGATGGTTTTCTAAATGTTGGTGATTCCGAAATCTGAGTTCATGTGTGAACATGATGTTTTTCTATCGGTTTGATACCACATGACTTTAAAAAAAATAATGTTCTCACTTAATAACTTAAAATCGGCGATAGCATATTTCAATTTTTTTTTTAAATTTATTTTCAGTTCAATATTTTTTTCCAAATCAGGGAACCTCTTCAAGCGCTGACCATAACTTGTTTTTAATTTAACTCTAGTAGCGAAATTTATTCCATTATTGAATTTATATCTTAACTCGACATTATATCCTTCAAGACTAGTTTCTATTTTTCTCAACTTTTCCAAAAAAAAGTATGAGGATCAGTTACAGTGTATCCGAAATTTATTACATGAAAAAAAAATCCTAGTAATCATAACAAAATTTTTCAATCTCTTTAGGGCAAGAAACGTCGAATTTGCTTATTAATCGTTTTCGCGCCTTTCTGATGGAATCAGGTATGGCATCCGCATTTTTAATCACTATTTAAGTATTGTTTCTCATTTATTACTATTTGAATGAATACTCTTTTTAAAGAATTTTTATCCGATTCTGGGTGGTCTCTGTTTTTGTCTAATAAGTAATATAAATTCAATTAAACAAATATCCTAGATAAAAGGAATCAATTTCAATAAAACAAATTAGAAATTTTATTGATATAAATTCCATAAGTAAATCCCAGAAAACAATAAAAATATCTTTTTTTTTTTTTTTTTTTTTTTTTGTCATCTGCAATGTTTACTCAAGGCATGCCTTAGAAGTTCAGTGCATCATGCTTAAACTCCAGGTGGTGGCGTTCAATATACACAACCAGCAACAATTCAATACACCAACATTCAATACTGTTACGAAATTTCCGGGTTCGTTTGGATAGTGGAAGTTATATGGTGTGGAGAACGCTCAATCACCAGGCGGCATTAGAAAATGAAACAACGACGTTTATTTACACGAAGACAGAACAGGACAGCACAAAGACGACAACTATATACAGCACAGAAGACGATTATCTTCCGCCGAGACGTGAAGCAACAACAACATATAACAAGACTCTACTGCAGACAGTAGCGCACAGCTTAGTTCAGCACTGGCTTCACTCCGACGTTGCTCCGCTTATCTCTGGAAGGCCAGTTCTTTACCGTCGATTCCGACTACTCTTCGACTCCACTGCTTCGCGACTACTCTTCTCTGTCGCTTCCGACTGCTCAATTCACCACCACTCACCGGCAGCTGCAGCTCCTTTTATTGGTCCTAGGAGGCCGGGCTAGAAGCCTCTCAACCAATCAGGAACGTTTCATTCGTATCTCCGTTCCTACTGGACGGATCGGGAAAATTCTCAATGTTTGGGTTATAATCTATTTTGGCGCCAAAGTCGCCAAATTCGTCGCCAAATGGTCGCCAAGTTTGTCGCCAAGCTCTGGGACCTCCTATGGAACCAACTATGCTGGGAAGCCGCATCACAGATTCGTAACATTATACATACAATACACACAATATACACAATTACATAACTTATCTACATTTCGTATAACTCATTCAAGTAGTAGTTCTTTTACTAAATTGTATGCGGCAAAATGATAATTGGCCACTCATTTAAATTACAGAAATCATTTCAAATGACCATCTATTCGAGTGGTCAGTCCTTCATTAATCTATCTTTGTGTAACAACTGTCGGCCTTGTTTTAAAAAACAGTTCTTTTTTCAAATGCACCAGCTCCTATCTACTTATCTTGGATCTTCTCGATTGGCTGGAAGTTGATAGCATAACTGAAACTTTTCGGTAAGTTCTTGAAAGAGGCGGGTCTCTAAATACTCAGGTTTTTGGAGAATTTCCATTCCAGTGTCATGTGGGTCCCAAAAAAATCATGGAAACTATATATTTCCTTTCAATCAAATGACCTTTCCTGTTTTGTTCCCTATGATTATATTATATTTATCCCCATGATTATAAACTGTGGGATTCTGATAGGGATTTCTTAACACATGGGGGTTTAGATAAGGGAATTGTAGGGATCTTTTATAAGAATTTGTTTAGATCGACACATTTTTATCCCTTCACTCGGAGTGTGAGAACTTGTCGATTATATCAGTTTTACAGAGCTTCTGTTACATTAATTAAATAAAAAAGATAGAATTGGATCAGGAAATAAGAGAGCATTTCAGAATGAAGTTAATATGGGCCAAATGAAGATAAAAATTAGGATATATATTGTTACGAATCTGTGATGCTGCTTCCATAGGAGGTCCCAGATCTTGGCGACCATTTGGCGACTTTGGCGCCAAAATAGATTATACCCGAAACATCGAGAATTTTCCCGATCCTTCCAGTAGGAACCGAGTTACGCCTCGAACGTTCCTGATTGGTTGAGAGGCTTCTAGCCCCGCCTCCTGAGACCTATAAAAGGAGGCCTCCGCAGCTGCCAGAGAGTCGTGAACCAGAGAGTGGTCGTAGTCGGAATCGACGATAAAGAACTGGCCTTCCAGAGATTAGCAGAGCAGCGACGGAGTCAAGCTAGTACTGAACTAAGTTGTGCGCTACTGTCTGCAGTAGAGAGTCTTGTTGTATGATGCTGTTGTATGCTGCACGTCTCGGCTGAAGATAATCGTCTTCTGTGCTGTATATAGTTGTCGTCCTTGTGCTGTCCTGTGTGCCTTCGTGTAAATAAACGTCGTTTTTTTATTTTCTACTGCCGCCTGCTGATTGAGCGTTCTCCACACCATATAATTCCCATTATCCAAACGAACCCCGCGGAAATTTCGTAACAATATATATATATATATGGTTTTGGTCTATCCCACGACGACCCGAAAGGGTGCAAGACCTTGAAGGTCACCGGGGAGAGAGCCATTATTTATTTATTAAAAGGTTTACAGTCATTGCCAGAATATGGGAGGTAAATAAGAGTATACATTATAGTTCATATGACTAAAATAAAATATTTAAATTAAATAGTTAGCAAACCAATTCTGGGTTCAGGAGATTAAGTTGAAAAGTATATATTGAAAGCAGTAACACATATAAGCATAAAAAAATAAATCACAATGTCCAAAGGAGGGAAGACACAATAAATATAGTAATATAGTAGACATAGACATATAACAATATCAAACAATGTACCAATATCTAAAATCATATATCTATCCCATTATATAAAGTGAAAAATAAAAGAATGGCACAAATACAAAGTGAATATACAGATTTAGAATAACAAACACATAAAAAAAGCATTATTAGAAGATAAATCAAGAATATGAGCAGAACTGTACAGTTATTAATAGCTATAATTTGACAGATTACAAGATATATGAGTAAATTATTTGCAATTTTCTCTTCAATACTGCCTCCGTGGAACAATGGATTTAACGTTAATTCGATCCTACACCTTAGGGATCTTCGCCCACCTTAGATCTGGAACATATATTTCGATAAAATTCTGAATAATCCAAAATGTGTTTAAGTCCACAATTTTGACAGCTGAAAATTACATTACTTATTTATTATGTTTTTGATTTGTTTTGTTCAGATGCGCATGTACAAATTAATAAACAAACACTCTATGATAATAGGTTTGGTACAAAAATTGTGTTTTCGATTTGTTCTGTTCAGTTGCTCATGAACAGTACAACCGAAAAGTCTATGATGACAGTCTGTTTCGGTTCATATTTTTGATTTGTTTTGTTCGGTTAACATGAAGAGTACAACCAAATACTCGATGATGATACACTGTTTTAGTTGATGCTTTTGATTTGTCTTGTTCAGATGCACATGAAAAGTTCATCCAAACAGTCTGTGTTGATACACTGTTTAAGTTGATGTTTTTGAGTTGCCTTTTACATATGCACATGAACAGACTAACAAACAATCAGTCTGCGATAGGAGATTTTGTATAAAAATTTGTGATTTTGATTTGTTCTGTTCAGTTGCACATGAAAAGTACAACCAAACAGTCTATCATGATACACTGTTTCAGTTGATGTTTTTGATTTGTTCTAGTTGCCCATGAATAGTACAACCGAACAGTCTATGATGATACCCTGTTTCGGTTGATGTTTTTGATTTGTCTTGTTCAGATGCACATGAACAGTACAACCGAACAGTCTATGATGATTCACTGTTTAAGTTGATGTTTTTAACTTGCCTTGTACATATGCACATGAACAGACTAAGAAACAATCAGTCTGTGACAAGAAGTTTGGTACAAAAATTTGTGTTTTAGATGTGTTCTTTTCAGGTGCACATGAAGAATACAACCAAACAGTCTATGATGATACCCTGTTTCGGTTGATGTTTTTGATTTGTCTTGTTCAGATGCACATGAACAGTACAACCGAACAGTCTATGATGATTCACTGTTTAAGTTGATGTTTTTAAGTTGCCTTGTACATATGCACATGAACAGACTAAGAAACAATCAGTCTGTGACAAGAGGTTTGGTACAAAAATTTGTGTTTTAGATTTGTTCTTTTCAGGTGCACATGAAGAATACAACCAAACAGTCTATGATGATACCCTGTTTCGGTTGATGTTTTTGATTTATTTTGTTCAGATACACATGAAAAGTACATCCAAACAGTCTATGATGATACGCTGTTTAAGTTGATGTTTTTAAGTTGCCTTGTACATATGCACATGAACAGACTAAGAAACAATCAGTCTGTGACAAGAGGTTTGGTACAAAAATTTGTGTTTTAGATTTGTTCTTTTCAGGTGCACATGAAGAATACAACCAAACAGTCTATGATGATACCCTGTTTCAGTTGATGTTTTTGATTTGTCTTGTTCAGATGCACATGAAAAGTACATCTAAACAGTCTATGATGATACGCTGTTTAAGTTGATGTTTTTGAGTTGCCTTGTACATATGCACATGAACAGACTAACAAACAATCAGTCTGTGATAGGAGGTTTTGTACAAAAATTTGTGTTTTTGATTTGTTCTGTTCAGTTGCCCATGAATAGTACAACCAAACAGTCTATGATGATTCACTGTTTCAGTTGATGTTTTTGATTTGTCTTGTTCAGATGCACATGAACAGTACAACCGAACAGTCTATGATGATTCACTGTTTAAGTTGGTGTTTTTAAGTTGCCTTGTACATATGCACATGAACAGACTAAGAAACAATCAGTCTGAGACAGGAGGTTTGGTACAAAAATTTGTATTTTAGATTTGTTCTTTTCAGGTGCACATGAAGAATACAACCAAACAGTCTATGATGATACACTGTTTCAGTTGATGTTTTTGAGTTGCCTTGTACATATACACATGAACAGACTAACATATAATCAGTCTGTGATAGGAGGTTTGGTACAAATATTTGTGTTTTTGATTTGTTCTGTTCAGTTGCCCATGAATAGTACAACCAAACAGTCTATGATGATACACTGTTTCAGTTGATATTTTTGATTTGTCTTGTTCAGATGCACATGAACAGTACAACCGAACAGTCTATGATGATTCACTGTTTAAGTTGATGTTTTTAAGTTGCCTTGTACATATGCACATGAACAGACTAACAAACAATCAGTCTGTGATAGGAGGTTTTGTACAAAAATTTGTGTTTTTGATTTGTTCTGTTCAATTGCCCATGAATAGTACAACCAAACAGTCTATGATGATTCACTGTTTCGGTTGATGTTTTTGATTTGTCTTGTTCAGATGCACATGAACAGTACAACCGAACAGTCTATGATGATTCACTGTTTAAGTTGGTGTTTTTAAGTTGCCTTGTACATATGCACATGAACAGACTAACAAACAATCAGTCTGTGATAGGAGGTTTGGTACAAAAATTTGTGTTTTAGATTTGTTCTTTTCAGGTGCACATGAAGAATACAACCAAACAGTCTATGATGATACCCTGTTTCAGTTGATGTTTTTGAGTTTTATTGTACAGATGCACATAAACAGACTAACAAACAATCAGTCTGTGATAGGAGGTTTTGTATAAAAATTTGTGTTTTTGATTTGCTCTGTTCAGTTGCACATGAACAATACAACTGAACAGTCCATGATGATACACTGTTTCAGTTCATGTTTTTGATTTGTTTTGTTCAGATGCACATGAACAGTACAACCAAACAGACTATGACAATACATTGTTGCAGTTGATATTTTTGATTTATTCTGTTCAGTTGCTCATGAACTGTACAACCGAACAGTCTATGGTGATAGTCTGTTTCAGTTGATGTTTTTGATTTGTTTTGTTCAGATGCAAATGAAGAATACAACCAAACAGTCTATGATGATACATTGTTTAAGTTGATGTTTTTCAGTTGCCTTGTACATATGCACATGAACAGACTAACAAACAATCAGTCTGTGATAGGAGGTTTGGTACAAATATTTGTGTATTTTAGTTGTGTACAGATGCACATGAACAGACTAACAAAGGAAAAGTCTATGATGATAGGTTTAGCAGATAATTCAGGGCAGATTTACAGTATAGAATAAAACTCTCGTCCTGACATTCCATCTTTTCGTTCGTTCCTATTTTGTGTATTGTGAATGCATGAACCCGGATGGACAGACTGAGTGACTTTCTAGTGATGCATTTGATCTAAAATTTTAGCATGTTTTTATTTATTTTGAAAAAAAATATTATATCATATACCATTCGCGCAACCTAAGTTCCATTTTTAAGATTAGAAGCAGACATACAAATGTTTTTTTCTGGAGCCATGAAGGCAGGAATATGAAGATTCTTTAAAAATCTCGCTGCATTTGTCTGGCGTTTGCAATGATTTCTTTTTGCAATTATTACAATGATTCTTCAATGCATACTAGAAAGTAAAACGACACATTTCGGAGCAATTTCAGTCAATTAGTTTAACAGAATCTCAAATAACGATTCCATAAAATTATCTGTCATTAACAGTCTTACATATTAATTTCGTCCTTGAATTTCGTCTTATAATTGCACCGTTTCTAATAATTTCAAACCTACTGATTTGAGAAACAACCGTCCAGACAGGAACTCAATTTTAGCTTCATATTCCCAAATCCCTAATAAGATTTAATGAATTAATTCAATCTCCACTGAAAAGACGGGAAAAATTGATTGCACCGTTAAATGCTGACAAACTAATTTAAGTTTATTAATTCCATAAGGAATGGCTTGCAAACACTGTAAATTTTGTACATAACAGTCAACTCAGATTAATATTTAATCTATCGGAAAATAATAGTTATTTATCAAAAAGTACCATGTTTATCAGAATAAATAACGTGTGACAAACAATTTAGAGAATTATGTTACGCTAAATTGTTTGAATTATTAATATCATCAATACAGTATTGAATTTTTAGGATTCATGAACTGGGTCTTCTGACGCTAGTGAATCTTTGATTCAACTGTAGGCTGTTATGAGATTCCCTGTAGAATGATACGAATTTTTAAGACTGTAGATCGCTCCTCGTCTGTAGAGTAATAAAATATAAAACTTGAGTATTCAAATAATCATTTAATGTCTTTAAAAACTAATTAATAGGTAATTCGCATATCAATTTCAAATTTTTGTCATGCGATACCCGTATTATCGTACTGTTACGGAAATTATTTAATGAATATATGTGAAATTCAAATAAATAATGGGAAAATTCAGCAGCTATATAATAGACCATAAATTCCATAAAAATTAAAGAAAATGTGAGGCACAGATAACAAAAACACAAACAAGATATTCACATTAGTAGAAACTGAAAATGCAAACCTACAGGAAATTGCAAATTGAAAAATAGCAATAATGCTAAGTGCAAACAGCTAGAGAAAAATAGCTATTTTTATTATCATATGCGAGTTGCCTTATATAGTTTCCTGACCAAACGTGAAATCCTATGGAATTCTCCAGAAGAATCTCCGGATCTCGGTTTCTATTGAAATAGGAACATAATTCCTGCCTTTTCGAAAATCTTCATTTTTTCTCACCAAATTATCATCAAAATTTTCACCAATGTTTATTGAATCATTTGTTCAGCCTTTTTTAAGAATCCCTGTATCTCTGCTTCCAATTATAAGATTAACATGCCAAGGAAGTGGTATTACGGATTCGTAATAATATTGTTACGAAATTTCCGGGGCTCGTTTGGATAGTGGAAGTTATATGGTGTGAAGAACGCTCAATCACCAGGCGGCAGTAGAAAATAAAACAACGACGTTTATTTACACGAAGACACACAGGACAGCACAAAGACGACAACTATATACAGCACAGAAGAAGATTATCTTCAGCCGAGACGTGCAGCATACAACAGCCTACACAGCAGCATACAAAACAGCAGTATACAACAGATTCTACTGCAGACAGTAGCACACAGCTTAGTTCAGCACTAGCTTCTCTCCGTCACTGCTCCGCTTATCTCTGGAAGGCCAGTTCTTTACCGTCGGTTCCGACTACGACGACTACTCTTTCGCTTCCGACTACTCTTCGATTCCACTGGTTCGCGACTACCCGGCAGCTGCGGCTGCTTCCTTTTATAGGTCTCAGGAGGCGGGGCTAGAAGCCTCTCAACCAATCAGGAACGTTGGAGGCGTAACTCGGTTCCTACTGGACGGCTCGGGAAAATTCTCGATATTTCGGGTATAATCTGTTTTGGCGCCAAAGTCGCCAAATTCGTCGCCAAGTCGCCAAATGGTCGCCAAGTGTATCGCCAAGCTCTGGAACCTCCCATGGAACCAACTATGCTATAAAGGTGCATCACAGATTCGTAACAATATTTAGCTATGCATTTTCTTACGGAAGTTTTTTAGGTAGATAATTATAGCTTGATGAAAATCTCGACTTCAGAAAGTTAGTTATGGATTCAACGCCCAATTGCATCATACATCAGCTATTTAATCGGTCATTTCAACCTCGGTGGTAGAATTCGTTTCATTGAACATAGAAGCTGGTCGACAATTCATATTACAAATATATTCATATTTAAATAGGACTATGTATATCTACATATATATATTCCAGATCTTCATTTATGTTATTCTGCCAAATTCTGCACATTTATGTTTAAAAATAAAGAAACATTATTGTTTAAATTTAAAAAGTGAAGAAGTTAATTAAATATTCAATAAATTAGAAATCAACCGAAATTTGTAGTGTTTCGGCAATAACTGTAAAGCAAATTAAATAACTAAAAGAAATTTTTTTATACCATCTTAAGATTCATTTTACTTATTCAATGATACCAACTTTAGTTTCCTAAACTATTTTTTATTGCATTTTTTTATAAATTTTTCAAAACTTCATTATTGAATAGATGCAAACGATTCTTTTAATTACTTCTTTTATTTTTTTATATTCCAGTTTTATTTAAAACAGAGATTTAACAACATTTTTTGTTGATATTTGAAAAGAATTCTGCATTTATTTATTAAGGAAGAAATTGCAAACGATACATAAATTTTGTGTACTGGGATATTTTATGTAAAATAAGCTTTTTCATTAAAAAAAATATTTTGAGAAGATTGGTTTACGATAACGCTGGGATCCTAACTGACATTAAAAATAAAATATTTATTTTATTGCTTACGACACATAGTTAATGTTTTGCTAATTATATAGCAATGCCTAGTGATAAACACAGAAAACCTTAAAATATTTTCTTCAATAAAGCCATTTACAATCTAAAACAATAAATCGTATAAAAAGTATTCAAATCTGCACAATGAAGACATTTACTTTACATTAAAAAATCCTTCCTTTATAAAAATGATCACTTAAACAATGACTAATGTCGCAGCATTTTGAACAAGACCGTTTTTATTTAAATATTTTAATAAAATAAACAAGCATAGCATTTTTTCAGAAGCATTGAAATCGTCTGCACTTTAAGCCACTTTAAACCCAACGACTCAAT
This sequence comes from Argiope bruennichi, assembly GCF_947563725.1. Classification (NCBI taxonomy): domain Eukaryota; kingdom Metazoa; phylum Arthropoda; class Arachnida; order Araneae; family Araneidae; genus Argiope; species Argiope bruennichi. The sequence goes on along the minus strand of NC_079157.1, from coordinate 22,585,489 downwards.
GAATATTAACAAAATTTTTTCACTCAGTGAAAAGACGGACACCCCCACCTCCAACAAAAACATAAATTGCAAAGCGCAACATTTTTTTTTTTTTTTTTGAATAATGCATTCCAACATCATAACACATGGAGAAAAAGATAATACATATAATACCCAACTTTGTGCTGAGCAGGGACATTTTTTTTCCCTGTTTGTACGAAATGCATTAAAAAGGAAAGTGGGATGCAGATTAAAAAATAGCGTTCTATTTCGACCACCATAATATATTCCATGGGAATACCGGGAAGTTAATTCCTTTTAAAATGCACATAAATGTGTGCATAATGCTTAAAGGAATAAATATTTAGACCTTGTTTATATTCATTGAGTTCATCCTCCTCAATAAGAGATGAGTATATCTATATGAATACAAAGAAATCTTTTTCTAAGTTCTTTCTTTTTCGTTTCTTTTTCCTTTTTTTGCACGTAAATAATGGCGTAAATATTTTAAAGCGCTATGTATCATTCGAATGCGGTTTTTAAAAAGCCACTTTTTCGTACGTGCTATTTATTCCAGTGGGGACTTAGTGCGGAAAGGGGGTTAGAGAAAAAGAAAAAGAAAGACGAAGAAGAAAAAATGAAAATGGAACAACATTGCTGTCGACAACTTGGGGAATGAGTGGGAGAATCGATGGGGTTGGAATTTAAGAGTCGAAAGAGGGTGTAAAAAAGATTCTGTTAAAAGCCCCAAGGTCGATAAATGTTGTTATTTAACCCTTCTTACTCGTAAAGTGAACAAAATGGGGTTGGATAATTTATTTATGCGTAATTTTGGGGCCTCGCCTCCTCGTAAGTTTTTTGTCGGTTGGGATTTGGCTACGCGGGTAATATCGTCTGAATCTTGTTTCTCGTTGTAGGAAATCGAGAAAGAATTTTGCAGAGCGTTTTAAAAGATATCTGACTAGATGGTTAATGTTCTTGTTTTAAGTTAATGTTTAAATGTGTTTTTTTTCTGATGTAACATTAAGGTTGGTAAAAACCTAATGATTTTCTTTTCTTTTTTTCTTTTTTTTTTAAATGTCTGCTTCGAAACTTGTCTCGTGATTTTAACCTTGAACATTGTTCAAAGCTAATACACACTGACTGAAAAAGGTAGTTTTACGAGTAGTTAAATATCAATTTAGTTGAAAGAAAAAAAGTCGAAGAAACAATGTTCAGCGTTTAATAAATCTAAAGAAAAAAAATGTAATTATTAAAGTTATTATTTTTATTTCAATATATTTTTTGCTTTATTGATAAATGTTTTAAATGAAATGTTACTAGTTTTTTCCCCCTTAATACTTGTTGTCAAAAGGTTTCGTTTTATATAGATTCATTCGGTTCAAGCTTTTCCCACTTAAAAATCTTTCTGCCAAATGTACCTTTGTTTTTAAAAAAAGTTTCCTTTTACAACAATTCATTAGTTTCATATATTGTTTTAATACGAACAATCAAATTTCTTCTCATTCTACTTGATTTACTTTATTTAAGTATGCTTATTAATCAAGTACTGATTATAAAAGGTAACTGTACCACATATTTTAAAACTCAAGTAGATCTCGAATGCTTCTAAGGTAAAAGTGCAACTTGGGTGTAGTGTATTTATTTCCTGGAGAGCTTTCAAAGAAAATTGGTCCAGATTTGTGATTTGAGGAAGTAAAATTCTAGAAACTTCCACTAACTAGCCTAATATTGGCCGATAATTCCTTGCAAAAGAGTCCATCATTCAGTCGGTTTTTGGATTAAAGTCGGTCAAAATAAGATGATGGAATGTATAGTCTAAATCCTACTTATTCAGGCTCTTTAATCAATCATGCCGTATCACATAAAGTCAAAGTATGGCTTCCTGATGCAGCTTCTTTCTGTGTATTCTCGAAGCCGGAGTCTACCACTTTTGAGTGATTTTATCCCGTTTAAGGATGACACGCAGTGAGTAAAAGGAATGTTGCTTTGGAGACCTTTGTTAAGTCTTGATATTTTCACCATTAGATGCGTTTTTTTTTCTAGTTCATTTTTTGCTTGTTATTTTAAACCATATTATTTAAATTTTATCTTAAGTTTGTGTATTTATTGCCCATGTGGCTAGTTCAGTTCCGCAAATTGTCGGTCGTAACTGCGTCACTTAACTCCGCTAATAATCTTTTTTTTCTCTATTGCTCAATGAAATGTAAATATTTCTTTCTTCATCTTTTATCTCTTTTCTATTTTGATGAAATTAATGCCGCGGTGGCCTGGCTTCAGGTTCGAGACTCGATTCCACCGAAGAACCATCGTGTGAGTGCTCTGGCGTACGTTAAATCTGTCGGGACGAAACGTCCTCCTGCTGGTGTAGAAGTTTGGTGAGGGGGGGAACCAACTCAGGTGTCGTCCTCGTCATCTGACCGCGGTTTAAAATTACAAGGTCTGTCCCAAAATTGCTTTAAAACGGGATGTTAATATAACTAAATTTAAACCTGACTCATGGATAAGATCGTGGGAGGAGTCTGTATCTGACAATAGGCAGTATAATAGATGATTCAAGGTATTCTTAACCTATTATAAAACAATCTATTATCAAGCGGATCTATTATCAATCTATAACAAAGCGGAAGCGAATAATTGAGAATTTACTCTATCACTAAACAATATCGAATTTCAGGCTGCCTAGGATCTCTGGGCTGAAGACCCATAGGAATGTAAATTAAGTGACGTAATTACTTAATTACTAAATAAATAAATTTATAAAAATACACATTTTGAACTATAAAATATTAGAAAAATTGTGCGCATTTACATTGAATTATTAAATAAATTAAAGAATAATTATTTATAATGGAATTTTTATTTATTATCTCTAAGTATGCCTAATTACTTACATATGGAACATTAAATATTATTTATCTCGTCATATTAAATTTTATTTGACAAATTCTGTAAAATGATAATTTTTAAAGATTTTATTTAAATCTATTAATTTTAAGAAATATATCATAAAAATTAAATGATTTTAATGCGTAAATACGAATCCCTTCTCTATTAGTAATTATGGTTATCTTTTCAAACTTTTTATTAGTTTAGTTTAGTTATTTTTTTCTCTATGAAATATGTATTAAATAGATAAATAAATAAAAATGTTAAATCTTCTAAAATAAAAATTTACTCTAAAGTAAATCATTAAATTTTGATGAAATATTAAATTAAATCGACCAATTATTAAAAAATGACCCTAATAATGTGTACTGTCTGAGGCCGCAAAACGCTCACTGAAATAAGTATGGTACTGCCATTTGAACCAAAATTTGATAGTACAGTGCTCTGTGTAGTACATATTTTTGGAGTAGCTTCTTATAATATTTTTTAAATTTGTACTTTCGACTGTAACAAATATTAAATTTCAAATTTTTTTAAATATAATGTGAAATCCTAAACGAATGCATCAATTTCAATTCGGATTTTCAGTACACAATTTCGACCTATCTAAATAATTTCATTATTATTCCTCATATTTTATTAATCCATTTGTTAACATTAACCCATTTCATTATTATTCCTCATGTTTTATTAATCCATTTCATTATTAATCCTCATATTTTATTAATCCATTTATTATTATTAATCCTCATATTTTATTAATCAATTTTATAATTAATCCTCATATTTTATTAATCCATTTTATAATTAATCCTCATATTTTTTTAATCAATTTTATAATTAATCCTCATATTTTATTAATCCATTTTATAATTAATCCTCATATTTTATTAATCAATTTTATAATTAATCCTCATATTTTATTAATTCATTTACTACCATTAATCCATTTCATAATTAATCCGCGGGTTTTATTAATTCATTTATTATTTTTAATCCATTTCATAATTAATCCTCGTATTTTATTCTTCCATTAATCATCATTAATCCATTTCATAATTAATCCTCATATTTTATTAATCCATTTTATAATTAATCCTCATATTTTATTAATCAATTTTATAATTAATCCTCATATTTTATTAATCCATTTTATAATTAATCCTCATATTTTATTAATTCATTTACTACCATTAATCCATTTCATAATTAATCCGCGGGTTTTATTAATTCATTTATTATCTTTAATCCATTTCATAACTAATCCTAGTATTTTATTCATCCATTTATCATCATTAATCCATTTCATAATTAATCCTCATATTTTATTAATCCCTTTATCATCATTAATTAATTTCATAAGTAATCCTCATATTTTATTAATCATTTTATCATCATTAATCCGTTTCATAACTGATATTCATATTTTATTAATAATTTTATTAACTTTAATCTGTTTCATAATTGATCCTCATATTTTATTAACCCATTTATTATCATTAATCCCTTTCATAATTAATTCTCATATGTTATTAATCAATTTATTATCATTAATTCATTTCATAATTAATCCTCATATTTTATTAATTTATTTATTTTAGTAATCCATTTCATAATTAATCTTGGCCGGCGTCCGAGCCCAGGGGTAACGCTTCTTGGTTCGAGTCCCAGTTCGGGCATGGTTCCTCTTCATCTGTTCAGTCTGTGAGATGTGTAAATGTGTTCTTCCCTTGTAAAAAGAGGTTGTGCAAGCTAATGTGAGCGTGAGTAGCTAAGACATACTCTCGGCCCTTGTTGGCGCTACTAAAACAAGAGGCGCTCCCTTGGCTTAAAATCTCTGACTTCGTCAGCGAGCTTGTCCATGGCAAGTTCCATTATGAACAACAACAATAATTAATTGTTACATTTTATTAATCCGTATATTACCATTAATCCATTTCATAATTAATCCTCATATAATCGAACAGTTGGTCAAGTTAAATATATAGCATTCAGTAGTTCCTTCAGCTTACTAGTAGAAGAACCATGTTTACAGGTCCACCAAACATACCCGTCCATTACAACAAACCAGACCATCTACCCGCATTATTCCCGCAATCGACGAGAACAACACTTTCAACCCCAAGGCAGCACCAACTCCCTTTTCGTTATTCATTTTCATTACATCCCGAAGACAGGGAGAACAAAGTGTTGACCCTCGTCTTGTTTGAAAGCTCATCCCAAAGTAAACTAAGGCAGGTTGTCTACCTGCCTGGGTGGTCCGGCCATTGTTCCCGGGGCTTAACTCAGGGTATCAGCTAAGTAGGTGGAAGGTTGGATTAAGCGTTACGCTTTCAAACCCCTTTCATGACCGAAGGTGTTATGCTGGTTCATCGGTGTCTTCTCCTTCGTCTAATGGACCTGAAGGAGAAATAATTAGCGAGAAGCTCGGTGTGATTTGCCAGTTTTGTTACAGACTCATTATGCAATAGGCGAAGCGAGAACTTGTTTGTGATTTTGAACTTGATAGTAAAAGGTTTAATAAAGGAAGTGTTGCAAGAGGGGGGAGAGGGGATTTGGATTTTAAGGCTAATAAGGGTCAAGTTTGGTGTTTGTTGCCAACAATGGAGATTTGAGTGTTCCAGGACATCAAGGGTTACTTGCTGATGGAGAAAGAATAGTTTGTGCTTGGACCTTATTGTCAGCCTTTTTAATTTAATTTTTATTTTCTCGTATATGTTTGCCACATCTAAGGGACAGTAACCGTGAAAATATCTTAGCTCGTAATGTTGATGAATTTTGGCGTATCTAAAGGACAGTAACCGTGAAAATATCTATCCTCTAAATGTTGGTGAATTTTACCGTATCTAAGGGACAGTAACCGTGAAAATACCCTATCTCGTAATGTTGGTGAATTTTGCCGTATCTAAGGGACAGTAACTGTGAAAATAACTTACCTCGTAATGTTGGTGAATTTTGCCGTATCTAAGGGACAGTAACCGTGAAAATATCTATCCTCTAAATGTTGGTGAATTTTACCATATCTAAGGGACAGTAACCGTAAAATTATCTATCCTCGTAAAGTTGGCGACTTTTTCCACATATAAGAGACAGTAACCGTGAAAATATCCGTTCTCGTAATGTTGGTGATTTTACCATATCTAAGGGACAGTAACTGTAAAAATATCTATCTTCGTACTGTTGGTGAATTTTGCCGAATCTAAGGGACAATGGCAATATAGAAAATATCCTCCCTCGAAATGTTGGTGAATTTTCCTATATCTGAGAACAGAAATGTTGGAATATAACATAATTGAAAATACAGTAAACTCTCGGTAGGAGTTATTGCATCAATCCTTCAGAACTTGTTTGTGATTTTGAACTTAGTAGTTTATATTCTGTACAATCATGAATTATAATTTCTGCTAGTAATAAATATGATTGTGTGTTTGTGCTGGTGTCCTGGCCATCTAGGTGCTAGAACATTGAACTAGAGGTACTAAACTTGGCACACAAGAGTTTTGGAAAATAGGAATGTGTACCTTGGAACGATTTTAAAAGAGTATCAATTGTTAAAATTATTAATTAAATATTAAACTAAATTTTGAAATTTCTTTGCAATAATTTCCAAAACTAATACAGCACAATAATAACTGAAAAAATTTTGAACTTGATAGTCATATTATGTACAGTCATGGTCTTGAGCAATAATCTCTGTTAGTAATAATTTTGAATGCGTATTTTGACGTGTGTACTGGCCCTCTAGAGATTAGACGAATTAGAGCACATCGGAACGATTTTCTAAAAATTTTAATTATAATTTTTATTAATTAAAAATAAAGCGAAATTTTGGAGTTTCTTTGCGATTATTTCCAAAAATAATACAGCACAAAAATAATTTTTAATAAAAAATTAGAATTTAAAAGATTGTCTTTTTAATAAGGCAAATTTTTGTGGTAAAGTTCTTTTTTCTACTTTTAATTAATTTTTAAAAAAATTTTAAGCATCTTTTGTAAAAATATATTGAGATTGAAACTCAAATCATTTCAACAGTATCTACCAATATTTCATCTTGGGGTTTGTTTGTTTTTTCATTGTTGATCAAAATATAAAGGTTCTGCTTTTTTCCCAATTGTATAAGTTTCAGTATAAGACTAGTTTTATGATACATTTTATGACACATTTTTTGCTGTACTGACAATAAAACTTTAACATCAGAATAAAAAAAATGATGAAATTTCATTTAAAATATGTTTTAAATATTACTGTTTTTTTTTCTATGATATAATTACATACATAAAGATATAGACTAAAAATTAGAGAAACGTATTAGGCAAAAAATAGTATGAATGGCATGTCTATCAAAATTTGAAGACCAAACATGTTTTTCTGGGGAAACAATTAAGAAACAGATTACTCACAATATTTGGTTGTAATTATAGAAATGTTGAACCAACTAGTCATCAAAGATATCTAGTAAATAAATAAATAAAATTTTTAATATTTTAGCAAAGTTACAAAAATTAAAAAAAAATCAACCGGAAATAAGTCATTAAAATGTTGCTAAGTTAAAAATGTATTTAATACTTTAATTGGGAAATGGAGAAAAAAAATTTCCAAACACTTTTTTGGGTGTATATACTAAGTAAGAAAGATATGTGCAATATATTTTTTAATATTATTTAGATATTTTTAAATAATTAATTAATTCTCAGAAATTTATTTTAATTATTACCTCGAAATTTGCTTATGATGGGAATGCTTACCCATGTAAAACATTTGGAGCAGTAGATCACCCATAAGAGCCAATTAAAATCGTCGTTTCCGAGGATCCATACTAAATAATGGCTTAAATGAGAAATTAAAATTATCAGTTAATTAATAATTAAATAAAATTATTGCTAATAAAAATAAATAAAATAAGTTTTGATAAATTAAAATTGAAATTATCAAATCAATTTATAAGTTTATTAAAAGAGGGACTGCCGGCGTCCTGGCATAGGGGTAGCGCGTCTTCCCCGTGATCTGGGCGTCCCGGGTTCGAGTCCCGGTTTGGGCGTGGTTGTTCTTCTGTGGTTCAATCTGTGAGATGTGTGAATGTGCCCTCCTGTATAAAGGGGTTGTGCAAGCGAATGAGTGATGCGTGAGTAGCAAAGTCGTACTCTTGGCCCTAGTTGGCGCTGCTATAAAAAATAAGAGACGTCCCCCTCAGGCTTAAATCGCTGTCTTCGTAACAGCGGGCTTGTCAGTGGCAAGTGCCATAAGAAACAAACAAACAAACAAAAGAGGGACTACGCTGTCTATCATGTTCTAGAGCCTCAAAATGCTTAAATCCTTCTTTGTGAAGCATGAAACAAGTCATATGAAATGAAAGCTTTATAAACTTTTAACAATGAGCACTGAATTATAACGAAAATTTTCCGTCGTTACGTTTCAATCAATATAATGACTGAAAAATGCCGTTATATTTCAGAATTTGTTCAATGTCAAAGAAATGCTATTAATGGCTTAAATGAGACCGGAAATAAGTCAAATCCTTCTTTGTGAAGCATGAAAAAGTCATATGAAATGAAAATTTAAAAAACTTTTAATAATGAGCACTGAATTATAACGAAAATTTTCCGTCGTTACATTTCAATCAATATAATGACTGAAAAATGCCGTTATATTTCAGAATTTGTTCAATGTCAAAGAAATGCTATTAATGGCTTAAATGAGACCGGAAATAAGTCAAATCCTTCTTTGTGAAGCATGAAAAAGTCATATGAAATGAAAATTTAAAAAACTTTTAATAATGAGCACTGAATTATAACGAAAATTTTCCGTCGTTACATTTCAATCAATAAAATGACTGAAAAATGCCGTTATATTTCAGAATTTGTTCAATGTCAAAGAAATGCTATTAATGGCTTAAATGAGACCGGAAATAAGTCAAATCCTTCTTTGTGAAGCATGAAAAAGTCATATGAAATGAAAATTTAAAAAACTTTTAATAATGAGCACTGAATTATAACGAAAATTTTCCGTCGTTACATTTCAATCAATATAATGACTGAAAAATGCCGTTATATTTCAGAATTTGTTCAATGTCAAAGAAATGCTATTAATGGCTTAAATGAGACCGGAAATAAGTCAAATCCTTCTTTGTGAAGCATGAAAAAGTCATATGAAATGAAAATTTAAAAAACTTTTAATAATGAGCACTGAATTATAACGAAAATTTTCCGTCGTTACATTTCAATCAATAAAATGACTGAAAAATGCCGTTATATTTCAGAATTTGTTCAATGTCAAAGAAATGCTATTAATGGCTTAAATGAGACCGGAAATAAGTCAAATCCTTCTTTGTGAAGCATGAAAAAGTCATATGAAATGAAAATTTAAAAAACTTTTAATAATGAGCACTGAATTATAACGAAAATTTTCCGTCGTTACATTTCAATCAATATAATGACTGAAAAATGCCGTTATATTTCAGAATTTGTTCAATGTCAAAGAAATGCTATTAATGGCTTAAATGAGACCGGAAATAAGTCAAATCCTTCTTTGTGAAGCATGAAAAAGTCATATGAAATGAAAATTTAAAAAACTTTTAATAATGAGCACTGAATTATAACGAAAATTTTCCGTCGTTACATTTCAATCAATAAAATGACTGAAAAATGCCGTTATATTTCAGAATTTGTTCAATGTCAAAGAAATGCTATTAATGGCTTAAATGAGACCGGAAATAAGTCAAATCCTTCTTTGTGAAGCATGAAAAAGTCATATGAAATGAAAATTTAAAAAACTTTTAATAATGAGCACTGAATTATAACGAAAATTTTCCGTCGTTACATTTCAATCAATATAATGACTGAAAAATGCCGTTATATTTCAGAATTTGTTCAATGTCAAAGAAATGCTATTAATGGCTTAAATGAGACCGGAAATAAGTCAAATCCTTCTTTGTGAAGCATGAAAAAGTCATATGAAATGAAAATTTAAAAAACTTTTAATAATGAGCACTGAATTATAACGAAAATTTTCCGTCGTTACATTTCAATCAATATAATGACTGAAAAATGCCGTTATATTTCAGAATTTGTTCAATGTCAAAGAAATGCTATTAATGGCTTAAATGAGACCGGAAATAAGTCAAATCCTTCTTTGTGAAGCATGAAAAAGTCATATGAAATGAAAATTTAAAAAACTTTTAATAATGAGCACTGAATTATAACGAAAATTTTCCGTCGTTACATTTCAATCAATAAAATGACTGAAAAATGCCGTTATATTTCAGAATTTGTTCAATGTCAAAGAAATGCTATTAATGGCTTAAATGAGACCGGAAATAAGTCAAATCCTTCTTTGTGAAGCATGAAAAAGTCATATGAAATGAAAATTTAAAAAACTTTTAATAATGAGCACTGAATTATAACGAAAATTTTCCGTCGTTACATTTCAATCAATATAATGACTGAAAAATGCCGTTATATTTCAGAATTTGTTCAATGTCAAAGAAATGCTATTAATGGCTTAAATGAGACCGGAAATAAGTCAAATCCTTCTTTGTGAAGCATGAAAAAGTCATATGAAATGAAAATTTAAAAAACTTTTAATAATGAGCACTGAATTATAACGAAAATTTTCCGTCGTTACATTTCAATCAATATAATGACTGAAAAATGCCGTTATATTTCAGAATTTGTTCAATGTCAAAGAAATGCTATTAATGGCTTAAATGAGACCGGAAATAAGTCAAATCCTTCTTTGTGAAGCATGAAAAAGTCATATGAAATGAAAATTTAAAAAACTTTTAATAATGAGCACTGAATTATAACGAAAATTTTCCGTCGTTACATTTCAATCAATATAATGACTGAAAAATGCCGTTATATTTCAGAATTTGTTCAATGTCAAAGAAATGCTATTAATGGCTTTGGCAATAGATGTTTTTGATAGATTTATCAATATAACTAAGTATATACATATAGAAGATAAAGTTTAGACTTTATATATTGAAAAGTATAAAAATATTTATGCAACAATAACCAAATGAGAAATAAATATTGTTTAAAAGGAATAATGATTTAAATGAAATAAAAAGAAGGAAAACATGGAAATGATGAATTCGGCCTGAAGACTGTGCTTTTATATTTTATTGATATTTGGTTTTATGATTCAGCGGTCTTATTCTAGTTTGGTTTAATTCAATTTTGTTGTGGTCTTGCTTAAATTTTGAAATAATATTTTGCTTATTATTATTGTGTGATTTAATGTCTTTGATTTATTTTTTATTAATTCTTATCTTCAAAAATCTCATTTTTTTCGGATTTTCGGGTCACGAGGGGTCAATACTTGGTTGAAAGTCAGACCCCTCACAGAAGAAAATCGCTGGTTTCAAAGGTCTTCAGGTCGTATTCATCATTTCCATCTTTTCCTTCCTTTTATTCCATTTAAATTATTATTGCTTTTAAAATTAATATTTATTTCTAATTTGGTTAAGTTCGTTTGTGTTTTAGATGTAGCAGCATCAGAGCGCTCTCATTACATTGTATTTTTTATTAGTTTTGATTCAGGAAATAGTTACTTTTAATTTATTTTTATAAAGATTGCTGTTTTATTTTATTGATAGTTTCTTATACAACAATAAGGGCAATGAGCTCAATATATTACAGAAACTTTGTCTCAAAGTAAAACGTTAAATTAAATTCCTTTAGGCCTTCTTTTATTAATTTTCAATCGGGAAATAGTTACTTTTAATTTATTTTTATAAAGATTGCTGTTTTATTTTATTGATAGTTTCTTATACAACAATACGGGCAATGAGCTCAAAATATTACAGAAACTTTGTCTCAAAGTAAAACGTTAAATTAAATTCCTTTAGGCCTTCTTTTATTAATTTTCAATCGGGAAATAGTTACTTTTAATTTATTTTTATAAAGATTGCTGTTTTATTTTATTGATAGTTTCTTATACAACAATAAGGGCAATGAGCTCAATATATTACAGAAACTTTGTCTCAAAGTAAAACGTTTAATTAAATTCCTTTAGGCCTTCTTTTATTAATTTTCAATCGGGAAATAGTTACTTTTAATTTATTTTTATAAAGATTGCTGTTTTATTTTATTGATAGTTTCTTATACAACAATAAGGGCAATGAGCTCAATATATTACAGAAACTTTGTCTCAAAGTAAAACGTTAAATTAACATTCCTTTAGGCCTTCTTTTATTAATTTTCAATCGGGATATAGTTACTTTTAATTTATTTTTATAAAGATTGCTGTTTTATTTTATTGATTGTTTCTTATACAACAATAAGGACAATGAGCTCAATATATTACAGAAACTTTGTCTCAAAGTAAAACGTTAAATTAAATTCCTTTAGGCCTTCTTTTATTAATTTTCAATCGGGAAATAGTTACTTTTAATTTATTTTTATAAAGATTGCTGTTTTATTTTATTGATAGTTTCTTATACAACAATAAGGGCAATGAGCTCAATATATTACAGAAACTTTGTCTCAAAGTAAAACGTTAAATTAACATTCCTTTAGGCCTTCTTTTATTAATTTTCAATCGGGATATAGTTACTTTTAATTTATTTTTATAAAGATTGCTGTTTTATTTTATTGATAGTTTCTTATACAACAATAAGGGCAATGAGCTCAATATATTACAGAAACTTTGTCTCAAAGTAAAACGTTAAATTAAATTCCTTTAGGCCTTCTTTTATTAATTTTCAATCGGGATATAGTTACTTTTTATTTATTTTTATAAAGATTGCTGTTTTATTTTATTGATAGTTTCTTATACAACAATAAGGGCAATGAGCTCAATATATTACAGAAACTTTGTCTCAAAGTAAAACGCTAAATTAAATTCCTTTAGGCCTTCTTTTATTAATTTTCAATCGGGAAATAGTTACTTTTAATTTATTTTTATAAAGATTGCTGTTTTATTTTATTGATAGTTTCTTATACAACAATAAGGGCAATGAGCTCAATATATTACAGAAACTTTGTCTCAAAGTAAAACGTTAAATTAACATTCCTTTAGGCCTTCTTTTATTAATTTTCAATCGGGATATAGTTACTTTTAATTTATTTTTATAAAGATTGCTGTTTTATTTTATTGATAGTTTCTTATACAACAATACGGATAATGAGCTCAATATATTACAGAAACTTTGTCTCAAAGTAAAACGTTAAATTAAATTCCTTTAGGCCTTCTTTTATTAATTTTCAATCGGGAAATAGTTACTTTTAATTTATTTTTATAAAGATTGCTGTTTTATTTTATTGATAGTTTCTTATACAACAATAAGGGCAATGAGCTCAATATATTACAGAAACTTTGTCTCAAAGTAAAACGTTAAATTAACATTCCTTTAGGCCTTCTTTTATTAATTTTCAATCGGGATATAGTTACTTTTAATTTATTTTTATAAAGATTGCTGTTTTATTTTATTGATAGTTCCTTATACAACAATAAGGGCAATGAGCTCAATATATGATAGAAACTTTGTCTCAAAGTAAAACGTTAAATTAAATTCCTTTAAGCCTTCTTTTATTAATTTTCAATCGGGAAATAGTTACTTTTAATTTATTTTTATAAAGATTGCTGTTTTATTTTATTGATAGTTTCTTATACAACAATAAGGGCAATGAGCTCAATATATTACAGAAACTTAGTCTCAAAGTAAAACGTTAAATTAAATTCCTTTAGGCCTTCTTTTATTAATTTTCAATCGGGAAATAGTTACTTTTAATTTATTTTTATAAAGATTGCTGTTTTATTTTATTGATAGTTTCGTATACAACAATAAGGACAATGAAAACAGATTACAGAAAATTTTTCTCAAAGTAAAACATTAAATTAACTTTCCTTTTGGCATTCTTTTATTAGTTTGGACTCAGGAAATAGTTAGTATTAATTTTTATTTTCATAAAGATTGCTTTTTTTATTGATAGTTTCTTATACAATAATAAGGGCAGTGAACTCAATAGATTACAGCAACTTTGTCTCAAAGTGAAACATTATATTAACATTCCTTTGGCATTTGGGACTTTCACAAGATAGTTATCAATATTTCATTTAATTGTCATATCAAAAATGAAGTTCTTCATCTATGCTACCCATTCAGAATTTCAATGCTATAACCCCAACTTTAAACACGTTCAGTTTATTATATTTTTTTTTCTCTTGTAAAAGTCCAAAGCTTTCAACCAGAGATACTTTCAATCCCAAGTCCTGTTACTCCTGATACGGCTGCCTGATATCTTCTTCTAACATCTCGGAACTGATTTCCTTTCGGCCCTCGCGCTCAGGCTAAAAGCGCGCCAACTCGAACATAATGCTCGCATTTATATTCAGCGGAGTGATTCTCATTTGCTCTGTAATGAGGCTAAAAGCTTGATGTGACGACTAGCGAGATTAAAAGCGAGATTTTTATAAGGACCAAGATCCATCTTCGTCTGTGGCCGTGGTCGGAAAATGAAACAATCCCCATCAAGGAGGGGGGAGCCTGTTGACGTTTTTACGAAAATGAATATGCCTTGATAAAAAAGAAAGTATAAGGCGAGGCGCATTCTTCGGTATGTACTGTTGACATTCCGGCTGCTCCAGGCATCATGGTCTATTAATGTGACATCCGAAACCTGAGAGATAAGGAAGACTCAGCTCTGGAACATTTGTTGAGGAGGACCCAAAATTGCGGTGCTATGAGGAAGATGGATTTTTGAAGTCTGTTGGGCATGGCTTATCTTGTTCGAGATACAGTGGTGCCTTCATCCCGGGGGTTGGAGGCATCTGTGATCTATCCGGTGAAGTATGTCTCGCATAAAGGGAGTTTGCGTTTTTTAATAAGACAGGGGGTGGAATTTCGATGGATTCGTGAACAAGGCACAAGTTTGTGCCAATAACCACGAAGGGAACAGATAAAATAATCTTGATTCAGATGTTATTACCACCAATAAATTGTAAGCCCTCTAAGCAGGGTCAACCAAAGGAAAGACCCAGCTAGGAATTTATAACATAAGCTCCCTACCCCCTCCTTTTTTTTTTTCTTTTTTTTTTTAACTTTCTCTTATACGTAGTGGAAAGAAAGTATAATAATCGTCAAAAAATTCGAACTTGACATTTTGACGAATCTCCAAGTTTTAGACCTCCCTGAATTAATAAAAAACATAGTTTTGGAAAATGTCCGTCTGCCTGTCTGTGATAAAGATAAGAACCCTTTGAGCTAAACAGTTGAAATTTGCTATAAGGTATTTGCAGATATTACAAATATCTATGAAATTTTGAGTAAAATCTGTTTAGAGGAAGTCTGTCTGCCCGGCTTTTCGAATGTAAATTAACACTATAATTACAAAGCGAAGACAGCTAGACAGATGAAATTTGGTACATAGATTTAACATCTATAGTGTAGAAACCCTTCAAATTTTGAGTGAAATCCGACTATGAATTCATCGTCTGTTGGTCTGTTATTTCAGAGACATGTAAACGCGATTACTTAAAAATGCAGGGACTAAAATATAACAATTTTGGTGTAGGATTTTGTGACTTCAAGTTCAATTTTGCGTCAAATTTGTGTTTCAATCGGTTGAGAGAAACGTGTCCAAAATACAAATTCCATTTTTTGGATATAATTAGTGCTAAGGATGAATCGCCAAATAACTCGCCAAGGATAACACGATAGATTCAGTAAAAGTACTAAATGCAGCACAAATCATCTGTTGGTCTGTTATTTCAGAGACATGTAAACGCGATTACTTAAAAATGCATGGACTAAAATATAACAATTTTGGTGTAGGATTTTGTGACTGCAAGTTCAATTTTGCGTCAAATTTGTGTTTCAATCGGTTGAGAGAAACGTGTCCAAAATATAAATTCCATTTTTTGGATATAATTAGTGCTAAGGATGAATCGCCAAATAACTCGCCAAGGATAACACGATAGATTCAGTAAAAGTACTAAATGCACGCCAAAAGTTAATATTTCCTAACTATTGTACACCAATGCCATGTAAGGCGTTCTTTGGCGTGACAAGTGTATTTGAGAGTATACGAGAAAGTTTTAGAGAGACCACTCCTGCTTTTTTTTTTTTTCGATAATTCCTATCTGCAGTCAGGATATTTTGAACTTTTTGCCTTCTGCTTCTAAAGGACTTTTCTTATCCCAAATATATTGCCAAAGTTGCGGAAGGAGTTATTTGTTATAAATAGGGGAATTCGAAGTTAATAAAATAATTGGTATTCATGGTTAGAATTTATGTTAATTATTAGAATTTATATTTCAAATTTTAAAAATACTTTGAGTAAAAAATTAAAGAAACATGACGATCCTCTAGTCTGAAAAATCGTAGTTTAATAGTATTTTAAGTTTGATATTACTTTTAGAATTTATTTTTTATTTTGTATTTATTATTTCATGGTTAGAATTTATTATAGCTAAGTAATGTTATAAATATGACCTGAATAATTAACATTTATTATGTTTCAAATTTTAAAAAACTATCAATAAAAAAATTAAAGGAGAATGTCAAACCCTCTAATCTGAAACAATCGTATTTTAAGTTTGATATTACTTTTAGAATTTATTTTTTATTTTGCATTTATTATTTCATGGTTAGAACTTATTATAGTCAAGTAATGTTATAAATATTACCTGAATAATTAACATTTATTATGTTTCAAATTTTAAAAAACTATCAATAAAAAAATTAAAGGAGAATGTCAAACCCTCTAATCTGAAGCAATCGTATTTTAATAGTATTTTAAGTTTGATATTACTTTTAGAATTTATTTTTTACTTTGTATTTATTATTTCATGGTTTGAATTTATTATAGTTAAGTAATGTTATAAATATTACCTGAATAATTAACATTTATTATGTTTCAAATTTTAAAAAACTATCAATAAAAAATTAAAGGAGAATGTCAAACCCTCTAATCTGAAGCAATCGTATTTTAATAGTATTTTAAGTTTGATATTACTTTTAGAATTTATTTTTTTATTTTGCATTTATTATTTCATGGTTAGAATTTATTATAGTCAAGTAATGTTATAAATATTACCTGAATAATTAACATTTATTATGTTTCAAATTTTAAAAAACTATCAATAAAAAAATTAAAGGAGAATGTCAATCGTATTTTAATAGTATTTAAAGTTTGATATTACTTTTAGAATTTATTTTTTACTTTGTATTTATTATTTCATGGTTAGAATTTATTATAGTTAAGTAATGTTATAAATATTACCTGAATATTTAACATTTATTATGTTTCAAATTTTAAAAAACTATCAATAAAAAATTAAAGGAGAATGTCAAACCCTCTAATCTGAAGCAATCGTATTTTAATAGTATTTTAAGTTTGATATTACTTTTAGAATTTATTTTTTATTTTGCATTTATTATTTCATGGTTAGAATTTATTATAGTCAAGTAATGTTATAAATATTACCTGAATGATTAACATTTATTATGTTTCAAGTTTTAAAAAACTATCAATAAAAAAATTAAAGGAGAATGTCAATCGTATTTTAATAGTATTTTAAGTTTGATATTACTTTTAGAATTTATTTTTTACTTTGTATTTATTATTTCATGGTTAGAATTTATTATAGTCAAGTAATGTTATAAATATTACCTGAATAATTAACATTTATTATGTTTCAAATTTTAAAAAACTATCAATAAAAAAATTAAAGGAGAATGTCAATCGTATTTTAATAGTATTTTAAGTTTGATATTACTTTTAGAATTTATTTTTTACTTTGCATTTATTATTTTATGGTTAGAATTTATTATAGTCAAGTAATGTTATAAATATTACCTGAATAATTAACATTTATTATGTTTCAAATTTTAAAAAACTATCAATAAAAAATTAAAGGAGAATGTTAAACCCTCTAATCTGAAACAATCGTATTTTAATAGTATTTTAAGTTTGATATTACTTTTAGAATTTATTTTTTATTTTGTATTTATTATTTCATGGTTAAAATTTATTATAGTTAAGTAATGTCATAAATATTACTTGAATAATTAACATTTATTATGTTTCAAATTTTAAAAATACTATGAATAAAAAAATTAATGGATAATGTCAAACCTCTAATCTGAAACAATCGTAATAAGATAATATTTTAAGTTTCATCTTACCTTTAGAATTTTTTTTTTTTGTAAGAACGATAAAATGCTCATAAAAAAATAAGTTTAATATCATCATAAAGCCTGCACATGTAAACGCAATTTTTAAAAATAATTTTGTTAGATTGTGCATTTTTTTTGCAAAATTGTTCATATAATTTTGGATAATTTATAAAATGTCGTGATGTAAGTAAATTCATTACGTCGGATAGCAATCCTCAAATTTATCCAAGAGTGTCGCCTAATCCACTCACATGCATAATTAAGCTATTGGAACTATTTCATAAATTTTCCCGATTGAAATAAATGATTTCATAATTCACGCAAATATTATAAAATATTGAAACTGAATATCAGAAAAAATAAATAAAAGAGAATTTTGTATTATATCATGTAATATATAAACATCACTTTCTATAAATTCTTCTTTTTTCAAGTTTTGGAAACCAAGATGATTATTATTATTAATTATTAATTATTTTATCTAATATTAACCCAATTATTAATTATTTTGTATAATCATTACTCCAATTATTAATTATTTTATCTCATTATTAACCCAATAGCTAATTTCTATACATTTAGAGATGAGAATATATTTATAGCTAAAAGATATAAAGAATTATTTTTTTTATGCTATTCCCATAAAAAAACTCATTGCTGTAAAAATTACGAAAAGTACATTTTTATACAATCAGCTTTCTCATTGACCTATTTAATAAAATAGTTTTTTAACACACTAATATTTTAAGGGAAAAAAAAAGAAAAGAAAAGAAAACCCCACTGTTCTGCAACTAAAACTGATTGAGTTATAAAGCTTTGATATTCAATTTTTCTAGACCAATAAACGACAGCATCAAGGAAGCGGAACCTGATGATTGGATGATTTTACTTGAAACAACGATTGTAATAATATAAAGTAATGATTATCGAAACATCATAACTTGAAAGTTTTGTTTGCTGAAAAAATACATTTATTAGCAGTGTAACGTTTGCCCTTTTTCCACACATGGTAATTGGCTATAAGGCCAGATGTAACGTCACCTGTTTTCCCACACAAGTGCCTACGGACCGCCAGATGAGGATCCTCTTCACCAGTAGAATAATTGTGTGTGGTCATTTTTTGTATCCAGGGGAAATCCTTTAGATGTGTCTCGTCGGTTCAAATGGTTCAAGGGAGAAGAACGTCAAAACATCCAGATGTTAAACAATTTTCGTTATGAACGGACTCCTCCAGAAACGATCAATCGCCAGCAACCGTTGTCATTTAGTTTCGAACTCGGGTGGACGTCAGCTGGTGTTTGCTGTGAATTGATTATAATTAACTTGTGTTCAGGAAGGGCCAGCTGCAAAGATGGATCATTAACAGACATTCCCACGATCGACTAGAGACCACTAAGGAAGCATTGCTGAGCAGCTATTGGATGATAGGGAACTCAAGTTCACCAATGAGAAAGTCAGAGGCGGAGATAGATCTGACGGATATAAAATGCGGCTTTTTTGTTTAGATAGAAGAGAAGAGAGCAATGAGAGGCATCGAAGAAAGTCGTAGAGACGTCGGTGTTCGATTTTTTTCCTGCTTTTTTGAGAAACTCCGTGTGATTCGGGTTTCTGTAGTTTCTGTATTAGGATTCACAAAGATCGGTGGATTTCTGGAGCGACTCCCTAGAGTAGCCTTATGAGCTAACAGCCTGTTAGCGTCTTTTTGGTGTCTATTCTTCGATTTGATAGAAGGACTATTTCATGATTAAACTTTCAACTGTTGTGTGAATTTTGTAAATAATATTAACCTATATGAGAACAAGTTGTTTCTTTGTGCATATACAAGGCTGTAAATGAAAGAATTGTTTGTTACGTTACTCTCTTATTAGATCGTTCTAGATGAAGATATTACAGCATAATGCACATTTATTGACTGAAAAACACAATTTTTAATTCTTTAAATCATTTAATGTAATTGTGACAAACAATTTTTCAACCCGAAGTATATGCTTGGATTTCACACTTTAGAAATTATTATCAAACCACCATTAGAGTAGATACGCTGTATAATTAATAAACAATAAGTAATTTAATAATGATGAACCTAAAAATAATGATTTAAAAAATATATTATTAATTCCATTAAACAAAAATTAAATAACTATTTGAATATACAGCGATTGTACTTTGAAACTTTAAAACAGAGTGCAATATTTTTTATAAAGTATTATAATCTTAAATTTCATTTTAAGTACTAAAGTTTTGGAGTGAATTTAGTAACTTGATATAGATAATTAGATTATGACTACTGAGAGCCAATGAATATACACTTTAAAGTATATTTTAAAAAAATAACTTGTAGCTAAAACAAAAGCAATTACAAAGGTAAATAAAATTGAAGCGCCAAAATTTTTATTGCCAGTAGCAATCGAAAACACTGAATAGTTTTTTTTTAATTTTTTTATTCACAGATATTATATAATAGAAAGAATATCTTAATGTATTTTTTATTATAATTAAATATATCATTTTTCTTTTATTGAGTAAAACTATAATTCAAATGTTCACGCTCTGAATTGTGCAAGCAAAAAAATACGTCATCGCCCACTAATCACTTTAAAAAATTCTTTAAAATAGCTAAATTATAGGAAAGAAACGTTATTTAAAACGATTTATTTTGTTTTATATACATTAAAAATTATTTCTTTTTACTCAAAAATTGTTACCAGATTTTGCTATTATTTGAAAATAAATTATAACTTGATTGCATTTAACGATGAATAAAGATTGAAATTCATTTTTGAAAATGACTGCTTTTGTATTCTAAAATTCTAAATCATGATATTCAAATTGCACTAAAAAAGTTTCACTAAAATTTAAATCACTCTTTAAAAGCTAAACTTAATAACTTATGGGAGAAAATAGGTTTTTGCGGTTTTTAAAAATCGATTGAAAGCTTGTATTTTTCTCTAAAGACTAGAAGACATATAAATTCTTCGATGCAACAGAATTTCTTATTTTTAATCAAAACAAAATTGTCGAAGATGGAAAGATTTTGAGGTTTGTAATATTTTATATAAAAGAATCTTTTGTATTAAATATATAATATATATGCAAATTTGTTATGTGATTCACTTTCGTTATAAATATTTATTATTCTGTAAATACTTCACAGCTTGCTCACAATACCGAAGATTAATGAATATTTTGTGACAATAAATTAAATATTTACTTTTTCCTCAATAAAAAACAAAGAATATAGTTTCATTCGATGCAATATTAAGTTTATCGTCTGGTTCAAAAATAAAAGACAATTAATATCGAATATTTTATACTATTTTCCTTTTTGACTTCAATTTAATCAATGCAGATGTTGTATTGAAAGGCAGACGATATTTTAACAATCTGTAAATAAAATTAAAAAAAAATTATTATTTTAATCGTAATCGTTCTAATCAAATTTCCACTGTAACGTCTTGATTTCTTTTCTCTTATTAACGCTGACGACGTCCAGATTTGTCGCAGACGATTTCAATCATGGGATGTCTTTGAATTTTAACGCATCGTTAAAAATTTATCACAAGATTACAAATTCTCAGCAATATTTACTGTTCCTCCCACGTAATGGTGCCGCATGAAACGGCAGACGACCTTCTGCTCCATTGTTCAACGTGCTTCTGGCAACAGCGGCCCACTTGATTGCTTTCTTCATCGTAATCGCTGCACAGTTGACCGGCGCTCTCAAATATTTATCAAAGACATCCCTGAAATGACAGCACGTACTGGCAATGGCAGTTATGAATCAAAGCGATACTGTAGATCATCATTATAATAATCCTGGCAGAGTAACTAGCTATTGCTTATAGGAAATATAAAAATAATACACTTTCATATTTAGTTAGTGTTGAAATTGAGGAAATTGAATACACAGGACGTTCGTAATCGAGAATTATATATGAAAAGGATAATAATATACATAGGATATCCGTAACACAGAAACAGACATGAGAAAATATATATACTGTGAAAACGAAAAGCATGAAATTATACACAGGATGCTCGTAACACAGAATCATACATGATAAAATAAATATTCTTGCAAAACGAAAAGCATGATAATATACACAAGGTGTTCGTAATATAGAATCATACATGAGAAAATGTATATTTTTGTGAAACGAAAAGAGTCATAATATACACAGGGTATCTGTAGCAAAGAATCATACATTATGATGTTTTTCGTTTTACAAGAATATATGAAAGAAAGAAACATATGAAAGAAAGAAATATACGACAAAAATGAAACGAAAATCTTGATAATATACACAGGATGCTTGTAACATATAATCGTACCTGAGAAAATGTATACGCAAAATGTTCGTAAAACAGCATCATAGATGAAAAAATGTATATCATTGTGAAAATGGAAGGCATAAAAATATGCACAGCAGGTTCGTAGCGCAGAATCATACATGCATATTCTTATGAAACGAAAATGCATATTCTTATGAAACGAAAATGCATATTCTTATGAAACGAAAATGCATATTCTTATGAAACGAAAATGCATATTCTTATGAAACGAAAAGTACTGGATGTTCATAATATAGAATCATACATGAGAAAAGTATACATTCTTGTGAAACGAAAAGCATGATAATACGCACAGGATATTCCTAAAATAGAATTATACATGAGAAAATGTATATTTTTGTGAAACGAAAAAAGTAATAATATACACAGGGTATCTGTAGCACAGAAGCATACATTATCATGTTTTTCGTTTCACAAGAATATAGGAAAGAAACAAACATATGAAAGAAAGAAATATACGACAAAAATGAAACGAAAACCTTTATACTTGTAACACACAATCGTGCCTGAGAAAATGTACACGCAGGATGTTCGTAAAACAGCATCATAGATGAGAAAATGTATATTCTTGTAAAAATGAAAAGCATAAAAATATGCGCAACAGGTCCGCAGCGCAGGATCATGCATGAGAAAATGTATATTCTTGTGAAACGAAAAGTACCGGATGTTCGTAATATAGAATCATACATGAGAAAAGTATACATTCTTGTGAAACGAAAAGCATGATAATACGCACAGGATATTCCTAAAATAGAATTATACATGAGAAAATGTATATTTTTGTGAAACGAAAAAAGTAATAATATACACAGGGTATCTGTAGCACAGAAGCATACATTATCATGTTTTTCGTTTCACAAGAATATAGGAAAGAAACAAACATATGAAAGAAAGAAATATACGACAAAAAATGAAACGAAAACCTTTATACTTGTAACACACAATCGTGCCTGAGAAAATGTACACGCAGGATGTTCGTAAAACAGCATCATAGATGAGAAAATGTATATTCTTGTAAAAATGAAAAGCATAAAAATATGCGCAACAGGTCCGCAGCGCAGGATCATGCATGAGAAAATGCATATTCTTATGAAACGAAAAGTACTGGATGTTCGTAATATAGAATCATACATGAGAAAAGTATACATTCTTGTGAAACGAAAAGCATGATAATACGCACAGGATATTCCTAAAATAGAATTATACATGAGAAAATGTATATTTTTGTGAAACGAAAAAAGTAATAATATACACAGGGTATCTGTAGCACAGAAGCATACATTATCATGTTTTTCGTTTCACAAGAATATAGGAAAGAAACAAACATATGAAAGAAAGAAATATACGACAAAAATGAAACGAAAACCTTTATACTTGTAACACACAATCGTGCCTGAGAAAATGTACACGCAGGATGTTCGTAAAACAGCATCATAGATGAGAAAATGTATATTCTTGTAAAAATGAAAAGCATAAAAATATGCGCAACAGGTCCGCAGCGCAGGATCATGCATGAGAAAATGTATATTCTTGTGAAACGAAAAGTACCGGATGTTCGTAATATAGAATCATACATGAGAAAAGTATACATTCTTGTGAAACGAAAAGCATGATAATACGCACAGGATATTCCTAAAATAGAATTATACATGAGAAAATGTATATTTTTGTGAAACGAAAAAAGTAATAATATACACAGGGTATCTGTAGCACAGAAGCATACATTATCATGTTTTTCGTTTCACAAGAATATAGGAAAGAAACAAACATATGAAAGAAAGAAATATACGACAAAAATGAAACGAAAACCTTTATACTTGTAACACACAATCGTGCCTGAGAAAATGTACACGCAGGATGTTCGTAAAACAGCATCATAGATGAGAAAATGTATATTCTTGTAAAAATGAAAAGCATAAAAATATGCGCAACAGGTCCGCAGCGCAGGATCATGCATGAGAAAATGCATATTCTTATGAAACGAAAAGTACTGGATGTTCGTAATATAGAATCATACATGAGAAAAGTATACATTCTTGTGAAACGAAAAGCATGATAATACGCACAGGATATTCCTAAAATAGAATTATACATGAGAAAATGTATATTTTTGTGAAACGAAAAAAGTAATAATATACACAGGGTATCTGTAGCACAGAAGCATACATTATCATGTTTTTCGTTTCACAAGAATATAGGAAAGAAACAAACATATGAAAGAAAGAAATATACGACAAAAATGAAACGAAAACCTTTATACTTGTAACACACAATCGTGCCTGAGAAAATGTACACGCAGGATGTTCGTAAAACAGCATCATAGATGAGAAAATGTATATTCTTGTAAAAATGAAAAGCATAAAAATATGCGCAACAGGTCCGCAGCGCAGGATCATGCATGAGAAAATGTATATTCTTGTGAAACGAAAAGTACCGGATGTTCGTAATATAGAATCATACATGAAAAAATGTACATTCTTGTAAATCGAAAAGCATGATAATACGCATAGGATCTTCCTAAAATAGAATCATACATGAGAAAATGTATATTTTTGTAAAACGAAAAGAGTAATAATATACACAGGAAATCTGTAGCACAGAAACATACATTATCATGTTTTTCTTTTTATAAGAATATATGAACGAAAAAAACATATAAAAGCAAGACATATACGAACAAGATAAAACGAAAGCGTGATAATATTCACAGAATTCTTGCAGCACACAATCATACTGAAAAAAGATGTATATTCTTGTGAAAACGGAAAATATAATAATATACACAACAGGTTCGTAATACAGAATCGAACATGAGAAAATGTATATTATTATGAACGGAAAGCATAATAAAATACATAGGATTCTCGTAACATAAAATCATGCATGAAAAAATGTATATTCATGTGAAACGAAAAGAATGATACTACACACAGGACATTCGTAAAATTGAATCCTATATGAGAAAATATATATTCTTGTGAAACGAAAAGCTTAATAATATTCATAGGTTATTTGTAGCAGAGAATCCTACATGAGAAAATATATATTCTTGTGAAATGAAAAACCTAATAATATACACAGGGTGTTAGCAACACAGGATCATATATGAAAAGTGAAACGAAAAGCATAATAATACACGCAGAATGTTCGTAAAGCAGAATCATACATTACAAAAAATTTATATTCTTGAGAATAATAGAGCAACATGGTCCTAAAACTGAATCATACATGAGAAAAATGTATATTCTTGTGAAACGGAAAGCATGTTAATATGCGCAGGATGTTCTTGATACAGAATCATACATGGGAAAATGTATATTCTTGTGAAACGGAAAGCATGTTAATATGCGCAGGATGTTCTTGATACAGAATCATACATGGGAAAATGTATATTCTTGTGAAACGGAAAGCATGTTAATATGCGCAGGATGTTCTTGATACAGAATCATACATGGGAAAATGTATATTCTTGTGAAACGGAAAGCATGTTAATATGCGCAGGATGTTCTTGATACAGAATCATACATGGGAAAATGTATATTCTTGTGAAACGGAAAGCATGTTAATATGCGCAGGATGTTCTTGATACAGAATCA
This sequence comes from Argiope bruennichi, assembly GCF_947563725.1. NCBI lineage: Eukaryota > Metazoa > Arthropoda > Arachnida > Araneae > Araneidae > Argiope > Argiope bruennichi. Next base: position 22,559,551 of record NC_079157.1, on the reverse strand, counting down.
TACATGGGAAAATGTATATTCTTGTGAAACGGAAAGCATGTTAATATGCGCAGGATGTTCTTGATACAGAATCATACATGGGAAAATGTATATTCTTGTGAAACGGAAAGCATGTTAATATGCGCAGGATGTTCTTCATACAGAATCATACATGGGAAAATGTATATTCTTGTGAAAACGAAAAGTATAATAACTTAAACCAACTGAAATGGCCTCCGTGGAGCTTTCTCTTATACTGGCTAAAATAGGTATTACTCCTTATACGCTCCCTCATATGTGGATCTTAAGTAAGCTAGGGAATGCCATGAGTTCTCAGATTTTTATTTGATTGCTCTGAGAGCACATTAAAGTTGTGCGCTTCGTATTATAATAAAAGAAACCGGTGCTTGTGTATTAACCGCGTGTCATTCGCGAACAATAGTAGCAAAAGATTGCTCTTTAACACTAAACTGTCAATTTTACAGAATCCAGCTTGTTTGGTCTTTGGCGATTCGGGTGGTGGGTGGTGTTTAGGTGAGTAGTTAATCATTTACACGAGGTTAATTCAAAAGTACCAGAAAATCCACTATGTAATTTGGACATGTTTTTTTTTCTGCTAGATTAAATCAAAATTTGACATAGAATTATTCACAGTACTGGTATACTAACCGTATGTCATTGGCGAAGAATGATTAAGAAAGTTTATAAACATATTATGTTTGGCGATTTTTTTTTGATGATCAATCGCTGGGCTATGGTTAATATACAAATACTAGAAAATTGAATATGTATTTTAGATATTTTTTCCTTGACTAACTGAGGCCAACATTTACCGTAGAACCAAAATTGTAATAATAATATATCAAAGCAAATTGATTTATTTAAGATATTACTTTTTTTGAGTTATCGCATTTACGTCAATGCAAATATGTATAGATGACAGACTCTCAAACCTTTGACAGACTTTTGATGCAAAATTCGACAAAGATTTGCGTTTTAGATATTAAATATCTGAAACAAATTTTATCCATCTAGCACTATTTTTTGTTTGTTTGTTGGGTAGTTGTAGTATTACGGCGTATTTGGACAGTTTCACTGACAAAACTAGAAAACTATACTAAACAGATTTCACTCAAAGTTTGTTCTGAAGATTTGGAGAAGAAATCTGTAAATCTGCAAAACTAATCTGCAAATTTGGAGAAGAAATCTGCAAATCTGCAAATTTGGAGGAGAAATCTATAAATCTGCAAATTCGGAGAAGAAATCTATCTGCAAATGTGCAAAACTAATCTGTAAATTTGGAGAAAAAATCTGTAAATCTGCAAAACTAATCTGTAAATTTGGAGAAAAAATCTGTAAATCTGCAAAACTAATCTGTAAATTTGGAAAAGAAATCTGTAAATCTGCAAAACTAATCTGTAAATTTGGAGAAGAAATCTGCAAATCTGCAAAACTAATCTGCAAATTTGGAGAAGAAATCTGCAAATCTGCAAATTTGGAGGAGAAATCTATAAATCTGCAAATTCGGAGAAGAAATCTATCTGCAAATGTGCAAAACTAATCTGTAAATTTGGAGAAAAAATCTGTAAATCTGCAAAACTAATCTGTAAATTTGGAGAAGAAATCTGTAAATCTGCAAAACTAATCTGTAAATTTGGAGAAGAAATCTGTAAATCTGCAAAACTAATCTGCAAATTTGGAGAAGAAATCTGCAAATCTGCAAATTTGGAGGAGAAATCTATAAATCTGCAAATTCGGAGAAGAAATCTATCTGCAAATGTGCAAAACTAATCTGTAAATTTGGAGAAAAAATCTGTAAATCTGCAAAACTAATCTGTAAATTTGGAGAAGAAATCTGTAAATCTGCAAAACTAATCTGTAAATTTGGAGAAGAAATCTACAAATCTGCAAATTTGGAGAAGAAATCTATAAATCTTCAAAATTAATCTGCAAATTTGGAGAAGAAATCTATAAATCTTCAAAATTAATCTGCACATTTGGAGAAGAAATCTATAAATCTTCAAAATTAATCTGCACATTTGGAGAAGAAATCTATAAATCTTCAAAATTAATCTGCAAATTTGGAGAAGAAATCTGCAAATTTGCAAAAAAAATCTACAAATTTTTTGTTATGAGACCATATACTAAATTTTATTTCTCTACTTCAAAGAGTTTTTGAGTTATCGTGTTCACAGACGGACAGACAAATAGACATAATTCCAAAAATGCGTTTTTCGGATTCGGAGAGATCTGAAAGTAAAGATTTGTTAAAATATCGAATTCAAATTTTTTAATGATTACAATACTTACTCTTTATATATTTCATATACGGAGAAGTAAAAATTAGAAAGAGGGTTGCTGCTATTTTCGGTATTTTCCATTAAACCGTGTTGCAATTGAAGCTGAGGAGAAATGAAACAATGATCGCAATATTGTGCAAATGGCGTTTCTATAAAAAAATATTAAAACATTTTGGCATTCAAAATTTCAAATAAATTCCCTTTTCATAAACGATTATGTAGCAATTCATTAATGTATCAAGAATTCTCGAAAATAAAACTGAATGTTTTATTAATTAATAACTTAAAACAATATATTCGATCATGCGATCTGTGAGCACTTATTCGCGCCTAGGTAAACATAATAGCAGAAATATTAATTATAATTTTTAAAATGGTTTTAATGAATTTATAAAAGTAATAAACAAACAGAGTAAGTTATATCTACACGATCTAAAGGAAATTAAATATACCCTATATTTCCAGCGAGCTAGTCAGTCTCCAAAAGCGAATAGTTTTATATAAAAAAGGTCCACCCCAAACTAATCGAGTTATGAAAATTTTAATATTACTATCTTATAAAAACGCCCAATTTCAGATCACTCCGCCGATCATCTGAAGAAAGATAAGGCCAAATTTGGCGCCCAGAATTTTTCCAAAATAGATTGGCCTAAGATATTAAAAATGTTTATTATACTTTAACTGTAATTTTCAGTACTTCATAATTCGATAAAATTTCATCGTAGAAGGTAGAAACGTTATTATTTTTTATTTACGTTTATTATTTATTAAATATTATTTATTATTAAATATTAATAAAAAATATATATAAATATAATAAATAATAATTAAATAATAAAATTATTTATTATTATTTATTAAAAAATTGAAGTGTTAAGAATATTTCGCAGAATGTGATTTCTTAATACCAAAGGATTGTACAAAATTTGGACTTTTCTGAAGTATATTTGTTGACTGAAAAAAATAACATATTGTTATTTACATTATTTAAATCATTTTGAAAACAAAACTGAAAATTAAGTTTTATTGAAAAATTCTTTGAAATACTGCATAATTAATGAAAATTATTCTGTAGTTTACATATCATTTTAATACAGAACGATTATGCTTTTCTGTACTTATATTTTCCAAAAAACATATTTGATTTCAGCAAAAAATATTTTTGTTTTAATTGAATTTTAATCCACTTTGATTTAAAGTTCAAATTTTATAGGAGCTGACGAAAAATTAGAGATACATAGTACAACGAACAGAATGGCTTAAAGATTCTATAATAGTATGAATTTTGAGATTCGCCGGTGTCCTGGCACGGGGGTTGCGCGTCTTATCGGTGATCGACGCTAACCGGGTTCGAGTCCCACTTTTAGCATGGTCGTGCTTCTATGTTCTCTCTGTGAGGTGTGTGAATGTCCCCCCCCCCGTGTAAAAAGGGGTTGTGCAAGCGAATGTGATGCATGAAGTAACTAAGTCGTACTTTTGGCCTTAGTTGGTGCGACTGAAAAAACAAGAGACGCTCACTTGGCTTAAATCGCTGACAGATACCTGTCGGCGGGCTTGTAAAGTACCATAAGTAACAACAACAGTAATGTGGCTGTAAAAATTTGAAGATTAAATATATTTTTTGAAGAAGCTGTTAAGAGTCCAAGTTTTATAAAATATTTGATTGAACATTATAGCGAGCATTAATCTCTGAGAACCAGCTGGTCACCAAAGGCAGTTAGTTAAAAATATATTTTTTAAAATTGACATTTAAAATATTTTTTAAATAGAATTATTTTATTATAATAGACTATCATGCAACTGCGCTAAACTTTCATATTTATTTATCATTCTTAAAACCAAGGCGAAAAATTTCAGATAAAAATTGGACGTTGAAATTTGTATGGCCTGAAAAGTGATCACAAAAGTAGTCAAGGCTGTTTATTTATTTTCTGGAGAATAAATTGCGTCAAAGCTGATAAATTTTTAAAAAAAATTTAAATTAAAGAAATTAAAAATTTAAAGTTTTAAAGGCTTAAAATTTTAGAAGGAGGAGGGGGGAGAAGTTTTTAAAATTAAAATACTTCTTAATTATTTTTTTTTATTTATTGCGAAATAGAGTTTACTTTTCTTACATATTTCCGAAATTCAGATCACGACACAATTCCCAGTCCAAAATAGTGGCTCTAAAATTTTTGCAGCCTCAAAAGTAGTCACGAGTGGAAAAAGTTCAAGTGGCATCAAATTATTTTCAGATATAAAGAATATATTCGTCAAAACTGATAAGCTTAAAATTTTAGAAGGGCTGATGGGGATTCTTTTAAATTATTTTTAAATACTTTTAATTAAACTTATTTATTTATTTATTGCGAAATAAAGTTTAATTTTCTTACATATTTCCGAAATTTAGGATTTCCAATCGAGGATAGGGGCTCTAAAATTTTTTGTAGCCTCAAAAGTAGTCACGAGTGGAGAAAAGTTTAAGCGGCATCAAATTATTTTCAGGGATAAAAAATGCATCAAAATTAATAGACATTTAAAATTCCTCTTACGATGATTCAGAAGATATAACTATTTCCCACAAACCCCCACCGTCGTGCGTAACCCTTTTTCCTTGAAATCTGACGCACAAGAAGATCCATTGTTGCTGTTATGCGTGTACATTTAAATCAAATCTTCCTGCAGGACGAAAGTAATCCTTTGTAATGGGGGCGTGGTCGATGTCACGTAACAAACAGTCGCCCAATGTGAAAGAGTTTGATAAGCGTCATCCAATAACACGTCACTGGACCTCCAACCGAAGAGTGCTTTTTGCAGCGTCCAAGGTCAGAGAAGTTGCAACGCCAGATTTCGGGATACCGCCTTTTAACTGGGCAGGATGTTGCCAATTTAGCACCCTTGCACGGTGCCTGAGGAGGATAAACAGTAGAATCGTTTGCTATTGAGAGCAACGCACGCAGGCCATGGCTGAGAGCACCAATTTAAATTTTCCGGATTGATAAGCTGTGGGAAATTCGAATAGCAATTTTAATGAGCTACTGGAAATGTGTGCTTTGTTTAATTTCGTAGAATATGGAATATAGAAAAATTAATTCAGAGAAAAAGAAAGAAATTTCCTAGAAATTATTTGTAGAAACAGTCTCGGAAATTTTTAATTAATCGTTATTTAAAAGAAGTTACAGGATAATAAGGCCTTTTTGTGTTAAAATTCGGGGTGAAGAATATTTCTTTTGTAATGATAATTACATAAAAATATACGTTGTGAAAATGGCTGATTTAAAGTTGATGGAACCATGAAAAACTGGATTTTTTCAAAATTCGAATTTTAAAAAAAATGGATTTAAAAATGAATACAATTGAAAAAGTAAAAGTAAAGTTCAAATACACAGAAAAAAAAAAGTAAAGTAATTTTTAAACTAAAATTGGCGATACAGCTATAATATTTAATAGTTTTAGCACGTTAATTATCACGTGAAGTGAAATTTCAGTGTCTCACAGAAAAATAGATTCATTCGTAGAATATGGAAAACGGATAGGACAATCGAAAGACAAAAAGAAAGTATTCCCAGAAGTAATTAGCGGAAACAATCAAATTTTTATATTAATTTTTATTTTAAAGGTGTTCTTGTTGTTACTTATGGCACTTTACAAACCCGCTGACAAATCCGTGAGCGATTTAAGCCGGGTGAATGTCTCTTGTTTTTTCAAAAGCACCAACTAGGGCCAAGAGTACGACTTAGCTACTTTATGCGGAACATTCGCTTTCACAACCCCTTTTTACGACGGGGGGGGGGGCACATTTTCACACCTCACAGATAGAACAACAACCATGCCCTAACTGGGACGCCCAGATCACAGGGAAGACGCTCTACCCGTATGCTAGGACGCCGGTGTTAATTAAAAAAAGTTACCAGTTAATAAGGCATTTTTTTAAAAAGTATTTTGAATTAAAATTAGGGTAATAGAATAATTTCTTTTGTGACGATAATTGTGTAAAAATATAAGCAATACAAAATGGCTTATTTGAAGTTGATGGAACCATGAAAAACTGAATTTATCCAAAAATTCGAATCCAAGAAAAATTTGTTTTAAATGAATACAGTTGAAAAGCAAGTAATGTTTAAACTAAAATTGGCGATAAGGATATAATTTTTAATGGTTTTAGCGCGTTGATCGTCACTTGAAGTAATGGTGTCTCACAGAAAACGGATTCATTCATAGAATATGAAATACAGAAAATGCAACTCATAGAAAAAAGTAATGTTTCCTAGAAATTATTTGTAGAAACAGTCTCGGGGAGATTTTAAATTAATTGTTATTTAAGAGAAATTTCCGGGTAACAGGACACTTAAAAAAACATTCCGAATTAAAATTAGAAGAATAAAATATTATTTTTACAACGATAATTTTATAAAAATATGCAATTCAAAATGACTTATGTGAAGTTGACGGAACCATGAAAAACTGGATTCATCCAAAAATTCAAATTAAGGAAAACTGGATCTAAAAATGAGTACAATTGGAGAGATAATATTTAAACTAAAACTGGCGGTAAAGGTAAACTGTTTAATAATTTTAGTATATTAATCGTCACGTGAAGCAATGATATCTCAGAGAAATGTATTCAATTGGATCGTATGAATCACACATGCGTCATGCGAAACGTTTTGCTTTTTTATTCGTAGATTTTTCATATTGACTATACAAATGAATAATAATTGATAAATCGTGGATTATCTTAAAATAATAAGCTGGTTTGTGCTGTATTAATGACATTATTAGTTTATTTTTTTATTTCCTCTTATACGTAGTATAAAGAAAATATAGTAATTGTCAAAAAATTCGAACAAGAAATTTTGATGAATATCCGTGTTTTAAACCTCCCTGCGTTGGAAAAACACATTTTTGGAAAATGCCCGTCTGTCTGTCTGTGACAAAGAAAACTCGAAACGATTTGAGCTAGACGGTTGAAATTTAGTATACTGTCTTTATACCAATTTTCAAATTCTATCAGATTTTGAGCAAAATGTGTTCAAAGGAAGTCCATCTGTCCGGCTGTTCGAATATAAGTTACCTCGATTATTATAAAACGAAAATAGCTAGATAGATAAAATTTGTTACACAGATTTAATTTTTATAATGTTGATACCTCTCAGCCAAATACCTTTGAGCCAAATCCAACAACTGTCAGTCTATCTGTTTAGAAACATGCAAACGCGGTCATTCAAAAACGCAATGTCTTAAAGATATCAAATTTGGCACGGGATTTTTTTGACTGCAAATGTAGTTTTGCGTCAAATTTTTGCCTCAATCGGTTGAAAGAAATATATCTAGACCACAAATTCATTTCTTGAGTACTATTAATCGCATGCCAGGGATCAATCGCCAAAACACTCGCCAAGGATGACACAATAAACTCACTAAAAATGCTGAATCCACGCCAAAAGTTAGTATTTTGTAACCATTACCATGTAAGGCATTCTCTTGCATCTCAAGTTTATCAGAGAATATACGAGAAAGTTTTGGGAGACCACTTCTGCTGGTTTTATTAATAGCTTTTTGGTATTTGCTGAACTATTTGATAAAGAACCATTGAATTTGGGTTGTATTCATCCATGGAACTCTAAAATTCATCATCCACTCATTTCTGGAAGCGTTGTTTTTCCTTCTCGTAGCTACCAATGTCATTTTAAAAAATATATGAAATTAGCCGCCTTTGGCGACCAGCTTGTTAGCTTAGATAATTAATTTTTTAGGCAAATACTTAATATCAAATGCATTTTTTTTAAATTTACTTAGTTACTTAATAGAACTGAAAAAATGAATTCAATCGAATAAGTTTACAAATTAAAATAAGGAAAATTAAAAAGTGTATATGCTGAATAAGACTAGAAATGAAAATACTACAACAAAATTAATATAATGAATGCATATTTTCACTCTCCAAGGTATATAGGTACGAAATTCAGTAGTCGCACGTCAAAAAGATCTGATTAATAGAACGCCAACACACACACATACATTCATGTTTATAATTAGTGAAGATGATACGCTGATATTAAATAGAATTTTTAAGGAATTTTTAAGAACAAAAAGAAAATCAAGCAATTAAATGAAATACATGGTGAGGAAATAAAAACGATTTCAGTGCCTGTGCAATAATGAATCCATTGTTAAAAATTCTACAAAATTATAATCTATTACTAAATATCATGCAAAAAATATTTTTAATAAATTATCAGTTATCAGAAAAAAAAATGCACGCCAATTAAATTAATATCATTTAAAAAAATATCATTTTTTGAAGTTTTAAAATGGTGTAAAAAAATCAGTTTCGTGCTATAAAATTTGTTGGAATTATTGTGAGTAACACCAAAATCACGCATAATGTTTGATTAAATAAAATTACAGTTTCATTTTCAAAAAAAAGAGAAAAAAAAACTCTTGAGATGCACGTTTCTAATCTCCAATATATATTGCACTTAATTTTGTAATTATACGTCAATATATACGGCATGTGGCGTACCAATACATACACACACACTTCCTCTTTTATTATTCGTTGATATATTCTTTCCCTTGGATATTAAAGAAACATTTCTCATGAACATTAGATGTCACACAAATAAATTATTCCTGAAAAAAATGACCCGCGAACAATTTACGATTACGTGAAAACACCTGTTTATGTTTGTGAGCGCCCCCTCTCTACGCAATCGCCCCCTAACAAACTAATCCAAAATTGCCACTTCCCCCTCCAGCGCTATAAAGATTCCCAACACAAAACCATGATAATATAATATCGATAGTAAATTCTCTCCCTTACATGGAGCCAACACAGTCATCAAGTCTAATACAAGGTTAGCTAATTTGTCCCTTACACATATTAACGCAGCCTATAATCTATCGGGAACCACAAAACGGAATAAATTCTTGCACTTAAGTTATCCTCGTAGCCAGGGGGAATGTTTATGTAGGAGATGAGGGATCACTAAAAGTAGGACGCATCCTCTCTCCCTCAAGTGTTCGTTTTACGGCAGGATGCGAGTTTACAAATTAGGCTTCAGTGTTGTCAGGAGGGGGAGGGGTTCTAATTTTAAATGGATAACTTTTTTTTCTTTTTTTTCGTTTTAATGATTTGGGGAGATTGCGACAGATGGGACCGTTTTGTTATTGCAGTTATAAGTTAATTTTTGCGTTGTATTTTTGGAATTGCAACGAGAAATGTTTTCCTAGAGGATTGCGGATGGTGCATTAGTTAAATAGTTGTTTATTTTGAATGAATTAGAACTGGGAGAAGTGAGGATATTTTAATTCAATAGAATTTTTTAGGTTTTAATTCGATATATAATAAAGAAATTCGATATATAAGTTTTTTTGATAAACAAAAATGCAAGTTAAAATTATTTTATCGTTTTCTACTTTCTCGTTTACAAAACTTAGAGGGATTATTGTAATTGTCAATAAATTCGAAATTGAATATTAACGAATCTCCACGTTTCAGATTTTCTTGAGCCTCAAAAATATATCTTTTTATCTGTCTGTGAACGTTGTTTGAGTTTGGTGGTTAAAATGTGGTATATGGACTTAAGATCAAGTTTATAGCTTTCTGTCAAATTTCGAACGAAATCTATTCTTAAGTAAATGACAACTACAAAACAAAATGAATTGAAACCATGCTCTGAAACTGCGCTTTTTCCATTCAGAATAATATTTTTTAAATGGTGTTATATTAATGAGGTATAAATTCTGAACAAAATATTACCATTATCTAAATTATTAACAACTCCTAATTTAATCCAAGTCTTATGAAACAGCACACCGGATATAAAGTCACTATTTTTGCACCTGCAAAACTGAATTTTTACTGAGATTTTGTCACACTTTGGTTTATTCCTTATTTATCAAGACATAAGAGAGCCAATTGCTGAGGAATCCAAAAATGATCTGATAACAAACCTGAACTGATAACAAGTCACTCCTGTTATAACGTTTTTGAAATAGTGTTTGCAGAATTGATGTTTTCTCAAAACCTTTCTCATTCTTTTCAATGGCATTAATATTATTTAAAATTATATTATTATTGAGGTCTGAATTTTCTAAATTCAATCATAATTTTTCCCCTAATCTTATGAAATGACACTTCGGATATAAAATCGTCATTGTTGTATCTGCAAAACTGAACTTTTATGGAGATTTGAATGTATACTGGCTTATGCTTTATTTATCAATGGCATATAGGCGAGGAGATCATTAAGTAATCCAAATGCAATATACATGAGCTAATAAAAAGTCACTCCGGTTATTACGTTTTTGAAATATTGTTTACAGAACCGATGTTTTCTTGAAATTTTTCTCTTTTCCTGTATTCTTTGCAATATCAATAATATTTTATTAATGATAAAGTATTATTGAGGTCTAAATTCTTAATTGAACATTACCATAACCTAAATTGCTAAAAAATCGTAACTTAAAAAAAAATTCTAAGAAATGACACTCCGGATATAAAGTCGTCATTGTTGTATCTGCAAAACTGAATTTCGATTGAGATTCAGTTTTATGTAGGTTTATACTTTATTTATCATGGAGACACGCAAGAGGAAATTATTAAGGAATCCAAATATGATATACTTGATGTGATAGCAAGTCACTCTGGCTATAAAGTCATTGAAATAGTGTTTGCGTAATCGATATTTTCTTGAAATCTTTCTCCTTACCTGTATTCTTTGCAATGACAACAATATTTTGCAATTAGTATAGCATTATAGAGGTTTAAATTCTTAACAAAACATTTCTATAGCCTAAATTTTTGGCAAATTGTAACTTTTTTTAAGAATTGTATGTCTTTCCGGATATAAAATCATCGTTGCATCTGCAAAACTGAATTTTTATTGAAATTTGGTTTTATATAGATTTATATTGTATTTATCATTGAGATATAAAAGAGTGCATGACTAGGTAATTCAAATACGATATTCCAGATCTGATAACAAGTCACTCCGGTTATAACGTCATTGTAACTGAGTATGCAGAATCTTTCTTGAAACCATTCTCTTTACCTGTACTTTTTTCAATGGCAGTAACGTTTGAAAATAGCATAGGGTAATCCGTAAATTCTTAAAAATTGTAGCCTTTCTTTCGAATCTTATGAAAAAACACTTCGCATATAAAGTCGTCATTGCTGTATTTGAAAAACAGAATTTTTATTGAGACTTAATTGTATATTGGCTTATGTTTTATTTATTATTGAAACATAAAAGAGGATATTACTAAAAAATATGATATACCTGGTCTGATAACAATTTACTCCGGTTATAACGTCATTGCGACTGCATAATTTTTCTTGGAATCATTTTCTTTTCCTATATTTTTGTAATGGCAGTGACACTTTAAAATAGCATAGTGTTAGTGAGCTCTAAACTCTTAACAAAACATTGCTATAACCTAAATTCTTAACAAATTATAACATTTTTCTCAATCTTATGAAATGATACTCCGGATATAAAGTCGTCATTTTTCCATCTGCAAAACTGAATTTTTATTGAGATTTGGCGGTATATAGGTTTATACTTTATTTATCATTGACACATGGAAGATGAGATTACTAAGGAAATCAAATACTATATACCTATAATTACTTGAAAGTCAACCCGGTTATAAAGTTAAGTAATTCCGGTTATAAAGTCAAGTAACTCTGTTTATAAAGTCAAATAACTCCGGTTATAACGTCATTATAATTCCGGTTATAAAGCCATGTAGAATAATTCTAACCATTATCTTTGCATGTATTTTTTTTAAATGCCAATAATATTTTAATTTTAGTGTTACTAAGGCCTAAATTCTTAACGAAACATTAACGAAAAGAAGTAAAAGAACGAAAAAGTAAAAAATCCTTAATCAATTCGCAGCTTTTAATCTGCTCGACAAATCTCGAGTTTCGTTTCTTAACCTCTATCGTAAGCGCCCCTCTTTTTTTATTGTTGCATTCTGAGTTTTTCTACTTCTGCACCCAATTAAGTGAATTGTACTTTTAATTAAGGCTTCATGAAAAGGAAAAGATAATAAATGCGACGACAATTTTTTTTTCTAATCTTCTCCTCTTCGTTTCCACTTCAATAATTTGTTTTCAATGATAAATGAACAGTTAAGTAAAAGGGAGGAAAAATTAAAACATTTTCTTTCATTTATGTGTGTAATGGGAAAGAAAACGGTTTGATATCTAGCGTTTTTATGGAAGCGGGGGTGGTGGAAAAAGTGGGGGGTTAGTTATTCGGTGAGAGCAAAATTGAAAGTTTTTCTAATAATAATTTTTTTAATGTTATTTTTTTTAATTTTTTAATCTTTAGATTTTAATTAAAAGGAATGCTTTTATTACATTGTTACAGATCTTTGGAAAAAACTTTGTATTTGCATTGCTGGGAAAGGTAAACATTAAATTGGAGTAAATACATAAAAAAAAAAACATGTTTGAAGAAATTACATTTCAGTATGCTTCAAAAGATATGTGGTATTAGAAAGCTGTTTTGATATTTACATAGAACGATTGCGTTTGAATTTGTCGTTGGTGACACTGAAAATTTAAATGAATTCGAAAATAATTTATTTCGTCATTTCGAATAAATCTCGAGTTCGCATTTTTTGTCGATTAATATAGTACTTTCTCTATGATGATGTCGTGTCCGCGTTACCACGGAAAGGGGTTGCAGTAGCTTCTGAGGGTAAAGACCCCTGAGCACCCGAGGGTAGAAGTCTGACTTCTAATTCATATGAAAATGAAACTCACATATTCGCTTGCACAACCCCTTTTTACAGGGTGCACATTCACACACCTCGCGGATAGAACACAGATGAAGAACAATCATGCTTGAACCGGGAACGACCAGGTCAGGAGGAAGACGCGTTACCCCTATGCCAGGACGCCGGCAATACTTTATCTATACTAAGTATATGAGAAAATAGAAAAATCTTGCAAATGAATACCAGCAACTATTTATTTCCAGATTATAATGTAGATTAAAATGTCTCTATTTAATTAACCAAATATTCACCACCTTTTTTCTAAACCATCAAAATATGGGTGCATTCCCGGACCATATGAATTGTACTTAATATTACCTCTTGTGATACCCAACGTAATAATGATTATTATTTCTTTAAAAGAAGCCTTTTAATTATGGTTATATCTATAAAGCATTGATATAGGAATATTTATTACTCACTTTTTTTTTCTTCTTCTTCTTTTAATAGGGAATATGCACTAGTTTCCTTAATGATTAAATATATATATATATATATATATATTTTCAATTCTCTTGCACAAATAGGAAGTACTTCCTGAAGAATGTTTCGTCTATTGTTCCTTTTTCTCTCAGTATAGAAATGCATGTTCCTCGTATGTTCTGTACAAATGCTAAGCATTGATGATGTACCAATGTGACAGATAATTGGTTCGATAGATTATCATTTCCGTGTGGTGTTTTGATGGCATAGTCTCGGCTTCTAATACAAAGAATTGCGATTCCAAGGGAGATTAGCACTGTGTATGTAACAGGTGTTTGTTCAATCTATTGAGCGTGAAACACCCTCACTCTGGTGTGGCATTTAAATTTGGAGAAGAAGTGTTATCTGAAGTGTTCTTGTATTCTCATTACGGCCCAAAATGACTAAATACATCATAAATTAGCCCTTGTGCAGATTTTAACCGAAGAATGAGCTTCAGAATGACATGGAACACCCTCCCTCTGGTGTGGTATGGCTACTTGGTGAAGGAAGTGATACCTGAGTTGTTCTCATAATCCCAATATGTCCCAAAATTGGAAAATACGTCATGAATTAGCCCTTGTGCCAATTTAAGATGGGGAGGGGAGGAAGAAGAGGTAATCTCTTCAGAATGGCATGGTAATTCGAATACAATTGAGATGCCATAATCATTATTTGCCTATGATTCCGAAATTCTGTTTCTACTTACAGTAATTCTTACAGTTTCTACTTACAGTTTCAATTCAAAGTTAAAAAAAGTCGTTATATGTAATCTCCATGGGTAAAATATTGTTGGGTTTAAAATGAATACGTATATTGACATTTTCTGTCAGGTATTTTGATAATCTTAAGAAATTGGATATAAAGATTATTATGTTACAACAATTGAATTCTGAGAACTTATCCCCGCGCCGACAAATCTCAATTCAACTAACTATTATCATTTTAGTATGATATTTTGATGGCATAGTCTCGGCTTCTAGTATAAAGAAATGCGATTCCAGGATAGGTTAGTTCTGTGTGCGTTTCAGGTCCATTAAATCCGTTGAGCTGAAATACCCTCCCTCTGGTGTGGTATGGCAACTTGGTGAAAGGAGTGATACCTGAGCAGTTCTCATTATCCCAAAATGTCCGAAAATTGGAAAATACGTCACAAATCAGCCCTTGTGCAGAATTGAGATAGGGGAAGGCGAGGTCATCGTTTCAGAATGGCATGGTAACTGGAACCGAATACGGCTGAGAGGCCATACTCATTATTTGCCTACAATTCCGAAATTCTGCTTTTACTTACACTAATCACCCCTTTCTAACACTAATCACCCTCTTCTCGATTTTGGAGCTTGAAATTTGGATGGTTAGAGGTTTGCACTTAGCGAACGTAGCGTTGTTCCAATACAATGTTAAAAAAAGTCGTTATATGTAACCTTTAGGTGTAAAACATCCTTGGGTTTGGAATGACTGCGTCTAGTGACAAATCTCAAATTAACTAACTATTCTCATTTTAGTGTGGTGTTTTGATGACATAGTCCTGGCTTCTAATACAAAGAATTGCGATTCCGTGGAAAGTAGTTATGCGGACGTGACAGGTGTTCGTTAAATTCATTAAGGGCCACATATCTTTCTTTTTGTGTGGTATAGCAACTCGGTGATTGAGGTGATATCGCATGTCTTCTCGTAATCCCATTAAGACTCAACATGACAAAATACATCCCAAAATGGCACTTGCGCAATTTAAAATGGAGGGTGATGTAATTGCTTCGATATGGCATGGTAACTGGAACTGAATACGATTGAAATATTGTTGTTTCTTATCCCCCATGGGTTGAACACCAGTTAAAACCAAGTCCAAGAGAAAGGGGAGAGACGGGGGGCAACAGCTTCTGAGGGTAAAGCCTCCTGAGGGGCAGAAATCTGATTTCAAGCCTCAGACTGACTTCTAGCCTAGATGAGGAAGACACAAGGGGGTTCTTTCACACGTCTCATAGATAGAACACAGAGTTAAGAACAATCATGCCCGAACCAGGATCGCCCAAATCACGGGGAAGACGCGCTATCAATAGGCAGGAAGCTGGCTTCAAATGTTGTATTCATCACCTGCCTATGATTTAGAAATTCTGTTTCTACTTAAAATACACCTCATTTTGGAGCTTGAAATTTGGGTTCTTTGTCGTTTGAATCTAGGATTGTTCCAATTTAATATTAAAAAGAGTCGTTTGACCTTGTTGTGTATATCTATATGCATCTTTGCGTTTGGAGTGGATACATTTATTGACATTTTCTGTCAGATTTTTTTGATAATCTTGATCATTATGTGATCGCAATTTAATTGGGAGAACTTATCATCGTCCTGGCAAATCTGAATCCAACTCAAAAACACGTCGAAGCTCAAAATCGTCAAAAAAAAAAAAAAAAATTTAAAACACGTGTTGAAATGAAGCATAAATAGGGAAAATTGTATTTAATCGACTTTTTTTTCTCTAATCTCTGAATACAAATGTGTAAGATATCTACAGGATGAAAAAGAGCGATGATAAAACCTGGTAGATAGATTTAGTTCTTTAAGTGGAAACGTGTATCAAATTTTGAATTAATTATATCAAGGATCTGGTTGCTCGTACATTCGTAATAAGCATATAAGAGCGATAACTCGGCTTACATAAATCGAAGTGGTTTAATTAAATCAAATTTAATATGTGATCTAATGACATAATTTGCAGTCTTTGTTTAATTTTGTTTTATTTCTATCAAAAAATGAACCTTAATGAAACCTTAAATGCATATTCGATTTTCTTTACTGTATTACCAAGCACTCATACGCTGTACTTTGGAAATAAAAATCTCAGCACTCTTGATGTTCATTTTCTGTAGAGGGAGGGGTGGATAACGCAATTTATTAGTGAGTATAAGAAAAATCCCATAGATTTGGATTAAAGGTTTGAATCTCCTTTAATTTTTTATATAATTTTTCATTCATCTTCTTAAAAGCTCTAGTAAACATGTAAGCAGATATGTCCGTCACCTGAATCCATTCACATCTGAATATGATAGTTTCGATCATATGACCGAATTGGATAATGCTCATAAACAGGTAATGGGATATATAATTTTAAAATAATAATATTAATAATAATGAAATAATAATAATAAATATAATAATTTCTCACAAACGGATATAATAACTTTTAGCAAAAACATTTTAAATAAACATTTAAAAATTGACAAAAGATTAAAAAAAACAATAAGCAAAAAAAAAAAGGCAAACGATTTTAATAAATATTAAGATTGGTTTGCATTTCTTCATAACAATAAAAAGCAATTGTTAGACATAGTGTTTAGTTTGAAGATGTTTATTAAAATTAGAGAAAAATTGCTTGATAATATGATCATACTCTATAACAGAGTTATTGAAAAATTATTTAATATTTTGATTACGCAAATAAGAATGTAATCAAATTTTTTTAAAATCTTTATTATGCTCTTAATACATATGAAGCAAATATCTCAAGAATTTGATAACTTCTGATTTTGCCTTTAACTATGTGAGGGAAAATGGGTGACGTTACATCTGGCCAGAGTGCCAATTACCATGTCAGGAAAAAGGGGGAAAGTTACAACCTAAATACTTCCCGATGTTAATAGATTTTTACTGCTTAGTTTCCATCTAATAACTGTAGATTTAATTTAATTACATTAGCATCATGTTTAAGAGCAATACTAGGGATATTTTGAGAGGACCTCGTCATTTTGAATCCCGGCTAGACGATAAGGACGAAACCTGATTTGGTATTACAATAACATCAAAATCTTTTTAAATGAAAGGATCGTTAAGACTGTAGATCAGAAATGGTTGAAAAATTATTTTAACTAATATGAACGAAAAATATACACAAGAATTCATTGTATGGGAATTATTTTGTAAGATAAGATCAAAATATGGAATTTGAGAAAATATAGAATTTGGGAAATGTAAAATACTTTTAAAATGTAAGGTATGCAAATATAAAAATCAATTTAACTTCTCAATAAATGTGTGTGTGTGTGTGTGTGTGTGTGTGTGTGTGTGTGTGTGTGTGTGTGTGTGTGTGTGTGTGTGTGTGTGTGTGTGTGTGTGTGTGTGTGTGTGTGTGTGTGTAAACACGTAATTTTTGAAGCAGTTTCGTGTCTGAAAAGAGAGAAGACAATTCAAATTTTTAAATTTTGCCTTTATTACATTCCGGGAGGCATACTTTATGTACAAGAAGCGCTGACAAAACTGCCTACTGTTTACAAGTGATACAAGAGCAGAAAAAGACCGAAATATTTATCCCCAATGATTATATACAATGAGATTCCGATGGGGTTTCTGTGCACGTGTCGATTTAGGAAGGGAAATTTAGGTAACTTTTGAAAAGAATTCGCTTAGCTTGACAATTTTCTATCCCTTCACTCTTAGCGTGGAAACCGCTGATTTAAGTATTTTTACAGAGTTTCTGTTGCATTAATTAAATCAAAAAAGCTGGAATTGGATCAGGAAATAAGAGAACATTTTGGAAGGAAGTTAATATGGGTTAAATTAAGATGAAAATTTGGAAATTAATTAGGATTTAATTTAGATTTAAAAATATCATATTTCATATATACAGTGGTGGCCAAAAGTGTGGACATTTTTTGAAAGTTTCATGTTTTTCAACTTTGCGTGCTTGTAGAATATATTAATTTTCACTTAAATACAAATGTTTATATATCAAATGGAAGGTAAGAAATCCCTGATGGAAGGTATCAATTTTGGTTCCAGGACAGTTTCGATGTATTTTTTGGCAATCAGGATGCCATCAATCACATGAATTCGGCCCACACCATCTGCAGACATACATGCCCAAATCATGGCATTTGTTGTTGTTTTTATAGTTTATTATTGTTTTTATTTGTTTTTATTATTATATTATTTATTATATTGTTGTATTATTGTTTTTATTATATTATAGTTTATTGTTGTTTTTTATTGTTTTTCAATGCAATCAGGATGAAGCGCTTCACCTACTCTACGTCTCACGTATTTTCTACCATCACTAGAAAAGAGCGATATTTTAGTCTCATCGCTCCAGATTACTTGCTTCCATTGATTTTCTGACCATTTAATGTGTTTTTTTTTTGTTTTTTTTTTGCCCACTTAACTTGTTTTTTGCGTTGCTTTTGATTTAAATATGGTTTTTTCCTTGGAATTCTAGCTTGTTGTCCAAATCCTGATAACCTTCTTCATATTGTTCTTGAACTTACTGCAATACCCGCTGCATTCATTTCACATCTAATGGCATCTGATGAAATTTTTCTATCTTGAAGGCATAGCCGCTTAATTTTTCTATCGGCAGTAGCACTTGTACATTTTTTTTCAGCCTGATTTGGCCTTATTTTCCACTGATTTCGTTTTTTCATAACGTAAACAGAGCTTTCGTACACCAGAACAAGTCACTAAACCACCAACTTGTCTTGCAATTTCAGCATAAGAGAGGCCATTTTCTCCCAATATGACAATTCGGCTTCTTTTTGTATATGTCCAATCAGTTCTTCTTGTTGGTGACATTGTTTATAAATTAGTCTAATTAAAAAAAATGACAAAATATTCAAAAACAGCAATACTCTATTTGATTGTACTAGTATGCATCATTCCGCAAAATATTTCCACAACAATAACTCATTTACCATCCAAATAACCTAATCTATAGTTCAGAAATTTGATGGGTCCTCAGAACAGTGTTTGTGATAGCCTAGCACGCTTTTATTACAAAACACGTCATTATTCAAAACGATTTGTGTTTGTTTGTTCAACTAAAATGAGCGTAACTTTTTTTGTAATACTGATATTGTAATACTGGTTCTGTTATTAAATTTTACATTAAATTACCTTCCATTTGATATATAAACATTTGTATTTAAGTGAAAATTAATATATTCTACAAGCACGCAAAGTTGAAAAACATGAAACTTTCAAAAAATGTCCACACTTTTGGCCACCACTGTATATACACCAAAACTTTAAATGCAATCGCCTACCTTAACACATGAATGCTACTTCTTTATTACCCTTTTCGTTTCATTAATATGCTGTCTTACAGATTCATAGTAAAAAAAAAGCAGTTGAATGCTGGTTGTGTGTTATGAATTATGTGTGATTTTTATAACGTCTTCAAACGATTTCATTTCAACTATGAGTTTAGAAAGAGAAAACAGGATGTCCGCATGACGCACGGACACGATGATTACGATCATGAGTAACACAACGAGAGAAATCTACTTCATTCACTCACTCACTCGAATTCACCGTAACCGAAACATAAAATGCCGATACGATCGCTGTGAAAACTTACAGCTTCTAGGGTCTTATTTTGAAATGTATTTACATTATACTTTAATATATGCATAGTGGTAATAAACTAAATGTCTGTGTTTAAAAATATGTTAATGTTAAAAAGGGAAAAATCAGAAGGAATGGCTGCTCCGAACTTTCACTTACATTTCCACATATAGATATTAACCCCCACCCCATCCCCCTTCTCCTCTTCCTTTCCTATAAAAATGCGGACCTTAGTTAAGGTTGAAAAATCCATGAATTTTCAGATTTTTATTTTTGAAATCCTCCATATGAGTATTTTGTACTTCAAAATATAGAAAATCGAATAAGCAGTTTAAGGAGTAATTTTCCAACCGATTGAGATAAAGATTTGTTTCAGAATTATGATTTTTTCAATAAGAGATGATATACCAAATTTCATTTAAGTCATTTCGTTTTTTAATTTACCTGTTCCGAAAATACAAAGGGAACAGACTATCATCCAGCTAACAGGATTTAATTCAAAATTTGAAAAAGGGTTTTTTTTTTATCTGCCAAATTTTGTTTATCCTTTTTAACCCTTTCTAGGGCCGTGGGAAGTATGCTTCCCACTAAATTTATCAATCTTTGTATGAATTTGTGTAGGTTGGCATAAGTTCTGACAAATTTTTTTAGTAAGTCAGAGACTTAGATGCTTCAGTTCTTTATCTCAGACAAAATGATGGGTCTTGATTTGTTACTTAATTATTAATTAACCAAATTAATTAATTAATCAAATTAAATTTATCTAATAAGTTTGTGGCGGATTGTCGTGAGCGTGGATAGAACTTGGGATCTTGTGGTTCGCAGCCCAGTAACATGATCACAATACAAAAACAACTGCTCCGGTAGCGTAGCTTTTAACTGGATTATAAACTTTCACTACAGACCCTCCCTCCAGTGAGTCGGTGGTGAGACGAACGATATGGCTGTTGAGAAGTGATGTATTTAGCTGTTGATTCTAATGCGCCTGTACCCATTTGAGAAGCGCCAAGCGTTACGGCGATCGCGTGTAAGTGGTTGCTGTTGCTGCGTCAAGTGAGTCTGACGACTTTAGTTTGCGGTGGGTAGATGGCGCGATAACAATGTTCGTCGCTCGCCATAACTGACGCGTTAATCACGCCTTGGTCACCAATGTGGCGGATTGTCGTGAGAGAGGATAGTACCTGGGATCTTGTAGTTCGCAGTCCAGTAACATGACCACAATACAAAAGCAATTGCTCTTGTTGCGTAGCTGTTAACTGACTTATAAGCTTTCATCACAAGCTAAATAAACCCCTTTTCTTATTCTAATTTCAAGCCTAAAAATATTTTAACATAATATGACTAGAAAAAATGGCCCTTTAAAGGGTTAATAGATATTGAGTTCGTTTATACTTTCTGGTTTTTCTTCAAAATTTGATAGAAAAATGAAAATTTTGTTTAATGATCACGTCACGTATCAATTGTCTAGCTCAAAACGATTTTTGAGCTATCGTATTCACAGGCCAAAAATGTATTTTTCTCACTAGCTGAGATCTAAAATGTGGATGCTCGTCAAAATCTAAAGGACAAATTTTTTGTTGATTACAATACTCGCTATTTGTTAAACTTCATATACTAGAAAGTAATGATAATTAACTTTCCCAGTCGCTATGCCAGAGGGGGCTGAAAATGCAAGTGAAACGTGTGTGACATGTTGCAGCAATTTAAGCATATTTATCAAATCACTGGAACCTGACTTTACCCAATAGCTGTGATTGACCTGATAGTTTATTTGGGTGATGCCCTGCAATGAAGTCGACAATTATGCCAGTAGTAAATGATTAAACCAGTGATTTTATCCGTAAAAAATTGGGTTCATGGGATGTATAATTACGCATTAAGAGACCACACAGGCTTTTATCCAATTTATTTTGTTAAATTGGTCCAATGTGTTGCGCCGCTATTTATACTGCCATGTCGACAAGTTTTTTTTTTATATAATTTCAATATAAATTTGAATTATTTATCGATTTTTATTGATAAAATGTCACTCATACTATTTGCATTGCAAATCGACGTAGTGTGGGATTATTAGAATTTTTTGTGTTTAAATATGAATGCTGTACAAAAAATTAGACTGTAGAGTCGGTGCAGACAAATTAATTAAGAAAAAAAGGTTTTAAAAAATACTTTTACAAAATTGTTAAAAAAACTTCATCAAGATATTTTTTCTTCTTTTTTTAGTTTTTAATAAGTTATTTATAATTTGTGGAATAAGGAAATCGTTTTTTTATTTTTCGATTATACTTCCAGATGAATTCAATTATACTTCTTACTAGGATAGAATCAAAATTTAATTTAATTAATTAATTAATGAAAGATTGAGATCTGAAGTTTTTAAAAGATGTATTATCATGGTGAATGTAAAAGTGTTCTAAATGAACCAAAAAAAATTAATTAAATCGATTACAAAAGTCTATCTTTACAAACATGAATTACTTTAGATTTAAGGAATGTTGAGAGTAAAATGTTGAAGACGTTAACCACAAATTAAGTTGAGAATGTTCGAGAGTACACAAATTAAAAATATTAAACTTCATTAATGTTTTTCAGTATTAGAAATGATTTAAGCATTGTTATGAATGTAAGAATTCTAGAATCTTTTATCAGATATTTTCCAAAAAATGTAATTTTTGGATGCTGTTGTACTTTTTCTAACTATAATTTTAACTGGCTTTATGTATCGGATTGATTCTGACAGAAAGTCTAATTAGATGAATGTCCAACAGACATTCGGTAATATCCAGTCAATATTCGGAAATTTACAGTGGAGTTACGGCAATGTTCAGTAGACATTCGGGAGTGTTAGTAGACATTCGTTCACGGGGCTTTGTACACATTCAAATCTCTGAATATCATGAACACATAAAAAGAAGTTGGAAATACAGTTCAAAACCGCGCGCCTTTTGGGCGAATTTACTCTGCAGAGGGGTAATAAGCTGTGAATAAGGAAAGTGTTTCTCTAGAGTCCTTTTTAGTCTTATGTTTCGTTTACCAATTCAACTCTGGTGTTTATTTTTACTTTCTTTTCGAATGATATGATTTTGTTCTAATTCGAAATTTATGCTATCTTTTAAAATGCTGTTAAACCCATAAATATTTCTTCAATATTTCACTTAACATATATTTTCATGAAATCAGAACAAAATGATTCATGCGCAAGATCTTGGAAGTTTTCCGAATCTAAAAACAGAAAATAACACTTCGGAAAACAGAAAATAACATCAGTGTAGATTATGTAAATAATGGTATACTTTAACTGAGAATTCCTATGCTACCAAAGTATACAACAGGACACTTTCCAAATCAGGATGGAACAAAATTCTATAAATTTAGATTTTCATTTCGATGATCTGTAATATATCGATAAGTGCGGATTAAAAAATTGCCTTTGAAAGTTCGAATGATTGAATTTGTATTTCATTTGCATGATTGAATGTAGCTATGGCATTTTTAGAATTACAAAAAGCACAACTCCGATCCTTGTACTATTTCTAATTATCCTTTTTCAAATTGAATAGACTCCTCATAATCAGCATTTTCACTTTTTTTCATTTCAGTAATTTCACTTTTCGCTTTGAAAAAAAAAAAAAAAAATCTGTAACACTCTCAACTGAAGCCAGTGCGCCAACCAACCGCCAACTTCTTCGCCAATCAAAAGCATGGCAACAGTACGAGGCTAGCCGTAAGACTGTAAGTATGTGAAACCTACCGAACATGAGATTTCCTTATGTTAAACTTGTAAATATGAATATTGACTAAAGGTGTAGTGTCTTGTGTAAATGGCTGTGTTTTAAATTCTTTTTAATTTGTTACACTCCGTTTTTATTGCATTACTCTTACAAATCTTTAAAATTGGAAAATTCTCGAAAAAATGTTAAATCTTTAAAGTAATTTCGAATTGTTGAATTTGCATTTCATTTGCACGATTGAATGTAGCTACCACTCTTTTAGAATTATAAATAGCACAATCTCGAAGTTTGCACTATTTCTAATTATTTTTTTTTAAATTGGATGGATTTCTCATCGTCAGTAATTTCCTTTTTTTTTTTTTTTTTTTTTTTTTTTATTTCAACAATTTCGTTTTTCACTTTGAAAGAAAACCTTTTAAAGTAGGAAATTCTCGAAAAAATGTTAAATCTTTAAAATAATTGAAAAACTTTTTTAATAACTTTTGTAACTTTGAAATTTTTTGAAATTTCTAAGACAGATTGAACAGATTTTTCAAAACTAAGCATATTTTTTTTGACAGATCAGCCAAAATAGCCTACTATGGTTTAATATTCCCTAAGAAAATAATACCAAAGAAGAATAACAACTTGTTGTTGTTTGTTCAATCAAACATCAACCAGTTCTTCAAAATTTATCAGCTGAAATGTGAGGTGTTTATCTATTTCGAGTTTTCAGGTGGCTAATTCCAAAAATTGTTGACATTTCCCACACTGTTTTCGACAAAAGATAAAACGTTGCATTCATATCCTGTCACTGAATAATGAGTCATTTCGTACACTCGGCAGGGCAGGTGCTGATAAAGTTCTGTTTTTAACAATATTCTGTAAAATCTTTTCTGTAAATTTTCTCGATTATCGTGTAATAGAAATGAATCGTGTGTAAGAGTTAGCGAATAGTTGAATTTTCTTTTAATGTGGGAGACAAAGCGAATTTCTCCCGTTTTCAAAAATTGGCCCTTTTTGAAACTTTGAGAAAAGAACAAGAGTAGAAAATAAACACTGAGGGGGGTCGGATAACCTAAAGCCTAGTCAAGTCAGGAATTAAAGTAATAATGATAATATAAATTTGAAATGAAGTGCTATGAACAAGCATTAATTTTCAAAAGCCAATAATTTGTGTGTGAATTTAGTGTGAATGCACAGATACAAATATTAATACATATAGCCATCCTCTGCTGTCTGTAACGCTAGATAGAGATTTAAACTGTCCTCCCCCTTATGGTCTACTTCATTATCGGACACGAAATCTCAACTTCTGTTTTGGCGTCTAACAACTTAGACATTTTTTATGCTGAAATTAAATCCTTTACCAGTGTGCGAATAAATCTAAATACGAATAAATAGCAAAGGTCAACAAACTGAAATCTGCTTCTGTTTCATATCTATATTGATTAATTACATTCCATCGTCATAGACCAAGCCGAAAACTATTGCTAACATTTCGTTTTGGTACATTTTTTTTTAATTTTGTATTCTACGTTGTACTTTTTTTTGGTGGTGGATCACTATTTGTTTCTATCCGTTTTTAGCAACTAATAATGCTTGTGAACATTATGGATAGAAAAGATCCCATTTCAGACAACTTAAACTTCTAATCTTATCAATATTAACATCTAAATTGTATTGCTAATATTTTTTTGTTATTATTTCTTGAATACTTTACTACTGCAATATTTTTTATTATGATCTGTGACAACGAGATCTGAGATTAAGTTAACATGATAAAGTCCCGTCTAGAAAGGCACATCTTTTAGCATATAATATACTTTTACATGTATACATACACATAAGAATATTGCTTTACTCTAGGTGATTTATGAATTAGACAATACAAATGGTTTTTATCGGATTTTTACCGGTAAGGAATATATTGTCGAGAGACTGAAAATCTCAGATGAACTCATACATGCGTAATTCTGCTCAAAGAGGGTAGAAATAGCGGAGAGATTGAACTTTTCATTTCCCCATAACTCCCTTATGATTGAGACAGAAAGGTGACTTAAAAATAGTCGAATTATTTCTCAGTGTGAAGAAAAATTTTTGCTCTATAACTTTCCCCCCAATTTCAAATGTTTCTGAACCGCTCATTAGCTTATTAGATCACCGATTCTTATGAAACTATAAGAGGAAATAAGGGATGGGATTACTTATACATATATCCAGAAAGACGGAATCTATTTCCACCTTCCATATCTTGAACAGGAATTTTATTTATAATTATTTTCAATTCGCTAAAAAAGTTCACACTATAGGAGTCACATTTTTGAATTTATGAACCCAAATTCTAATGCAAAATTTATTTGTTTCTACATATTTGTCCCCAATATCAAATATCAAAACTTGCCAGCTACTTATTAAACTTTTAATATTCTAATTAAATCACTTTAACCAAGAAACTGTTATTTGAACTAAAGTGAATGGAAGAAAATATGAGCAGTTTTCTCAGCCTCTTCTTGAAATTTATTCCTTATTCCTTCTTTCATCATAGTGCATGGCCTGAGCATTACAGTTAAAAAGTCCTTATTCCTTCTTTCATCATAGTGCATGGCAGTTAAAAAGTCCTTGTTCTTTCTTTCATCATAGTGCATGGCCCGAGCATGACAGTTAAAAAGTCCTTATTCCTTCTTTCATCATAGTGCATGGCCGAGCATGACAGTTAAAAAGTCCTTATTCCTTCTTTCATCATATTGCATGGCCCGAGCATGACAGTTAAGAAGTCCTTATTCCTTCTTTCATCATAGTGCATGGCCCGAGCATGACAGTTAAAAAGTCCTTATTCCTTCTTTCATCATAGTGCATGGCCTGAGCTTGACAGTTAAAAAGTCTTTATTCCTTCTTTCATCATAGTGCATGGCCTGAGCTTGACAGTTAAAAAGTCCTTATTCCTTCTTTCATCATAGTGCATGGCCGAGCATGACAGTTAAAAAGTCCTTATTCCTTCTTTCATCATAGTGCATGGCCCGAGAATGACAGTTAAAAAGTCCTTATTCCTTCTTTCATCATAGTGCATGGCCTGAGCTTGACAGTTAAAAAGTATTATTATTTGTTCTTTCATTAGACCATAAGATGTGTAATTGGAAGGAAAATAGTAAAGCCGTGTTTATTACTTTCTCGTATAAAAAATTCGAACTCGAGATTTTGACGAATCAATACATTTTAGACCTTCCAGAGTTCGGAAAACACATTTTTAAAAAAATTTGCTTCTGTCTGCAATAAAGATAACTCAAAATCGCTTTAGGCTGGATGATTGAAATTTGGTATACTTTCTTTACACCAAATTTGCATTCTATCAAATTTTGGACAAAATCTGTTTTGAGGGAGTCTGTCTGTCCGGCTGATTGAATACAAGTTAACACAATAATTACAAAACGAAGAGAACTAGATAGATAAAAATTCGATACACAGATTTATTATATATAATGTAGACATCTGTCAAATTTTCAGCCAAATCCAATAACAGATTGATTGTCTGTTGGTCTCTAATTTCAGAAACATGTGAACGCGATAATTGAAAAACGCAGTGACTTAAACATATCAAATTTTGTGATTACAAGTGCAGTTTTCCATCATTTTTTTTTTTTCAATCGGTCGAGAAAAACATATCTCAAACGCAAATTCTCTCTCTCTCTCTCTCTCTCTTTTTGGATACTACTAATGTATGCCAGGGATTAATTGCCAAAATAACTCGCCAAGGATGACATGACAGATTCAATAAAAATGCTAAATTTACGCCAAATGTTAATATTTCGAAACTATTGCACGCCAATGCCATGTAAGGCATGAAGTTAATATGCGAGAAAGTTTCGAAGAGATCATTCTCTCTGGTTTAAGCATGGGATTCAAAGACCGACACACACAATTTGAAAATTACGCTTTTCCAAATCAGAACCTCAGAACCTAGAGTTTTTGGATGATTTTAATATAATCTTTCTGTAGACTTCGTTCATAAAAGATGTACTAAACAAGGTTTTAATATAAAACCCAGACTACATTTTTACGAAAATTGATCTTAACTTCATTATGGGAAACAATTTTGGCATATAGGTTTATTTTTTCTGTCTTTACCGGATATCAACTTACATGTATTGGTAAAGCATGGCACACGAAAATAAATAATTATTGTAATTTGCCTGATGTAGTATTAAAAGACGATATCTAAGAGTTTTTCCTTTGCGTTTGCTTTGTTCAGATTTCATTAAGCTGAAATCTGAACTTCCAAGAGTATCTTGAAGTAGTAAAAACAATAATTGACTGAATTGACTGAAATTTTGAAATTTATATGCATTATTTCAAATATTAATAGTGGTAATAGATCAAAAATCTCTTCAAAGAATAGGCCAAAATTTTCGATTAAATTGATTTTGTCTCATTCGGTGCTTAGAAAGACTCTATGTCGATATATCACTCATATACAGTGAAATTCAAAATTCAACGCACAATCTTTACAATTATTAAAGGCTTTAATTCAAGCTTGATTCACACAGGATTATACGATCGGAAACGCCATCTTCTTCTAAGATAGAATATACACAAAACTGCTACAAAGCCAATAAGAAATTCCAGATAATCATTCCCATCTAAATCTGACTGTTCTATAACCAAAAGCGATAGTCAGCGGTGGAGAAGGTCAGAACTGGCAAGGCGTGGAATAATTTTTATCACATTATCATTGAATTCGGGTTGGATGGGAAAGGCTTGCAGGGTTTGGCTTACAGTGTACTCTATCTAGGCATATTGGCCTAGATAGACAAAAGGCTTGTGAATCTTATTACAGTGCACTCTATCTTGGCACTCATCGAATGGGAACGCAATGGGAAAGGAATGGAACGCCATCACTCCATTGACATGGCTTATAGTGATCGTGAATGAACGGTTTTAAACTTGAAAATTTCATAGTGATTTAAAAGTCTGTTAACAAATAACTGTTCATTATTTTTACCATTCACATCCATCATGTTATACAGAAACATGTAAACTCGAGGAAATGCTGTTAATGTGCACTGCATGATATGAACTAGACTTTTTGGAATACTTAAAAAAATATACCATCGTCTAATCGAGCATCCTAATTAAATTCGCTACCTCCACTTACGTATAAAAAAGAGTAAAGAGGGAATAAGTAAGCCATCGAAAGTAACGGTAAAGTCCGCAAGCGAGATTGTCTCTTTCCTCCACATTAACTTTTTATATACCGGAGCAATATAGAACATTTTGACTTCAGAGTATAATGTTGATGATTGAATATACATTTTGGACGAATTGTTTTCGGTCAATTGAAACTAAATTTCAATGCACAACTGCAATTTCAGTTACAAGCGGATACAAGCGATTTCGGTTATTAAATTTCATTTATCTCAGTCTTTATGTTTCAATTATCATGTTCGAGTGCACATGAAAATATATAAATATTCAACTCATTGACAGATATAGCTAAAATATAATGCATGTCTACAATTAGGATAAAAGACTGTGTTCCAAATTTTATCCATCTAGTTGTTCAAATTTTTATCTTTTCGTGTATGAAATATACAAAGAGAAAATATTGTGATGATCAAAAAATTCGAGCTCGAAATGTTGACGAATTTCCACTTTTCCAACTTTCCCCGGGTCCGGAAAATACAATTTTGGCTCTAATCTACCTGGGGAAAAGACGCCAAAAGTAAATACAGTAGACTCCCGATTATCCGCGAGCGGGTTATCCGCGCCTGCCTCACTAAGTTTTTTTTTTTTTTTTTTTTTTTTTTTTTTGCTTCCAAGCAAAGTGAAAATGCTTCCAAAGCAAGAAGCAAACACAAATGACTGATTTTTTCAAAAAGGTGCAGTTTTACAGTTATGCTTTTGTAATTACATAATACATTACAGTATTAAAACATTACATATTAATTTTTCTGTGTATCCTTGACGCCTCTCGTAAGTACAAAGCACTTTTGTGTTTTCATTAACAAAATGCATTTTAGGTAAGTTTTGAGTGATATACTAAAATATTAAGCGTTAGTTAAACATTTCCTGCTGTTTATTTTACGTTTTATTGTACACTAACCGCCTTTGGCGACCAGCCGGTTCACCAATCTTAATGTTCGTTTAAATTTTAATAATTAAATAGGTTGAACCGGAGTTTAACCCCCTTCTTCGCCAAGTTGCGATAACGCGCCAAAGCTGGCAATCTTTATTATGCACTATAATTGAACATCTGCTCCTTTGCTTTTGAACATTTCGCAAGGCCGTTGTTGGCGATTTTTAAAAATTTCGCCAAGCAGGGGGTTAAACTCCGGTCGTACCATTAAATATTTTATACAATTCCAACTTTAATAGATTCTTCAGCAAAATATTTTAAAACTTCATATTTTGATAGTCATATAATTCACTCATAATATTATAAAGGCCATCAGTCATAGCGTGATATGTATCTCTCTAATTTTTCTCTTACCCCTCGTAGAAATTATGCTTTAAATTAAAGTGTGAATGATTAATCTGCA
The DNA here is from genome assembly GCF_947563725.1 of Argiope bruennichi. Taxonomy (NCBI): domain Eukaryota; kingdom Metazoa; phylum Arthropoda; class Arachnida; order Araneae; family Araneidae; genus Argiope; species Argiope bruennichi. The sequence continues at coordinate 22,529,457 of NC_079157.1, read as the reverse complement.
ATTAATATAATAATATTTTTTTCTGAAACAAAGCATTTTTTAATAATATGATTACTGATAATAGAGTCACTGAGCGTTTAAACTTTATGGGCACTAAAGAATATCTTTCTTAATTTATGTAATATCTCAAGAATTTGTCAACAAAAATTTCTCAGATTCATCATGAACAGATCGATTCATTAACAATGTTTAATTTTAAATGCATCAAACACTAAGAAAATAAATCGTTTAAAATAATCGGTGGAAAACAGGTTTAAAAAAACTACTTAAAAAACGATGTACTTCAAACTATAAGCATATACAAAAAATATATATAACTAACATAAATACAATTTAATTACAAAAGCATGCAATTAGCCTAAAAATAATTTAAATCATTGAAAACAGGTTAAAAAAAACTACTTAAAAAACGATGTACTTAAAACCTAAAGCATATACAAAAAATATATAACTAACATAAATACAATTTACTTACAAAAGCATGCAACTAACCTAAAAATAATTTAAATTATTCCTTTGGTTGTCATGTCAACAATCAGAACACAATGCGCATGCGTGAATTTTCTTCGCCAGTTACGTTAACGCAAATGGGTGAATTTTTCTACGCCAGTTGGGGTAACGCTATGCAGATTATACATTTTTAATTTCCTTTATTCTGAGTCATTTTAATTCAAAAGTACTTCAGAATGAATCTGTAATTCTCTTCAAATAATACTCATTTCTTTCTGGTGAACACCATTTTATTTTCGGACACATTTTTTGTGCCACTTCATGTAGACTATTACAGATTAGGACACCTCTTACGCAAACTCTATACGTTCTGATACACAAAAAAAAAGAATTAACAAAAACTTTGTACTCGACAGATACGCCATCTATCAGCGTGAAGCTGTAACAAAATCTGAAAAATGGATTAATTAACAATGTTTAATTTCAAATGCATAAAACATTAAGAAAATAAACAGAATCGTTTGAAATAATCCGCCGAAAAATGTTAACCCTAGCCTCATTACTGTTGGGAGAAAAAAACAACAGAAGCCTTACTCATTTGGCGGTGGGGAAAATGGAAGATTTTTTGGCTGAAAAGTTGGCGGTGGGGAAAATGGAAGATTTTTTTGGCGAAAAAGTTGACGGTGGGGAAAATGGAAGATTTTTTTGGCGGGAAAGTTAGTTTTTAATTAATAATTAAAATTCCAATTAAAATTTCACAAAAAGGGACCCCAGGTGCACATTCCCGACCTCTAAGGTATACATGTACCAAATTTGATAGCTGTATGTCAAATGACCTGGCCTGTAGAGCGCCAACACACACACACACACACATTGCGCTTTATTATAAGTATAGATAAAACGATTGTTCAAAGTTGGAATGACTGTTTTTTCTTTTGCTATACCCGTTTTTAGCTTTTTTCGGATTATCCGCGATTTTTGTTATCCGCGGCGGCCGCGCCACCCAATTCCGGGGTTAATCGGGAGTGTACTGCATTATATTTTCGGATATTTGTGAATTAATCGCATACCAGCAATTCATCGCCAAAAAAAGCCAAAAATCGCCGGATTGATTTTAAAAAAGGCTAAATTCATGCCAAAGATCTATATTTCGTAATTATTGTCCGAAAATACCATGCCAGGTATTCGTTACCTTTCCTAATATCCACAAATTTAATCGGAGAGGGAGGGAGTTAGTTACGCCTTTGTTAGAGTAGGTGAGAATGTATTTTAGGGACCACCCCCGCGGGTTTAATTTTCACATGTTATACAGAGAGATAAGTAGATATATTTTATTCAAATATATTTCGATCAAATTTTTTTGAGAAATTTATAATTTGATATTACCAGTTTTTATCAAATTCCACAAATATAGCTCAAAGTGTTTCTGATTTATCGGGTGCATAGATAAAACAGTACCGAATGACAGACAGACATAATTCCAAGAATGTTTCCTTCGGTCGCCTCAGAGAGTGGCGATTCATGAAAATTTCGAGGTCAAATTTTTGTCACGGATTGTAATACTATTTCTTTATACTTCGTATGTGAGAAATTAAATACCACATTTCACACCTTCCACACAGTGAGTTAATTCATCAGCTCAACATGTCCCTGAAATTCTAAAAAAAAAAAAAAAATTGAAAAGAGAAATAAAAGAGAGAGGGACAGAGAGAAGAAAGAGAAGAATCGTAGCCCGGAAGCGACAAAATTAGAATAACTCCACAAAGAAACAGAGAGAGCGTTGATTTTCTGTAATTAGGGCTCTCGAAGCGAGCTTCGGCGATTTTTAATTAAAAGATTTGCGCTCGCAATTATTTTGTTTACCTCGGTGAAAATTCGCTTCATTTCGGTTTCTTGCAGCAGCCGATATTTGCGCTTCGATGTTGGAGAAATAAAAAGCAAAAAAAAAAAAAAAAAGATATGGAAAATAGAAGATAAACTGTGAGTTTTGTATTGAAAAGAAGAAAGATTGCTTACATTTCACGGGAAAACAAAGAACATGAGTTTTTACAGCTGCGCAACTGATATTTATGCAACGAATCGAATAAGAAATTCTCGCATCATCGTACTGTTGAACTTTCTCGATGTTTGCAAATTTATTTATATGTTTATTATGTTTATTTATACGATTTCTTACGTTGTTTCGGACCTTTATCGATCAAAATATATTATACGGATAAACAGTTATACCCATTTATTACCTTTCTCAGAAGTTTATTTATTTGTTTATTATGCTTATTTATATGATATATTATGTTGTTTCGAACCTATATCGATCATATTATATTATATGTATAGACAGTTATACCCATTTATTACCGTTCTTATAAGTTTATCTACATGTTTATTTATTTATTATGTTTATTGATATGATATATTATGTTGTTTCGAACCTATATCGATCATATTATATTGTATGTATAGACAGTTATACCCATTTATTACCGTTCTTATAAGTTTATCTACATGTTTATTTATTTATTATGTTTATTTATATGATATATTAAGTTGTTTCGAACCTATATCGATCATATTATATTATATGTATAAACAGTTCTACCCATTTATTACCGTTCTTATAAGTTTATCTACATGTTTATTTATTTATTATGTTTATTGATATGATATATTATGTTGTTTCGAACCTATATCGATCATATTATATTACATGTATAAACAGTTATACCCATTTATTACCGTTCTTATAAGTTTATCTACATGTTTATTTATTTATTATGTTTATTTATATGATATATTAAGTTGTTTCGAACCTATATCGATCATATTATATTATATGTATAAACAGTTCTACCCATTTATTACCGTTCTTATAAGTTTATCTACATGTTTATTTATTTATTATGTTTATTGATATGATATATTAAGTTGTTTCGAACCTATATCGATCATATTATATTATATGTATAAACAGTTCTACCCATTTATTACCGTTCTTATAAGTTTATCTACATGTTTATTTATTTATTATGTTTATTGATATGATATATTATGTTGTTTCGAACCTATATCGATCATATTATATTATATGTATAAACAGTTCTACCCATTTATTATCGTTCTTATAAGTTTATCTACATGTTTATTTATTTATTATGTTTATTTATATATTAAGTTGTTTCGAACCTATATCGATCATATTATATTATATGTATAAACAGTTCTACCCATTTATTACCGTTCTTATAAGTTTATCTACATGTTTATTTATTTATTATGTTTATTTATATATTAAGTTGTTTCGAACCTATATCGATCATATTATATTATATGTATAAACAGTTCTACCCATTTATTACCGTTCTTATAAGTTTATCTACATGTTTATTTATTTATTATGTTTATTGATATGATATATTATGTTGTTTCGAACCTATATCGATCATATTATATTATATGTATAAACAGTTCTACCCATTTATTATCGTTCTTATAAGTTTATCTACATGTTTATTTATTTATTATGTTTATTTATATATTAAGTTGTTTCGAACCTATATCGATCATATTATATTATATGTATAAACAGTTCTACCCATTTATTACCGTTCTTATAAGTTTATCTACATGATTATTTATTTATTATGTTTATTTATATATTAAGTTGTTTCGAACCTATATCGATCATATTATATTATATGTATAAACAGTTCTACCCATTTATTACCGTTCTTATAAGTTTATCTACATGTTTATTTATTTATTATGTTTATTTATATATTAAGTTGTTTCGAACCTATATCGATCATATTATATTATATGTATAAACAGTTCTACCCATTTATTATCGTTCTTATAAGTTTATCTACATGTTTATTTATTTATTATGTTTATTTATATATTAAGTTGTTTCGAACCTATATCGATCATATTATATTATATGTATAAACAGTTCTACCCATTTATTATCGTTCTTATAAGTTTATCTACATGTTTATTTATTTATTATGTTTATTTATATATTAAGTTGTTTCGAACCTATATCGATCATATTATATTATATGTATAAACAGTTCTACCCATTTATTACCGTTCTTATAAGTTTATCTACATGTTTATTTATTTATTATGTTTATTGATATGATATATTATGTTGTTTCGAACCTATATCGATCATATTATATTGTATGTATAGACAGTTATACCCATTTATTACCGTTCTTATAAGTTTATCTACATGTTTATTTATTTATTATGTTTATTTATATGATATATTAAGTTGTTTCGAACCTATATCGATCATATTATATTACATGTATAAACAGTTATACCCATTTATTACCGTTCTTATAAGTTTATCTACATGTTTATTTATTTATTATGTTTATTTATATGATATATTAAGTTGTTTCGAACCTATATCGATCATATTATATTATATGTATAGACAGTTATACCCATTTATTACCGTTTTTATAAGTTTATCTACATGTTTATTTATTTATTATGTTTATTTATATATTAAGTTGTTTCGAACCTATATCGATCATATTATATTATATGTATAAACAGTTCTACCCATTTATTACCGTTCTTATAAGTTTATCTACATGTTTATTTATTTATTATGTTTATTGATATGATATATTAAGTTGTTTCGAACCTATATCGATCATATTATATTATATGTATAAACAGTTCTACCCATTTATTACCGTTCTTATAAGTTTATCTACATGTTTATTTATTTATTATGTTTATTGATATGATATATTATGTTGTTTCGAACCTATATCGATCATATTATATTATATGTATAAACAGTTCTACCCATTTATTATCGTTCTTATAAGTTTATCTACATGTTTATTTATTTATTATGTTTATTTATATATTAAGTTGTTTCGAACCTATATCGATCATATTATATTATATGTATAAACAGTTCTACCCATTTATTACCATTCTTATAAGTTTATCTACATGTTTATTTATTTATTATGTTTATTTATATATTAAGTTGTTTCGAACCTATATCGATCATATTATATTATATGTATAAACAGTTCTACCCATTTATTACCGTTCTTATAAGTTTATCTACATGTTTATTTATTTATTATGTTTATTTATATATTAAGTTGTTTCGAACCTATATCGATCATATTATATTATATGTATAAACAGTTCTACCCATTTATTATCGTTCTTATAAGTTTATCTACATGTTTATTTATTTATTATGTTTATTTATATATTAAGTTGTTTCGAACCTATATCGATCATATTATATTATATGTATAAACAGTTCTACCCATTTATTACCGTTCTTATAAGTTTATCTACATGTTTATTTATTTATTATGTTTATTTATATATTAAGTTGTTTCGAACCTATATCGATCATATTATATTATATGTATAAACAGTTCTACCCATTTATTACCGTTCTTATAAGTTTATCTACATGTTTATTTATTTATTATGTTTATTTATATATTAAGTTGTTTCGAACCTATATCGATCATATTATATTATATGTATAAACAGTTCTACCCATTTATTATCGTTCTTATAAGTTTATCTACATGTTTATTTATTTATTATGTTTATTTATATATTAAGTTGTTTCGAACCTATATCGATCATATTATATTATATGTATAAACAGTTCTACCCATTTATTATCGTTCTTATAAGTTTATCTACATGTTTATTTATTTATTATGTTTATTTATATATTAAGTTGTTTCGAACCTATATCGATCATATTATATTATATGTATAAACAGTTCTACCCATTTATTACCGTTCTTATAAGTTTATCTACATGTTTATTTATTTATTATGTTTATTGATATGATATATTATGTTGTTTCGAACCTATATCGATCATATTATATTGTATGTATAGACAGTTATACCCATTTATTACCGTTCTTATAAGTTTATCTACATGTTTATTTATTTATTATGTTTATTTATATGATATATTAAGTTGTTTCGAACCTATATCGATCATATTATATTACATGTATAAACAGTTATACCCATTTATTACCGTTCTTATAAGTTTATCTACATGTTTATTTATTTATTATGTTTATTTATATGATATATTAAGTTGTTTCGAACCTATATCGATCATATTATATTATATGTATAGACAGTTATACCCATTTATTACCGTTTTTATAAGTTTATCTACATGTTTATTTATTTATTATGTTTATTTATATATTAAGTTGTTTCGAACCTATATCGATCATATTATATTATATGTATAAACAGTTCTACCCATTTATTACCGTTCTTATAAGTTTATCTACATGTTTATTTATTTATTATGTTTATTGATATGATATATTAAGTTGTTTCGAACCTATATCGATCATATTATATTATATGTATAAACAGTTCTACCCATTTATTACCGTTCTTATAAGTTTATCTACATGTTTATTTATTTATTATGTTTATTGATATGATATATTATGTTGTTTCGAACCTATATCGATCATATTATATTATATGTATAAACAGTTCTACCCATTTATTATCGTTCTTATAAGTTTATCTACATGTTTATTTATTTATTATGTTTATTTATATATTAAGTTGTTTCGAACCTATATCGATCATATTATATTATATGTATAAACAGTTCTACCCATTTATTACCATTCTTATAAGTTTATCTACATGTTTATTTATTTATTATGTTTATTTATATATTAAGTTGTTTCGAACCTATATCGATCATATTATATTATATGTATAAACAGTTCTACCCATTTATTACCGTTCTTATAAGTTTATCTACATGTTTATTTATTTATTATGTTTATTTATATATTAAGTTGTTTCGAACCTATATCGATCATATTATATTATATGTATAAACAGTTCTACCCATTTATTATCGTTCTTATAAGTTTATCTACATGTTTATTTATTTATTATGTTTATTTATATATTAAGTTGTTTCGAACCTATATCGATCATATTATATTATATGTATAAACAGTTCTACCCATTTATTATCGTTCTTATAAGTTTATCTACATGTTTATTTATTTATTATGTTTATTTATATATTAAGTTGTTTCGAACCTATATCGATCATATTATATTATATGTATAAACAGTTCTACCCATTTATTACCGTTCTTATAAGTTTATCTACATGTTTATTTATTTATTATGTTTATTGATATGATATATTATGTTGTTTCGAACCTATATCGATCATATTATATTGTATGTATAGACAGTTATACCCATTTATTACCGTTCTTATAAGTTTATCTACATGTTTATTTATTTATTATGTTTATTTATATGATATATTAAGTTGTTTCGAACCTATATCGATCATATTATATTACATGTATAAACAGTTATACCCATTTATTACCGTTCTTATAAGTTTATCTACATGTTTATTTATTTATTATGTTTATTTATATGATATATTAAGTTGTTTCGAACCTATATCGATCATATTATATTATATGTATAGACAGTTATACCCATTTATTACCGTTTTTATAAGTTTATCTACATGTTTATTTATTTATTATGTTTATTTATATATTAAGTTGTTTCGAACCTATATCGATCATATTATATTATATGTATAAACAGTTCTACCCATTTATTACCGTTCTTATAAGTTTATCTACATGTTTATTTATTTATTATGTTTATTGATATGATATATTAAGTTGTTTCGAACCTATATCGATCATATTATATTATATGTATAAACAGTTCTACCCATTTATTACCGTTCTTATAAGTTTATCTACATGTTTATTTATTTATTATGTTTATTGATATGATATATTATGTTGTTTCGAACCTATATCGATCATATTATATTATATGTATAAACAGTTCTACCCATTTATTATCGTTCTTATAAGTTTATCTACATGTTTATTTATTTATTATGTTTATTTATATATTAAGTTGTTTCGAACCTATATCGATCATATTATATTATATGTATAAACAGTTCTACCCATTTATTACCGTTCTTATAAGTTTATCTACATGTTTATTTATTTATTATGTTTATTTATATATTAAGTTTTTTCGAACCTATATCGATCATATTATATTATATGTATAAACAGTTCTACCCATTTATTACCGTTCTTATAAGTTTATCTACATGTTTATTTATTTATTATGTTTATTGATATGATATATTATGTTGTTTCGAACCTATATCGATCATATTATATTATATGTATAAACAGTTCTACCCATTTATTATCGTTCTTATAAGTTTATCTACATGTTTATTTATTTATTATGTTTATTTATATATTAAGTTGTTTCGAACCTATATCGATCATATTATATTATATGTATAAACAGTTCTACCCATTTATTACCGTTCTTATAAGTTTATCTACATGTTTATTTATTTATTATGTTTATTTATATATTAAGTTGTTTCGAACCTATATCGATCATATTATATTATATGTATAAACAGTTCTACCCATTTATTACCGTTCTTATAAGTTTATCTACATGTTTATTTATTTATTATGTTTATTTATATATTAAGTTGTTTCGAACCTATATCGATCATATTATATTATATGTATAAACAGTTCTACCCATTTATTATCGTTCTTATAAGTTTATCTACATGTTTATTTATTTATTATGTTTATTTATATATTAAGTTGTTTCGAACCTATATCGATCATATTATATTATATGTATAAACAGTTCTACCCATTTATTATCGTTCTTATAAGTTTATCTACATGTTTATTTATTTATTATTATTTATTTATATATTAAGTTGTTTCGAACCTATATCGATCATATTATATTATATGTATAAACAGTTCTACCCATTTATTACCGTTCTTATAAGTTTATCTACATGTTTATTTATTTATTATGTTTATTGATATGATATATTATGTTGTTTCGAACCTATATCGATCATATTATATTGTATGTATAGACAGTTATACCCATTTATTACCGTTCTTATAAGTTTATCTACATGTTTATTTATTTATTATGTTTATTTATATGATATATTAAGTTGTTTCGAACCTATATCGATCATATTATATTACATGTATAAACAGTTATACCCATTTATTACCGTTCTTATAAGTTTATCTACATGTTTATTTATTTATTATGTTTATTTATATGATATATTAAGTTGTTTCGAACCTATATCGATCATATTATATTATATGTATAGACAGTTATACCCATTTATTACCGTTTTTATAAGTTTATCTACATGTTTATTTATTTATTATGTTTATTTATATATTAAGTTGTTTCGAACCTATATCGATCATATTATATTATATGTATAAACAGTTCTACCCATTTATTACCGTTCTTATAAGTTTATCTACATGTTTATTTATTTATTATGTTTATTGATATGATATATTATGTTGTTTCGAACCTATATCGATCATATTATATTGTATGTATAGACAGTTATACCCATTTATTACCGTTCTTATAAGTTTATCTACATGTTTATTTATTTATTATGTTTATTTATATGATATATTAAGTTGTTTCGAACCTATATCGATCATATTATATTATATGTATAAACAGTTATACCCATTTATTACCGTTCTTATAAGTTTATCTACATGTTTATTTATTTATTATGTTTATTTATATGATATATTAAGTTGTTTCGAACCTATATCGATCATATTATATTATATGTATAGACAGTTATACCCATTTATTACCGTTTTTATAAGTTTATCTACATGTTTATTTATTTATTATGTTTATTGATATGATATATTAAGTTGTTTCGAACCTATATCGATCATATTATAATATATGTATAGACAGTTATACCCATTTATTACCGTTCTTATAAGTTTATCTACATGTTTATTTATTTATTATGTTTATTGATATGATATATTAAGTTGTTTCGAACCTATATCGATCATATTATATTATATGTATAGACAAATATACCCATTTATTACCGTTCTTATAAGTTTATCTACATGTTTATTTATTTATTATGTTTATTGATATGATATATTAAGTTGTTTCGAACCTATCTCGATCATATTATATTATATGTATAGACAGTTCTACCCATTTATTACCGTTCTTATAAGTTTATCTACATGTTTATTTATTTATTATGTTTATTGATATGATATATTATGTTGTTTCGAACCTATATCGATCATATTATATTATATGTATAGACAGTTATACCCATTTATTACCGTTCTTATAAGTTTATCTACATGTTTATTTATTTATTATGTTTATTTATATGATATATTAAGTGGTTTCGAACCTATATCGATCATATTATATTATATGTATAAACAGTTATACCCATTTATAACCGTTCTTATAAGTTTATCTACATGTTTATTTATTTATTATGTTTATTTATATGATATATTAAGTTGTTTCGAACCTATATCGATCATATTATATTATATGTATAAACAGTTCTACCCATTTATTACCGTTCTTATAAGTTTATCTACATGTTTATTTATTTATTATGTTTATTGATATGATATATTAAGTTGTTTCGAACCTATATCGATCATATTATATTATATGTATAGACAAATATACCCATTTATTACCGTTCTTATAAGTTTATCTACATGTTTATTTATTTATTATGTTTATTGATATGATATATTAAGTTGTTTCGAACCTATCTCGATCATATTATATTATATGTATAGACAGTTCTACCCATTTATTACCGTTCTTATAAGTTTATCTACATGTTTATTTATTTATTATGTTTATTGATATGATATATTATGTTGTTTCGAACCTATATCGATCATATTATATAATATGTATAGACAGTTCTACCCATTTATTACCGTTCTTATAAGTTTATCTACATGTTTATTTATATGATATATTATGTTGTTTCGAACCTATATCGATCACATTATATTATATGTATAGACAGTTATACCCATTTATTACCGTTCTTATAAGTTTATCTACATGTTTATTTATTTATTTTGTTTATTGATATGATATATTATGTTGTTCCGAACCTATCTAGATCATATTATGTTATATGTATAAACAGTTATACCCATTTATTACCTTTCTCAGAAGTTTATTTATGTGTTTATTTTGTTTATTGATATGATATATTATGTTGTTCCGAACCTATCTAGATCATATTATGTTATATGTATAAACAGTTATACTCATTTATTACCGTTCTTATAAGTTTATCTACATATTTATTTATTTATTATGTTTATTTATATGATATATTCTGTTGTTCCGAACCTATCTAGATCATATTATGTTATATGTATAAACAGTTATACCCATTTATTACCGTTCTTATAAGTTTATCTACATGTTTATTTATTTATTATGTTTGTTTATATGATATATTACAAACTATATCGATCATATTATGTTATATGTAAACTTTTATACCCGTTTATTATCTCTCTCATAAGTACATCATTTTTACATTCAAACTTTTTTCTTTTACTCTTTTTTTAATTTCTCGTAAGCAAAGAGATTGTATTGTAATTGTCAAAAGATATGAATTTCAGATTTTATTCCAATCTCCACGTTTCAGACGATTCTGAATCCGAAAAACAAATCGGTGGAATTATGTGTCTCTGAACATATTCAATATAAAACGTTTTAAACTAGTAGGATGAAATTTGTTGCATGGTCTTTAAATAAATTTGTGGATATCTATCAAATTTTCAGTGAAATGCATTTTTAGGAAGTCTGCTTGGTGCAGATGAACACGATAACTTCAAAATGTAAAAGCTAGATAAATGAAATGTGGTATACAAATTTAACATCGTAAGTATAAAAGGCCTGGTATTTTTCAACTTTATCGCATGATAAATATGCACATTGAGAGTAATCGCCAAAAAAAAATCGTCCTGGAAAATTTAGAGAATTTTTACTTTTAATACCACCGTGAGTTTGAAAAATGTATTTTTGGAATTACATCTGTGTGCCTGTTTATGAGAATGATTACTCAATAAAGGTTTAAGCTGGATTGATGAAATGTGGTATGTAGTCTTAATATATTGTAGATTTTTATCAAAATTTGAGAGGCTTTCACTCATCGATTGAAATTAATTCGAGGACGAGTAAGATATGGTTCCAAATTTAATAAGAATTTACATTTCAGTTTCAGTCATAAATTTATTACAAAGTTACATTTTTGATGTAAAATGTGTACACCAAATTTTATCTATCAACCACTTTACATTTTTTTTAATTATGTGTTTACTTTTAGTGTTAAAAGCCAAAATGCCGAATTTCATCTGAAAGTGTTTTTGAGTTTTCAAAATCAGATAGATATAATTCAAAACTCGTTCGAATTTTTTGACGATTACAATATTTTCTCTCTGTATATTCCATACAGAAAAAAAAAGTAAAATTTTCGTTTAATTTTTAATTAATAATCTGATAAAAACTTTGACTAGCACTCTTTCTTATTGATCAACTGCTACTGAAAAAATAACCAAGTCCAAATTTGGCAGACGATTTTTGAATAACGTAACTTATATATAAGTAGCATTCAGATTATAAATATTATTTTATGAAAATTAGTTATATAATTAAAGTATTCATTTTATTTTCTGTCTGTTGCAATAAAGTGTACTAAAGTATTGGAATATTATATTTACTAATTAGAATAAAATTATGTTATGTATTTTTTTAAAGGAAGAAATATCTATGTACGTTTTCTTAAGAAAGTCTTTGAATAAAAGTGTTATAACTATTATAAAATCTTGTATAATTTTTTTAAAGAATTTCAGGTCATCTAACTTTCTTTCTTTTTTTGCATTCTCTGAAATTTTAAAGAGTAAAAATCTGAAATTATCTCATTAAAAAGGATTTGCCTGTGTCATTTTATTATGTGACTGGTGAAAGCAGTTTATTGCAGTAATTAATCAATTTCATCAACTATTTAACTTTTAAACGATTTAAAATTAGTTACGGAAGTTCATAAGAAATGTAACTTTTCTGTATTGCTGTAACTCAATAATTTTACCCTAAATTCTTAGAAATAATAAAAAAAAATGTTAAAGTTGGCAAATCAAAAGCGAACGCAAAATAATGATGGACACAATGTATAATATTTAACACGAAAAGCTCAAAATAAATGCAGTAATTGAGTTCTTAAAAACCAATAATAACCAAACCAATAAACAAATAATACAAAAAATTTCTATTTAATTTAAAATTGTTTAAAATAAGTTACTTTATCTAAAAAATTTTATTTAAGATACTTTTTTCAAAGAAAAAGAATAAGAATAATAAAAAAATCAATAGTAATAATGAAACAATAGTTTATTTTGATGAAAATTAATAATAATAATATTAATAACACAAACTAACACCGAAATTTATCCAAATTCGGCATAGATTCTAATTTAATGTAAACTGTATTTGTAATGTTGTTTCCTGACAATAGATGGCGCTAAAAGCGGAAGCTGTTTTCCTGAAGAGAAGTTCCATCACTGTTGTAGATTACGACAGAGGGAAGGGGAGGGAGTGACAGGAACACTTGCTATCAATATTGTGGATATTTTTAAATATTTTAATTCCTAACATTCGAGTAATTTCTATTATTTACAACTTATTTGAATCATCACATCTGTTTGAAATTTTATAATTTTTTAAAAATTTAAATAAAAGCGGGGGGGGGGGGGAGAGAACAAAGAGGAAGTGTAAATATCAGCATAAAACTAATTGAAGTATTTATTTACTTGGAAACTAATATTGGTCACACATTCTATATGGGCAAAAAAAAAAAAAAGGAAAAGCTCTAACATGGCAAATTTTAAGTTATTCATGTAAAAGTTTTTTTTTTTTTTTTTTTTTTTTGGTGGAGGTTATAAAAGATTATATGTTTTGACGATCATATTTTAAGACAATATCCTTGCAAACTATTTTTATTTTATTGGGATACCCATCTACTGTTCTATCGAAGAAATTTGATATTCGCATTTTTATCTCGGATCAATTTCTTCTAGTGGAATAGGTGCACAAACTTTTCTTTTTTACGAAAGGAACTTTAACATATAGTAAATGGAAATTAAATGCACTTGATCTTGGATCTGTCTTGATCTGTTGGATTGCTATTAAATAGGATTGATTATTATGTAATTTCAGATAGAAAACATTTTCTGTGACGTCACAAAAAGTTTTTTCTCTTCGCAGTATTTATATTTATATAAAAATTTCTAACCAATAATGGTTTGTAATATTTATTTTTGGATCCTTAATCGTTGTCAATAGCTTTAAAAGTCTCATTGTCTGATGAGAGTGGTTTTGCATACACATTAAATACACGAATTTTATTTTTAAAGCACCTGTATCATATTTCGGAAATTTTCCCGCATTCTCTACTATATATATATATATATATATATATATTCATTTATGTAATATATATATATATTACATAATTGAATCACTTTTCTTCTTGAAAACCTGGACGGTAAGAGAGAAAAAAAAATCAAATTCAAATTCCATCCTTGACAATAGTCTATTTTTCAGAAGAATGCAAAATATCAATTGTGCTTTTGTTGTATTAAAAAATAATACAAGCAACAGAATTAAAGCACGTGCAGCGACTGGAATTTTCTGAGTTAACCATCTTTACATAATTTCGGCAATAAACATTTCTTCTCTTTATTTATTTATTTAACTAGTTTTTCTAACAAGCTTTTAAATTTTAATCATTTTAAAATTAAGGAAATAAATACAGAAAATTTATAATTCCTTTTTAATTTAGCAGTATCTATAGTGAGTCATTTTTTTACATCATAAATTCCATTAAAGAATATCATATTCTTTCAAGATAAAACTGAATCATGCTAAATCATAGAATTAAAAATAAATCATTCGGGTTTTTTTTTTTTTTGTTTTTTTTTTGTTTACGATGTATGAGCAAAGAAAATATTCCAATAATCGAAAAATTCGAACCCGAAATTTTGACAAATCTCCAGGTTTCAAACCTCACTGCGTTCGAAAAACACATTCTAGGATTTATATTTGTCTATCGCTTATGTTTGTTACCTCATTTCTGTCTGTAAAAGCTTTTGCGATCAAATACATTTATGAAGAACTTTAAAAAAAATACGTTTAACGTTTGCGTTTATACTGCGTATAGTACTTTCAAAATACTTCTTATCTATTCCGTGATTAATATTACCGTAAGTTTTAAAATTTAGAGTCATGAAAATAAGCAATGCCAATCTTAAGAATGTTTTTATTAATACTTTTTAGTACAGCTCAGCTGGCAATTAAACTGAAATAAATAAATAATGTACATTTAGCGCCGTCGCTTAAGACTTGTGTTAGTTAAAGACGTTTAAAATACCTATCTATTCAATGAATTATATTATTAAAAGTTTTAAAACTCTGTGACGTGGAAAGTAAACAATGTCAGTCTCAGAAATGCATTTATAAATTTAAAATAATTTATATCAATTAGTGAATCTTTTTTTAAACTAAGCGTCTCCGAGGTTTAAGTAATAAATAAATAAAAAAATCGATAAAAATCTACATTTCTTAAAAGTAGCGTAAAGTGCGTTTTATCTATTCCGTGAATAATAATATCAAATATTTTAACCTCTGAAAATAAATAATGCCAGTCAAAAGAATAATTTTATTGTCCATAATTTGCATTTATAATTTAATCATGAAAATAGTGTCTATATTTGCTATCAGAAATCTTTCAAAACTTTTTAATATAAGCTAAGCCTATTAACAGAGTTCACTGATTTTTTAATGAATTTTAAAATTGCTGTGAAAGGAAAAAAAAAGAAGTTAATCTGTTTCATCATACACGCATTTTCTTAAAATTGATAAATAAATATTTATAAAACCTTCTTGCTTTTTTTAATGTTTATTATCTTAAATTGAGCATGAAATTCATTTATAAATCTAAATGCCGCATGAAAAAGAATCAAGACAAAGAAGTGCCTCATTTTCTGAAATAAATTAATTTACTAAATAAAGCTTTGACAAGTTAACTGGAACCGGAAAAAAAATCTGCATTTAATCATAGCCAATTCAGATGGAAATCTTAAAAATCACCTTGAGTTTCCGCAGACGAATAAACAAATTCCAACAAAATTTTCTGTAGGAAGCAGCGCACAACCCTTTCAAATAAAACTTTTAATAAAAGCCTTCTTCTTGGATTTACATAAAAAGGTTCTATTCGGAAACTGAAATTAGCATGAGAAAAACACACGAAGGTCAACACATAATCGCACGACAAAACCGCGAAAAAGCGTTTCAAATTTTTCCCACAATTCGTCATTCACAGCAATAAATAATTCTCAAAATGCGTCCTTGACCAATTAAAATAATGCAAACGATTTTGCTTCTTCGCTCGCATATTGATATGATGAGTAGTAATTTCTGAGTAATCATTAGAAAACGACTTTTGTCGCCGGGAAAAAAAAAGACAGGAATTCTTTTTTTCCAGCTGCTTTTCAGCAAACAAAAGTAACGGTCACCTGTTGCGTCTTTTCCCATTGTTTTAAGACTAAATATTATGAATTATGGAAAGAGAATTTCCGTCAGCTTTGATTCGTGATCTCAGGAATGTGGATTCACCTGATTTAAAGACTGCAATCATTTGCTCAACCATCAATTGTTTTGTCCTTTACTATAAAATTCTTGTTTTGTTTTTGTTAAATCAACATGATGAAGTCATTTCAATCGTAATTGCGATTTTAGTCAGGAAAATATGAAAAACTGCATATTTGCATTTTCGAAAAAAAAAAAAAATCCAAATGTAGAATTCATAATGTAGAATGTGTATTGGACAAGGTTCAGTATAAAAATAGAGGATATATTGATGGTGATTAAATAATAAAGATCCTGTTCGTATTTAACTGTTGGCTGTTTCACTTAGAGTTAAAGAATTTGGCAGGAACATATTTTGGAACTTAAAATATACACGTTAGAGCGATAAGTTTGGAATTTTAATGAATTAAAAACTAAGCGAGATTTTAGAATTTTCCATGTTATTTTCCGAAAATATTATAGAACAAAATAAAATTTTATATTATTTTAAAATTTAAAAAGTTTCCTTTCCAATAATACCAATTTAATTGTAATAAGATTTATCCATATAATATTTTTTTTTCATTGTTGTAATGGAATTCAAAATTGTTTCTCCACATATTATTTTTCATTGTTGTAATGGAATTCAAAATTGTTTCTCCACATATTATTTTTCATTGTTGTAATGGAATTCAAAATTGTTTCTCCACATATTATTTTTCATTGTTGTACGGGAATTCAAAATGGTTTCTCCACATATTATTTTTCATTGTTGTAATGGAATTCAAAATTGTTTCTCCACATATTATTTTTCATTGTTGTAATGGAATTCAAAATTGTTTCTCCACATATTATTTTTCATTGTTGTAATGGAATTCGAAATTGTTTCTCCACATATTATTTTTCATTGTTGTAATGGAATTCAAAATTGTTTCTCCACATATTATTTTTCATTGTTGTAATGGAATTCAAAATTGTGTGTGTGTGTGTGTGTGCGTGTGTGTGTGTGTGTGTGCGTGTGTCTGTGTGAGTGAGTGAGTGCTCGCGCGCGTGTGTGCGCTTGCGTACGTGCACATAATAATTAAAAAACAGAACAAACAAATAAGTAATTTTATTTCATAATCAGAAAAGGAATATAATAAAAAAAGCACTTTTCTATGTGTTTTTGATGGAAAAATTTTTATGTCTCTCAAATTTTGGATCCAATAGGTCCAAGTAGGGAAAGATATTTAAAAAAAAAAATGAATATTCTATTCGCACAATATAAGACGAAACTACGAAAAACCTTCATTTTATTCAAGTATAAAAAATACCTGAAGAGAAACATTCCGTTTATGTGGGAGTATTGCTTCTCTCACACAATGTTTTCCATGTAATCGAGGATTTCAGAGGAAAAAAAATGACATTAAACAATGCTGCATGAAAATTCCAAAATATTTCATTGCAATATCTTCGTAGCTTTTAGTTTCTTTAATTTTTGAAATTGCCTGGTTTCAAAAATGTTCTACACTATACATGCTGAGCTTGTAAAAAAAAAAAAAAAAAAGAACGTTTGTCCATAAATGTTCTAAAAAGCAGTTATCAGTGATTTAGCGCTCGTTGTTTTTTGTTACACCCTTTACTACTTTTCTGTTTACCCAAAAGAATTAAACTAAATCGGACCAAAAAAAAAAATTGGAAATTTTGTCCCATGACCTTATAGCGTTAAATAAAAGTTTACGCAGTGAAATAAAAATGAATAATTTTGAATACTTGAGACAAATGAATGAGGATCTTTTGCAAGCAATCTGGTTCACATTCTTACTTTTCATATTTTTTATAGTTGTGTGTTCTTAATGACAATACTCTATTTTAAGATTTTTCGGAATATAATTATAAGTTCATTTAATTATTTAAAATATTACTGCTCCGATTTAAGTCTATGATTTGAACCATCTATCTTATTAGACAACCCTCTTCTTTGCTATCTCTTAATCATAATAGAGAAGGGGCCGTATGATTAGAAAATTTCTTTGAACTAACCAGGTAATAACCAACGTACAAATTGAACTTTGACTTCATGCTAATGACGCTAATTTAAAAGGAAAGAATAGATGGATTTTAATATTTACTTCAGTAAATAAAAATTATTTAAGATGTTGCAGAATTTATTAATAACCATCAAAAATTTTCGGATGTTGGTTATGATTTATAATCTATTTATTTCTGTAATAATTATGTTACAGCCTAAAAAATAGACAAAAATCAAAATAAAAATTCTAATTTTTAAATGTACTTATAAATATTGAAAAAAAAATCTGCATGATTTTTATTTTGGCGCAGCTATGTAAACATTTTCATTCCTCTTAAGACCAATATACAAAATCCACGATCCTATTCTGACATACAATACTGTGTAAAATTCCCGAATGTAGACATATAAATAAATAAATAATAAAATTAAACATCTGTACGAATTTAATCCTATTTTTTTTTTTTTTTTTCAAAATCTTAACAATTCGGAAAAAAATAGGATTAAATTCGCTTATACATAGCGAAGAGCGCGCCAATATTTATTTTAGCAGAACTGTGAAAAATCTTTCATTGTCCCAAGACCACTATACAGATCCCATTTTGAGTCGCAACTCCAATGTAAAACAAAAGAAATAAAAACTCTGATACGAATTTTAATCTTTTTTTTAGCAGAATCTGAACAATTCGAAAAAGAAAAAAAAATAGGGTTCTATCCCAGCGGATTGAAAAGGATTACAAGAAGTTGAAATCTCGGCAGGTTCTGTACTGTTTTTAGCTGACAACCATTATAGAGTATGGTTCAAACTTTTACTTTTTTTATTTTTTTTTTTTTTTCATGGTGTTATTTTATCTATCTGCAATGTTTACATTCAGGCTGACCTAAAAATATTCCCCATTCCGCTTGGCTTCAAAGAGGAGTTCGCAATTTTCTCAGCGTTTCCTCCGCAATTGATTGTTATGTTTATGATCATTAAAACCGATGAGTTTACCATTTCAGAGGATGTTTAGCACACCAGCTGGCTGCGTGAAAATGTGGGTTTTGAACATAAACACTGAGCTGTTGATAAAAGCGTAAATGGACCGTAAAACTGTAAAATAACCCTTCATTTTGTTGCAGGGCGTCTCCGTTGATGTTTACAGTCTCCGTGACGCGGATTTTAATAAATCCTAATTTTAGATCCTTTTTCCCTTGGAAGAATGCATTTCGTAAAATTGATCTCTGATTACCAAAATCGTCTGAAAATGTAGGTAAATGTTTGGGTACTTATTGTTGGAAAGATTTTTAGAATAATTTTTCGGACTTTTCAGTTAGTTTCTGTAATATTTATATGAAATATCTTTGGAATTGTTTACTATTGTTGAACGCCATCTGCTGAAAATAATACTGAATATTCAAATGTGTTCCTCCTTTTTCTTTTCGTTCTATTTTTGTAATGGTCTTTTGGTAATTTTTGGCCGATTTTTACTAATATTCAGTCAATTCCTTTTTTAAAGCAGAGAAAACACAATTTGCTTTTGTATATTCTATTATTCTAATGTTCATATAACATAATTTTTCGGGCTTTTCAGTTAGTTTCTGTAATATTTATATGAAATATGTTTGGAATTGTTTACTATTGTTGAACGTCATCTGCTGAAAATAATACTGAATATTCAAATGTGTTCCTCCTTTTTCTTTTCGTTCTATTTTTGTAATGGTCTTTTGGTAATTTTTGGCCGATTTTTACTAATATTCAGTCAATTCCTTTTTTAAAGCAGAGAAAACACAATTTGCTTTTGTATATTCTATTATTCTAATGTTCATATAACATAATTTTTCGGGCTTTTCAGTTAGTTTCTGTAATATTTATATGAAATATGTTTGGAATTGTTTACTATTGTTGAACGTCATCTGCTGAAAATAATACTGAATATTCAAATGTGTTCCTCCTTTTTCTTTTCGTTCTATTTTTGTAATGGTCTTTTGGTAATTTTTGGCCGATTTTTACTAATATTCAGTCAATTCCTTACTAATATTCAGAAAACACAATTTGCTTTTGTATATTCTATTATTCTAATGTTCATATAACATACTAATCCCGTAGTACTTAAAAAATTGATTTTGTTTCGTCCTGATTTTGGTTATAGATTGCTGCCTTTTTTAAAAAATTTAATAATAATACTTGTTTGGAACTGTGTTTCAAAATATTTTCTTAAATAGAAAATTTTCATTAATAACCAATCTATCTTTGATCTGATTTTTTTCATTTTTTTGAAAGAGCCGAAAATGCATATGTTTTCGTGTATTCTTTGCTGTTCATATATTTCTGAAATATCTAAAGAAATTATTCTTGTAACATTTAAAGAAGTGATTCCTGTAATATCTAAAGAGATGATTCTTGTAACATTTAAAGAAGTGATTCCTGTAATATATAAAGAAATGATTCTTGTAACATTTAAAGAAGTGATTCCTGTAATATCTAAAGAAATGATTCTTGTGACATTTTTTCCTGTAATATCTAAAGAAATGATTTTGTTTTCTGGAACCAGTTTATAATAGATGTTCAGAATTATATTTTAAAATACTTTTATGGACAGATAATTTTCATTAATATTTATTCGATTGTCTGATTTGAAAAAATTTTGAAAGCAAAGTAAATGCATTTCTTTTCTGAATATTCTTTTTTCCTATAGCAAAGGGTCCTGTAATATTTAAAAGAATAATTTTTCTTGGTTTTAATTTTTGTAATACTTTCGTTGTTTTTTTTTTATAATACTTTCGTTATTGTTTTTTTTATAATGATCGTTTGGTATTGTGTATCAAAATATTTTCAAAATTGTGTTATAAAATATTTCAATTTTTCGAAAGCAGAAAAACCTGTATTTTGTTTTCGTATATTCTCAGCTACTCATATTCCAGTAATAGTTAAAGAAATCATTTTGCTTGTACGCCATATCTTTTTTATAATAGTTGTTTAGTATTGTGTTTCAAAATATTTTTATAGACAGACAATTTTTATTAATAATCAGTCAATTCTCTGATCTGAAAAATTTTTGAAAGCGGAGAAAATATGTTTTGCTTTCGTATATTCTCTGATGTTCATAAAGAGCAGAGAATACAGTATGTCATATGAGAATATAGTATTTTCATACAGCACAGAGAATATATATATATATATAGATATAGATAGATAGATATCCTGTAATATTTAAAGAAATGTTTTTGCTTTGTCTTAATTTCGCCAATACTTTCGACTAATGATTTTTTTATAAAGTTTTTATTTTGTATTGTATTTCAAAATATCGTTATAAATAGATAGTTTTCATTAGTAATCAATCAGTTCTCTGATCTGAAAATTTACTAAAAGCAGTAAAAATGCATTTCGGTTTTGTATATTCTCTGATGTTCATATAGCACATTGATCCTGTAATATTTAAAGAAAAGATTTATCTTTGTCTAGCTTGTGGTAAAATATTTTTGGTATATATATATATATATATATATATGGTAAAATATTTGGGAATATGGTGGTAAAATATTTTTTGGTTATGAAACAGTGTAATTGTAATATATCATTAGTTACATTTTTTAATTATTATTATTGTGATCAAAAGTATTTTACTTACTCTTTTAATTACTTAAAACTCTAAATTAGGAAAGGGATAAAAGAATAATAATTGATTCATCGATAAATGTTGATTTCCTTTTTTCATACAGTGTCTAGATTCTTGTGAATTTTTATTACAACAAAAATCAGAAAAACATTTTTTCCCCTAATTTAATTAATCTTCCTTCTTTATGAACGAAATCCTCAGTTTCCGATATATGAAAGTTGTCTTTACGTGTATTTCTACTGTAATTACAAGTTGTTATTGTTTGTTTGTGTGTTTTAACCGAAGGAGTAAGTCTCGACATATGACTATAATTTATGACTGATCGATAAATGTTGGTTTTGTTTTTTTCATACAGAGTCTACATTTTTCATATTTTTTTTTTCACAGCAAGAATTAGAGAAACATTTTTTTCTTTTTCTTATTTAACTTATATTTCTTTTTCATAAACGAAACCGTCAGTATTTTTTGACATTTTTTTTTTTTTTACTTATTTAATTCGAAAATTATTGTTTGATATATAGAAATTATATTTGATATATAGAAGATTTTCCATATATGAAAGTTATCGATTCGATTTTAATTACAAGTTGTTGTTTGTTTGTTTTGACCGAAGGAGTAAGTCTCGACATATGACTATAATATATGACTGATCGATAAATGTTGGTTTTGTTTTTTTCATACAGAGTCTACATTTTTCATATATTTTTTTTTTCACAGCAAGAATTAGAGAAATATTTTTTTTCTTTTTCTTATTTAAATTATATTTCTTTTTCATAAACGAAACCGTCAGTATTTTTTGACATTTTTTTTGACTTATTTAATTCGAAAATTATTGTTTGATATATAGAAATTATATTTGATATATAGAAGATTTTCCATATATGAAAGTTATCGATTCGATTTTAATTACAAGTTGTTGTTGTTTGTTTGTTTTAACCGAAGGAGTAAGTCTCGACATATGACTATAATATATGACTGATCGATAAATGTTGGTTTTGTTTTTTTCATACAGAGTCTACATTTTTCATATTTTTTTTTTCCACAGCAAGAATTAGAGAAACATTTTTTTCTTTTTCTTATTTAACTTATATTTCTTTTTCATAAACGAAACCGTCAGTATTTTTTGACATTTTTTTTTGACTTATTTAATTCGAAAATTATTGTTTGATATATAGAAATTATATTTGATATATAGAAGATTTTCCGTATACGAAAGTTATCGATTCGATTTTAATTACAAGTTGTTGTTGTTTGTTTGTTTTGACCGAAGGAGTAAGTCTCGACATATGACTATAATATATGACTGATCGATAAATGTTGGTTTTGTTTTTTTCATACAGAGTCTACATTTTTCATATTTTTTTTTCACAGCAAGAATTAGAGAAACATTTTTTTCTTTTTCTTATTTAAATTATATTTCTTTTTCATAAACGAAACCGTCAGTATTTTTTGACATTTTTTTTTTTACTTATTTAATTCGAAAATTATTGTTTGATATATATAAATTATATTTGATATATAGAAGATTTTCCATATACGAAAGTTATCGATTCGATTTGAATTACAAGTTGTTGTTGTTTGCTTGTTTTGACCGAACGAGTAAGTCTTGACATATGACTATAATATACGATTTATGTTGAAATTCGTAATAATATGCATTTCATGTTATATGTGTCGATGAATGTTGTTGTTGTTTTTTTCATTTTCTAGAATTTTATTAATTTTTCCGATAAATAATTTTTTGTGCTTTATTTAATCCTTTATACCTTCTTTATTAATGAAATCGCATTCTTTTATTGTTGCACAGTTATTTTATCTCAACATTAAAAGAAAATACTTATCTAATTCGAAATATTTTGTTTGATATATCGAAATTATATTTGATATATAGAAGATTTTCCATATACGAAAGTAATCGATTCGATTGTAATTACAAGGTTTTGTTGTTTGTTTGTTTTGACCGAAGGAGTAAATCTTGACATATGACTATAAATATATGATTTATGTTGAAATTCGTTATAATATGCATTTCATGTTATATGTGTCGATGAATGTTGTTGTTGTTTTTGTTGTTTTTTCATTTTCTAGAATTTTATTAATTTTTCCAATAAATAATTTTTTGTTCTTTATTTAATCCTTTATACCTTCTTTATTAATGAAATCGCATTCTTTTATTGTTGTGCAGTTGTTTTATCTCAACAATAAAAGACTATATTTATCTAATTAGAAATATTTTGTTTGATATATCGAAATTATATTTGATATATAAATACTTCTGATATATGAAAGTTGCCTATACATGGATTCGACTATAATTAGAAATTGTTGTAATATTTTTGTTTGACTGAAGGACTAAATCGTGACATTGTACTTTTTCACGAGTACAGTTATTTTCTAGCAATTCATATACTAGAAAGGTAAAAATGCTCTTTATGAAATTATAAATTATGACTAACCGTTTGTCTTAAAAATTATTTAATAATATAAGCATTACCTTAACTTTCTCCTGAGTGGAATATGCATTAAATACGAGTATATTAGTGATTTGGTCCAAACGAGCTTATATCTAAATCATCATTCAAAATCTTATGGAAAGTAATTTTCTAATCGGTGGGCATTTCGGAAACTCCTCTCAGAATGGATCGAAATATTTAAAACATCAAAGATCCATTAGACGGAATCAAATTTCTTACTTGAAAACTCACCTTGCGAGATTAGAAGGAAAGTACTTTACTGATATTACAATTGGCAATCAGCGATCGCATTGAAGTTCGAGCGAATTGGTTTTAAACTGCCGTCGGGAAAATTAATAGGATCTGATGGAGATTTCTTGAACTAAGTTTTGAAGCGACTGGAAGATAGATGGCACTTTGATCAATTTTTGCTGCAAGGAGTACATTCATTTGTTCTTACTTTTAATCATATATGACGGGGTATTGGGGAAATATCAATTATATAATTCCACTCGATCTTTTTTTTTTTTTTTTGTAATTAATAGAACTTCAATTATCCGAACTCTCATTTATTTGAATCGCACTAGAAAATATTTTTGCGAGTCGCAAATGAGTAGATAAATTGATTTTAACTGATATATTCAGGCAGTGATATTTTAATAGACTATGTATAAGTACAAAATGCATATAATATTATTTTTGCAGTTCTTTAAATTAATACATTGTAAGTAAATTTTATTTGGATTGTTTTGCAGATCTCAAATTAATGCATTATATGCAAACATCGTTTATATTTCTTTATAGTTTTTAAATAAATATATTATAAGTAAATTTTGTTTGGATTGTATTGTAGATGTCAAGTAAATGCATTATATGCAAACATCATTTGCATTGCTTTATATTCTTTAAATCAATACATCATAAGTAAATGGATTGTTTTGTAGATCTCAAACTAATGTATTATATACAGTCATCCTTTGTATTGCTTTATAGTCTTTAAATTAATACACTATAAGTAAATTTTGTTTGGATTGTTTTGTAGATCTCAAATTAATGCATTATATGCAAACATCGTTTATATTTCTTTATAGTTTTTAAATAAATATATTATAAGTAAATTTTGTTTGGATTGTATTGTAGATGTCAAGCAAATGCATTATATGCAAACATCATTTGCATTGCTTTATATTCTTTAAATCAATACATCATAAGTAAATGAATTGTTTTGTAGATCGCAAACTAATGTATTATATACAGTCATCCTTTGTATTGCTTTATAGTCTTTAAATTAATACACTATAAGTAAATTTTGTTTGGATTGTTTTGTAGATCTCAAATTAATGCATTATATGCAAGCATCTTTTATATTTCTTTATAGTTTTTAAATAAATATATTATAAGTAAATTTTGTTTGGATTGTATTGTAGATGTCAAGTAAATGCATTATATGCAAACATCATTTGCATTGCTTTATATTCTTTAAATCAATACATCATAAGTAAATGGATTGTTTTGTAGATCTCAAACTAATGTATTATATACAGTCATCCTTTGTATTGCTTTATAGTCTTTAAATTAATACACTATAAGTAAATTTTGTTTGGATTGTTTTGTAGATCTCAAATTAATGTATTATATGCAAACATAGTTTATATTTCTTTATAGTTTTTAAATAAATATATTATAAGTAAATTTTGTTTGGATTGTATTGTAGATGTCAAGTAAATGCATTATATGCAAACATCATTTGCATTGCTTTATATTCTTTAAATCAATACATCATAAGTAAATGGATTGTTTTGTAGATCTCAAACTAATGTATTATATACAGTCATCCTTTGTATTGCTTTATAGTCTTTAAATTAATACACTATAAGTAAATTTTGTTTGGATTGTTTTGTAGATCTCAAATTAATGCATTATATGCAAACATAGTTTATATTTCTTTATAGTTTTTAAATAAATATATTATAAGTAAATTTTGTTTGGATTGTATTGTAGATGTCAAGCAAATGCATTATATGCAAACATCATTTGCATTGCTTTATATTCTTTAAATCAATACATCATAAGTAAATGGATTGTTTTGTAGATCTCAAACTAATGTATTATATACAGTCATCCTTTGTATTGCTTTATAGTCTTTAAATTAATACACTATAAGTAAATTTTGTTTGGATTGTTTTGTAGATCTCAAATTAATGCATTATATGCAAACATCGTTTATATTTCTTTATAGTTTTTAAATAAATATATTATAAGTAAATTTTGTTTGGATTGTATTGTAGATGTCAAGCAAATGCATTATATGCAAACATCATTTGCATTGCTTTATATTCTTTAAATCAATACATCATAAGTAAATGGATTGTTTTGTAGATCTCAAACTAATGTATTATATACAGTCATCCTTTGTATTGCTTTATAGTCTTTAAATTAATACACTATAAGTAAATTTTGTTTGGATTGTTTTGTAGATCTCAAATTAATGCATTATATGCAAACATAGTTTATATTTCTTTATAGTTTTTAAATAAATATATTATAAGTAAATTTTGTTTGGATTGTATTGTAGATGTCAAGCAAATGCATTATATGCAAACATCATTTGCATTGCTTTATATTCTTTAAATCAATACATCATAAGTAAATGGATTGTTTTGTAGATCTCAAACTAATGTATTATATACAGTCATCCTTTGTATTGCTTTATAGTCTTTAAATTACTACACTATAAGTAAATTTTGTTTGGATTGTTTTGTAGATCTCAAATTAATGCATTATATGCAAACATCGTTTATATTTCTTTATAGTTTTTAAATAAATATATTATAAGTAAATTTTGTTTGGATTGTATTGTAGATGTCAAGCAAATGCATTATATGCAAATATCATTTGCATTGCTTTATATTCTTTAAATCAATACATCATAAGTAAATGGATTGTTTTGTAGATCTCAAACTAATGTATTATATACAGTCATCCTTTGTATTGCTTTATAGTCTTTAAATTAATACACTATAAGTAAATTTTGTTTGGATTGTTTTGTAGATCTCAAATTAATGCATTATATGCAAACATCGTTTATATTTCTTTATAGTTTTTAAATAAATATATTATAAGTAAATTTTGTTTGGATTGTATTGTAGATGTCAAGCAAATGCATTATATGAAAACATCATTTGCATTGCTTTATATTCTTTAAATCAATACATCATAAGTAAATGGATTGTTTTGTAGATCTCAAACTAATGTATTATATACAGTCATCCTTTGTATTGCTTTATAGTCTTTAAATTAATACACTATAAGTAAATTTTGTTTGGATTGTTTTGTAGATCTCAAACAAATACATTTTGTGCAAGCATCGTTTACATTTTTATAGTCTTCAAATTAATATATTATGAGTAAATTGTGTTTGGATTATTTTTCAGATCTCAAACTAATACATTATATGCAAACATTGTTTGCATTGTTTTATAGTCTCTAAATGAATACGTTATAAGTCAATTTTGTTTGGATTGCTTTTTATATCTGAAACTAATGAAATATATGCAAATATCGCTTGCATTGCTTTGCAGTCTTTAAATAAATACATTATAAGTAAATTTTGTTGGGATTGTTTTGAACGTATCAAACTAATGCATTATATGCAAACATCGCTTGCATTGCTTTATATTCTTTAAATTAATGCATCATAAATAAATTTTGTTTGGATTGTTTTGCAGATCTCAAACTAATGCATAATATTCAATCATCATTTAGGTTACTTTATAATTTTTAAATTAATACTTCATAATTTTTTTTTTTTTTTTTTTTTTTTTTTTGTAAATCTCAAACTAATGCATTATGTGCAAACATCGTTTGCATTGTTTTATAGTCTTTAAATTAATACATTATATTTAATTTTGTTTGAATTCTTTTTTTAGATCTCAAACTAATGCATTATATACAAACGTCGTTTAGCATTGCTTTATAGTCTTTAAATTAACACATCATTAAATAAATTTTGTTTGGATTGTTTTGTGGATCTTAAACTAATGCATTACGTGCAAACATCGTTTGCATTGCTTTATAGTCTTTAAATTAATACATTATAATTAATTTGTTTGAATTGTTTTGTAGATCTCAAACTAATACATTATATGCAAACATATGCATGTCTTTATTATCTTTAAATTAAAAAATTATGAACAAAATTAATTTGCATTTCAAAACAATTCAATTAATACATTAAAAGTAAATGGTATTTGCATTTTTTTAACCTTTAAATTGATACATTTAAAGCAAATTTTTTTTTGAATGTCTTGCATTCTTTAAATTATTGCATTACATGCAAACATCGTTTACATGATTTTTTTTTCAGTTTTTAAATTTATGCATAAAAATAAATTTTGTTTCCGTTGTTTTGTAAGCTTTAAATAAAAATATTATACTTAAGTTTTATTTGCATTGTTTTGCAGTCTTTAAATCAATACATTATAAGTAAGTTTCGTTTGGAGTATTTTGTGGTCTTTAAATTAATGCATTATAAATAAATTTAATTTGCATTGCTATTTATTCTTTAAATTAATATATTGCCAGCAGATTTTATATGCATTGTTCTGTAGCTTCTAAATCAATAGATCAAACTTCGTTTGCATTGTTTTGTAGTCTTTAAATGAAAACATTTTAAGCAAATTTCGTGTACATTGTTTTGATATCTTTAAATCAATATATTATAAGTAAATTTGGCTAGCATTATTTTAGATTCTTTATATTAATACATCATAAATAAATTTCATTTGGATTGTTTTATAGTTTTTAAATTAATATATTGCAGTAGATTTCATCTGCATGTTCTGTATCCTCTAAATTAACAGAGCATATTTCATTTGCACTGTTTTGTACTCTTTTAATTATTTTATTATAAATAAACATCCTTTGTCTCTTTCAGAAAAGAATTATAATTTTTTCATCTATTACCCATTTATTTGGATATTCGATAATCCGAATCCGGTGTAGTCATGATTAATTCGTATAATTAGAATTTATTGTATTTTAGTAAAATTGTATTTTTTAATTCAACTTCGCCGTTTGTGACATCCTCGGTATCTTCCCTCAGGTCTTTTTTATATCCATAATTTGATAAAGATCTTTAATTTTAATGATATGTCCAAACACCAAACTTTATGCATCTAGCTTTTTCAATGCCTGACCTTCCATGTCTAGAAACACATGGTATATCCACCGACGGATTCAATTAAAAATTATACGTAGATCGATAAATTTTGGTGTAAAAAATCAGTTCAGCGTCACTTAATAAACCGCTTCAATTCTCGGTATTGCTGATAACGTGACCTCTTGGTGGTTCCATGCATGAGGTACTCAAATAGTGTCTATACTACATGATTTTCGGAGTTCATGTTATTATCTACAATGTTCATGTTGTTGTATACAACGTCCGTCTATTAACTGTAACGTTCGTGTTATTATCTACAATGTTCATGTTGTTCACACAACGTCCGTCTATTAACTGTAACGTTCGTGTTATTATCTACAATGTTCATGTTGTTGTATACAACGTCCGTCTATTAACTGTAACGTTCGTGTTATTATTATCTACAATGTTCATGTTGTTGTATACAACGTCCGTCTATTAACTGTAACGTTCGTGTTATTATCTACAATGTTCCTGTTGTTGTATACAACGTCCGTCTATTAACTGTAACGTTCGTTTTATTATCTACAATGTTCCTGTTGTTGTAAACAACGTCCGTCTATTAACTGTAACGTTCGTGTTATTATCTACAATGTTCCTGTTGTTGTATACAACGTCCGTCTATTAACTGTAACGTTCGTGTTATTATCTAGAATGTTCATGTTGTTGTATACAACGTCCGTCTATTAACTGTAACGTTCGTGTTATTATCTACAATGTTCATGTTGTTGTATACAACGTCCGTCTATTAACTGTAACGTTCGTGTTATTATCTACAATGTTCATGTTGTTGTATACAACGTCCGTCTATTAACTGCAACGTTCGTGTTATTATCTACAATGTTCATGTTGTTGTATACAACGTCCGTCTATTAACTGTAACGTTCGTGTAATTATCTACAATGTTCATGTCGTTGTATACAACGTCCGTCTATTAACTGTAACGTTCGTGTTATTATCTACATCGTCTGTATTATTATCTCACCTTACAAATAGGTATAAGAAGCTTCCGGTGGTGCTTATGGTGGTTTGGTTTTGCATCCCTGATGGATGTAATAATGTTGAGGCGTTGCAATTTTCATCCCAATAACTAGTCATATATCAGTCTGTGACGTACATGCATATCTGCACCGTAATAGAGGGTGTAATGTATTCACGACAATATCTGTGTTAGCTTACTTAATGATTCTGTCATTCAGATTACCCTGAATACTAAGGTAGGGAGAGAGTAGCTCCTGGTAGTTATTATCTGCAGCGATTCGGTCATTCCTTCTCGCCTCGGATACCTTAGAAAAGGATAAGACGATGTTTTAAATTCATTCCTATGGATGAACTTCAATGGATACCAAAATAAAATGGGCGCGGTTATCTTTAAGTGATTATTACCTGCATACATAAAAATGTTCAACGATTACCAATGTATTGAGCATCATCTATATTGAAGAATACTGCACTGATTTCAATTTTTTTTTTCATTTTACAGGGGATTATTTCAAATAGCAATATCGTTTTAAATTGAAAATAGTAATTCTGGTTAAAATTTACTAATTGCTCATTAAGAATTTTATTAATTTCCGGCAAAATAGCACCTCCCCCTTCTTCAAACCTAAACTGTAAAATTTTGCTTTGTTTTTTGAAATAAATGCAATATTTTGGCAACACAGCATTCTCATCTAAGATCGTTGCCGGAGGCATATATAACCCCTACCTTCCACCATTATTATTTTAATAGTTATGCTAGTTTACCTATTCCCAAGTGCATACCGCGAGCGTTTGTTAAATAATTAAATGTAAAAACAACTAATCAAAGCATTAGTTACGGAACAATAAAGTTACAGTTTCAAACCTTTTCTGTGGCATCATTAAATTAAGACGATAAAATTAATGTAACTACTTAAATTTTGGAAACAATTCCCAAAGGTTATGATTTTATTTTCTTCATTATTAATTTCAATTAGAATGTCGGCTTATATTAATAAGAACGGGAGAGACGCAGAACTTTCAAAAGCAGATATTTAGTTGAGAAAAGTTTAGTCTTGTACAGATGGCAGCAGCGGATATTTTCGCTTTTCCTTGATACAAACACACAGATATATAATTTCAGATGTTCTGGGATAACAGATATATAAGATATTTCTACAGATCTATAATAGTAAATTCACGAATTTCAACTAAATTGGGAACTAAAAACAGCGAAAAATGGCCGTAAAAAAGCGGTACGAAAATGCTTTAGAACATTTTTTTTTTATTATAATAGAAATGTTTTCAATGCATTATTAGTCTAAATTAGAATGTCGAATTAAATTAATAAGTATCAAGATGTTCAAAAACTGATGTCCAGTACAGATGACAATAATGGGTATTTTCACTTACTCCGAGTGCATAGTATCCAAAGAGATAGGAAACGAACTCAAGATAATCTGCGAAATTCTGGGTAATCTGGGAATCTCAGACGCGGCTTTTGAGTAATTTTTATTTAACTGCAGAGTGCCACATGCAATGATTCCATAATAAGTAGCAGATTATTGTATTTATAAGTTTGCTGGCTAATTTTTTTACAGAACTTTTGTTCGTGCGTGCTTGTTAAATTAGGTATTTTTTATGGCTGAATATTTTTAGCAGTACTTTGAAGTTAGCAACTACGACTGAATTACAAAGCGGGCAACTCAAAGTTAACTATAATGCAATCGTAAAATTTGGTTTATGTTCGTCAATCTGACAACATTCTGTCAACTATACATGCCGGCGCAACAATTCAAAAACCAGAAAGCTGGAAGAATGAAATTTTATATTTGATTCTTAAACTAATATTATCGGATAGTTCCAAATTTTGTAACAAATTCGTTAAAAGGTAGATTTTATTGTGTTTATTTGTTCGTAAGTATATGGGCATTGCAATTCAAAATTTTAATTAATGAAATTAATGTTTGATCCATGCCAAAGTCTTTGTCTGTACCAAAATCTATAGTCTGAACTTCGATCTATGCCAAAGTCTGAAGTCTTCCATTATAAGGGAGAATAAGAAAAAATATATATATATAAAATTTGACATTTACATATTTAATATAACTTATAAAACCAAAGAACCAGTTTTCCACCTCCAACTATTGGTTTGATTTCTTCAATTTTTATTTCATGTGAACGCTCGAGGCCTCTAGATATGTTATTAATGATTACCTATATCGTAACATATCGGGACACATCGTAAGTTCAATTTTTAATAATTGTAACTGAAGGTGTAATTCTTCTTTCGACTTTATCGTATATTAATACAGTTTAGCAAATATTATGCTTCATAACATAGTGAAGAAAACTGAGTATATATTAAAATGTTTCTCTTTTCACCAATTGAGTCTAAAATCTGATACAGTTTTACAATATTACAGACAAAATCATATATCAATTTAAATCTAAGTCGTTGCATTTTCGAGTTTTTGCTTTTACATATTCATAAATATATCTTTCGATGAACTGACACCAGACAGTGATACACATATATAATATTGCTAACAAGATCATATACCAAATTTCCTTTATCTAAATCATTGCGTTTTCGAGTTATTGCGTTCGCATACTTTTTACTA
Source organism: Argiope bruennichi (assembly GCF_947563725.1). Lineage (NCBI taxonomy): Eukaryota > Metazoa > Arthropoda > Arachnida > Araneae > Araneidae > Argiope > Argiope bruennichi. Next base: position 22,495,558 of record NC_079157.1, on the reverse strand, counting down.
TAAACACAAACAAATGGTTAGTCTTTCAAAAAAACCTTAAAATTTCATACAGTTCTACAATGATCATACGTTTAATTTCACCTGTTTGGCTATTTGTGTGTTTTTTAGTAATCGTGTTCGTGTGGATTGTTGTGTTTTTGAGGTATCGCGTTAGCATACTTACTACTATAAACACAAACAGACGATTAATCTCTCAAAGAAATCTAAAATTTCATACAGTTCTACAATTTCTAATGATAATTCTCTATATTCAATTACACCTGTTTTGACGGATATTTGTGTTTTTTAATAATCGTGTTCGTGTGGATTGTTGTGTTTTTGAAGTATCACTAAACACATACAGACAATTAATCTGCCCAAGAAGTCTTAAAATTTCATTCAGCTCTATAGTTTCCAATGATAATTTTATATATTTAATTGCACCTGTTTGGCTATTTGTGTTTATATAGTAATCGTGTTCGTGTGGATTGTTGTGTTTTTGAGGTATCGGGTTCGCATACTTACTACTATAAACACAAACAGACGATTAATCTCTCAAAGAAGTCTAAAATTTCATACAGTTCTACAATTTCTAATGATAATTCTATATATTTTATATATTTAATTACACCTGTTTTTACGGATATTTGCGTTTTTTAGTAATCGTGTGGATTGTTGTGTTTTTTGAGGTATAGCGTTCGCATACTCACTACTATAAACACAAACAGACAGTTAATCTCTCAAAGAAATCTAAAATTTCATACAGTCTACAATTTCTAATGATAATTCTATATATTTAATTTCTCCTGTTTTTACGGATATTTGTGTTTTTTAATAATCGTGTTCGTGTGGATTATTGTGTTTCTGAGTTATGACTAAACACAGACAGACAATTAATCTCCCCAAGAATTCTTAAAATTTCATACAGCTCTACAGTTTCCAATGATAATTTTATATATTTAATTGCACCTGTTTGGCTATTTGTGTTTTTTAACAATCATGTTCTTGTGGATTGTTCCTTTTGAGGTATCACGTTCGCATTCTTACAATACTCAATAGTATAAATATATTAATTTCTCAAAGAAGTCTATAATTTCATACAGTTCTACAATTTCTAATGATAATTCTATATATTTAATTTCACCTGTTTGGCTTTTTGCTTTTTTTTTAGAAATCGTGTTCGTGTGGATATAAAAGAATGAATTCACAAATTTCTTGAAGATGAATTTCATCAAACGTGGTAGCCGTACAAATTTAATGGTCTATTTAACTAAAGAAACGATAAAACAACAACAACAAAAAAGAAACTACTAAAATTTATTTAACAATGGACTTAAGAAGACGCTTTGTGCATCTTTATGATAAATATAATTCTATTCAGAAAAACTTCTGTTTCGTTATTTTCAAACAAAGATTATATTAGATTAGATTATAAATATTTATATGACTAAAATCAATTCAAGAGCTTAATTATATTAAGCGAATTCTTAAAAATGTTCTTTACAATCGACGAAAGTCTTTTTTTATTTCATCAAAATAATTCTTTATAAACACATTAAATGGATAAAATCCGGATATATTAAATGGACGTATAAAAGCAATAAATTCTGACGGAAGTTTTTGAAAAGAGAAGAAATAAAAAAAATCAGAAAATAGAAATTAGTTTTGAAAGGGCCTAATGGTTGGAAAAATTCCTTAGACATTTTATATTCAAAAACCTATTAATGACAAAAATTTTATTATAAGACTGAAGAAAAGAGCTTTTATGATATTCACGATATAAAAATCATAAACTCCAAAAATTCTTTAATCTGTAGAAATGAATTATTAAAATTCATCCAATTGTGTCTTTAAAAGTTATTTGATTTCAAAAATATTGGCATTCAAACTAAAAAAAAAAGAAAAAAAATTTGCTCGATATAAATTTATTGCATACTTGCAAAGCTAAAAAATGAATATAGGGATATATTTTTTTAACTTTCAATTATATTTTTATAATGCGGTTCATTCAAACGATTTTTTAACTTTCAGTTATATTTTATAATGCGGTTCATTTGAACTAACTTTTCATTTTAATTTTTAGTCATTTTATAATACGGTTCATTCGAACTGTTTTTGTTAACTTTCAGTTATATTTTATAATGCTGTTCATTCGAAATGTTTTTTAACTTTCAGTTATATTTCATAATACGGATCATTCGAACTGTTTTTGTTAACTTTCAGTTATATTTTATAATGCTGTTCATTCGAAATGTTTTTTAACTTTCAGTTATATTTCATAATACGGATCATTCGAACTGTTTTTGTTAACTTTCAGTTATATTTTATAATGCTGTTCATTCGAAATGTTTTTTAACTTTCAGTTATATTTCATAATACGGATCATTCGAACTGCTTTTAAACTTTTAGTCATATTTAAAATATGACTAAAGACTAAAACTAAGAAAAAAAGAAAGAAAAAAAAAGCAGTTTGAATGAACCGCGTTAAAATAATGCGGTTCATTTCAACTGTTTTTTTTTTTAACTTTTAATATTTTATAATGCGGTTAAATCTAACTGTTTTTTATATTTTATAATGCAGCTCATTCGAACTTTTTTTTTTTTAACTTAGTCTTATTTTCCGATCCGAAACATTAGAACATTTTTTAACATTCAATCATATTTAATAAAAAGATCCATGAAAAATTCCCAAGAAAGTTAAAAAACTAAACTGTTTTGTCAATTTTTGATAAATACATACTACTAACGTAATAATTCGTGAGATTTCAATGCCACATGATAACTATAACTGTGTACGTTGGTTTACGCCACAACTATACATTGTTTACTTTTCAGCAAGATACTTAAATGAATTGAAATTACATTGGTATAGTGAGCTTGTTTTATGTAATATTTATAAATCCAAATAAATCATTGTTTAAAAATTATTAGATGAGTACATATATTAAATGTATATGAAATATGTTAATAAAATTAATATAAATAATAGTTATTAATTTCATTAAAAGATTATATAATAAGGGACATCAACATATTAATTGTATTGCTAATATAATTTAAAACTTTCAATGTTTTAATTAGATTAATAATATAACTAGCATATATAAATGTATGTGTACAAATAAAGTAATATTTATAAAAGACAGCAGATGAAGTTTTAAAAAAAATTACGTACTGAACGCAATTGGAATCTAATAATGAAACTAAAATAAACATTAAGCAGTACAACTAACGCATATCGATTCATATCGCCGAAAAACATCGTTGTATGAAAAATAGCAGACGAATATATCTTTTGTAATAAACTCACAACTTAAACATATAAAAAAAAATCTAAAAATGAAATTAAAATAAGCACTAAATAATATAACAAATGCATATCAGTGCACTTAAATCTAATAATAAAGATAGTAGATAAAGTTATTTTGATTGATGACATATACTAAATATATCAGATATTTGATAAATAACAAAATAAACTATAAATATTATAACTAATAGATATCAAAGCTTATATATATGTTGATATAAAACATTGTATAAAAGATAAGAGACAAAATTTTATTTACTGAATATTCGAATGTTCGTGATTTTTAATAATGAAACTAAAATAAACCATATATAATATAAAAGAATTCGGATAATTCCAAACTATCGGGAAAAAAATAAATTTCTAATTACTCGCGAATTCGAATTACAAATAAATTGAATTTCATTAAAATAATTTTAAATAAGAATTTAAAGTGCACAGAAAAATTCTAATTATCGAAGAATTCGAATTATAAACAAAACTGAATCTTGTTACCAAAATATTAAATAAGAAATTCAGGGTTAAAGAAAAACTACGCATTATCGGAGATTTTAAATTTTACTTATATGTATCTATTGTTAATAACTATAAAAATATCGAAGGAAAAAAAATTAATTATTGAAATTTTATTGAATGAATGCATATTCTCAATTATATGGAATTTAATGATAAAACTAAAATAAATTACAAATAATGCTGAAAACCTTAAGCTAACGCACCGAGAAAAAAAAAATTCACATTACTTAAAGATTCGAATTATAACAAATTACTTAAAGATTCGAATTATAAACAAAACTGGGCATCGTTAAAAAAAGATTATATAGAAAATTCAAGGACCCAGAAAAAAAAATCAAAAGGTTTTCAAAATTCAAGTAAAAATTGAAAGTTAAGCCGAAATATCATTGTGCAAACATTGATACAAGATTATATTGAAAAAAACAATAGTAAATGAAGTTTTTCAACAGATGCGTTAAATCTACAAGAATTTTAATAATAAAATTAAACTAAGCAACTGTCACCTAACTTTCAGTACCTAATAATTTTCATCGTACACATCAGAACTATTTTGAACAGAGAATCAACGTGAATTCAAAGCTTTCTAATTTTTTTTGGACTATTAGGTAATAAAAAAAAGTTAATGGAAACGTTTTTTAACGAAATCGTGATACTGAATGCACATGCGCAACAAAATGAAACGAAGGGCCGATAATTTTCGGGAAAAAATAATACATATTAGTCAATCTAAGTCCTTGTAAAAGATCTCGGAAAAATATAATTTAAATTGTAATCTTCAACATCCTTTAAGAGTTTTCATATTTCTTTATTAGTAATATTTGAAAAAAAAATATATATTCAATCTATTATATTAAAGTAAAGAAAGGACATTGGAGAAGATATCTAAAAATTTCATATTGAAACTTTGATGTGAATATAGCAAGACACAACGCAAAATTCATAAAAGGTGGTTTATATCAAATAAAAACACAAAGTGAAATATAATTTATCAAAGATTAAATCATTTCTATATTCAAATAAAAAAATATCGTATGCTTTCGAATCGTTTGCAATTTTTAATTTTTTTTTTATTTGTAAGCCAATTTTCAAATAAAAATAGATTTGTGCGGGAACAAGGCTGAAAAAAAATTAATATTTCATCTTTTATTTAATATACTTTTTAAATAAATTCCATAATTAAAGGTTTATAAGCATGTACAAAATTACATTAAACAAAATTTACGAACTTTATATTTTTTTATGAAATACAATTTGCAACAGTCTTAACGTTCGTAAATTATTTTATATCGAATGTTGAACGTTATTTAATTTAATTTTAAACAAAAATCATTTAGTAAAACCGTTAAAAAAATTACACTTAATATTATACCTGCTTTTTCATATTTAATTTCGTTTTCTATTGAACAATTTGACTAATTTAGTTAGATTCATCGTCTCCATTTGAAGAAAAACGAGGTTATTTAGGAATAACCTATCCATTTTTGACAGTCTAGGGAATGATTACATTTGTTGAATGCCCTTGGTGATAAATTTATTGAGGATCCTTGAAACGAAATTTCCTGAGGGGTCCTCTGAAGCATTATATATAAGTGCTCATACATTTCGATATTTCAATCATTATGTTTAAGAATTTTATACTTTTGCGTACTTCTAATATTTATAATTACATTTTTACAAATAATTACACTAGTATTCTTCATATTTATATAGTTAATTTTGATATTCTTTGTTCTATTTCAGCTATTTAATTTTCATATCTTAAATATGTACGTTTAAATCAATGTTACTGAAAATAAGTTAAGGATTCGTTGCTTAAAAGCAAATGTATTTGGCTCTTTCTAAGCGGTATTAGTTTGTGTATTACTATTGAATAAATAACTATTAAATTTAATGAATAATGAAGCGAAAAAAATTATTAATTTAGTACTAAATGTTAAAATTTTATAAATCATAATTTATAAAACTAAAGTAAATTCTTTAATAAATTTAAATTTCGAGGGCCCTATCATGCGCTGTGCTTTTCGTTTAATCTGATCCCGCCATAATCGGGACGCGAAGTTTGCAATGGCAGATTTAACGTCCATTATAAATCTTTTTGTAGAACTGTCTCTGATTTGCCGACCTAATAACTCTAAAATATCGGCATCATATAACGTAGAAATAAATATGAATTTCTCATGTTTTATACGCAAAATTTTGAGTAAAATCATAGCTCCCGTAGATAATTTCAATCTTAGAAAAGAATACAATTGACCGAAAGAAATTGTGATAGAGAAAGAATGAAACTAATTATAAAGAATTCCCTTCAATCCATTGAGCTAATAACAAAGACGACGATCCAATCAAAATGCTTTTTTAACGTCTCTGTTGGAAATGTTTTTATTATTCTAATTAGAAACTTGGGAACATCTAATAATAAATCAAAATATCATCCAGTAACAAATCCAAATTTGAAAATTTTATTCACCAAATTAATTATTATACTTTTTTTTTATTTAATGAAGTTTTTCCTATCTAGCCACTTTTAATATAAATTGCTTTTTTAAAACTTAAATATCTATTATCTATTATCACTCGTTTTGATATTGACGCGAACTAATTAAGTTAAGTCAGTAAAGCGGGGTGGGGGGTATGTTTTATGTTCATCTGAAGGAAAATTCCGTATTTCAATAGAACAAAAGGGGGATATAGAGAAAGGAGAGGGGATAGTCTGACTAGCAAAAATAAGCTGTAAATCATAATTTTTTTAAAGTATATCCAAACGGTTTTTCTTCACTTTTTTTACAAATGCAATATCCAACTTTTTTCAAAGACTTAATTGCTATAGCAATAATGTACAGTATACGAATCCTTATTTTTTATCCATATAATTTCTAACTTTTTCCCAAAATATATTGCATACACAATAATAATGCCATTAACATTGCATAAATTCGATTTTTTTTGTGTTTAAGATACATTTACACTACTGATTGCTGAATTACAAATTTAACTTCAATTGGCAAAAAAATTTAAGCAAGTATTTACTAAAATTAACTTTCAACTGATACATTTACCCTTACGCAAAACGCTGATAAGCATATGTACAGCTACTAAACAGTTAAAGATATATTATTCAGTGCTTTTATTTCAAACTAATGTGAGCATTAACATATTCTATTTTAGAATCCTTTTCTCAGAGAATGCATTCATTAAAACTTTCATTATAAGTCACCTCTCAAGAAAATTCAAACATAAAAACACTGAGATGTACATGCGCAGTAGAGTTTATACTAATTTGAACATCGAAAATGAATCTATATTCAAAAGAAAAGCCTCAAAACATCTATTCGTGTGTGCGCAACAAAGCTTATATTTATTAAAACTTTCATGCTGAGTCTGTACTCAAAGAAAGCCATAATAAAAATGATGAATTACGCATGTGCGGCAAAGGGTGTATTTATTCGAACTTTCATAGTGAGTCTCCAATCGAAATAAAAACGGAAAAACACTGAAATTTTCCTAGTGTGTCTCATTTGAAAAAGATTCAAGCAAAAAACTGAAATGTGCATGTGCAGAAGAGTTTATATTCATTCGAACTTCGAAAATGATTCTGCAATCAAAAGAAAAATCTCCACACACATCCCATGAAAAAATAAATAAATAAAATAATAAAATAAATAATAAAAACACTGAAAATGAAAAGACGCTGAAGTGCGCATATACAACTGAGTATATATTCATTTGAACTTTCATGATGAGTCTCCATCAAAAGAAAAGCGCAAAAAAAATGTTGAAATGCTCATGTACAACTGAGTATATATTCATTTGAACTTTCATGATGAGTCTCCATCAAAAGAAAAGCGCAAAAAAAATGTTGAAATGCTCATGTACAACTGAGTATATATTCATTTGAACTTTCATGATGAGTCTCCATCAAAAGAAAAGCGCAAAAAAAATGTTGAAATGCTCATGTACAACTGAGTATATATTCATTTGAACTTTCATGATGAGTCTCCATCAAAAGAAAAGCGCAAAAAAAATGTTGAAATGCTCATGTACAACTGAATATATATTCATTTGAACTTTCATGATGAGTCTCCATCAAAAGAAAAGCGCAAAAAAAATGTTGAAATGCTCATGTACAACTGAGTATATATTCATTTGAACTTTCATGGTGAGTCTCCATCAAAAGAAAAGCGCAAAAAAAATGTTGAAATGCTCATGTACAACTGAGTATATATATTCATGCGAATTTTTGTAATGAGTCTAGATTAAAACAGCAAAAAACGTTGAAATGTGCGTGTAAAATTCGGCACATATTCATGCAAACTTTGATTATGAGTCTCCATTAAAAGAAAAAAGAAAAAACATGCAAAACGGAGTAAATTTTCATTCGAACTTTCATAATAAATTTTCACTGAAAATGCGCATGTACAACAAGGTATATATTCATTCGAACTTTCCACTGAAAGAAAAGGGCAAAAAATGCTAAAATGCGCATGTACAACAAGGTATATATTCATTCGAACTTTCCACTGAAAGAAAAGGGCAAAAAATGCTAAAATGCGCATGTACAACAAGGTATATATTCATTCGAACTTTCCACTGAAAGAAAAGCGCAAAAAATGCTAAAATGCGCATGTACAAAAGAGTTTATATTCATTCGAACTTTCATGATGAATTTCCATTGAAAAAAAAAATTGAAATGCGCATGCACAAATATATCATTCGAGCTTTCATGATGAATCTGCACTCGAAATAAAAACGGGAAAGCATTAAAATGTGTATATACAGCAAAATTTACACTTATTCAAATTTTTATGGCGAATTTCCACTCAAAAGAAAAGCGCTAAAATACTGAAATGCGCATGTGCAACATATTTGTATACATTAGAATTTTTATGATGAATTCTTCACTCAAAAAAGAGTACTAACTATTGTTAACTAACTTAATTACGAACTACAGTAACAAATTTAAAAAGTTTGAATCATTGTATATCAAGTTTTGTAGAAAATATGACATATTTGCTCCTTGCAAAAGTTAATAGAAAAAAATGCATACGTTTAAAAAAATAAGTAATTTTTCGTGAATTACATTCAGATTGTACACGCCAGTACAACAAATCACACAACGCGTCAGGGTTTTTATTTACTAATTCTTAAAATGGATGAGATTCAATCAATTAATTATCAGAACGTGTTTAAGCCTAATATTTCCGATTCATCAAATTATTAACTTTGAAAGTCATCTTGCTTCTTTTATTAGAAAAAAAGCTTATTATCAAGTTTTTATTTTTTCAAACATCTCATATATTTTTAACAATTCAAAAAATATCAATTGGTTTTTAGTTGATTTATTTTTAACTAACAAAACTTTGATAGTGAGATTGCTCTCAGTAAAAAAAATAATAGCTCTCTTACAGAGTAAAACAATGTTCTTTCATGGTTTTGTCAAAATATAATTGATGCAATCATAATTCAATCATAATTATTATCTTTTTGCAATCATAATTATTATTTTATAATTATATTTTTTTATTATGAAAAAAAAAACTATAATTCTATTTTTTAGATACAAATTATGTTTATGTTACTGCTTTTAATCTTTGGAAATATAAATATTTAACAACTTTAAAAGATCGGTTTTCATTCAGTCAGCCGCAGTTTCCAATTCATTTATCGGATAAGGTCCTCATTTTGGCAGACGATAATTACTGTTCTGAATTCATGAAATAGAAACATTAAACAAAATATTGCGTATATTTTGTTTAACTTTCCTGTTCATTTTTACAATAACAACAAGGAAAATACAACAAAGCGGCTGTGGAAATGCCACTAAAATAAAAAGTACAATTTTTTGAAGTTTTTTTTTTAATATAATCATAGCAATTTTCCAAGAGTTTTTAAGAAAATATTTAAGGAATATATTTAAAGCTATTTTTATTTTCTTATAATTTAGATTTGAAATTCTAAAACATTTTTTTAAACTCATAGATGGAAAAAATAATCTATAGTAAGTGTACATGTATATATCAGAAAATTTTAAAATTTTCGGAAATTCTTCATTTAAATTTAAACGCAATTTATAGCTATTACTTTATTTTTGATGAACGAAAATTAAATGGAATTATATTGTTGTTCTTACGTTCAAACAGCAGTTTTCCTTGAAATGTTATCTAAATCAGCAATCTATGAATTTTTTGGAGAAATATCATTTGAATTTTTGTGAAGATTTACCAAAATTCTGCCGCGTTTTGCTGGTTAAAATTTGTCATTCACAATCTCGATGAAATATGAAAATTGTAGAAAAAAATGTATTTAATAACAGTATATGCAAAATACTGCATGTATTAGAAAACTATGTGCATAGTAGTGATTTTGAGATGTCACTGTAGTCTTAGAACAATTTAAATCAAGAATCTTAAAATTTTTTACAATGGCAATCTTGTTTCCAAGTAGAAAAATATTTACATTACAATTGCTAATTTGTATTGCTAAATTGCTAAATTTGTAACAATAGAAATTGCCATAAAGTTGGAAAATAAAAAAGAAAATGATACACTGTAAATTCTCGATTATTGGGTTATTAATATCAAAATTAATTTTTAAAATTCAGTATCAAAAGAAGTGGTTTAAAACAAAATAAAGGTTGATTTTTGGTAAAAAATAAATTGAAAACATAACTTGTAAGAAAATCTGCTATTTATAGTCATAATTGTATGTATATATTTCACACTATAATTAACAATTTTTAAAATGTATTGTCCTTGTTTGTATGTAACTTTTTTCGTTCATTTTTGGAAATTATTTGCTGAATCGAGTGTCTCGGCAGCGAATTCAGCAGATAATCTGTAGTTTGCTCAAACTAAAACATTTTCAAAAGCATTGTCTTTGTTGGTATTATCCTTTTTTTTTTTTTTTTTGTCATTTTTGTGGATTATCCGCTGAATTCTTTTATCTGGAGTTACCTGATTCCTATGTTGCAAATAATAGATAGGTTGCAACATTAATTTATAAGAATATTAAACAACTGAGTTCTAATAAATTTTAATGGATTTAAAGCTGAGATTATTTTTTAATAGTTGTTACTTGATAAAGTTGATATAAATATGAAAACCTTTACGGGGTTTCGTGACAGCAAACTTTTTTCATGTCATCAATTTAAGACACCTTTAACTTCAAACGAAGTTCCTTGTTTTGCTAAGAAAACCATATCGGAAAAAGAAAAGATTATGAATTATCAAATCAATATTAGGAACAATTTTAATTGATTAAAATTGATATAGTTTTTTTCCCATGAGCATGTATGTTGCATTTGCTTATCTGATAATTAAATAGAATAAATTGTTATCCCAATTTATTGATAAAACTTTTGGAAAATAAAAATTTATCTTTACAAATTATGACTTCAAATTTTCTCTGCTTTAAAAATTATATATATATATTAAGAAAATACAACAGGCAAACGATTTTAGCAGTTAAAAATATTTGAACTAACTTGAAAACGATTTTATTTTGTTTTTAAATGTTTTTAGCGTTATTATCTTCGACTCTGAACATTTACAGCTGCAGCAAATGTTCCAAGTTGTAAATATTTAATTAGAACATCTGTAAATGTAAATTATTCGTCGATTTGGAAGTTAATATACTTAAGTCCGTTGAATATATATTAAGATAGGCTAAAATAGAGATTAACTTATTACGTAGCAAGAATGATTAGAACAAAAGAAAAAGTTATTACTTAATAAGCTAATAAGCCTGTCAATCATTCATCGGCCATTTTAGAGTTCAAAAGGTGACTTTCGAAATAATAGACGAAACGTAATTAACTTTTGCAAAGGTTCTTTAAAAAAAAAAAAAAACATATTTCAACATTTCATTTTTATTTTGAATATTACTAACAGCTTAGCTGTTTTAATTGTTGTATTTGCTTTAAATGAAAAAAAAAAATTAAAAAATAAGATTCATAGGTGTAACAAATGTAAATCGAACTCATGATAATTCACGTGCGATTGTTCGATTTACGGATTAATCGTGAAGCGTATTTTATTTATTTTTCTTCCAGTGTAGATGTTCGTGAGAATGAAGTAAAAAAAAAGGACAAAAAAAATTAAATACACGTGAAATAAACTCTTACAAATGGCAACACACGTGTCAGAAACTTTTCTTGTATCTCAATAACTAGGTTTATAATTTGTATTTTTGTAATAAAAAACTAAATATTTCCAATATTTTTTTTTCTTCTTTTTTCTCGTTAATTCTCGCGAATTTTTGTGCTTATTAAGCACGATTAATAGAATGTTCGCCGTAGACACAATCAATTCACAGCGTTCAGCTGAACGTATTGGCGAATACCCGTATTAAATGAACATTGTCATTAGGAAACAAAAGTATTCGTTACTTCGGAGTCAACTGCGACTGCATGACGCGTCAAAACTGATAAAAGCCTAGAAACAAACACTTCGACAAGTCGATAAGAAAACGGACTTGAAATTCTTGAACTGACATCTTTTCAGAAGCAAAAATAGCACATTCCAGAAGATATTTCATTAATCCAGTCAAACTAAAAGTAAAAAATTCTGTTAAAAGTGTAATAACGTTTAAAGCAACACTTCTTGGAACTTTAGATGGTGAAACTGAAATAGTTTTAAACTATATTGGCGTCATAGAAATTTTTTGTCAGCACATAAACACACAACTCGTTCATTCCCTCGCATAGGAAAAATATCGAAGAAAAAGACACAGTCAACAAAAAATTCTTCTTCTAGATTTTGACGAATCTCCAATTTTCAGATCTTTCCGAGTCACAATTTTTTTTACAATTATATTTGTCCGCCTGAGAACATTTTAATTCGAAAATGCAACAAACAGGACATGTGAAATTTGGTACGCGGTCTTTACAAGAAAATTGTAAATGTTTCTCGAATTTCAGATGAAATTTGTCTGTCCGTGCTCTTTTACGGGAACACAATAATTCAACCAGCTAGAGAAGTGAAATTAAGCATGCGGTTTTATAACTAGAAATATAAATTTGTCAAATTTCGGATAAATTCGTCGCTGAGACAACTGGCTATCAGTCAGTCCATCTGTAACTAACAAGAAATGGATGAAAGAATATGGCAGGCAAAATTTAAACATCAAGGCGATTATTATTTGTTTCCGGCCAAAATCCGTCACATACTATTTATGCAGAAAATGCAACAAGTAAGGTGCCTGAAATTTGGTGATGACATCAAAAAATTGTTGATCTGTATTGATTGAACTTACTTAACACTGTGAAAGTAAAGATACTTCAATAAATCGCCATATATGAAAAAAATATTATTGTTTTGATAGCATTGGTATGGTGCTATAAAAGGTTTCTTAGTATCGTTTGATGATAAATGTGGAGTGACTATTTACTGGTCAGAAGTCTCTGAAACCCATTAGGTGGAATTTTCTAATGACATATAGTGAATTTTTGATTAATAAAATGTGACTAAATGTAAATAATAACACAAACCAATAAATAAAGACTCCAGAAAATTTCAAGCAATAAAGACTTTATCAATGCATTATATTAGCATCAAAATAGGAAAAATATCAAATGAAAGACTAGGATAAACATATAACTCATTTTGACTATTTGTCCGGCATATGTACACACACAGAAAAACTAAAAAAAAAGGGCAAAAACCAAGTACTCTTTAAATATCACTGGATACAGTAACGTAACACAAGGTATACGGTTTCACATCTGCAAGTGCTTAACTTTTCAATTTTTGTGCAAAAATTACCACTTCTGAACCTTAATTCTCTTATTATTTACTCTACAATGAACTGCTGAATTCAAATCTGTATCGTATTGAATGCACTATCTCTTTAATCTAGATTTGTGAATTACTAAATAATATAAAATAGTTTTCAGTCGAAAATTGTGAGCGACAAATGTGCTCAAATACTTAAATAATTATCTAATTCTATGTAGGAAGTATTTTTGTACAAAATACGGTTTTTGATGAATTCAGCGTTCAAATTAAGCTCTGAAAAATGAAATCACATGAAATGTACAGATAGCAGAGTCAAATATATTACAAATCGTACTTATCCAGTTATAATAACACAATACTTGAGATTAGAATTATTTTGAAACACACAATAAAACAGTCATATACAATAATTTTTGTCTTATTGAAAAATAAATAAGATACCAACAAAATGTACCGACAATATAATATTTCCAAAAACTCTGTCGTTATAAAGAATATAAACTGCAAACGATAAAACATTTAAATTCAAATGATGAAACATCAAAGTCTTAAATAAATAACACCTTTCTTAACTTTAAATAAATTCGTTTGGTCAAAAAAATTATTTAATTAAATGACAATATTTTTAATAAATATTTAATTAATTTCATAATATTAAACTAAAATCTCTCATAATTTATAAATAAATTAATAAAGTTATATAATATGCACGCTAGACAGCAATAAACATGACATCAACTATTTTTTTAAAAATTGCTCAAAGAGTAACTGTTAAAATAACCCAAAAACTCTTAATTAAATAAAACATTGGATCATTCGTATGAATATTTAATAGAACAACAGAAAAAATAGAAAATTCGCTGAAAAAAGCAGATTTTTTTTTATCCTATATTTCTTATAAATAACTGCTAAAATTTTAAAACTTTCCATTATTATTTTTGTAGTTTACTGCCAATAACAATAATTTCTTGTAATTGGCTGCTAAGTTACAACTAAACAATAAAATATTACAATAATAAAGAAATGCTTTTTTTTTTCTTGATAGTTATTAAACCAAAATACATTTTTTAAATGGATATGTATGTATACAAAAGTGGCAACACGTTAGTTCAATAATTTATATTGTATTAAGACTCAGCTAAAAGAAATTTTAACGAAGCAAGTATGGGATCTTAGGATCTTAAGACATTCCATGTATATCTAATTTTTTTTTATAAAAAAATATTTTAAAAAAAGCATTTTAAAATAAAGCATTCCGTTAAAAAAAATACAGAATCAATTTTTTTTTCTTAACATAATCTATAAGGTATACTAGAATCATAATAAGCGTACTTTTTTATGCATGCGTAGAGGGGTAGGGACACCGTTATACATCATAGCGTTTTTCCCCAACATTCTTTGGGGGAGAGAGAGGAAGGGATGACGTAGCAAACAATGCTAGGAAGGTTTAAAACGCTTTCATCTACTAAACAGTTTCTTTTCTGTAATGACTTTGCCGATTTCCAAAATCGATACCGATTTTTTTTTTCTTCAGCAGGCAATTGACGAAAAGCTAGAACTATTACCACCGTTTGATGGACGTTCTTTCATCAGTTCTCTCCACCCCTCTCTCACAAAGTCAACTAACTTCCAAACGAATCTTGAAACAGAAAAGGAGTGCAATTCCGGACTAAGTAATGGTCCTTCTGTCCATTAACTGAGGGGGGGAGGGGAATGAAATGGTATTAACTAACTGGAACAGCACTATTGTAGCGAGTTCGGGAGCACAAAAAATTCATTTATTTTACGGAAGTTATAGTACGTTAAGTACGGCTTTAAGAGTGTTAGTTTTATATGTAATATTATGCCATCCATATATACTATTAAAAAACGTAACAAAAAATGGAAGAAAATGTAATTAACTTAAAATAAATAATGTTGTAGATAATTTAGTCGAAAAAAATTTCATTATGTTACAGGTTTAAATGATACAATAAAACAAAAATTTGAATGCATATGGTTGGAAAAAAAAATGAATTAATTTACATTACTACTAATAAGCCCTAAGAATATAAAAATAGAAATTGTCGTTTATGTTCATATACGTAGTTACTAATTCAATAGATTTAGTTAGTTTAGACCAAGTTATTTAATTAATTCGAACAGTACCAGTATAGCAAAGTTTTCAACTCAAAAAAGAAAAAAATAATAATAATTTAAAGCATGAACGTAGCGATAGTGAAGGAAGGATTTGAAGAAAAGTTAAAAATAATTTTTATCTTAAATTTTAACTTAATATAAGATAGGAAATAGGAAAATAGTTTTAAAAGAATGTTGATAGTATCATGGTTCTTCTTTTTATAAAGCATTGATACCAGTACTAAATTTCATAAACAATACGACTGTAACGAATTTGGAACGCAAAATAACCGATATTTTAGAAATTAAAATAAGGTTTTAAGAATGAACTTTCTAAAAATGGGAATTGCTGTTTACATTATATTCAGAATTATCTGTAAGAAATTAAGCAAATAAAAACAGAAAAAGTTTGATGAATTAAAATTTTACGCCTCCATATATACTTAATGTTTTTATAGCTTTATTTTATGATGAGGCGTGGCGGTTAAATTAAAAGCAAATAAATAATATATCGAATTAAAACCTTTTTTTACACTAACGTAATTTTTCGTTTGGGTGCTCTTGTTTTCAAAAATACATTTAGAAATGTGAAAACAATCGGATAGTTTTACGAAGCCTTGTTGCAAATAAAAATAGTACCTTATGTTTCACTGTAATGAATATATATATATATATATATATATATATATATATATATAATGATTCTAACATCTGAACAAAAAAAAAACATTGCTATTGAAAATAACACAAAAACTCTAATAAAAAACAATCAGTTGTTACTTTAAGAATACGGTCGACATAAAACACATTGAATAGCTAAAAAGAATTCTTTGATTACTTTATTTTACATCCTTTCTGTAAAAATGTAAACAAATAGTAATAATCCATGAATTTTTTTTTGTCTGATTTTGTATTAAAACATATACATGCCAAGTATTGCATATTTAAGAATCTTTTCAGTAACTTTTATTTAAAAATATTCTGTGCGAAGTTAAATCAAATATTAGCAATGTCAAGTTCATTTTCAGATCAAATAATAATTGTAGAACGTGAGAATTAAAATAAAAAGCATCTAGACATCAATTACATTAAACAAGCATACTACACATCAAGTAACGGTGTTATGTTTAAATAAATATGTAACAAATAATATTTGATCTGCTCTTTTTTCGCGAAAAGATCAATATTTTTATTTACACCTCTCGTTATACAAACACTATATGAACCACATGAAAGTCACCTACAACTGCGAACTAGAACATGGAGCACAGAAGTCGCTATTTATTTTGATCGGAAACAGACACGCAACAATAAAGCCAATAAAGCAAACATAAAAAAAATGTTTATTCGTTCTGATCACGAATTATTTATAAAAGCATAACAGGCAACATTGTTTTTTACTCTTGTTTCACGTGATAAAAATCGAAATCGAACGAACTCGTGTTGTTTTATAAACAGAGAAGAATTAATGGCGATAAATTCGTTCGAATTAATAATGAATATGCCGTCTTAATTAATGATTGATAATTCCGTCTTTGAAAGAATCAGTATATTAAAAATAAAGGCATTTCCTCTTTCATGGCAAATATAAATAATTAATATCAGAAATAGAAGTAGGATATTTGTCGAAAAAAAATCCAAACTTGCTTACCGAGAGTTTCCGAAAATGAAATTCGTTTAAAAATCGTTTGCGATTACATTTTATCCTTAGCGCTTGGCAATGGAAATGAAATTATGTTATCTTTAGCATTTGGCAACATCAATGAATTTTTTTAAAAATTCCTTTTTCAAATTCATGTTCTTGTGATTTTTTTTTTTTTTTTCCTTTTTATATGGATAATTTTTTATGATTGTTATATACTATTCGCTGCATTATCATATTTTATATAAATATCTTTTACAATGAAAAAATATTTACCCGATTTTTTTTTCCTTTGGAATTAATGACTTTTGAACCGATTAATTGAATTCGAAGTTACTACCAACGGATTTTCAGTTTTTATCACAAAATAAAAAATATTTAAAATTAATCAAGTGAATGGTTTTATTTTTTGATTGTCGCATTTAAATACAATTAAATTTTGCGTGTCTGTTTTCCTCCATTTCTCTTTGCATAATGTATTATTGCAAACAAATAACGGAAAAGATTTCAACATTTTCAATTTCCAACATAATACTTGACCTTGGTACACAAAATCAATGACATTACTTAGGCAGTTCCATGTTCGGTCGCTGTCAGCACGTCAAGTTTCACTCATTATTCCATTACCGTTTTTGGTTGAGGAAAATGTGTTCGATTTTCAAAAAAAGGGGGTTCTTTCAAGGTTTAAAAACTGAAATAGGCTAAACAAAATTTCGTTACGAAATAAATATTTTTTTTTCCCCGTAGTGATACATTACATCGATTTAAAAAACAGATAACGGACATTTCACGAGTTTTAATTCAATTATCAAATTTCTTTTGCTATATATTAATTTAATAATTGCAATAAAAAGTTATGATGCATCATTCTTAAAAATAATATAATTAATTAATTTTTTAAGGAAAAATCATGAAATCCTGATATTGCATGCGATATTTTTTTTTATTTAATATATTTGCATCATTAGAGATTTATTTTTGCAACTGTCTTGTTTTTAGCTAAATTAATTAAGAATGCCAGGAAGTACAGATAAAATGGCTTTATGAGCCGACTTCTATAAAATGAAATCATTAAAAATTTCTTAACTTCTCAAATGTGAAGAAATGCAGAATTATATAATAGTCTTAAATCATATTTAGTTCTAATTCAAAAATATTTCAGTCTCTCATTTTTTTTAATATAAAGAATTTTTATCTAGTCTATTTTCAGAAAAAAATTTCTCAAATATTCACCGTTTAATATTTTAAATAAAAGTCTTTCAGAGCAATTCTATACGTATTGAACAAGACAATATTTATTAAAATGTCTAAATAAAAAAATAATATACTGAAAAAATATTGAATCAGAATAGTACAGTACTGTATCATTGATGATTTCGTACTCAGTATGTATTTTGTTTCAAAATATTTTGTAAGTTTCGACTAACCAGAGATAATTTTCATTTCATATTTATATACATGCTACAAATAGATGAAGGAGAATTATTAAAAGAAAAGAAAGCTATCATGTAAATTAGCAAGGAGCAAGTTGTCTTAAACCACGCCCTAAAGTAGGATTCCTTAGAATAATAAGAATTAGGGAGGAGACACTCTTTACAGATTCTTCCGTGTTTGTTAGTAAAAATAGAATAAAAACCGTTTTGAACATGAGCATTTCATTATAATTAAATTTCACTAAATTTATTATGAAAATGAACTGATTGTATCATTTTGAAATTGAAATTGAAATCTTGCATTACGCATAAGTAGAATTTTTCTTATCGATTAACAGAAAATTAGGAGGGGAAAAAAATCGAATGCTTTTTTTTAATATAATTATTTCTTTATATATCTTTTAATCTAATTTATTCTTTTTATTTAATATATTTTATATTTATTTTTAATATAATTCTTTTTTTAATTAGATAATAAATTAATGTTTTTTTTATGTTTTTTTTTATTGATACAACTTAGATATTGGAATAAAAATCGTTTGCTGCTTTGTACGATCATAGTTAGGAAATTTTAAGAGATCTTTAAAATAAAATCTTTCTTTATCATATACTAATTAATAAAATATTAAAATGCGCTCACTTTTCCCTCTTATCCGAAACAAATAAAATTTATATCTTATTATTTATTCTCTCGCATTTATTTTCTCGGAAACCGCTGAAAACCAGTACTAAGTTAGTCGAGTGAAAGCAATGGCGGCAATTTGTGATCAAGTCACATGAGAGGCCGGGCCCGTCGTTGATTGCCTCAATCTGGCGGACAATCAAGTTGGATGACCCGGCTAGGCGTCAGAGGTTGAAACTTTGAAACCAGGCAGCTGTGAACAGAGATTTCGCACTGCTTTTCACACGATTCAAAAACAAACAAATCAAGGAATTATCTTAAGAGGCGGAAACTTTAGTGCATGCGGTGACGAAAGTTAGTTTTTCGATAGATGCCGAGATAAATTGTTATTGATGATTTTGAGAAACAAAACAGTATTTGAGATTGATGGAAGTCAAGTTTTTCGGTAGATATCGAGATGGAATGCAATTAATGATTTTGAAAATCAACGCAAAGATTATTTTAGATATCACATATTTTCTTGTATTTTTAAACGTCGTCAATCGTCAGTCATATCAAACATACATTATTACAAATAATTTCAATTGTTTTCAAATGTTTGCATCCATTTTTTTCGGCAGATAACTAATTATAAATAGATATTTTCAGGAAAAGCGCAGATCGCATTTTAAGTGCTGAGAATCTTCGCTTTTAACTGCCAAGAAAATGCATTTCCAAAGAATATTTAAAAAATAAATCGATTTTTACATAAGGAAATGCTTTTAATTGAACAATGCAAAATTTTCGCTAGATTTTACGATAAAAGCATGGATAAATTTTAAGAAGTAAAATAAAAACTGTTTAAAAATTGAACAATATTTATGTTTAGACATTAGACATTCAGTTTAAAAAAAGATATAATGCAATAACAAAAAACAAAATTATCTCAAAAATTAATTTAGAACAAACTGCAAGCTAGGCATATCGACAAAATGAAAATCAGCTATCATTTTGATGTAAATTAATGATTATATAAGACCATCAAATTCTGTTTTGTTTTTTTAACTCCTGCAAGCGAATAATTTTGAACTTTCAAAAACAAACAATATGTTTTGGAAACCAAACATTTAAAATTTTCTCATTTCAAAAAGATTATTTTCTTAATGAAGTCGGAATCAACAACAATTAAAAAAATACATTTACTTCTTAAGAAAGAAAATAAAATACATAAGAAACGGTTTAGAATCCATATAAAATTTTCAGAATTGACGCAAACGATTTCGTATGTAATGATTTTTTTAAAATAAATTTAACAAGAAATAAAGGAAGTTAAAAACTATTTATGTAGAATGCAAATAACTATGGAAAAGAAAGTTCTTAGTAATCACAGGAACAAGAAAAACAGCAAACACCATAATTTAAACAACGTTCTTCTTTCTTAGTTAATCCATTCACGTAACAAATAACAATAATTTTTCAGGACTTTATAATTTGTAAATTAAATGGAAAAAAAGAATAAATATAAATACATTTATTAAATTACTTCTACTGGCATTTATGAATTTTATCATTTAATTAAGTTACGATACTTATTTTAAAACAAATGTGTGATTTTAGACAAGTGTAATTAATTAATTTTTTTGTGAAAAATATTTCAGATTTAAATCAAATAACGAATTTGATTGATTTCTAAAAATTACGAATGGCAACAGATAAAAAAAAAAAGATATTTATTCTCTCGCTAAAGAAATAAATCATTTTGAAAGCAAAAACTGAAAGTGAAAAAAAAAGTATGAAAATAACAGTGGATCAATTCCTGAAACCTCATAAAAACTTGGGTATCTCGCTACACTGTTTGAACAGAAACGCTACTGCATTTTCAGCGGAGCTCCGATTCCCGCGAATGCCATAAAATTTCATTTCCAGTTATGGGAAAACCGACTTTGACAAATCGATCCTGCACAACCTCGCTCTAAAATTGTAAAAGGCAGCGGATTTCCGCCGATTGTGGTGCCCTACGGAAGAACGGAATCATAAAACATTTCGACAACAAAACTAAGTTCTAAATCGTCTGCGCAACATTTGTTCCAAATTCCATTCAATATTATTCAAATACAATTGCTCTCAAGTAGTTTTGTAATGATGTAAAATTTGAATATAATGGAATGTTCTACACAGGTCATATTTTTTTTAAGAACAAAAGAACCCAATATTTAGAATAACCCGATAAATTGTATTTAATGCAAAAATCTTATTTTATTCTTTTATGGCCGAATTATCTAAAGTTATTAATTAACATCATAAATAGATGCAATATATTTATTATTAGAAAAAAGATCCAGACTTGCTTGTTGAAATTTAAAAATGGAATTCGTTAAAAAATCGTTTACGATTAAATGTTGGAATTTTATCTTCAGCGTCTGGCAACGCAAATACCATTATGCTATATATTCAACGTTCAGCAATATCCATGAATTCTTCAAGAATTTTTTCTTAAATACATATTCTGTTTATTTTTCCTTCGTGTATGGACTATTTTTTGAAATTGTTATGTATTATTCGATTACTCGTTACATTAAAATGTGAGTTTTTTTTAATAGAATGCAATTATACTAAAAATTCAGTTCCAAATTTTATAAAACTTTATCGTTTGCATAATATTTGTCCCAAATTCAGGTCAATATTATTCAAACAATTTGAAATACTTTCGATAACAATGCATTGCTTTTAATGGAATGCTTTATGAAAAGCAGATATACATAAAATTTTAATAAAAATTTTGGCAAAATCGCTTTTGTTCCGATATATTACCACTTAAAAAAATTTTTCCACATTGAGTGAAAAAAAAATGCGATAGTGTTGTGCATTTTTATAGCTGAGTCTTTTTGTTTATAACAACAAAACTTCTGATTTTTTTAATAGCAAATTTTTTAACCAGCGTTATTTAATCTAGAATTTTACATTTTTCCAATCTGGCAAAAGCTTTCTTAAAAGTATAAACGCATATTGAATAAATAATTAATGTTTACACTTAAAAGAACGTTCTTACTTTAAAATTCATAAAAATTATAAATCGATACATGTTAAATTCAAAAATTTGAAATTTTTAGTCAATGAACTTGAGCTATAATAACTTTTGAGCAATTAACTACAATTCCATTGCTGTCTAAAAATTAAAAATAAATATTTAGAAATTTCATTTAAAAAAATTCATTTATAAGAAATAATGACCAATAATGAAATTGCATTTTAAACAAAAGATTAGAATATAAACGTCATTTCTGAATATAGCAATTGTATCACAAAATTAAAACGTTCAACTGGATAAGTACGATTAGAGATATTATGATCAGCAGCATATACATAAAATGATAAATTAAAAAAAAAATGAAATAAAAAATGAAACACTAACCGCTTCCTTGCACTGTGCACGTTACCATCTTGACAAACATTGTCCAAAATAAAATTAATCAATATTCATCAATTTGAAAAAAAAAGCACTATTTTCAAATATGTACAGCTACACTCACATCATTCCTGTTTCTTTCAGTTTTCCTGTGCCTGACATCCGGCATCGCATATTTCAGTCTATCCCAAAATTGTTTCTCACCCCACCTGAGGACCGGACTCTGCTTCATCCACAGCCGGATATCGGAGTCCACCTCTTGGGGATCCACTTTTCCCAGGGCTATCACTAATAGTCTGTGTTGACAAGCACTAAGCACTTCTCTGTGTGCTGATTTAAATTCGTAGCGGCACCACTCACTTTTTAGGAAGTTCTCGGAAAGTATCAGGATGGTACGTCTGCTACTCTCCATGGCTTCCATAATAGCGTCAGACATGTAACCACCGACCGGCAAATCCCTGTAGTGAAGGCACAGGCGATATGTCGGTACACCACACTCAAGCTCAGGGGCTAGTATCTGGGTGACAAATGCCTCGTCCTTTTTGCTGTAAGAGACGAAGGCGTCAAATAATTTGTCTTCGTCACCACCACCCCTTTGAGAAGCACGTCCTTTCCCGCCTTGGAAAAGGCGTATGCCGTACTTGGCGTAGAACCACACCCCCATCTCCTTCCTGAAGAAGATGATGAGGACGATGATGATTATCACAACGACCAGCACTGTTGAAGCGATGATGACAATTGGTATCATCTCACGCAAATCAAATTCTCGACGCATTGCAGTCGCCGTATAATTGTTGCACGCCGTCGTGTTGAAATCCAACAGGTAGTGGCTGCTGCTATGATTGTAGTGGCATTCTAGGTCATAAATATCACGAACATAATCCCCTTTCAGATGCAGAAACTCTTTCAGTTCGGCGATGAAGTAACAATCGCAGGTCCACGAATTGTAGGCTAGTTTAATCTCTTGTAGACGTGGGTTGTTGTTAAATAGCCACACTTGAAAGTGAACGATATAGTTGTGATCGAGGTGCAGTATCTCGAGGGATTTCAGAGCCATAAATGTGACATTACTTATGGTCGCTATCATATTGTGAGACAGATAAAGCTCTTGCAAGTGCACTAACCTTTCGAATTCGTAACCGTGGAGTGCAGTAAGACGATTATGGTCCAAATTTAGCACCAAAAGGTCACGAAGGCCGTTGAAAGTGCGATTATCGATGGTGTGCACATTGCTGCTATTAAGATAAAGGATTTTCATGTTTTTTCGACCGATAAAAGTGTGGCTGGACAAAGTAGGAATATCACTGCCATCCAAATACAATTCCGTCACATCCATGGGTATCTTTCTAGGAACTGAAGTGTGGCGTTTACCCCCACAGTCGACTATATTGGTATTCCAACTCTGATCGTAGTAGCAAGTGCAATTTTCGGGGCACACCATTTCGCAGTCGCAGGCATCGAACTCACAGCAATGGCACAGAGCAAAACAGTGGCTTTTATAGCTGCACAAAAACTGTGAGCTCTGGGCTCGGGTAAGGGGTACAGCAGATTCCTTGCGCTTAAATGTAAGACTGCACATGATCTCTTCGATATCAGTCATTCGGGGATACTGGCGAGATTCATCCAAAGTCGCCATTCTTTGGAGCCATTCCATGTTGCAGTCGCAAATGTATGGATTATCTGAGACAGTGAATTCCGGCAGAGGCCTGCGACTTGGAACTTCACTTAATCTAAAAGCATTCATCTCTAAAGTTTCTAAATTGTTGCTTTTCAACTCTACTCTCGTAAGATTCTGTTTGCCTAGAAACGTGAACGGTCGTATGTTTTTAATAAGGTTGTTATTCAAAAATAAAATTTCAATACTATTTGGTAGAGATGTTGCTTCGATATCAGTTATTTTATTGAAGGATGCATCCAAAGTTCTGAGTTTTAACACTGATTCTAACTCATAGTAGTTGCCTAGTGTCTCTATCTGATTATCGTGCACGTCTAGCCATTGTAATCCAATAGGAATCAAAGCATAGTCGAACCAAGAGATACGATTGGCTGAAATATTAAGCATCAGCAAATCATGGAGATTGATAAACAGGGAATTAATATCGGATATTAAGTTCGAATCCAATCTCAAAGCGTGCAGTTCTGGAACTTCGTCAAAAGTGCCTTGTTCTATCGACTGTACATTATTATTAGCTAAATTCAATATTCTTATAGAAGGTAAATCTTCGAAAACACCTTTGCTTAAATTACCTATCGAATTTCCAGCAAGCCTTAGACTATAAAGGACTCTCAAACCTTGGTACGAGGCATTTGATATCACAGATATCCGGTTGTTGCTGATATCAAGACTGCGAAGCTGCTGCAAGAATTTTATAGTTTTTGGCACTTCTATTAATTTATTCACATTTAAATTCAACTCTTGGAGATTCGTGCAGTTTTTTAAAGCTTCACTGTGAATTGCTTGAATGCTGTTCAAATCTAAGGACAACACCATCAGCATCTGCAAGCCAGTGAACGTCAAAGCATCGATATATGTCAAATTATTATGAGTTAGGATCAACGTCTGAAGATTGTACAGGGATGAAAAGGCATTATCAGCAATGCTTACTAACTCATTGTGGTGCAGCTGAAGCACTTGCAGGCTATACTGAGAGCGGAAAGTTGCAGACTCCAGATGCGAAAGCTTATTATAACTTAAGTCCAGGACAACCAACCGCGTCATGTCAGCAAAAGTGTCAGAGTTCAGCCACTGGCTAGACAGCGAATTGTGGCTCAAATCGAGGATCATCATCTGTTGCAGCCCAGAAAAAAGGCCGGGTGGTAACACACTCATAGAGTTATTTTGCAAATACAGTTCAGAAAGCATTTCAGAGCCCTTGAGAAATCCAGGTGGAAGGGCAATTAACAGATTATTAGAAAGATCTAGAATTTGTAGCTTACCTAGGCCGAACAAAGCAGTATCCTCGGCTCTGGAAATCCTATTCGAACGCAGGTAAAGCGTTCGAAGATGCCTCAATGCCGAAAATCCATGATCAGTAAGAACTTTTAGACGATTCGTGGTTAAATCCAGGTGTTGCACATGCACAGGACACGGTGTCCTATTGGTAGCGGCGAAACCTAAATTCACAACTTCACTGAAATCGTTGAAAGATAGATTCAAGTGTTGGAGATTCGGTAACGAACACAACAGGGATGGTGTCAATGCAGGCATGTTGTTCCGGCTGAGATCCAATCTAGCTAATTTTTGCAGAGACGATAAGCTACCAGGTATCACTTTCAGGAAAATCTCACCCCACTCGCTGTTGTAGGTCCTCACGGTCAAATTGACCAACTCGTTCAGGCCCCAAAATGCCTTTAAAGGAATTTCCTTCAGCTTGCAGTATTCGACGTGAAGAGACCGAAGTTCCTTTAAGTGGTGGAAAGAATTGTTGGCCAGTGCACTTTCGAATAACACATTCTCGCATTTCACTTTCAGACTGACCGTATTCTGGGGTTGAATTAGACTGAAGTTGGTGCTGTCGAACACTCCGTTGATAGTACGGACCGTGCAAGTGAGCGCGACCGAAGAAGATCCGAGACTTCCCGCGGCAGTCCATTCGCAGTCTTCGGGGGCCACATAGCCGCGGCCTGGGGTGGAAGACGACTTCGCCGTCGACGCGAGCACAAGTACAAGAATCCAAACACGAAGCATAGCTATGATAAGAGATTAATCCTATTGGCCAATCTGGTGGTCATCTACGATGCCCCGTATTCGCACACAGTAAATTATGTTGCGATTCTGGAATGCAAAACATCTTCCATAAATTTTGAGAATAACTTAATAAGATTTTTCACTGTTCGATATCACATAAACAGCTATCTATTTGGCTTCGAGAAAAATTAGTCAAAGGACAAAAAAGTTCGGTTTTCGATATTATGTCGTACCAAGCATTATTCTGGAGATATATCAATTCAACTGACAGATATTAAATTCACTCTTTTGAAGCAAATAGCACTAACAGTCTTCTGAACGTGTCCCGTCAGTCATAATTCGAACACTGCGAATTTGGCATCACAGGGACGAGAGAAACGGAATTAAAGCACACCACTTGCACTCAGGAACAAGAAATTCAGATTGAGGTCCTAATCGAGTCCGCGTCTCGCTTGCATTTACGGCAGCAGACACACAACAAGTCGATGAGTAAAACCAGTTTGATGTTGAAGCGGGGCTGCTGACTTTTGCATCACAACATTACGAGCGGTCGAACTCGGTCGGTTTCGCGTAAATCCATTGGCCAAGTTCGATAAGGAATATACAGGTCCAGTTCATGCTAAACACAAACTAACTTTCCACACTTCTGTTTTCAGAACGATAAAAATATTCGGGTTCGATTCAGAATTCTAAGTTATCACAGGTGAGGGAAAAAGGCGGTCCGTAAACAGTTCGCCGTCCCTCCCGTCCGAAGTGCCGCGGCGACGCCAAGTTAGCAAACGAGTTTCTGCTTTGAGGAGCGACGAGAATTCACTACCATCCTGCTCCGCCGTGCGTCACCTTTTGAGCGGAGTCGGAGCGAATTTTTCAGAGGAGTACTTTTTGGTCGAACCAATAGATGGCGCAATGTGTCCAGCTGGAACCACTTTCGTCGGGGGTGATTTGGGGTGAACGGTATGGGGATGGTTGGGAGATGACGTGTTTCGTGTTCTTTTTCCTGAGCAACTCCAGTTTTCTGTCAGATTTCATTCGAGTAGGGTGCACGATTGCGCTCTCCGCTGTTCTTGGTTCTGTTCTTTTCTGAAAGGGAAGAGGGTTTCAGTTAGGGAAATAAAAAATGGCTATTCGCACCAATTCAGTAAATTTGGGAATGCATATATTTTGTTTGAGTGGACTTTATTTTAAATTATGTGAGTAGTATTCTTTGTTAATTGAGGAATTAAAATTTATTCGATTTTTTTTCGTTACTTTTGCAGATAGGGTTAAAAAAAAGTTGGACGCGGTATTTTGAATGTGTAAGATTATTTAAAACGTAATGTTTTTTTTTCTTTCTAATTGATATTTGAAATTTAAATCCGGGGCATTTAATTGTGAAATTAAAATTTAATCGAACTTTTTTTAATCGTTACTTTTATAAACTGGATTCAGCAAACAAAAATAATTTTGTTTTGCGGTTGTGTATGCTACTTATAAAATGAATATACTAAGAATTTCAATGAATTTTTTTTTCTTTTATTTGTAGTTTAAACTAAATAAATAATCAAAATACAACATGCCATAGAATTAAAACATAAGGTATGTGTATTCAAGAAACTTACGTTTACTTTCATTTAAAATAAAAACTGTTTTTTTTTTATATATTTCCTCTTTGTTCTTTTTTTTTTTAATTTATTCTGTCTTTTTAACAATTTAAAAAGAAATTGTGCTAAGAAATGATTAATTCTTTTCAAGAATGCTTGCTTTCCTTACATTTTCAAAGATACAAATGCAATTTGGATTTCGTCCTATTATATGTTTTAAAAGCAACAAAATTAATGATTCATCAATTACTTTGAAAATCGTTTATAATACTACTATTTAATCATTTTTGTAATTATCACCTCAGATTAAGAGATTCTCAGAATTACGAACACCGAAGCTATTATTATTATTTTTAGTTCAGTTTTTTACTGAAAGTATTTTTATACTTAGCAACAATTATCGTTTGCATTTTTTTTTTTTTTTTCGCTTTTTTTATCCCTAGACTATTATGATTCACCCCGTAACTTCTTAAAAATTACTGAAACTTTTTCGGGTACGTTTATATGTTATTAGAACTTAAAATTTTTAAAATTAATTTAGCAGTATTTTGCGCTCAGTCCGCAGTCAGTGCGATAACTTAAGCAAATTGACGGATGGGTACTTTAAGAATAATCTAATAATTAACTTTAAGATATTTTTATGTTTATCAATATAAAAAATAGATTAAAATTTCAGTATTTTTTTTTTTTTTTCCTTGAATAATACAACGAAAAATTCTCAGGAAACATTTGATAGTAGAATTTTTTTTATCTTAGTTTTTAACGATAATTTGAATTACAAATAATAATAAAATAAAAGCTAGAATATTTAACATAACGCACAAATATGACTTTAGAATTCAAAAATAGACATTGGAATTCTGTGTTTGGATTTGATTTTAAGAGAATCTTTGCCAAACGATTTTTTAAAAGGAAATGATTTACACTGAAAGTAAAGTTAATAAAGAATATAAAAGTAAAAGACCAAGTTAGTTAAATGCGGAATTAAAAGTTCAAATTATTATTTTTAATGACATATAATTGATAAAAATGAATACTGTTGTGCTATAGAATTTCAGTTGCAATTGATTTGATATAAAATATTTAATTAACCAGATAAATCAATCAGAACTCAATAACGAACAAAAGTTTAATTCCTTTAATGAAAGAAAAAGTGGCATTTGTTTTTAATGTATTATTTTAATTACAACAAACGCAATGTTGACGACATTTTGTAGATTACATATTGTACTAATACATCCCAGTTTGAAATGAAAAAAAAAAAAAAAAATAATGTTGTTTTCGTTCTTTTCTTTTTTATATTCGGAAAGAATCGTGAAATGTTCGATATTTTTTTTTTCTCTTTTATTTTTAATCTAAGCTATTTTGATAAGTGGCGGTAGTAGTAGTACCTCGGCACAGTACAGCAAATTTAAACTAGATTGGTTGGTATTGTTTAATGTAGTCAATTGGGGCTCACATAACGCTAGAAAACTAGGTTGTTTCAATGTGATTTTTTTAAATCTATTCTATATTTTGCAAATTTTAAATGATAACGATTCATTTTGCTGCATGAGATAAAATACAATTTAATGTTAGATGACTGGCCATGTGATTTTATATAAATTAAATCCATTATTTGACTAAAAAAACATGTAATGACTTCTTCCAAATTTTTCTCATCAGCATAGAGATAAAGTTATAAAAAGCTATTTTGATGGATAATTTGGACAAACACTTCACAAATAAAAAATAATTAAAAAAATAGAATAATATTTTTTTATGTGATGTCATAAAAGCTTATATGCGGCAACTTAAATTCAAACCTGACTTTTATTATGGTTCAATCAGGCATTTTAAAAGAATATTTTCCTCGGTGTATTTTGAAAGAAATATTCGCTCGAAACAAAAACTAAAAGGGAGTGAAATAGTTGCCACTGAATTCCACAACAATCTCAAACCATCTTTGATGTTCGAAAAAACAGCATACGATACTTTTTTGGCGGTGAATATGAACACGATACCAAAAGAAAAAGAAAAAAGAATTGTTCGTTCATTCCAACCCTGGCAGACCAAAAGCTTTTGATCGGACCCTGTCAAAGGTTTGGAAAAACGTGAGATGCTTTTTTCATGAAGGTGAAAAGTGGTGGTAAGAAGAGAAGGCCTTTTTTTGGCGACTTATCGCTTTTTTTTTTCTTGTTTCCTTCTTTGGAATGTGAGAGATTTAAACTAGGTGAAAATAAAAGATTAGGAAGAAAGTATGTTTTGCATAAAACATTTGAATAAATATAAGATATATTGCTTTATTAGGGTGGATTTTGAGAAAAGTAGTTGAAGTAAGAATTCTCAAAGGAGAAAAATATGGATCCAATTTATATCATATTACGGCGAAAGCGATGCGTACTTTATGGTATAAAAATATATTATGTTGTTAAATTAGTATTTATGACGAATAATATGGTCTTTGAGCTAAGAATTACTCTGTATATTATCTCCGAAATATATTAAAATGACAGAAACAAATGCAATTTGAAGAAAAGAACGAAAATCGAACGAATTTTTAGAAACGCAAACGATATTTTTTGCAGTATTAACACATTATTTTAAAAAATAATTTTATGTTCTAGAATAATCTTTTTCTTGTATATTTATTATAGCATGGAACAATTTTGATATTTATTCTGACAGAATCAATTTGGCTAAATGAAACCTTTCTGAAATAATTATTTTAAAACATATGATAAAATAAAAAAATAAAAAAAAAAACTTGTAATATCAAAGGTTATTTTTTTAAGATCAAAAGATTTCAACTCAGATAACTCAATAAAACTTAAAGTATTAATTCCTTTATTAGCTATAACTTAATTATGAACTTCGAATTAACTTTCATTCAAAGATACAACTGTAGAATATTCAAAATTTATCGCTTTTTTAAAAATTGTCTACTTTTTATTTTAATTAGTATAATGCTGATTTTCTTTTCTTTATTTCTTTTATTTGAAATTATTTATTGGTGCTTTTAAAAGCTAGTGATATTATGCTTCGACTGATATTGAATATAAGCGATGACAATCCGTGTAATTATCATCGATTCGTTTACATGTAAACACAGAGAGAGGCAATTCTGAAAATATTTTTTGTCCACTTGAGGCTTAAAATATGACGGTGCATTTTAAGACGCAAACCACAAATTTTAGACAAATAAAATATTTCCTAATCATGTACAGAAAATTGAATATTTAAGGATGGATATTTATATTATTTTAAATATAAGAGAAAAAATGTGATACATTTACTATAATGCTGTAAAAATTATGAAAACAGCACAATATTAATACTATTATTTTGTCTAAGTTTTTTTTTATTTCATTAAAATTCTAATAGATAAACATTTTTCCAGACAAAGGAAAACTGTAATAAAACAACAACAACAGAAGTTAAAATAATAAACTCGAAATTTCGATTATAAGTGATTGTTAGGTTAAAAAAAAAAAAAAAACTAGTGAAACTGTGTAAACTATTGGAAAATTTTCCTGAAAAATCAGACGATTCTTTAAAAATCCAGAAAATGTGAATTTGTTTTAAATTCGCCAGAAAAGAAGTTCAAATGCTAGCAAATGAAAAATAGAGAACTTCTGAAACCTACTGAAAATAAAAGTCACAGAAGTCACTCGGCAACATAGCTTCTGTTTTGTCATTCACTGAAAAGGTACACAGCCCCAATATTCCAAACCATTCCCACGACTTCACCCTTTTTAGTGCATGAATATCACCCCATGACACATCTTACAAAGCCGTTTGGTAATCATTGACAGTCGCACTTCACAAAGACGATCCTTTGCCAGGTATTCAAAACCATTTTAACGAGAAAGGCACTTACTGTGTACCTTCTTCGTTCAAATGACAGACCTCCCAAAATCTTACTTTGAGGAGGGTCCTTTCGCACCTGTTGAAAGTGTCAGAAGACACATTTTTAAAGTGAAAAATATTTCGGTCGTCTCTAAGAGCAAAGTATATGGAAACTGATAAATCAAGTCATTGGAAAATTATCTTGTGAAACATCGCTAATTCGAACGTTTTGAATTCGAATTTTTTTCTTTAGTCCCTTGAAATTCCTAGTAATATTTTGTTAATTAATCGATAATTCGAATTTATTATTTTTTAATTCAAATTAAAAATTTAAAAAAAAAAACTTTTTCCTTCCCTAAAATGTTTTTTTTAGTTAAGTACGCACGTACCTTGTTTACTCAACAATCATAATCAAAACTTAGAAGAAAAAATTTAATTTTTTTTTCCTTCTAAAATGTTTTTTCCCCCTTTTTTTTAAAATTAAGTATGTAGTATTTTGTTACTCAATAATGGTAATAATTTTTTAAACTTTGAAATGACGTGAAACTTTATTGCTGTACAAGTATATCAAAAGAAGTATACCCCATTTTTTCCCCTAAGTTTTGACAACGTGAGATGTTAACTGTATTCTTTACTTTAAAGCTTTATAGAACAATAAATATATTTATAGTGCAGTATGCCTTAATTATAATTTGCGCCAATTTATTTGTTGAAATTTATACCGTTACATTTATTTATCATGAAAAATATTTAAAGTTAAACAATAAAATTAAATCTTCACTTCTGTTTTCAATTAAAAGATAATGTCGTTTTCTCTTGGTTTATTTTCTAATAATTTTAAGATAAATCAAATTTGTATTGTGGTCCCGTCCTATTTGAATTACTTAAATTCCTCTGTATTAGCTTCGATGCTTTTTTTATATATGTTTTTTTAATTTCTCGTTTTTTGGGATATCAACCTTCTTTTTTTTTAAATCAAAATTTGACGTTATCATAAAAGAAAAATGGGAACGGTTTTCAAACAGCCTTTTTTTATTAGTTTATTCTTTTATGAAATGCATTCAATGTTAAATTACCATAGTAAATAATGTTGCTATGGCTTTCCCTCCCCCTTCTTTTTTTAAAATTAATTTATCCATTGGTCATATTAAGATGTTTTTTCTTTCCTTCTTTCAATCTTTAATTAATGAAGATGAAAAAAAAAAAAAAAAACTTCTTCTAAAAAATAAAAGGTAATTTAATTTAATTAAACAATTTAGCTTCTATTTGCGGTTGATTTCTAATTTTTTATACGTTAATTTCTATTTTTTCAGTAGGATTAATCCTGCTCTTAATTTTTTGCAAAAAATGACTTACGAACATAAACATCACACTGAATTTGAATTCCCCTTGTTTATTTGTCCCATATTTAGCTTTTAAGTCTGACACGCTTGGGGTGAGTTTATCTAGAAGAGAATTAAGTCACCAATCCGTCATGAGCTTGAGAAGACTCATAAAATAGCTCTCAATAACAATAAAACTGTCCTGCAGCAAGTCAATGCAGGGCGCCAGTTATTTTTAGTAAAAGAAACATCCGAGAGGATTTTTTTTTTTTTTTTCGTTTGGTCTACTGGAGAATCGTCTGCAGAATCGTTTTTGCGCTGTCCCCTTCTTATGCCACGCCCTGGGGAACCACCAGCATAATTCCATGCATAATTGGGAGCGCTTCCAGAGTAGTTAAAGACCAGATGAGGACTGTTGGCGATGATTTGTTGTTTGATTTGGCGCTTTATCGCCAAAGTGGCAGAAATAGTGGAAGGGGAAATGGCTAATTTCCGGCGGTGATATTTTTGCAGGACGTTAAGTTGATATACAGCGGGTATGGAACAGGAGACGTAAATGATGGGAAGTAACATTTTATGGGATGTAAGAAAAAAAAAACGGATTGAAGCGTCACTGCTGCGATTATTATTATTATTTTTTTCTCTCTTTAGGGGATATCAGATTTGTTAGAGGAATTTGAAACTTTATCTATTGGAAAATATTCTAATCTTTTTCATTCTTTAATTTTTGAAAATTATCTTTCAGAAATGCGGTTTTGTTCGTAAAAGGATATCTTTTTTCGTCTGATATTTCATACGTAATATTTTTATTGTTCTTGATTTTATGTGTCGAAGCAGAATAATTTACTGTTTAAAATTCATTGGTTTTAAGATTTACGATGCGCGTTTAAAACTACAATGCAGGGAATAAACAGCTTTTACGAACTAATCAAATATCGCTTAAATATTAAACAATTATTGATAATAATTTTAATAATATTTATCAAAAATTTTAATCAAATGTCATTGCAATGCTGCGATGCTCACTTATCTCCAAAGATTAATTTATTAATATAATGATATTTTAATTCGTTTCATTCATTTTAAATTTCGTTTCCAGTGATGGAATGCCGATTCACTTTTTTACCAGTTTCATATATTTCTCTATTTCGTATTTCAAATAAATTTTACATTTCATGTAGTTTAAGATTAAAAAAAAAAAATCACATTTATTTTTTAACACATCACTATAAATAAGAAATACACGTCTTTTTAAATAGCTGTTTTACGAACGCAAATAAAATAAAGTGTTAAAATGCAAGGAAAAGGCAACATTAATCTTTTGAATGTAATTCCTTAAATAAAAATAATTAATTAATTAAAAACTTTAATTGCTGCATTGAAAATTCTATATACATTAAAAGTTTTCAAGTATTAATCAAAAGTATTAAGTCAAGCAAAAGTATTAATTTTTAAACTGATTTTAGATAGGCATAAATATAAGAAATTGAAAGATATATCACAGTGCAAAATGGAATTAAATAAAATAAAAAATTCTTGAAATGAAAATTTAATGAATATAAATATTTTAACCTGTAACAAATTTGTGTTGCATTTAGCGTTATTTATTTTAACAAAATACCAACCTGTAGAATTGAAATTTGTTATTTTAAATTTATTTTTGGAAATAAAGTGCTTAAGATATTTAGTGCATCTTGGACAACAGTTGAATATAATTTGAGTAACATTACAGACATTTTAAAAATTTTGAAACAAAATTTCATGAAATAAATTGTTATTTTAAAAAAATGCTACTGGAAAGGATTTGTCTGTTAATCTCGTTTATATTTATTTTATTCTCACACTTCCAAAAATATTTTGTAAAAATTTAAGTGTCATTTAGCCATTATTATTTAGAAATAATAATTTTGTTTTTAATCTTCATAATTTGTGACATAATCACATAATCACCACCACTCACATCTGTCATAATTTTAAAATTTAAAGTAATTAAATTGGCTATATCTATCTTTAGGAAACATGATACATTTCTTAAAAATACATAAAAATTAATCAGGAAAGCCTTGATAAGGTTTCTTTTAACTTTGCTTCAAATAATGAGTTCTATTTTTGAAGTTGTTTATAAATTTGTTTATATATACAAAAAAAGATTTTTTTTTTTTTTTTTTTTTTTTTTTTTTTTTGCTGTATAAAATATATCTAAACCCTTTCCAGGAAAGTCAGCAATTGTTAAGATACAAATTTGTCAGTTTGAAATCATAAAATTGAAATTTGATTTTTATTTCAACAGATAAAATTTTTTCATTTACATTACAAATATTTTTTTACTTTTGTATTTAATTTTACAATCGTATTCGTTGTATTTTTTTTTTAATTTCTCAGCAGACGATTTATTATTTTTTTAAAAAAACATATTTTTTTCAGACGTGATGTGGCTCTTACAAGACAAAGTTTTCTGCTTCTTCTTTTTTTTTTTTTAATTTCTAATCACATTATTGAAAATACTTTCTACATAAAGATTATGGC
This sequence comes from Argiope bruennichi, assembly GCF_947563725.1. NCBI lineage: Eukaryota > Metazoa > Arthropoda > Arachnida > Araneae > Araneidae > Argiope > Argiope bruennichi. Next base: position 22,459,878 of record NC_079157.1, on the reverse strand, counting down.
GAGAAACTCAATATATATATATATATATATTCCAAAATATTTCAAATCATTCATTCATTAATACATTTTGTGTTACTAACAATGATATCAAAATCCAACACAAGGTATTCAAAATTTATATAGCGAATTAAAATGTTCTAATAACTTGTTAAAAATGTTATTCTTATAAAACTTGTTAAGAGTTAAGTGATTAAAGTTACATAATAACTTGAAATTTGAGATAACATATTTCAATTTTATAAAACAACATTTTCTTGACTTCATCCAACATCAATATAATTATTTATTCATTTTTGTAAGGATAAAATTGATATATCTCCCAAAACATTCATTTATCGTCCAGCTTTCATAAAACGAAAGCATTTTCTTTGTAATCCGCCAACTTGGCGAGATTTCTCTTTCACCGCGCCATTATCTATGGCAACCCTGCACGAGAGTCTTCATCGCAGAGCGTGACAAAGTACCACTTGGCTCGGCCAGCTAAATGGTAAAAATGTCTCTCGAATCGAGCAGAACGTTACGAAAGCGCGGCTTCCTAATGGATCTTTCTTTGCGGCAGTGGCGTAGTTTCGAGATTTTAATTATTAGGTACACTCGGTGCTTCTCGCCATCGACTTAGTAACTAGTGTTACGCACGCTTTGGAACACGCAATGGCCATCCCCCCCCTTCCCTACCAGAGCCAATCGGTTGCAATATTTCACAAAGAATGAATGAATTATTAAAAGGTGTGAATGTATTCATCAGTGCCGTAATCTTTAAATGATTTCATTCGTTACTTTTTATTAGTCATTTCGTTTTTGAAATGTTTAGAAAGTTAATACTATTGTCCTTGCTTCGGCAAAAGGTGGCCTTGTCACCGGCGTTTAACCCGTCAGAACACGCACGGGGTCTTTTTCGACCCCACCTTTTCTCTTTTGCTTAGAAATTCAAGGAATTTATAAAAGTTTAACTGTAACTTCCTTTACCTTCTTGAGGGAGCTAGAAGATGATGATTAGAATGACAAAAATCAATAAAACAATAGATCCTTTTTTTTTTTTTTTTTTTTTTTTTTTACCGGAGAGGTGGGGTCAAATTGATGTTATTTTTATCACAACTTCTGAATATGCGTAGTAGAGATTCAGAAATCCCAAAAGTGTTTCTGCTGTAAATGAAAATGACTAAAACCCAGATTCGTTAGGTATTGGTAATATTTTGGAAATTTATCAAGGTACAAAATGGGAATAAAACGGACATTCTAAATATTCTAGAAAAATCTTATCGTAAAAGTCGTTCTCTGTTAGCGGAAAAAAAAAAAAAAAAAAAAAAAAAAAAACTTTTTCTAAAATGCATTTTTTTTTATAATATACATAAATTATGATTGATACATATGCTAAAAATTCATTTTATCCTAAATGAGGGACAGTTTTTTTTTTTTTTTTTTTTGAGTTTGTGTATAAAAATGAAAGACAAAAGTTATGAATTTTCAAAGTTGTATCTTTAAGTTTCTGTATCCAAAAATTTTTAAATGTAAATTATATGTAAAATAGACATTTTTTTTTAAAAAAACCTTCCAACATTTTTATACAGGGAAAAAAAAAACTACTTACTTTAAAAATAAAAGGCTTTATATGAATAAAAGAGGAAAAAGGAACGAATTCGGGAAAGTATTGAAAAAAAAAAAAAAGAATTTAATTCACTTTTGGTTTTTTCGTTTTAAAAATCACATTTTTGTCTTAAATAGAATCTAATTGCTTGAAAAAATTATTAATATGTTCTGGCCCCATTTTATCGACAACATGTGTCAATAGTATCCAAAAATCGAATTTGTGTTTTAGAAACGGTTTTCTCAATCGATTGAAACAAAGATTTGGCACAATACTGAACTTGTAATCAAAAAATTCTGATACCAAATTTGATATATTTTAGACATTGCGTTTTCAAATTATCGCCTTTTATATGTTTTTGAAAATGCAGACTGATAGACAGTCAACCTGTCGTTGGATTTGACTCATAATTTGGCAGTGTTTACACTATAGCTGTTAAATCTGTGCACCAAATTTTATCTATCTAGCTGTCTTTGTTTTGTAACTATCGAATTAACTTATATTCGAATAGCCGGACAGACGATATTTCTCAAATTTGATAGAGACTGCAACTTTGGGGAAAAGACCGTATACCAAATTTCAACCTTCTAGCTCAAAGCGATTTTGAGTTATCTTTGTCACAGACAGACGGACATTTTCCAAACATGTGTTTTTCGTGCTCAGGTACGTATAAAACGAGGAGATTCGTTGAAATCTCGAGTTCAAATTATTTATCGATTACTATACTTTCTCTCTGTATATACTACAGTTTGATTACATTAAATTGATTTTATTATTTGAAAAAAAGTTCAATAGAAAATAGACTGAAAAATATTATTAATATAATATTACTAATAATATTATTTTTAAAAAATCCATAGATTTTCTTTCATCGAAGGACGAAGCATATAATTTCATCAGTTCAATCAAAACAAAATGGAATTTGGCGATAATTAAGTTTTCCGGATCTTTTATTCAATTAATTATTGCAAAGGCTAACAGTCTAAGCAGGCGATATCTCGACTGCATAAGGATGACTTCTCTTGAGAGCTATTAAACATCTCAATTGATGCCAGTTGTGCTTTAAAAACGATATCAGTTCTGCAACAGGCCGTGCCTTTTTCCTTCGATATATTTTTCTTTTCTTTAAAGCTGTCAAAAAATATTTATTTTGAATTTCTTGCTTCAGGGTGAAAGAAAGGGATGGAGCAGTTGAAGGGTTAAAGCATTTAAGTCAGTAAAAACCGCAGCTTCCGTGTGTTCGATCTCCCCTTTCGAAAAAAGGGGGTGGTTGGCAAGTTATCATTTTACCCGTCACTTGTCAAAAAAAGAAAAAGAATTGTTGTTTTAAATATATAAAGAATCCAGAGGAACTGTTCAAAATACTTTCGGCGACAGGAAGAGGGGGGGAGGGGGAGGGGGAGAGAAGAAAAATAGGTTTTTAAAAGCGAGAGTAGGGAGGGGATTAATTTATAACAAAAATACAGCTTTCTTTTACCCAAATATTGTGTAGTAGCCATTCCAGTTTATTGCATGGGGATACCTATAATGTTGCAACCAATCAAATAACCCTGAAAAAATCTATATATATATGATCCTAATATGTTTAAAATTGTTTGTGTAAAAGGCTTTTTAATGGCAATTATCAACAGAATATTTAATATAAATAAAAGCTATTTAAATTCAGGAAGCTTTACAATATTTCGTATAAGAGAGAAATAAATAATATTGAAGTCAAGAATATATATAAAATAAAGAAGTAAAATATAAAGAAGATGAATATATATATAAAACAAAGAAGAAGAATGTATAAGTCATATCATTAGCTCTCTGACACGCCCGAAAAGCACACGGATAAAATAATTGAATGATCGGACCGCCGCAACAGCAGTACTGGCGGGAACTGTGTTTGAACCCTAAGGGCCGTTATCGGCTATGGTACAACCATTCCCTAAGGAAGTACGTCCCGTCATCGATGGGATGAGTCAGACCTCCAACTTTTTGTGCACCCTCCAAGATGGCGAGAACCAACCACCATGCAGAAGGTGCCCCCTCCCGGGAAGATAGAAGAATAATATATAAAATAAAGAAGAAGAAATAATATATAATAAAGTAGAAGAAATAATATATAATAAAGTAGAAGAAATAATATAGAAGAAAAATAATAATATAAAAGAATAATAATAATAAGAAGAATATAAAAGAATAAGAAGAATAATAATATAAAAGAATAAGAAGAAGAATAATATAAAAGAATAAGAAGAAGAATATATAATAAAGAAGAAGAAATAATATTGGTGAATAATAATAATATAAAAGAATAATAATAAGAAGAATATAAAAGAATAAGAAGAATAATATATAATAAACAAGAAGAAATAATATTGAAGAATAATAATAATATAAAAGAATAAGAAGAATAATATATAATAAACAAGAAGAAATAATATTGAAGAAGAAATAATGTAGAAGAAAAATAATAATATAAAAGTGCAATATAATTTTCAAACTATAAATAGAATAAATTAGTGATCACAGTTTTCAAAATAGTAACTAATTTTTTAAGATCAACTATAAGTCAGCAAAAGGGAATCCATCAAAGATTTTTAGATGCTGTTTTTATTGTAGTAGCGTTCCTTAGAAATACTCATATTCTTTGATAAAGTTTAATAATGCATTCATCAGAGTTTAATCTGATGTTTATTGTTTGGCATGTATTGATATATATATACCCTTCCCTCCCCCCTCCAAAAAAATGCTGCTGAAAAAAATACTTACAGAAAAAAATTGTTTAGAGCGTTCTACAGGGTAGACATTGATCTTAAAAGTAACCATTAAATCAGGTTGGCAATTCCTGCTTGGATAGAAAATGTCCATTAAGAAATATTTTTTTAAACTTTTAATTAGATATTTAGTTAAAAATTATCAAAATTTTGATATTTTTATGAAGTATATTATCTGACAAAAGCCACATTCATACCACATTAAAATTCAAAAATTCATTGCTCTTATTTTATTTGCGCAAAATTTTTTCGTTCTTTCTAACATGTTATAAAAATATTTTTAAACATATTTCATAACAATACTTTTCATTGTTTTAGTTCTGGATTTAGATTAACGCGTTCTGTCTCGATATTAAATGCATTTGTGTGTGTATGTGTGCTTGCTACTTGCTAAAGTCGCTGTAAAATTAGGATTAAATTTTTAAGTTAGCTATAGACAAATCCAACCTGAAACATCATCATACTACAAAGTTTCTCTTTAGAAGTTCAAATATCCTTTAAATCCCCCCGCCCGCCATATATTTGATATAGTGCATTGATTGAATTGATAATTCTCAACTAGCATTTAAATTTCATTTCAGATAAAAAGTTAGGAAACTTTTTATAGGTAACACATGAATCAACAACATATTTTAAACATTAAAAAAAATATAAAAAGAAAATAAAAGGAAAAAGATTCTTAAGATACTAATTTCAAATTTATTAACATCATCATTTACACGCTTCGTCGCTTTTTTTAAAGACAGCTGAAAAAAATTCCAATTATTCAAATATTAGTGATGTTACTTGCTAGTAAATTTTACGCTCAGTGAAGCTTGGCTGATTTTTTTATGTTTTCAATCAAAGTTTAAGAAACATGATGACGGATATCTGTATTTACCTTATCACGTGATATTTTGTTTTGCTTTTTGTCATTAAAAAAAAGTGAAAAATCTTTCAATTTACACTCAAGAATTATGATCGATTGCTCATCGCAATTTTTCAGCTGCTCATGCAAGTGCAGACGATTTTTACTAGGCAATTTATCACTTAGTTTCAATCAATTAATTGTAATCGATTCGGAAATAAGCGGATTTGATGGAGAAAAAAAATTTTACTTGCCAGTGAAGCTACAAATAATAATTATTATAAAAGTAATAAATCATTAAATCAATTGTAATAAATAAATGACTAAGAAGTTTTTAAAAATGTTAATCATTAGACAACAACCAATGGAAATATGCAAATATTTATGCAAAATCCGATATTATAATCATCGGGTTATCAAAATACATATGAACAATGTGCTTGTGGTTTCTGTGGAGCTTTTTTTATTGAATTATAATGTCTTTGAATGATTTAATTAAGAAATCATGAAATATTTGAGATAGTTATGGGTAAAAAGTAATTTTTTTTTTTTTTTTTACTTGGGAATTTTGTTAATTATAGCGCCTTTCATTTCAGGTTACGAATTAGAAATGATAGAATTCAGTGTCTTTATTTTGTAAGGGTACAATGATTAAAAGATTAAAACCTATTAAGAAATGTGTTTCTTTTTTTTAAAAAAAAATTGTAATATTAGAGCGAATTTAATTAATATGAAGAAATAACAGATGTTTTTAACGAAAACTTCATACGAATGAATTAGAAATTCATTTCCAATAACAAATAAATAAATTTAAAAAAAAATCCAAAATAATACGCTTCTTGTAAGAAAATTCTTCGAGCAGAATGAATTCCTTTAACGAATAAAGTATTAATTGCTTTATACAGTTGTAGTTTTATGAATTATGAATACAGGTTAAAAAAAGAAACCATATCAAATACAATAAAAATAAGAACAATAAAAATAAAATTAAAGGACAAAAATAGAAATTAAAAAATAATATTGAATGCATTCGAGAAATAATATCAATTAAGAAAGGCTTAAAAAAAAGAAAAAAGTTCTTTTCTAAAAATAAATTTTAGCATTCAATTTAGGTTCGCATGGAAGAACGTCAAAACTATTACTTATTTTTAAAAAAAGAAAATGAAAATCTATACAAATATAATTTACCATAAGATTTGCCAAAAGAATTTATCTGACATAAAAACTTTACTTCATTTAAGTTCCGACGGACTTAATACTCTTAAACTTTTAATTAAACTTTATTCCTTTCAGCAGAGTTACTTTTTCGTGACATTCTTTTGTCCATAAGTCAGTGTTTGTGCATTTTCCAGAGATTAAACTACGATTGCGGACGAATTATGGAACCAAAATAATAATAACTCTCTCATTTCACTTCATAGCCAGACAAAAAAAAATGTCGTCTGCTGCTTTCTTCGTAATTAACCGTCGAAAACAATGCGAACTCCGCGAAAAGGAAACAAAAATCGTTCCACATTATAGTCCAGTTCCTTCTTCGCGCCATTTTTTTTAATCGCATTTTAGCAGTCAGCTAACTTTTATATACATTCCAGTGTATAATACAGTTTTCTTTTATTTCAATATTTATTTTTATTTTGCGAACAATAATAACTTCGCCCACTACCGGCTGATGCTTAAAGAGTTCTTTATTTTTGCTTGGAAAATTAAAATGACTGCAGTTTTTGATCGCGACCGTGATTTCAGAACGAAAATCTTTTATTCTGACTCTCTCTATTCTTCAGGAAGATTACTTTTCCCATTTCTGTTTGTTTTGCTTTATATTTCTCCCAATTTTTTTTAAACCTTCCTGCCGCTATTTTCCCATAATCAAGCCTTTTGTTTGCATTAGAATTTTTGTTATTATTCCTCTATTTCATTATTTTTCAGATGTTCATCTAAAGCTTTTAATTGAAAATGCGAAGTCATTTTCGGTAAAAGAGGAAATATATTTAATCATAGCCCAAGGTTATTGCAATTTTCTTGCATTAGTTGGCTATAATAAAGGTACTGTTCGCTTTCAATTTTTCTTTTCCCTCCCTTTTTTTTTAATATTTAAGTTTTGATTTTTTGAAATTGGGTTCCATATTATTGCAGTTCGGTGAATGTATTGAATGTGTATAATGAACGAATAAAGGAAGATCTCTTAATAATTAACGAACACAAAATGTATTAAAATACGGAAAACACCACTTTAATGGTTCTTATATATATATATATATATATATATATATATATATATATATATATATATAAATTAAGAATTTTAAATATTATAAATGTTATAAACAAAGAAATTATTCTTAAGGAATAGCAATCAGAATATTTTTTTTTTTTAATTACACGTTCTGACATAAAGTTACGCAGATAAATAAATGTAAATAAAACCCTTATGTTTATATTACTTAAATTGATTTTGTAATTTAAAAGAAATTATTCTGCTTTTTCCTTGCTAATATATAAGTATTTTAAGTTTTTTGAATAAAATAAAAAATATCTCTTTCATTTTATCTTTAATATCAATATTTTTCATTTTTTGACGGCAAGATGTATTAACGCATACAGAATTTATATTGATAATTACAAATATATAATGAGATAAGAGGAATTTGAATATGTTTTTCCAATGTCAAGCGGCAGTCTACAATTGCTGTTTATTTTATTTATTTATTTTTGAGAAATGGAAAGAAAGATAAACTCGTTTGGTATAAATCCATATATTTAGTTTTTATTTTTCAGTAAAATGCAGCGACAATTTTTTCGAAAATTTATAATGAGATATTTCGTTAATGAGCTATTTTGCAGAAATCTAACCATGATGATTAAATTTGATGATTATATAATCATATTATATGAAGTAACTGATCATATTACATATAGTAACTGAAAAAAAAATCTTTTGTTTCAAATGAAGTGTTTTTTAGAGTAATTTGGAAATAAACATAGAGTAAGTTTTCATTTAAAAACTGCAACTAAATATTTTCTAACATCTTCTTGATTTTTATATTTAAACTATTATTGTTAGCGTACAGTGTACTATAACTATCAAATGTGTCCGTGTAAATGGAGGATTGGTTCGTTACTATACAATTAACCTCAAACGAGGTTTGAGACTATTATTCCAGGAATGCACCTTATTATATTTGTAGACAAATTACATTCCATACCTTAGAGTATCTTAATTTACAAGATTTGCATGCGAATTCGCATTTTATCAAAACACATAAGTTAATTCAGTTTATTATATATAAGCTGTATTTTTATAATGTCTTAAATAATTCAATTTCTTCAATAAATTTCTTCTTTGTGAAATAGCAAGAATTTAATTTATTCTTTAAATTGCTGATGTCTACAATAATAAAGTAGAATCTGTATGTATCATTAGACTTAGAATTAACGAATTTGGCATATATATGCTTTGGAGGGTGAGAATTTGTACTAGAGAGAGTTTTAAGAATGTTTATTGGAATTATCAATAAAAATTTTTACAAGATCTTGTCATTTTTCGGTGTGAAATACTATTATTGCACGAAAAGGATTTTACTCCGTGTTAAAATTAATTAAAATTGAAAATTAATTAAAATTAATTTTCAATGATATCAAGTTACTCGCTTTTCAATTTTTTTCTTGAATTTTGACAGCTTTCAGAAAATTTTGATGTATTATTTTCGTCAATTAAGGACAAATTTAAAAAACAACATTGCAATAAAACTTAAAATATTTTTATTGTTCCATCAAATATTAAATCTCAGTGTGTTCTTCCATTGTTGAAAGCTAAGAAAAAGAGATTCCATTAATTATTCACGCAGTTTATATGAGAAATTGTCGGCGTTCTGGCATAGGGGTAGCGCGTCTTCCCCGTGCTCTGGGCGTCCTGGGTTCGAGTCCCGGTTAGGACATGGTTGTTCTTCATTGTTCTTCATCTGTTTATCTGTGAGTTGTGTGAAGGTGCCCCCCCCCTTTTGAAAAGGGGCTGTGCAAGCGAATGTGATGCGTGAGTAGCTAAGACATACTCTTTGCCCTGGTAGACGATACTAAAACAAGAGACGCTCCCCTGGCTTAATAGCTGACCTCGTCAGCGAGCGTGTCCATGGCGAGTGCCATTCGAAACAATAGTAACAACATATGAGGAATCAAAAACTTAAATTACATCGCAGCAAAAGACTCTGTGTTAATTTAAAATAGATTGCTCATATATTTCAGCTTTCAGAATCACTATGATATTTTGGATTTTGAATCTTTTTGAAAAATTCATGTACACAATTAGCAGAGCAAGTGCAAGACTATTAAAATAATGTCTATCAAAATGTAACAATTAAAAATAACATTTTGAAGGACTGATAAAAATTAAATAACGTATAAGAAATTTAATTGACATTAAAAACAAATAATACGCCTGACGAATCAGCTTACTGCCAAAGGCGGTTAGTAACTTTAATAAAATTGAATATAAAAAAATATTTATTTTGAATTTTTTCTAAAAAAATTGGAAATTATTTTCACATGTTTTTTTCTCAATTCCAAGATACAATAACTCTTCGGATTCTTGAAGCTTGTGAAAAGAAATACTGAGCCTTTTGTATATGAGTTATAATATATATATATATTTAGAAAGGTATATGCTGGTATAGCATTTTGGTTTGGCAATCTTTAATTGAACTGAACATGAGAAAAAAAGAAGAGCAGGAATTTGGGGGGGGGGATTAAAAAATAAAAATTAAAGTGCAGTCTGAGTTTGCAGGCATAGAAAATAATTATAGTATTATTATTAATGATAGTGTCCGTTGGAGAGACATGCGATGCGACTTCTCCGCTAAAAATATGAAAGTAAAAATAGGTTGAAAGTCGAAATTGCAACCGTTCAACGATTCAGAAAGGGAATCCCTTTTTCGAAAGTAATATTAGAACTAACATCAAAGTAAGTGCTTGGATAGCAGTCTTAGACAATCAAAGATACAGCTATTAGACGCAGAGAAGTGGGAGAAACCCGCCCTATTCGGAAGTTAAGTACGCAGTTTTTAAGAACGCCGTTAAATTGAAGTAATTATGCATACTAATCACTTCAAGAAACCAGTTGGTTCGGAGACCAATACCGGTTATATTTAATTTCAGTTAAATAGTTTAAATATAAATTCATATCTTTGATTCACCCTAATGGTCAGACGTTAAGGACGTGTTATTCTAATTGTCTTACTTATGTTCTATTCATTGTGTTCATAAATCTAATAGAGTAGTTATATCATAGCGCTATATAAAATTATAAATATCCAGTTCGTCTATATTTTAAATTTCCTGTTAATGTAACTTCACTTTTTATTTTTATTTTCTTGTAAACTATGCCGATACTAAGCAAAATCTTTCTTCTTTAGCTTGAATCATAGGTTCCCAAAGTGGTCCAGGTGGACCCCCAGGAGTCCATAGGAGACAACACAGGGGTCCACGTAGACATGACAAGAAAACAGGGGTTCACATGTTGTAAGTGGGGGTCCACGAAAAATTTTCTGGTTTTCATAATAAAGAACAAAAATTTTGGCTTGGATTTACCTATCAACGTAGGCAGGTAGCATCATTCACTAGGTAGGTACTCAAAAATATTCGAGATTCAGTTCAAACACAGAATTGAATAGGACAATAGATAATAGTACAAGTGGGAAATAGTGGGAAATTGCGAGAAAATTTTTGATAGCGTTTCCCTAGCCATAACTTGTCAAAAGATGTTTTAGTGCCGTTACCAACCTGTTAACAAAAAAAAGGAGCAGATTGAACATCACAGAACGGGGAGATTTGAGATTACTTCTTACAAAACTGAAGCCAAATATTGATAATTTGCTGTCAATTCATCAAGTACATCCGTCTCATTAAAAGAATGACTATTTTTTATTGTCGATTTACATTTCATTGTTGATTTTTTATCAATTGTTGATTGTTTGTAATAATAGATATTTATAATTTTGTATAACCACAAGTATTATTTTAATAAATAGGACACAAGAAAATGTGCTACTTTTTTTCTTCTTCTTAACAGCCCCAATTTAGCGTGATATTTTTTAAGAGTTTTGGGAATACAGTAGAAATGTAGCAGCAGGGGGCCTACCGAAAATAGTAAAACTTTGAAAGTGGTCCATGAGAAAAAAAAGTTTGGGAACCTCTGGCTTAAATCAGCGGAGTGAATTTTAAGCAATTAAATATTTCATAGAACACTGAAAGTGGTTGTGTTTCTAGGCATCGATATTATCTATTGGTAGAAATTAAGCAAAAAAAAAGTATTTAAAAAAATTGCCGAAATTTAGGAAAATTTGCAGAATTATTAAAGTGGTATCATTAAAAAGACAATTTTTAAAATTTTGAAATAGTGTAAAATTCCTTTTTGTGTAATAATATTTTCGGAAGTTATCTTAGAAAAACTCCAAAATTTCACGTAAGTTTTTTTTTAATTAAAATTTTTTAAAAATTGCTCCGAAATGCACATTCCTACTCTCTAAAGTATATTTGTGTGCCAAATGCGGTAGCTGTAGGTCAAAGAATCTGGTCAGTAGAGGGCCATTATACACAGATATGGACACAATCAGAGGTTCATCTTTATAATTCATAGAGAAGAGATTTGCACGTTATGGTAACATTATAACAGAAGTATGAGTTCAAAAACACTCATACTTCTCATACAAAACACTCATACTATGAGTTCAAAAACACTCATACTTCTGTTTATTGTGTTACTCGTACTTAAATTTGCAATGAACTTTTGGTATTGCCATCCAAATTGATATCTTAGTCTACAAATTCTTTTCACACACACACACGCACGCACGCGCACGGACACGTACAAACTTTCATTTTTATTATCAGTAGAGATATATATTATAAAAGCTGCCTCAAGAAACCACGGATTTTCCTTCAAGAGAAAGTTCTAAAAAATTGTAAAGTAACTATGTATTATTGATGTTGTATTGAACCACCATAATCTTTTGTAATATTTAATGTCACTGTAAATTCAATTATTCGGTGAAATATGACCAGAACATTCTACTGACAGAACTGCAACCGCAAGCACATTGATAACAATGTAACCCAAGTCAAGTATGTCAGAATAACGATAAGATGCCGGCGCCGTCTGGTCAAATAGAAAATAGTTTATAGCTTGTATAAGAATGATTTTCGATATACAAGTAGCAAAAATTATTCTGCAAGAGAACATAACCCAATAATATTTTAAAAAGCGGAACAGACGTAAAATAAATTTAGAAGGAAATTTTGGTCATCTTTTATTACAATATTCATATATATGTGTGTGTTTATTTATTTCGTATTTAGTTAACTGAATATTTATAATGTAACCACTTTTATGTTCTTTTACAGAATATAATTTATCCATTAATCTATTCATACACAAAAGCCTTTACATCAATGGATGTTTGTGATTATAATTTATTATAATCTAAGGCATTTTCATTTTTAAGGAGATTGCGAACAATGAAATGATCAGTAAATGACCTAAATATGAAATCTTCTTTTTAATTTTCTCTTTCTAAAATACGTGCTTCTATGTGAATAAAATAGTAAGCATCGTTAAATGAAATGAATTAATTTTCCAAACGATTTCCATGGTTAGATGCATTTGCAATGCTCTACTCGCCTTAATTTTTGAAAAAAAATTGTAAAAAATTTGTAATATGGATCCTTGTTAAACAAAATTCTAGATTCTGCATTTTCGACTTTTTTTTAAAGTCACCTTTCGTCCAGGAAACACAAAGTGCTACTGAAAATTCAGTTCCATTCTATTATATTTTCTCATATATAAATATTCAAAATTACATCCCTTATGTTAATAATTAAAAAAATATTAATTAATATTATTGCTCTTTATTAAATATTTAGTATCAATAATTTCCCTGCTTTCTTGTATATGAAGAAAATATTTTTATTGTTAAGAAAATTCGAACTTCAGATTTTGATGAATCCTCACGCCTCAGAATTCTCTAGTTCGAAAACTTATTATGCCTGTCTGTGAACACGACAACACAACCAACGAAAGTGGTTGTCCTGGCAATTTTTCTCATATTCTCAAATAAATCCCCTTCCCCTTCCCCGACATAAAACTTTAGACGACATGTAATGCCATGAATTCTTGTATGGCATTGGTGATAGTTACAAAATAATCATTTGCGTGAGTCTAGCATTTTTATTGAATATGCCCCGAGAATATCTATTTTGGTCTACAATTGGTAATTTTAAAAGTGATAATTTTAAAACAAATTACCACTTTAAGTGGTAATTTGTTTATAAAGTGGTAATTTTAAAACATTAATTTGTTAATAAAGTGGTAATTTTAAAACAAATTACCACTTTACTTTTGGATTACCACTTTAGTTTTGGACATCAAAACTAAAGTGGTAATCACGAGATAACAACATAACATATTTTATTGATTCAAGTGATTGCGTTTGCATGTATTGCAAAAATACAGATCGACAAACAGTCAACTGTTAGACATATTTAATTCAAAATTTGACAAATATCTATATTTTAGATGTTAAACCTATGCACTAAATTTTACTCATCTAGCTCAATGTTTTTTGGAGTTATGGAATTTACTTGCACTCGAACAGCCAGCCAGGCAGACTTTCTCTGAATGGCTTTTGTTCAAAATTTGACAGAAATCTACACATATGCCAAATACACCAATACGCTAAGCAATAAACACAAATAATGTGCAAATTTTTTATTGAAATATACAAATATGCCAAATTTTAGTCATCTAGCCCAAATCATTTTTGAGTTATCATGTTTATCATACTGACAGACATATTGCCAAAGCATGTTTATTGTTATTTTTATTTTATTCAGGGAACTCTGAAAACGCGGAGATTCGTTAACATATCGAATTTGAGTTTTTTGATACTTTGTATACAGTAAAAAATTCCTTGATCTAGACTGATAAAAGTTTAAACATAGCCCGTACACCAAAATTGTAGACATTTATCAAATTTTGAACAAATTCCATTCATAGGAAATTCCAATTCAATTCCATTCATCATGTCTACCTCTCCAAGTGTAAGTGAACGCAATCACTGTAAAAATTAATAAAATTTAATACAAAGTGTACCTTAAAATCATACTTTGAATTATTTTTAACAATTTATTAAATTGGGAGTAAATAGCACAGTTAAACATATTATCAAAAATAAGTGTTTGAATTTAATGTTGTTACATTTATTTTTTTATTAATTATTTTTAAGGGGTTGTAGTTCGCAATTTGAAACTATTTTTGTTTGATGTAATATTTTCAAAAGTTACCACTAAAACTATCAAAATTTCGTTTCATTTTTGATTAATTAAAACCAATTCACAAATCGGAGAGAAAAATTGCTTTGAGGTGAATGATTTTACCCACTAAACTATATTTATGTCAAACTTGGGAATATTTATTCTAAAAGTTTTCCCTGAAGTACCAATGGACAAACAGATAACAGACACGCTTTCGCTTCAAATATTAATGTTATAACTTTAAACGAGTTAAACGAGCAATTCTTGTGTGTATATAAATTTATTTCGTGTATCTTGGAAACGGCTCTAATTTTGGATCACATTTCATATTTATATTAAGTTTTGCTTTTTTAATTTTATCTTTCTTAATAGGTGGACCTAAAAACGCGATTTTACTGGGAAAAAAAATTATAACTAACTACTAGAGCCTTTTCCTATTTATTCTCATGCTGACAATACCATATAACGCCATCTCGGACCCGATTTCACCATTTTAAAACTGAGTGCAAATACAAAAATATAAGTAATGATTTATAAACTGTAAAATAAATACTGTAATGTAGCATATTGATTCGAATAACAATATGCTGTAACATGTAAAATTAAGTGCATTCATGATTTTTTTTAAATTTAAATTATCGATTCTTAAGTAGGTAAGATTGAAAAATAATCGTATGTGATGAAACACAATTTTACACACACACACACACACACACACACACACACACACACACACACACACACACACACACACACACACACACACACACACACACACACACACACACACACACACACACACACACACACACAAAAGACCAGCAAAGTTTGGTGTTTCAGATATTAAATATAACTGAATAATAAGCATTAGATGCAGACAGTTCTTTCATCTAAAATGTATCAAATATGAAAAATCATCAAAACGATTTAAAATTAGCCTTTCTTAGGAAATGTTTGACGTATTAATGGTTTAAAACAACAACAACAAAAAAAAAAAGATTTAAATAATAAATTCGAAATTATTTTTGTAAAAATTTGTATATTAGAAAAAATATAAATTCAGTATGCATTCCACTGATTTCTGAGGACAAGAATAAGATTGGTGGGGCCCCTGGTGCTGATATTCGTATAGCCCCCCCCCCCTGAAATAACAGAACAGCAGGACAAACGAATTTGTACTAGTATAAATTTAGTGCAAAGACCATATACCGAATTTCATACACTCAAAGTGTTTAGCTCAACGCTCCGCTGTCTATTTTGAGTTATCTTTATCACAGGCAGATAAATGTACAGATAGACATAATGTGCTTTTCGAATTCAAAGAGATCTAAAAAGTGGAGATCTTTCAAAATCTTGAGTTTGAATTTTTCGACAATTGCCATACTTTCTTTATACTTCATATAGGAGAAAATAAAAATTAATGAATTCAGATTTAATGGTCGGAGGTTTCAGGTCTTGCCAATTATTCAAAATATACTAATAGCAATAAAATTTGAATTTATATACATTTTCGAAGCAGTGAAAGTGTGAACTTCAGGAAGGCATTCCGCTTGGAGTATAACACTGCCAATTAGTTCAGAGCAACCACTTAATTTCGTAATTTATAGTTTCACAGCAACTTT
This sequence comes from Argiope bruennichi, assembly GCF_947563725.1. NCBI lineage: Eukaryota > Metazoa > Arthropoda > Arachnida > Araneae > Araneidae > Argiope > Argiope bruennichi. Next base: position 22,443,762 of record NC_079157.1, on the reverse strand, counting down.
TATATATAAATAAAACATGATATCTTAAGCAAGAGTGATGTTTTTATCAAAACAGAATTGGATAGGAAAAAAAAAGAAGCATTATTTCATATAAGCCATTCACTACTTCTATGTGAATAAATAAATAAATAAAATAATAAATAATAATAACTATCACTTTTAACTTTCATCGGCCACTAAAAATAAATAAATAAAATAAAATAACAGATTATTTTCGTTTGATAGAAAATAAGTGTAAAATTCGCCGATACATTCATCATCAAGTATATTATAACAATTTTAAGGGGACATCTCCGTCGATGTAAAAACGACGCAAGAAATATTCATTATATGTTTCGGAAAAGACGAGTCTATTAATAAAGATATAATTACTGTAAATTACGGAAGATAATTATTGCTATCAACATTTCTTTTTATCAACTTGACTTGTTTCACCACACAAATCAAGTGCAACACCGCGGCCGAAAAAGCAGATCAGTTACGGATACCGCAAATATATTTTTCTCCCTATTTTTTATTTATTTATTTATTTCCTTTATCAGATACGGCGATGGCAATATATTTTTTCTCTTTTGCTTTCTTTATAATTAGAGGACACATTAGCTGCAGCTTTTGGTGAAATGACACCAACAAAACAAAAAAAAATTAGTATAAAATGAACATTGGCAATTACCGAGTTGAAATTCTAGGAGCAGATGTTTTTTTCCTTCTTTCTTTTGGTGTATACTGAAACGATAGTTCGCCAAACGATATAATTTTTGTTGCCAGCAATAAATAGAGAAAGAAGTGAAAACTGATATGTGGTTTAATTTTCAGAACAGTAAACCAAGTTTCATTAATCACCGTTTAATATGAAGAAAAATAATAGCATACTATTAAAATTAGTGTTGGTTATCACTAAATAATGATAAATTCGTTGCCTAAGACATAATCCTCTTTCGCTTTGTTAGAGATAATTATTTGAGATAGTTTATATCAAGTGATCCAATTATATAGGAAATTACCTAGTGATAATTTATGAGAAAACAAGACACAGAGATTAAAGTCGTGTCTGGAGTTGATGAAAATATTTAAATAGTTTTAGAATGAAAAAAGGCATCAAATAGAGTTGATAATACAACACACGTTGAATGATATGAATCAATGGCCATATGATACAGTGTGACTGATTTCGCATTCGACTTGTTACCAGTGTTCATTTGATAGAACTCAAATGAGTTGGCTTCTTGGCAATCTGCCATGATTTTATGCATGCTATTTTGAGCATGCTATATTTCTTATTTATTTCATTTTATACAGTCAAAAATTACATTTTTCTAGATTTAATTTGCAGTAATAATTAACTTATATTTTAATCAGAGTTTTGGTCAATGTGATGGCAACTCGTTGATAAAAGTTAATTTTTCCCATGCACGCGTAACGTGCACGTGCAGGTTAAGTTTTATTTTTATTTTGGGCGAAATAAATTGTTGAAAAATACGGTTAAATTATTTTTTTTAAAAAATCATTAAAAAAAGAAACTTAATCTACGTTATAACATTGGTATCATTAAAAAGATAATTTTTTAAACTTTAATATGATGTCAAAATCAATTTTGTGCTGTAATATTTTCGGAAGTTATAGGAGAAAAACATCAAAAGTTAACTTAATTTCTAATTAATTAAAATTCTAAATAAAGATTTAAAAAAAATCGCTCCAAGTTGCACATTCCCGACCTCCAAGGTATACATACACGTATCAAATTTGGTAGCTGTAGGTCAAACGGTCTGGCCTGCAGAGTGACAACACACACATTCTGTTTTATTATAATTATAGATAGATATAGATGTACACACATTTAAGCTATTAAAAGATTGAAATGGAACATTTTTTTTTTTTTTTTTCAAATTTCGCCTTCTTATGTGATACAAAGGAAAAATACGAATTTAAATGAATCAATATGCTACAAATTACTGAGGAAATTATTAATTTTAACATTGGCGAAAAAAAGCGACTGAATATTTTCATTGATAAGTTTGAATTTAAGCAAAACTTTGAAAAATATTTATACTAGTTTATACATTAAATTTAAAAAAAAATGATTAAAAATAAAGAAAAAGATTGTGCAAAAATGAAATTGAATATCATTAAAAGGATAAGTTTTAATATAATATAAAAAACTATTTTTGTGAGATAATATTCGTAAAAGTTGTGGGAGATATGGTTATCCATTTTCTTATAAATTTCACATGCACACGGACTGTCAGAGATTTCACGCTGACAGTATAATGTAACGATTTAATCAATTGAAATTTGATGGGTGATTCTTTCATTTAAATGAAACATTTACATCTACATGAAATGTTATACAAAAATTGTCAAAGAAAAATCTGTCCGTCCTTCTGTATGTAATGTGATGACTGACATTTGGTATGTTGCTTTTGCACTAGAATTTATAGATCTGGAAGAAATTTCGAAAACAATCTGGAAACAGGTAGACTTTATGTCTGTCTTCATAAGTACGTGAATACGATGAGACAAAACCGCAGCATGATGTATAAAACCAAAATAATGACGCTGTTTTCATCTCTATCCATAGGGAACATCATAGCCATAGTCATCAATAACCATAGAAATAGCACAAATATTACTCTTAATACATATTGTTAAAAAAATTTTCTAAAATTTCTTTCTTCAATTTATTCTTCATTTCTTCATATCCGGCTTTCAATTCCTCTTGTCCTTTCTTTATCTCTGCCATCATGGCAAATAGCTCTGCAAATTTTTCATCCATTCCTCTGTTTCAAGGCATACACAGGAAAGTCCAAATAATCCCACTTCTGACACCAAATGTTACGAAAAAATTTTCTATACAGCAAAATACCGTCGATCAATCGTAATGACGCAGCACATTTAATTGCTATAGTTCAGCAGCTTTCTTGCTGTCTGTTCCTCTCGAAAATCTCTACTTGTCGGCGGCTCCGACTCTCACACACGACTTCTCTGACGATCCACACAACTTTTTCCGATACACACGACACGACTTCCCCTGCTTCAGAGGTCTGTCTTTTATAGCTCCGGGAGGCGGGACTAGAAACTTCAGACCAATCAGGGCGTACCTGGGTGTATCTCTGTTATTACTGGATGGATCATGAAACTTCTCGAACTTTCTGGTGTTATCAATTTAGTCGCCAAACTCGCCAAATTCATCACCAACTCGCCAAACGGTCCCAAGCTCAGCACGCCGTGCCGGATAGCAAAATTACAGATTTGTAACAATATTGTCGAACAGCGACAATCAAATGTAAAGAAATCACTGTATGAACTTTTCAAATTGATTCACTAAACTTTTTCACAACTGAATTTAATTCAACGTTTTGTTACTTAAAGAAAATGCAAAATATTATAAGAAATTCTCTGGATAGGACTGGTCAAAAATTGTATTCGCTCCAAGAAAAAAAAGATGTAAAATAAATTAAGAAAGTGACATCGTAAAAAATTCCATTGAGAACGGATGCCAGAAGTGTAATGGCGATGATCAATCTATGGAAATTTCTCACCATCTTCCAAAACTCTTATCTTACAAAAAAAAAATTTTGTATTGTATGAAAACTCGAAAAATTACTATTTTTAGAAGATATCAAATCTTATTTTTGTGCAATCTTTCATTTTTTTGTTATTCATAATTTTTATACATCTAGTATATAAAAAATTTACAGCAAACGTTGCATTTTATTCGTTTTGTGATTGGTAGATAATGATCACATGACCCATGACATTTGAGGTTTGTTTTGCCAGTACTGTTTGAAATATTAAATGAAAATTATTATTACATCCTAATAAGTATTATATTGCACTTGATGGTAAAATGGCGACTAAAAAGGAAAAATAAGGCTTTAATTAACGCCAAATTAATAGCAAATGAATTTTAAGTAATATTATTTGTTAATTCTACTTTTAGACACACCGATTGTGGCAACACTAAAGAATAGCTTTCCGGTAACGGGAATTTTTCCTTTCTCGGGCTTATAATCGTCTGAATACCTAAGCAATATATGTGTTAAGCTTGCATGGTTTTTTAAAAATAGTAATGGGGCGTCCAGAGATATCAAAAGAAGAAAAAATACGAAGAAAGGCAGAGCGAAAAGACTTGCATGATTTGAGGACAACATCAGGATTGGCGAGCGAAAACGAGCAGTGGTCCCTAGTTATTAATAACAAATTGTTTTATTATTACTGATTTTTTTATGTATTGTATTAAAAATGATTAATTGTAAAATACTATTTGTAACAATTAATTTTTAATCTTAAAATAAAATTCAGTTTCATCTGTCAAAACATTCAATTGCGTGCTTTTTCCAATATTATTGTAAATTAAAGATTTATAAAGAAGAAAATGCTTTTTTTTGGGGGGCATTAATTCGGTAGCTGGATTTTATCTTCTACTTTTATTTCGTTGTATTTAGAATATTCAATACAATACAATAGCATTCACAAGAAGGCCAACTATTTCGTTGAACGGAATATCACATATTGGGAACATCACGTGACCCTAATGGGACAATGACAAGTGGTTGTCTTATCGGGGCAACTATTTGCCATTGTCCTATTAGGGGTACGTGATGTTTCTAAGCTACGCGTGACCTTCTATTGCGTACATAGTTGGTCTCGTGTGAACGCAGATTTACAGTTGGTTTTGCCTATCCTATGAAATTAATGTTTATTTTTTTATTTATTTTTTGTCTTATCAAATTGCAAGGTGAAATGTCTTTAAAAACTATACATTCCATATTAATATTTAACAGACTCATAAGTCACTCTTGGCAAAAAAGCTGATTGCCAAAGGCAGCTAATAGAATAAATTTAAACACAAACTACCATATTAAGCAAAGTAAACAAAAAAGTCAAGAGGCAGATATTATCTCCGATTTTCTGTTCAATTTAAAACTAGAAATATTTGTTCAAACAGAACTAAACTGAACATTATCTGCTTCGACGGGCTCAGTGAAGGATTAAATGGTCCCATAAGAAACTTCTCATATACAGTTTACTTATTAATCCGGAAACCTTATAATCAAAACAGATAACGCATTATTTGGCTGAGACACAAACCCTCTGCAGGCCGCTATTATCAGCGGATGGCAGATTATCACATTCTTTTCTCAGTACACACAGCATCCCTGATAAATACGGATAACTCGTGCGGAAAAGTAATTCATCCAGAAATGAGTCAACCACGTTCTAAAGAGGGCAATCCCCAACCACAATAGTTGTTTGATCGAGCGAATCCTCTATCTTTTATTATGCATATTCCAAGAGGAAGGTCTTTACCGTGTCTGGACAGTTATCGTGTGTTCGACAATTGAGCAACCCTCCCCCTGCAATTCAAATGTTGCCACAAATGATTAAAAACCACTGATTGGGCTACCCCTTTCGCTTTTTGTGTATTAGGGTTGGTGAGGGGTAAGCGATTTGGAGAAATGTGGGTTAAGTCAAAAGATAGAAATGATAAAGATAAAATTTTTGAAATTCATCTAAAGCCTAGACCAGGGTCGATCACTTGCATGATTTGAGGCTCTTCTTAAAATAGCAAATAATATATCTACTAATAATAAAGATGAATATGTGTGTATATTTGCGCTCTACAGGCCAAACCGTTTGACTTGCAGCTACCAAATTTTAGCAAATATACCTTGAAAGGTAGAAATGTGCACCGGGAAGTTATTATTATTATTATTTGCAATTTTAATTTATTTAGAAATTATCTGAATTTTCGTGTTTTTCCGGAAATAAAGGGGTGTCCTGAAATGACCGCAAGATTTGAATTTGACACCATTCATGCAGTAAAGTGCTGGCAACCCTATTAAAAAAATCATTTGACAGTTGATAGTTTAGGATTAATAAAAATGGATCGTTACACGATAGAACAACTTGTTTTCATTGTTGAACAATATTTCAAATATGATGAAAGTCTGGCGATCCACAGATCGAAAATTTAAGAATTGGCCCACTAGATCGATTAATTTAACACCATTGGATTTCTTTTTATGGGGTTATTTGAAGTTAAAGGTCTATGCCAGCAAGCCCACAAGCACGCGTGCATTGAAGAGGGAAATTCAATGCTGCATCAACGAAATTCAGCCACATTAATGCAAAATGATCATGGAAACTTTCGGCAAAAGAGTGCGCATGTGCCAGCAAAGCCGTGGAGGCGTTCGCGCTTTGTGTTATTCCATACATACCCCTATCCTGTGTATTTTACGTTTCAATATAAATATAACAATTTAAAGAATTTAAATTTTTTTTAATTTATTTCAAATCTTGCGTTAATAAGTTGTTCGAACGTGTAACGCTCCTTTTTTACTAACCCTAAGCTATCAGCTATGAAATATTTTTTTTTTAATAGAATTACCACCACTTTACTATTTTATTACATGAATGGTGGCAAATTCAGATCTTGCGTTAATTTTGGGACACCCTTTATTATTGCCCAAAAATAAATTTTATGTCACTCCAAAATTTATGAAATTGAACAAACCGTTTTCATTGTTTGTTCAACTATCTGATCGCGTGATTTTCTTCTATAGTTCAAAGTTAAAGAAGAAGAACTTCATGTAGTATCTATGCGGGTTTACGAGACGTTTGAAAAAGTAATTAATTAAAATTTATAATATAGATTAGCCATAATCTTACATCTCCATTAAATATAATCAGTATCCCGAGGAACCAGTTTATCGTCAAAGGCGACTAGTATATAGTATAAGTATAACGTGATATAACTACTAATAATAAAGGAAGTCATAATCTTTTAATATCCCAGAGTTGTTGTCAAATTTTTGGTGATATTTTTTTTGCATAATTTTTATTAATAGATTTCATTGCTGCAATGAAATTCAAAAAAAAATTCATTTGTTCTATCAAATATTTTGTGTGTAATTTTTTTTCCATTGTTGAAAACTTAGAATAAAAAAAAAATTATTTATTATCATGGCAATTTACATAAGGAATCAGAAAGTGAAGTTACAGAAAGAAAATGTGCAGTTAGAAAATTACACGGATAGTTTCATTTTTATTATCTTGTATCTTTGATTCTCTAATGCTTTGTTACGATTTGCAGCAATGTGATTTCATTGTCTAATTCTTTTTGTAAACTTTTCAGACAGTAAACCTTTCATTGTAAACCTTTCAATTAGCAGAATCTTAACTTTCAACAATGAAAAAAAAAAAAAAAAAAACGTTATTAACTATTTAATGTACAATGAATATGTTTGAAATTCATTATAGCAATGAAATCTATTGCTGAAACTTGAGCAAAGTAAATATTTTCGAAAAACTACAGAAAAATGCACGAGAACTAAATGATATAATTGAAAATATACTTTTATTTTACATTTTTAAACGGAGTAAAATATTTTTTTTATGCAATAATATAATTAGGAGTTATCGAATAAAAACCCCAAGTTCTCGATTAATTTTTAATAAATCTGGGTGAATTTAATTCCTAATTTTCTAGTTAAAATTTTTAAAAATTGCTCTGAGATACACATTTTTTACCTCCAAAAAATTTGGAAGTTCTAGGGCAAACAGTGAGTTCCATAGAGCTTAAACAGTTCTTAAGTTCTGAAAATAATAGTTTAGTTTAGTTATATTAATGTCCCATTTTAAAGCAACACTAGGGCTATTTTGAAGCAGCCCTCATAATTTTGAGCCGCTGTCAGATAATGAGGACGACACCTGAACTGGCACCCTCCTCTCTACACCACACCAGGGGGAGATCGATTTTCGCGGCTGGTTTTAGCGTGCACCACGTCCGCTTACACAATGGCTCTTCAGTATAATCTGGTCTCGAACCTGAACCCCTCCGGTTCCGAAGCCGAGACCTTACCACCAGGCCACCGCGGCCCACAGTGAATAAAATAGAATTACATATCATCGACTTCACACAAGTGCACAAAATTCCAAAACTCTAGCATGTAAGAACTGTGTGAAGAATTAATAATAAAATTCCGTCTTTATAACATGAAACAAATTAAATAAAAGTATTTAAAAATACGTTTAACTGAAAATATCTCGTTCTGTTGCGTTAAATATTCGTTCATTTCTAGTAAAGGATTAAAAGAATTATTTTAGTATTGAATTTTATTTAGCAGCTAATGAACCAGCTAATCAACTACAGTTTAAACATTCTTATCGTTTTCCGAGAATGAGAAATATGCAAATTTATTGATTAGGGCAAAAATATTCCACAGACAAGTCTTATTAGTATAAATTAGTTAATCTTCCAATTGCCCAATTTTGAACAAAATGTCTTCATTAGCTACTGTGAGAATCCTCATTCGAATGGCAAAATAATAATGTTTAGTTAATTGCTTGGATTCAGAAGACTACATAATTGTGTTCTAGTTAAATTGTTTATTTATTTAATTTTATTTCGTTAAACTATGTCTGGCATTTTTCTAAAAATATTTTACTATGTTTCTATTTCTTTGAAGGTATGTTTAAACAATAATAGTTAGAACAATATAAAGTCAACAGAGTTGATCATAGCAATAAATATTTTTTATTCGTCAATTTGCATAATTTATTGCTTTTATTAAAAGATCAGCAAAATATTTTTAGGAAAAAGGTTTGCAACAATCTCCTTACAAATTTTTCTTTTCTGTTGCAAGAAAATGAATAATGTAAATAATAATAATAATTTACAACTCTATGTTTTAAAAATCTAATAAAAATAATCTAATAAAAAATAATCTTCTAAAATAAATGAAAAATTATCAGTCATAGTATTTAAAAACATTTTTCTCTTTTCATATAAAATAAAAAAGAACTATTTCATTTACTAGCAGACGATAATTTTAAAGTAAACAAAACTATAAATTCATCAACGTTAAAATTAAAATAAGATTTTAAAAATATCGTTCTGAGAAATTCCATGTTGTTATGACAATAAAAAATTATTCGAAACAATTATTCTGATTACAATTAACTGCAACTGTCTTGTAAATAACGATAGGAGAATAAATTTCAGCTCGATATGGAAAGAAATTTATAATGTGTCTTTTATGTCTTATATTGACAAAATACAAAACATTTATTTTGTACTCATTTTTGCTTGAAATTCATGTAAGCAATTGGAATGTTTTCATTTGTGTTTTGTATATTATCCGGAATACATTTTGATAAAGCTTATTAATGGAATAAAAAATGGCGATAAACATGCCAATTGGAATTCGAACACTTTATTTCAATAGATTCTAGAATGGATTTATCTGATAATTTTAGCCATGTATTTTCAGCTGTGTTTCAGTTCTATCAATGTATGGTTTCATGTGTCTTACTAGACAGAAAGAAGTTGGAAAAAAATATTTTATTTAACTAGAATTCTATCAAGACAAAACTTCTAATCTTGATAATGATGCAAAAATCCTTCATCTTACAAGAAATAGTATTCTTCATAATATAATATATTTCTGATCTACTATCCTTCATTCTCAAATATCTTTTGAATATTTGGCGCAACATATTCTTGTTGAATTCATGAATTAACTGAATCCATGGAAAACAAATTCCTGATATAAATACCATTTTTCATTTTTAAATGTATATTGAATGGAAGATATAATATATTCTTGTTGTAAATACTTTTCTTCTTCCTGAAATATTTCTTAAAGGTTTGGCATAACATTTTTATTTAAGTGTCGTTCTTCATTCTCAAGTATTCTCTTGAATGTACCACATAATATATTCCTGATGTATCGCTCTTCATTCTCAAATTTTCAGTCTAATTCGCGGAATAACACATTTCTGATGTAAATATTATCCTTTATTTTTAAATATCTCTTCGCAACATATTCTTGTTGAATTCTTGAATGCTTGGCATAACACATTCCTGAAATAAACACTATTTTTCATTTTTAAATATATATTGAGTGAGAGCTATAATATAATACTGAATATTTCTGCTGTAATGCTATAAATATTTTCTTCTTTCATAAAAATTTCAAGAATGTGTGGCAAAATGCATTTCGTACTTCATGCTCAAATATGCCTTAAATGTATCACATAAAGCATTCCTGATGTAAATACCATTTTTTTATTCACAAATTTTACGTCGAATTCGTAGAATAGCATATTTCTAATGCAAATATCATTCTTCAGTTCCAAACATCTCTTGAATACTTTGTGTTTTGAATGAATTTTAGAATTTCCTGAATACGTGGCATAATACATTCCTGATATATAAATTTCATTTTTTCATTTTTAAATATTTCTGAATGGAAGACATATTACATTCTTGTTGTAAATAATTTTCTTCTTTCACAAAAATTTCCTGAATGTTTCGCATAAAATATCTTCTGTTTCTATCTTAAATACCATTCTTCATTCTCAAATGTCTCTTTAATGTGCCACATAAAGCATTCTTGATATATTATCAATCTTCATTCTAAAATTTTCAGTTCTAATTCTTAGAGTGGCACATTTCTGATTCAAATACACATTCATTCATTTTTCATTCCCAGATATCTCCTACTATTCCGCATAACACATTCCTGTTGAATTCTTGAAATTCCTGAATACGTGGCATAATACATTCTTGATATAATTATCATTTGTCATTTTTAAATATGTCTTGAATGGGAAGCATATTACATTCCTGTTGTAAGTACTTTTGTTTCTTCTCAAAAATTTCCTGAATGTGTGGCATATTGCATTTCAGTTGTAAGTATCTTTCTTCATTCTCGAATATTCTCTTGAATATCATAGCATAACACATTCCTATTGTAAATAGCATTCTTCATTCTCAAACATCTCTTCAATGTGCCACATAATGCATTCTTGATTCAAGAATGGCTCTTCATTTTTAGATTTTCAGTAGAATTCACGGAATATTACATTTCTGATGTAAATACATTCTTAATTTCCACATATTTCCTGACTTGAGTCAGACACTCAACTTTCCTGACAACAATTTGACAACTGACAACTTGGCGTAACATATTTCCTGACACTTGGCGTAACACATAAAGAGTTATTCAATTCCTGAATTTCCTGAATACGTTGCTTAATATATTCCTGATATAAATATCATTTTAAACTTTGTAATGTGTCTGAATGGGAGACATATTACATTCCTGTTGTAAATACTTTCCTTTTTTTCTCAAAAATTACCTGAATATATAGCATAACTCATTTCTATTGTAAATACCATTCTTCATTCTTAAATATTCTCTTGAATATCATGGCATAACACATTCCTATTGCAAATAACATTCTTCATTCTTAAATATATGACACAACACATTCTTTATGTAAATGGCATTCTTCATTCGCAGACATTACCTGGATAAATAAGATATTCTTCTCTTGTTGAAAATGCTATAATTACTGAAACATTCTTTTAAAATGCCCGACATAATACTTCCTTTCTTAAGCAACTTTTTTCTTTTTCAAACATTCCTCAATGTTGGCATAATACATCTCTGATGATAGTAATATTCATCAGTCTCAAACATCTCATGAACGAATAACATAAAATTGAGAAGTACTAAATAATAAATCTGAGAAAAAAATATCGATTACTGCATTCTTTAATAAATATAATATGAAATATTTTAAAGTGTGAACTTAAAATTATTTATTAATAATTAATTAAAATTATTAATAAAAATTAATGCCCTATCACCATTAAAATTAGTGATAAAATTTTCTATCCTATCCTTTAACATTAAAATTATTTAAAAAGTCAATGTAAAAGTAAATTAAAAATTCTTTAATTAAATTTAAAAGTAGGAAACAGTTTTTTTTAAATTAGATATTAGAAGACAAAATATAATGGCAAAATTTTAATGCTTCGAACAAATAACGTAACGAAATTTATCCCTAATGAATTTCCTAATAATGAACGTTTTTATCCATTTACAATAAATTATATGCTATAAATATGATTATAAATCCAATTAAGTTAGATTTCTTCTACCTCTCTTGCTTTTACTATTTTTATTTTGACTACCATAATTTTGTTAACGAATTTTTTTTTGCATTAATAAAAAATTTTTTAGTGCATTAATAAAAAAAAATGTTAAAAAAAACATTTAAGAAAGTAAATAAATATTTTCATTTCGTGTTAATGATCCTTTAATTATATTATTTGTATTAGATTAATTAAATTCGAATTCTCACTTTTCAAATATTCTCCAACGACTAGTTCCACTTTGCCCTAAATCGACTCACCCGGGTCACCCTACCACCATTATTCACTGCACCATACTCAACCCTTTTCTATTCTCTCTATAGAGTCCCTAACCCTTTGTTCGAGTGAAACAGAAGATAATACTCAGCATTTCTATTCGCACAGATGGCAACACTAACTTTCCCCACCGAACAATCAAATTAACTACTTCACGTTCCATGTCGGCATCTATCCTGTACCCACTAGACACCTATTATAACCGGATCACAGACTTAATACGATTTATGAAGTGTCCCACCGTATTGTAATACTGACCACAGATGACTAGGACCGTGTCCAGTGTCCACATAATAAAATATTCCAGATATTCCGATTCTGCCGGTGTGATTTCTGTAACAAGCACCCTGAGTTACTTTTGTTCTGATTAGATCATTTACAGTCGCTTGTCAAGGCAAGGTGTGGCCACTGAGTGTGAAAAATTGCATATCTCATTATATAATGTATCTGGAGGTCGTGCCTCCAAGCTGTGTGATTAAAAACACAGCTCGCGATTTGCGGATTTCTTAATTAGAGTGCCAAAAGGAAGAAAGAAAAACTGATTAAGAAAAAGTTTCTTTCTCCACGCGTCTTTGATTTTAATTTTCTCGGAACATTGCTTCATTACACTTCTCTAAGGACTTTTTTTAAATGAGAATTGAAATATTAAAATGAAAGATGGTTCTTTGATATATTGATATATCATGTGATTAAAAGTAGAAACAATGCGAGATATTTTTTACGCGGTTATTTCAAGAGTTAGGGGGTTTAATTACCCCTAACTCTTAATGACCAAGCGTGGTAGGTGTACGCAGCTTTAAACGCGAAAAAATTAAATTTAGTTCAACGAGATGCGTTTGCAATGATAGGCTTACTATCTCCACAGAGTTTTTTGGAGTGTTACTTTCAATTGGTATGTACTTTGCTTTCATATTTTAATGATTTTTTTGGTTTTATGTTTAAATGGTCTTCTTGTTGTTTGGTTTTGATCAATTTTGCTGTGGTCTTACTTAGATTTAAAAATTTGGAAATAATTTTGCTTGTTATTGTATAATTTATTCTCTTTAGTTTTGTGATAGTAATTTTATCTCCAAAACCTCAGTTTCCTGGGATTTTCGGATCACGAGGGGTTTATTTTTTTTGGACGAAAGTACGCAGGAAAATTCCCTGGTTTGAATCCCTGCCTGAGGGTGACACTTGAGAACGTCTTCAGGTCGGACTCATCATATCTTTCTTTTTGGTTCTTTTTGCATTAAACTTAATATTTATTTCTAATTTGGGGTTTTAATTAGCTTTCTTAAGTAAAGAGTAATTGATACATATCGAAGCTAATGATTATTTCTAAAAATTAATGTTTATGGTACAGCTAATTTAATAATGAAAATTTCCTTGGAGAATTTGGAATAGAATTTCCATGTATTAAAAACTATTCATATTTGTTAACTATTTAGTTGGCGAGGAATATTGGTTATGCCAGCTTTCAATTAGGTTACGTGGCCAGAGCGGACATTTTCGTCCCTATTGTGTTGTTTCCCCAATCAGTCATATGTCATCTGTTGTGTAGTTTCGAGCTTTGCACCTGCTGTAGAGATAAGCCGATATTTTTGAGAGAGAAGGCCTTTCTCCAAATATGCCCATTAAAGTATGGAATATATATGGACAGCGTCATAGGACAAATAATTCTGTTGAAGGGTGGAATTCCAAATTAAATGCAATCACTAGCAGAAACCAGCCTAATGTCCACTTCTTAGTTAAAATACTAAAAGAAGAAACACAAAAAGTGTCTTTAAATTTGAAATCTAGAGAGTTAGGCGACCCTGGAATAAAAAGGAAAAAAGCATATGTAAAATTGGATGAAAGAATTGAAAACATCCTAAAAGAATTCGAAACATCAAGCAATTTAGAAAAATGTCTAAAATCTTTAAGTTTTGTAACTAGGTTGGACTAAATTCTATGATAAATGATATTTATGCCTTTATAATAAAGGTTAGTTAATATTTATTTACTTGAGTTTATTTTTCTTTTATTTACTTGTATCTGTTTTATATATTTTACTTCTAGTATTTATTTTTACTTACATTAATGAAACTAATTAATTTTATGGCAATTGCATCTGTTCTAATATTTATTTGACTCTAAAATACAGTTTTCCACAAAATCCCTGAAATTTGTTCATACCCTTCATTATACTGTTACTTACTGTTAATTTTTAAATATTTTTATTTTTATTAGATTTTGCTATGTTTAAAATGCATTCGCACTATAATATAACATAAATAACTAAATTTGATTGGCAAAAATGTATTTATCCTTGTAATTCGATAATCGAGTGCAAAAACAGAAAATTTCGGTTAAAAAAAACCGTTATCCCACGTGAAAGAGATTTGCCACCTAAAATACTGTTTTAAATTATATTTGTGACTTTTCAAAGTATTTATTTACTTATTCATCTGCACCCTTTATCTGCTCTAAGATGGTTGGAAAATGCGTCCGCTCTGACCACGAAATCTTATGTGTTCGATATAGCCAAGTCACCGTCAATTAAATCCCTCATGCGTCATTTATATTCAGGAATTCTTCAAGAGAATATTTTTAAGCCTCAAATTGAACATTAAAACTATGACACTATTAAAGATAAGCAGACATTAAAACTATGTTATTTTAATAGCGTTACACAGGTTCTGTTTGTTGTTTGTTTGTTTCTTATGGCACTTGCCACTGACAAGCCCGCTGTTACGAAAACAGCGATTTAAGCCTGAAGGGAACGTCTCTTATTTTTTATAGCAGCGCCAACTAGGGCCAAGAGTACGACTTTGCTACTCACGCATCACTCATTCGCTTGCACAACCCCTTTTTACAGGAGGGCACATTCACACATCTCACAGATAGAACAACAGAAGAACAACCATGCCCAAACCGGGACTCGAACCCGGGACGCCCAGATCACGGGGAAGACGCGCGACCCCTATGCCAGGCACACAGGTTCTGTTATGTATATAAATGTGCCACCAATATGGAGTTAAGCCCAATGACATCATAGTGTTTTTCGAGCTCTGGTCCATGCATGTTTTATTTTTTCGAGGCTCTGTAATTTTATTTTCATATTCCTTATATAAACTGCACAAGTATTAACAAGAAACCTTCGAACGTTACTTTTAAATGTGAAAGAAAATTAAGTAGTGAAACATATTTGATGAAACGACGAAAATGGTTTGAATTTCAGTGCAATACTGAAATCTGTTGCCAAAAATTATTTTTAAAAACATAAATAAATAAATAGGGTATTGACAAAATTTAGAAAAACATTGCACGATAAAAATGATATCATTAAAAAAGAGAACTTTCTAAAGTTTAAAATTGTGGATTAATTCATTAGATAGAATAATATTTTTTGTAATAATAGTAATAAAACAATAAAACCACTATAATTTTTTAATTAATTTAAATCCTAATGAAAGATTGAAAAATCCGCTCCAAGATGCGTATCCCTTTCTTCCAAAGTATATGTATAACAAATTTAATAACTGTAGATCAAGAGGTCAATCCTTCAGAATGCCAACACACATTTCTAATACACATATCCTCTCTTATTATAGACTAGTCGTCTTGACTAAAGGCCTATTAGTTCACTATGAATATTGGTTGTACTTGATTCCATGTGCATGACTCTAAAGTCAGACCAGAAATCAAAACAGTTTTTATCTAATAGTCTTACATATGTATGTTCTATCCATTGCGTAGATGTAAGTTCCTAATGGAGACCAATCCCATGACGTCACAGTTCGATTTAAAAAGTAATTATCTGCTTCATCGATCTTCTTACTTCCATGGCATTGTAAATTCACTTTTTTATTCTTTTTATAAGTACAGATGTTAAGCAAAATAAGTCTTCCGCAGCTTTTAACAATGCAAGAAAATCATGCGATTAAATATTTGATGAAAGGCTGCCAATGGTTTGAATTTCAGGTCAATAATACGAGGCGTATTTAGAAAGTAAGTGCTGTTTCATTGTACAGCCACCGCAACGGTGCTGTCGTCGTTTCGCGCATGCGCATTAGATTTCGTTGTTTATTGGTTCTTAATTGACGCCATTTTGGTTGCTCTACGTTGTGTTTTCAATTTGCTGTACAAATTTAAAATGTTTAAGATAATTACTGATTCCACCGACTGTGAGCTTCGTGCTGTAATTCGATTTTTGAAGCTAAGGAATGTCAAACCGGCTGGAATCTGCAGTCAAGTTAAAGATATTTATGATGAATGTACGATGAATGATGAAATGGGGATGATGAGTAATGAATGAGTGAGAAAGTAGGTTAAAATATTTAATAAAGGAGCAACAAATGTCCACGATGAGGCTCGAAGTGGTCGGCCTTCTGTTTTCAAAGATGATATGGTAAGGAAAGTTGATGAAAAAATTCTATGAGAATAGATGTTTCACAATGACGAGGCTTTCAGACGAATTTCCGCAGATTTTTCGTTCTGTTTTGTACGAAATTATTACAGACCGCTTAGGTTATCACAAGGTGCGTTCCCGACGATTTTCAATGGAACCGCAGGAAGTTTCTATGGAGAAAGAATAGAAAAGCTACGGCAAGTATTTGAGCATTGGCGGAAACTCTGTAGAAAAATAGTTTAAGGTATGCTCTTTCACGTAAAAATAAAATTGGTTTGAAAAAAAAAATTCTTTTTCAAAACGTACTTGCTTTCCGAATATGGCTCATACAATCTATTGTTCGAAATTAGTTTAAATAATATTAAAATTGCCAAAAATCAGAAAAAGTTTGCACGGCCATTAAATGTACATCGATAAAAAGATAATTTTTTTGAGCTCAGAAACGACATAAAAACATTTTTGTATAATTATATATTCGGAAGTTATTGTGAAAAATGCTCGGTGTTCAGCTTGATATTTAATTTATTAAAATTTCAAAATTTCGATCCGAGACGGGCATTATTACCATCCTATATATATATGTATGTGTGTGTGTGTATGTGTGTAATAATATCTATTAATCTAATTTAAATCCTAATTAACTTCCTAATTTTTATCTTAATATTACCCATATTCATTCCAGACTCCGAGAGAAGGGTTAAAAATCCCTAATTCTTACAACATACTTTTAAGGATATCTAAGATTCCCTTTTCTAAGATTTCACGTGTCAATTAAATCCTTGTTAAAATCTCATAGCAAAATAAACTGAAGGAAAAAATTTCTGTCTCTTTCGCTCTTGTGTCGCTGACTGACGTATCTTTTACCACTTTATCTTTGTACAAATTATGCCTCCCAGGATCAAATAAATTAAAGTTGAAATTTCAAAAGTGTCGTCGTTTTGGCCATGCATCTGTCAAAAATTGTACCACCTTATATATATATATATATATATATATATATATACAGACAAACACAGATGTACACACACGTAGACAATAATTAATAAAGAAAAGATGTTTAGGCATGATATGATAGCATTATAACAGAAATATGAATTCAGAATTATTTATATAGATTCATATTTACATCTGCAATAAATTTTTATCATTGTTATTCCAATTGATATCTTAGTCTGCCAGTTCTTGTCACCTAAAGGGCTGCTGAAAATGAATCATTTGGAACAAATAAGGCAGTGAAAAATATCCGTGACACACGAAGAAAGTTAATAACATCTCTCCAATCCAAATATAGTTTATACTATTTGTTAAGAACACACGGAATTTAATGAAATAATTACTTCACTTAATTTTATCATTGTGGATTATCTAAATAATCTTCACGCGTTCCATTTTCCCCCATTTCCCGCTTTCCTTTTCGTTGTCCATTTCCTTCAACTTCACTTAACCAAACACCCCTTCCAAGTTGTCACATAGGGTACGAGATTCCACTTAATGATTTGGCAAAAGAAATCAAAATCAAATCTCGGTTTTTAATCCAACTTTCTTATCTCTTTGAACCCGCAATTACCCAATCAAGTTTTCATTGTATTGTCTAAACAGAAACAACACACGCTCGCTTTATAATGGCACCACAGCATCATAATGTCTTTTTTTCCACTGCTGTATAATATCAGATCATTGCTATCACAACAATAGCTAAATTAAGAATCAGCCCGTTGTTAGTTGGTTAATGCGTTTCTTTTTCTTCTTTTTTTAGTTCTTCCACGGAACAGGAACTAGTCATCACGTTTCTGTTCTAATGTGGACGGATGGACAAGAATAAGAAAGTCTTTTTAGGAGTCGTAAGTGGGTCATCCGACTTGGGATATGACAATGACTCCGCTCAAAATACAATGGGGATAGGTAACATGGAAACGTTCGAGTCTCCAGCTGTTGTTGTGGTGTTTGGAATGCCAAATTAGGCGAAGGGAAGGGATATACCACTTTGTGAATGAGCCACGGCGCACAAAACGATTTGCATGATTACAAGGATCCATGTCGAAATCTCAACACGACAATCATGCATTGTTTTGGATAATGTCTGATGTCTTGTCCTTTCGAATGCTTGGAAAGCGGCGATCCGAGACAATTGATTGATCTTTGGAAACGTTTTGCTGATCCATTATGTTTTCGACGGATTGCCTGCAGTGTTAAGAAAATAATTAGAAAGAAATTCCTTGTAGTTTTGTCGAATAATTGTTCTTGTCCACAAAAGCATGTTGATTTTAAGAATGCCGCAATACAAATAAGCCAGGATATTTAAGAAATAATAATAAAACATTTCCTTACTATACATGTATAGTTGGTGTTGTTTAATGCAGTGGTTCTTAACCTTTTTAAGCCGCTACCCAAATTTGAGAAATATGTTCATGTCGCGACCCAAAAAAAGTCAAATTTTTTTCATTGCTTTATTTTAGATCGTATTTTTAAAAAATCTTCAATCCTACGATGAGGATTTTTTTTTTAACTTACAAATTTTTTATTTATTTTTTTAATAATAAAGATAAACAAAAGTACTTTTCGATCCAAGGAAAATTTAATTAATAATCAAGTGTTTTTAATAATTTTTATTGACCAAATTAAAATATATTTATAACTTTTTGAAAATAATTGACATTTTAACTTATTCTTAAAAAAAAAAGAAATATCAATGCATACGTTAAGTCTTTTAAATTTTAAATGCAAGTCATACAGTTTTAATGAGAACCTTGTGCTTGAATACATTTTCAAAAATCTTCAAACCTCGGTTGAATGCTTGTCAAGGAGCACCTTATATCTATTTCAGGATTTAACTTGTTCCAGTAATTGTTTTTGATTACACACAGAGCCGAAAAACCAGCCTCACACATATATGTTGTTGCAAAAAGGAATAATACTTTTAGGGCTTCTTTAACAATTATTGGCTTTTCGGTTTTTAATTTTAACCAGAAAGCACTTTGTATTTCTATTAATTGTTCTTGAAATTGATTAATATTAACAAATTCCTCATGCAAATCACTTACATCAAAATTAAATGGCATTCAAATATTTGGAGCGCTTCTCTTGAACGCCCTCGCCAGCTTTGTTCCATTTAGTTCTCACCGTTATTATCATCACACGTACTTTTTTTGCTCTCGCTTTTTTAATCAGCTGATATTTTTTGATCTTGTTAATCACATTCATTTTCGATTGTTGATATTTATTCAAGTCGTCATTTCTAAAATGTCTGAAATTTGGTGTATTACTAACTTTTTTGGTTTGACTCAGCGCGACCCAAGAAATATGCTTCGCGACCCATAGGTTAAGAACCGCTGGTTTAATGTGATTATTTCTAGACTTAATCAGTTAACCTTTTTTGACGAGAATATTCGTCATGTAAAAAGTACAACATTTTGCGTTATGACGAGTTTATTCGTAGGAGTAATAAGTAGTGACAATTAGTAATTTGAATTACAATTTTAGTAAAAACTCAACCTATTAGAAAATTTCAAGACATTTAACATATTTTTAAGGTCACGCCGAAATCAAACGAACAAATAAAAGATTATTATGCGTTGTACCATGCTTTGCTCAATACCATTCATTAACAGCAAATTAAAATTAAGTTTAAATTAATTAATTCACTAACAGCAAATTAATTTCTTATGTTTCTTTTAGTTCATATGCAAAAGATGCATGTTAGTTTAAGTAAATAAAAAAATGTGATTATTAAATAAAAAAAGAAAAGTCATTTCATTACAACACAATTTCATATTACACATACTCTGTGTTTGACGAATACACTCGTCACCTCTAAATTTTTGCGACACAATTTAGATGCACATTTTCTGAAGAGGTCGAAACAATTAACTGGTTAATGTTTACTGTATTAACCAATATCTCAGGGCTATCTACGATTAATTAAAAAATAACAATTATAAATGTTTCTTAATGACAATCAATTCCTTAATGGTTCATTTACATATTATTTGTACTTGTATATATTTTTTTTAATTTACTGAACGATATTACCCACTGGGTCTCAAAATTCATTCGTTGGAAGGGGAGGGGAGGTTCAATACATTCGTCGTCGTCGGATCCATTAATGTTTATTATAAAATTTAACTCAGATAAAACTTACGACTTTTTCAAAATTTTATAAAAACAGAACTTACAAAATACTCATTTCGCCGCAGTGTTACATTGACTCATTTTAGTAAATTTCTATGTACGTTAAAAATTTAAATTTGCCCTTAAAACTCAAATCAGTTCTTTTTAAAAAAAATTCAGTTTACTATCATAATTCAAACGCAGACAGGAACGGTTAATGTTTTCCAATATATTTCATATCAAATCTGGAAGTTCAGAAGTCCATTTAAACAAATCTGGATCGCTTTAGTGCAGACAAAAATCTGAGAATTCTATCGTATGAGTTTCAAAATTCATTCTAACGTTCATTAGTCCTCGGCGGAATCACTAATGTTTATTATAAAATTTTACT
The DNA here is from genome assembly GCF_947563725.1 of Argiope bruennichi. Taxonomy (NCBI): domain Eukaryota; kingdom Metazoa; phylum Arthropoda; class Arachnida; order Araneae; family Araneidae; genus Argiope; species Argiope bruennichi. The sequence goes on along the minus strand of NC_079157.1, from coordinate 22,422,666 downwards.
CGGGTAAAGCTTACGTCTTTTTCAAAATTTTATAAAACGAAGCCTATGAAATATTTAATTCGCCTCAGCGTCACATTGACTCACTTTAGTAAATTTCTATGCATGTTAAGAATTTAAATTTGTCTTTAAAACTCAAGTAAGTTCTTTTTTTTTAATTCATTGTACGATATAACTGAAACACAGGTGAAAATGATTCATTGATTTTCAATAGATTTCAAACCGATCCTGGCAATGTAGATCTAATACATTTAATCAAATCTGGATCGTCCTAGTGCAGACAAAATTCTGAGAATCCTATCGTACGGGCAAGATATATCTCAGATATTTTCTTACAATTAGGGCAAGAAATTTCATAAGCCTAAATCGTTAACGCTGGGTGAAAATAAAAAAATCGGAATTTTCTGGACTTCAAAATTGATAACATTTAAACGATGTCGTGCAACGGCGACATGGCCTAGGGGTAGCGCGTCTTCCCTGTAATCTGGGCGTCCCGGGCTCGAGTCCAGGTTCGGGTATGGTTATTTTCTACCCAGTGCTTTATCTGTGAGTTGTGTGAAAAAAAAACCCCGGAAAAAAGGGGTTATGCAAGCGAATGTGTGTGTCATCTTCATATGAGCTAAAAGTCTGATATCTGCCCTCGGGTGCTCAAGGGCTTTGGCTCTCAGAAGCTACTGCACACTTGGCTTAAATCGTTTGCGGGCTTGTAAAGAGTCTAAATAACAACAACAACGGTGTAATGTTCAAACTAAACGAATGTTTATGCATATTTGAATCCTCGGTCCGGAACTAAAGGTTCTTAATAATATAAAGCAAATGATAAAATAACCGTTATCATATTAAGCGGAGAGTTCATAATATTGTTATTATTGTTTATGCAGTCGGTGTTTCGAGTTGATGGTATCCAATACCTGAATAAACAAAAAGTTGATCGTCTTCTTCATGTTTCTGCAATGAGTGCTTCTAGCAATTTTTCCTCCAATATTTCTACTAAATAAATAAATTATGGCTGGAGACTTTATTATTTTAACAGTGTTGATACGGAAGACGTTGTTGACGGTTTATTCGTAGTATTTTGACAATTCGTACTACAATTTATAAATAAATGAATAAAATAAACATATTAAGACATCAAATAAACAATTTAGATTAGAGCAATATTAGTGAGTGCAGGAGTATTTACGAGAGTGGTATGAAAAGTTTCCAGCCTGATCTAGAAGTGGCGCTCCCGGAATTATTTTGACTAAAGCATTTCAAAGCGCCATCTTTGTTTAATACTTCTTGCGTATTTTAAAAGATTTGTGTTTGGTTGTTTTTATACTGATGCTTTTTAAAATGTTCTACTTTTGTTTTTAGCCGAGTATGAAGAAATCTAAAGTGCGAGCTGTGATAAAATATTTTTTGATAAAAGACTTATCTCCAATGGATATTAAAACTGAGCTAGATACCACACTGGGGGGAATCTGCTCCTTCATTTACGACTATTAAAACATGGGTTGAAGACTTTAAACTTTGTGGTACAAGCACTCTAGATGCTAAGCATTCTGGAAGCCCAAAATCAGCCATTACAGATGAAATCATTAGAAAAGTTCACAAAAATATTAGGAATGATCGCCGATTGAAATTGACAGAGATTGCCGAGTCTGTTAATATTATGGATGACGAATATTTTCAGAGCGGTTATTACATAACCAATATCAAAAAGTCACAAATACAAGTGATCAATACTTTTCAAAGAGGGGTGTGGTTCAAATCCTTGATACGATCTTACTGATGATATTTCGATTACAGGTTTTGGATCAAGATAGAAAGTAACAATCGATACAATATCACTGAAATTTGCCGGAGCAGTGACTTCACTGGAAAGTAACAATCGATACGATCTGTCCAATGGAAGCTCTCGAAAGAAATCTGTGATTGGATTGAAAAGTGAACGGACCGGTTATTGGAATTATCGTATCGTATCATTGAATTGCATATCACTGAAATTTATCGGAGCGGTGATTTCACCGGAAAGTGCGAAGTCACCGCTCCATTTTACGGGAGTGACGGATATTTGTATTTGATGATGCACTATTAAATACAGATAATTTTTAATTGCTCGTGACATGATTGACTTTGATTACATGTACTCTGTTTACTGCTGGCGCCATCTATTGGTAGAATATAGGACTAGAGTAAACATTTTAAAGAAATGACATATATTTTTAACTCATCTTTTCCAGAAAATGGCTCACTCTAATAAATAAATTAAATAAATAGTTTTGAGAAAAAAAATAAAATTTAAGAAGTAAGCTGAAACAGATAAATTAACTCCATCACACGTTAATTAAATTGGTAAATTAAGTATTAATTACAATTAATAAATTTTATATTTAATATTAAGTGATAATTTTTAATTAATGATATGATTGAAATAACAGATATTTGGACCTCATATTTAAAAATAACAATAGCAATATTATTTGTTATTCAAAAAGTCGTGGATTATGCATCTCTAGTTAATATATCCAAAGAACGATCATATTTTAATCGATATTTTGAGTATGAGAAAGTTGTCAGCAAGATGGGTGCCACATTTGCTGACCTTGGATCAAAAACTGAAGCGCACGACAATATCGGAGCTGTACAGTTCAAACCCCAGCTGATATTTCGCGGCATTTTCTTACTGTAGATGAGACATGGATCCATCACTATACTCCAGAGACCAAACAGCAATCAAAATAGCGAACAGCGAAGGACAAATCAACAACAACAAAAAATAAACAAAAAGAGCCCATCTGTAGGGAAAGTTATGACAACAGTTTTTTGGGATGCTAAGAGAATTTTATAGTTGGATTATCTGGAAAAAGGCAGGACCATCAATGATGAATATTATGCTAATCTTTTGGATAAATTGCATTGCAAAATGGAAGGAAAAAAAGACCAGGGTTGGTCAAGAAAAAAAATCCTGTTTCACCAGGAGAATGCTCCCGTCCACAAGGCTGTCATTGTGATGGCAAAACTTCATGAACTGAAGTTTGAAATTCTTCTTCGTGCACTCTATTTTCTAAATATGGCCCGGTCGGACTTCAGCATCTCCACCCCCCCCCCCCAAATCTGAAAAAATTTCTAGTTAGAAGGAAATTTTGTTCGGATACCGAAGTTATCAGTTACCAATGACGAATGTCTACTTTGAAGCCTTAGGAGAAAGCTGTCACAATGAAGGGATCCAAGCATTGCCGCACTGCTGGAGTAACTGTATATCTTTGTAAGGGGACTATGATGAAAAAGGAAGCAATAATTAAAACAAATTTTTGTTTTATTTTCCTTGTTGGATGGAAACTTTTCAACTCACCCTCGTATATAGATAGTATTTTTAAATTTTTTCATTTTACTTCAGAGCTTAAAAAATATATGAGGAAGAATTTACTTCTTGGTGTATCATAATCAATATATTTTAATTATTTAATGATTTTTTGAATTTTTCATTCTAAAATTATACATGAGGTTTTACAACATTGCATCAATTAGCGAATGATGTATAGTATTTTTATATATCGAAGGACGATTACAGAAGGGAAGATTAAATTAAATTTCCTGCTGTTGTAATTCTTCCTCATTTTTTATTTAATCATCGGCTCTTTGAATATTTTAATTGCATAGGTTATGTTTTATCGAAATTTGGTAAATGTTGCTTGATATGAGACTGATTTTACTACCTAGTTACTCCAAGGCAGCATATTTATTTAAATCTAAAAAACAATTTTATTTTGGAGTACTGAAGAAATGTTTCTGAATGATTAAATAGACTTTGTTGGATTCTAACTGTGAAGAATAAGAAAAAAATGTACTCAGATAATTTTATATTGAAAAAAAAAAAAGGTTTAAAATTGAATCGCTATTTCTTAAATCATGAAAATACGGAAGGAATTTTTTTTTTAATTATAGCATCATTTTTTACTTTTTAATATAGTTAAGTATAGAGAAAATATTGTAATTATCAAAAAATTCGAACTCGAGATTTTGACAAATCTTCCAAGTTTTAAACCACCCTGAGTTGAATAAACACATTTTTTTAAAAAATATCTGTTTGTCTGTCCGTGGCAAAGATAACTCAAAATCGCTTTGAGTTAAATGGATGAAAATTGGCATATGAAATAACAGCCAAATTTGAAGATTTTTATCAAATTTTGAGGAAAATCTACTCTGAGGGGGTCCGTCTGATTGATTGTTCAAATATAATTTAACTTGGTAACTACAAGACGAAGAGAGTTTGACGATAAAATTTGATACACAAATTCATGGACTAGACACCTATCAAATTTTGAACAAAATTGAACATGGTGTTGACTGTCGGTCAATCTGTACTTTCAGAAGCATGTAAAAGCGATAACTTAAAAATTCAATAACTTAAATATGTCAAATTTGGTTTATGATGCTGTGACTACAATTATTGTTTTGTGTCAAATTTTGGATTTAATCGGTTTGGAAAATCTCGTCTAAACAAAAATTCACCTTTAAGACTAAGTATGCTAGAAGGTTTTAGGAATATCTTTCTCGCTGGTTTGTTTATAATATTTTTAGAACTAGATATGTTAAAATTACAATGATGTAAGTCACTGTAAGTTTAAAAAAAATAATTTAAATTAATTGATTGCACTCAACGTTAATGTTAAAAAGGATTCAATAAATTCCTAAATTAATAACAGTGAAACATTTTTTTCCCGAAAAATAGAGTACCTTTTTGAATATGTTCATTCCTAAAATACGAAGAAAACATGACTTACACCACTACAGCTTTAATTTGTACAACGTAGGTTTTTTTTTTTTTTTTTTTTTTTTTTTTTTTGCAATAATTGTATACGAAAAATATTGAAAAAATTGATTGAAGAATCTGAAAATTACATTAATTCAAATATAGTGATTTTATAAATCAGATATTTTAGGCAACCGATTTTTTAAAAATGGAAATTTCTTTTGGGTTAGAAAAAAAAATGAATATTTATTAAAAGATTTTTTAATAAAATATACTCAAAGAAAATAGTTTTTATTTCCTTCAAAATTTTTAAAATCATTTGTTTTCTTTTGGCATTCAGGTTTTTATTTCTCTCTTTCTCTCTCTTTTGAAAAATACGTTGATTGCTTTACATAAATTTTCCCAAATCTATTAATCACACAAAGCGCAAAACATTTGAATGTGTTGTCTAAAATATAGCAATAAAAAAAACTCCTTTTAACTTTAAAAATAAACTTCATGGGAGGCGATTTTATATGCTTGTAATCAATTTATGCGAATTTCGCTTACGAGTAAGCAGACGAAAAAAATAAATAAAAATGTTTTATGATTATTTCTAAGTAATCCAAAAATCTGTCTGAAAAGTTTTTTTATAATTCAAAAGTAGTTGTGAAATATTATTAAAAGTATAATCCAAAATAACCTCAATATTTAATTATAGTAATAAAATTTTTGCCAAGTACAGAATCTAAGCGTATAAGCCCTTTAAGAGGTTTTTCAGAAGACTGATTTCATTTAATACACTCAGAAGTTAGTAAGGTTTAGTTGTGGTATTACTATTACATTATTAGTTAATACTTATATTAATATTTTATTATATAAAATTAATTTATATTATTATATAAAAGTCAATTATATTATTGCTACATGAGATTCAATTATATTATTTTCACATATAAATTAAATGTGCTATTATTACATTAATGAAATTCTCCCCTCTATTTTCTCTTTATAATTCGGCAGTATAAAGATAAAATAAATTTCATTCGTTTAGCTTGTTGCATTTCACGAATAGGCAAACTTATAGACTGTTAACCAGTTAAGGAATTTAGTCAAAATTTGCAACAGATCTAGCATTTTATAATAAAACTGAATACCAAATCCCATCTATTTAGCTTTTGCATTTTTTGAGTTAGCGTGTTAACATACATACAAACAACTGATAGACAAACAGACAATTAATCAATTGATAGAGTTCATGAGAGCTTATTACAGATCAATAAAACCAAATTTCCTCTCAGTCGTAAAGTTCACATGCACACAGACATACAGACAGATATCCTATTAATGGATTTCATGCACAGTTTGGTACTGACATACAATTTTAATATAAAAATACAACTAATTTCATTCATGTAGCTCTGTTATTCGAATGTGATAATTAAACATTATTTCATACAAACATTAATATTAACATTATTTTATACAAACATTAATTACAATAACAACATTATTTCATACAGATATTATTTGGAAAATAATTTTTGCAATTCTGGAAAGTGAGTCATGAAACTCTGGTAGTCAGATTTGTTGACAATTATTAAACTTTCCATTTGGGTATTAAAAACAAAAAGATCAATTTTTCGTACAATTTTAAGAAAAACGAATATTAAAACACGGTGGAGTGTTTTGATAAACATCACATCTGCACGCTGAGTTTTAAAAAAATAATTCCAGATATTTGTTATAAACTGCTGAATATAAAAACTGAAAACGATTTTACATTAAATTGTCATTTCATATGTTTATAATTTTTTTCTCCTTTTCTGCATTTTAGCAACGTTCAAAATAAAACGACTGACAAATTGAAAAAGTATTATTTTCTCCGAATATTTTCAATAACAAAGACCTGAAATAGAAAAATGGAACGCTTTTAAAGGCAGGGATTATTCGTTTTTGTTTTTTCAAAGCGAGCGAAATTTTTTACCCATCGCAATTCCGCATTTCCTGTTACCAACAAATTGCTTTTTTATAGTTCCGTTTCCATAAATTTCACACATTATCGTTTGGCGTTTTTTTTTTTTTTTTTTTTCCTTTTTCTGGAAGGATCACGCAACAGAACGAAAATAGCTTGTCATGTTTAACCCACATTACGTACGAATAAAGCTCCAAAAATATTGTTCTTATTTCGTTCTTTTCTACTTCGATTACGGGGCGTATTGTTCTTCAAATTGTCGGTTTTGGAACAATAGGAATGGCATCAGTAATGACATGCGTGCGCATCTGGGAATTTATCTCTTCTACATGAACTTTCCGTTGTCTTCACGCTTTGTCAATCTGAGGTATCAGCAGATCTGATCGCCCGCTTCAATGTGTTTGGATTGGCAGAATTTACCGAAAATATATCACGCACGAATATCTCGCTGACATGATTGGATGAAAAGTAATAATTTCACACCGGATTCTGGGCGTTTCGGGGAGCTTCGGAATAATGCGTGATTGCCACATTCAGACGACTGTAAAACAATTCATCACTGGTATTAGAAAAATGCTGACATTGCAGAAAAGTTCTCCGTAGTCAAATGGTAGTGATTGATGCTAACCATTAAATGAAACAAGCAGATTTATTGAATATTTGAGTCAAATCGTTTTTTCCTCTGATTTGAATTGTACTTTAGAAAATTTATTACTATAAATCTGAAATGCGAAAAAAAAATTTATATTTTGATATTTGATTCCAAACATTGGGAAATGGTTTTAGGCAAAATAAAACTAGTTATTGAAAATATAAATTAAAAACCCTTTAAATAGTCATAAAAAAACCCACAAAAATTAAAATGGTATTTGAATTATAAGAAAAATGAAGTTTTAATGCCTGAAATCTGGGTTGTCAAAATAATTTCCTATCTTGATATTTATTTGAAAATAAAATGGAATATTGTATAACTTAAATCGAATAATTAATTGATGATAAAAAAAACTAAATAATCTTAAAATTGTATAGTTCTAACAAAAACAATAAACCATCCTGTATGATCTCACCTACATTTTCCTGCAGATTCTCTAATGAACTTCTATGACAAAAAGCGGGCCGCGGTGGCCTGATGGTAAGGTCTCAACTCGTGAACCGTAGGGTTTCAGGTTCGAGACCCAATTCCATCGAAGACCTGTCGTGTAAGGGGGTCTGCCACATGTTAAATCCGTCAGGGCTAAGCGTCCTCCCGCAGGTGTGGTGTGGAGAGGGGGTGCCAGCTCAGGTGTCGTCATCTCACCGCTGTTCAAAATAACGTGGTCCGTCTCAAAATAGCCCTAGTGTTACTTTATAACGGGACGTTAATATAACTAAACCATGACAAAAAATGCGCAAATAGCCTTTTCGTACTATAGTTACGAAATGATAATTTTTGGCGTGAATTTAAGATTTTTACTGAATTTATCATATCATCTTTGGTGAATTATTTGGCTATTAATCCCTGGCATGCGCTAATACTATCCACAAAATCAAATTCGTGTTTTAGAAACGTTTTTTCTCAACCGATTGAAACAAAACTTTGACACACAACTGCACTTATAGTCCCAAAATCCCGTACCAAATTTGATATATTTTAGTCTTTACGTTTTAGAATTACTGCATTTACTTGTGTCGGAAAATACAGATCAATAAACTATCAACTTTTTGTTGGATTTGGCTAAAACTTTGACAGGTGTCTATAGTATAGACTTTAAATCTGTGTACAGAATTTTTTACATCTAGTTCTCTTCGTTTGGTAGTGATAACTTTATTTATATTCGAACAGCTGGGCAGATAGACTTTCTCGGAACATGTTTTGTACTAAATTTAATAGAAATCTGCAAATTTATTATAAAGACCTTATACCAAATTTCAACCGTCTACCTTAAAGTGTTTTAGAGTTATCTTTGTCATATACAGATATTTTCTAAAAATTGTGTTCTTCGACATTAGGGAGGTTCTAAAATGTGGAGATTTGACAAAATCCCGATTTCGAATATTTTAACAATTATAATTTCTCTCTACTGCTTATACGAGAAAATGAAAGGCATTTAAAAATTAAATAATCATGAGTAAGAAAATGACGGCAAAAATAAATAATTATCTTTAATCATGAGAAAAAGAAACATAAAAATTGAAATTTGTTCTTTACCTTGAGAAAAAAAAGAAATAATATCTTATTTAAAAAATTCAATAGGAATTCGTATCTCAATATTTATTTCAAAATACTAAATAGCATAATGTAAATTGAGTAAGAAATTTAGAATATAAAGTAAAAATCTAGAAGTTGTATATAGTCATGAGAAAAAGAACGCACATGAAAAAATAAACAAATTGTAATATGATCATGAGCAAAAACAAAATATGTAAAAAAAAATGTATTTAATTATGAGAAAGAAAGAAAGAATGTAAATTAAAAATTATACCTTGCCAAGGAAGGAAATGACTTAAATCTCTAAAATCTCAAATGTAAATAGAAACTCATTATACTGATATTTACCTCAAAACATTTGAATATGGTGTGGTTTTATAAGTATTTGAAAATACTAAGTAAGATTTAAAAATTGTACATAGTCATTGAAAATAAAAACATGTAAAAATTGTAACGTAGTCATGAGAAAATGAGAGCATTTGAATGTTAAAAATTGTATTTAGTTATGAAAAAACAGAAACTTGATTTGATATACATATGTAAGACCAACATTTTATCCAAGCTTGTTGCAAATAATCAAAGAGCATTCTAACATCAAACTGTTGTTGAATAGATATGTAAAAATAAATGAATAATACTTTAAAAAATGGTCTTACTTAAAAATGTATAAAATAATTAATGAACTAAAATGAAAATTAATGATTCATCTTACTGATTGATGAAAGTAAACTGTTAAAAAATTATCTTTACGAAAGTCATGCATAGTTTTTAAGTTTAAAATCGTATCTTTTTTAACTATAAATTATCTTCGATTCGTCGGCTGATTTCATTATCATTAAACCATCATTTGAAGTTTTCATTAAAAGAATAATTTTTAAAATCATTTATCAAATATGCTTATATGTTGTGTACCAAAAGATTTATCATCAAAAATATTTTTAAAAAATAAATTAAAATCATTTCAAAATAAAAATTGTTATTTTGAAATAGAACCTTGAAATAAAGAGAATTTTGATTACGAAGCAAAAACAAAAGAACTAATTTTACTTTAAAATAAAATAAACAGCGTATGTTTAGTTCTTAAAATTTTTTTATTTAATATTTGAAATGTTAGTGTTTTTATTAGTAATTTTTTTTCTTTTTAAAAAACTATTTACAATGTTAGGATCTTTATCGGCAATTTATTTATTATTTTTTAATAATGAATAAATGACAGACAGCAAGCGATGATTGTATAGTTTCCAAATCAAAATTTAAAATTTTATTTTTTCGACATTATTCATTATGTTTTTAATTAGCATTCTAGTATTAGAATTTCCTAATACATGCAGACGATATATATTATATACTATAAATTCGAATATTCTATAAACGCAGATTTTTCTTTTTGAAAGAACTTAAAAAAATAAATAAAAATGAAATGTACGATCACAAATTTCAAGTTATCATGTGAGAACATTATTATTTTTAAGTCATTATCTGTCTGAATTAATTTAAGTCATTAACCAATTCAAACCGATTTGAAACAATCACGGGACTTCTCTATCGGTCTCTACCCCCACCTCTCTCTCTCTATATATATATATAGTTCGACCGATTTTGAGATGAAAATAACAGCTATGATGTCATAGTTCTACATCAACCCTTTAAAAACGCATCTGCTGTCAAAGTAGCATACATAATAATAAAGCAATACTGGTAAAAGCAGGACAACTTTTTAAAAACGCATCTGCTTTCAAAGAAGCATACATAATAATAATGCAATACTGATAAAAGGAGGTGAAAAAATATATGTGATTAAAAGATGAAGATGAAAATTGCCATTTATGCTTTATTCATTGCCTACACGGTTTCGAGCTACAAAACCTCGTAACCAAAACGTGATAAAAAAGGAAAGGAATAGGAAACAGATGTCCATTATACTTCAGAGTTAAAAGATACCAAAACAATATTTTTCTGATAATTCCATATAATATTTAGTGTTTATTTATCTAAAACATGAATAAATAAATGAATGTTTAGTGAAAATTGAAATGTTTATTGTTTATTTATCTAAAAGATGAATATGAAAAGAGAATTCTTTTTCCCTTATACTAAAGTGCATAAATCATTTTATCAAAAACAATGGATACAGTGTAACAAAGTTTATTCAATCAATGTTTTTTTTTTCAGTTATCATTTAGTCATTCGAAACGATTTCTTCTGCTTATTATTATTTTCAAATTCCGCCTGCTACTTTAACTTTTTTACAAACTTAGAATTTGGCGATCAGCTGGTTCCCGAGGAATATTGGTTATATTTAATTTTAAACAAATCGTTTAAAAATAACTTTATTCTATGATTTCAATAAATTGTCAGGTATTGAAACTATTTTATTTTGTCTAACGTAAATTTTCTTTCTTATGTAAATAAACTTTTTAAATAGAGATCCTTATTATAGTATTACAATGCTATTAAAAGCGAAATAACCATTTTTTTCATTCGTCTTGTAAACTACATAGATATTAAACATAATCATTCTTCTTTAGCTTACAACAATGGAAGAAAATCAAACAACCAAAAACGTAATGAAACTATGAAAGCTGTTAAAATTTTAGTCTGGCAATATATTATTAAAAATTAGGCAAAAAAATTTAAGAAATTGACATGATTTAGTTAAAAATTTCATGACTATTTAATATTTATCATAAAAAATTTTTAAAAAATATTTTGAAACGATGTAAAATTTATTGTGGTCCATTAATATTTTAGGAGTTCAGAGAAAAATCTCAGGATTTCTATTAATTTTCAATTAATTAAAATTCTAACTAAGATTTTAAAAATTGTCTCCGAGGTGCTCATTCTCGTCTTCCAAGATGAGCATGTAAAAAATTTAGTAATTGTCAAATGGTCTGTTCTATAGAGTGACAAAACATATACATACACACACGTACGCACGCACACGCACACACGCGCATTCATCTTTATTATTAAAAGCGATAGAGATAACAAAGAAAGTCTAACATTGATGATATTACTACTGATTAATCAACAATAATTTTTGAGATTTTCCCTATTCATAACGCATTAACAACTAACTTTACTTTTCAAACTTTAAATTAATTTTATTTTAAGCCCTTTCTCTCTTTATTGTATTTTCACAGAAATGTTAGTGTTTTAATTATATCACTTGTGTAATCTGAAATAAGAAAAAGTAAGGAGTTCTTAAATTTCGGAATTTTTTGCATATATTTATATATCGTACCTAAAACAATTTTCGAACCGTTCCATTATGTTCGCAAAATGAGCACAAAGTGCGATACTTTAATCGCAAATTTCGGCAACGCTAGTCAACATGAGATCCAACAACAAATCAATTAAATGTTGTTTAAAATTATTAATTATAAGACATTATTTGCCAAGAATTACAAATATTCATCCTCATCCGAGTGCAGCGTCAATCATCCGGACTAATAAGAGTTTGTTTTCGTCTATTAATTATTTGATGCTATTTACTTACTACGATTATTGACGATTATCCTTTGACTGAGTTATTTAACTAGACCATACCCTCAGAATCGATTATCCTGTGTAAATTCAAGTTGGTCCCGAATGGATATCAATTCTCTCGACAATATGCTACTGTATATCTTAACAAATTTACATATTTCTCTGGATTTTAGTGCAATAATTAGTGTTCAATATTTCGATAATTTTACCAAATATTGTAAGGGAAAAATAAAACACATTCAGTACATCTAAAAAATTGCGTTGCATTTGTTTTTAATTACTTAACTAACCGGATGATTTTCTTAAACATAACTGGATGATCATGATTTCCTTTACAAAGTCTCTTTAAGCATCATAGAGAATTAATTTCATGTTATATCATCAGCTCTACACCTATTCTGTTTATTGTATATACGAACTTCCTAATGAAGTCGCATCCCATGGCATTAAAGTGACATTAAAAGTTTAAATTTCCGGGCAATCTATTTCAAAGTGCTTTGTAGTAATGTAATACTACAAATCCTTCTGTGTATTTCAAATGTTTTTTGTGGTAATATAATTCCACTTTTTGATTCTTCTTGTAAACGGCGCAGATAAAAAATAACATCATTTTTCTTTGGTTATCAACAAAAGAATATCATGTGATTAAATATTTGTTGGAATAATGAGATGGTCAGAATTTCGAAGTAGAAATGAAAGATATAGGTAAAAATTATACAAAAGCTTTTTTTAAAAATATTTTAAAAACTCAGGAAATGAAATCGCATGGCAAATAAATTAAACCAATAATGGGCCATTTTTATAATTAAAATAGTATGAAAATCTTTTTTGTATATTAATATTTTCCGCAGCTTTCTCAAAAGAATGTCCAACTCAACTTAATTTTTAATCTATTAAATTTCACATTAAAGTTAGGAAAATACCTTATCAATCTTAAAAACTTATATCTTATTCCCATTCTCTTATGTCTATTTGTGTCAAATTTGGTTACTCTAGGTCAGACTATTTGGTCTGTAGAACGCCAACACACACGCACACAATTTTCTTTATTATCAGTAAAGATGTAGACATATGTGGATAATTATCAATAATTATTACTTAGTAATTAATTAAAAATAGTCCACAATAACTATTGGTAAGTAGTAATAATTATTGAAGAGTTTCACCTTATGAGTTCTCTACAAATGAAAAAAATTGCATTCTAACTATTTTATATGTTATTAATTAGTAGTTCAATTTCTTTATGCTTTTTAAATTTTGATTTTAGGAAATAAAAACATTCGTCGAATTTTATTTTAGGAAAAATGTTTTCACTAAAAATGGATCAAAATCGAAAAAAAAAAAAAAAAGAAGAAGAAAAATCAAGAAGCTTTGAAATGACCCATTACAAACGGTTATCGTTCTATAAATTTATATGGACCAATAAAGCTGCTTGAATCTTTAATATTGCAGCGATCCATAAGAATCGGCAATTAAATCCATTTAAATTGATCACCAAACGATAAAATGATTGAATCGTCTGAAAAGTTCCATCTCTAGAAATTACATCGTTTGTCATCCTACATTAAGCAATCTGCTCCCTAAAGCGGGTGCTCAAAATAATGAGGTAAATCACAGCGAACGATTTAAATATTTTAATGAATCGATTACGGAAAGTGAATCAATTAGTTGGGATTGCATTTGAGTGATTTCGAATGATTGCTTAAATTTTTGTTAATTTTTCGTTCGAAATTTGTATAGCTTTTGTAATTAAACGGAGTTCTTACAATTACTTGTAATTTATGGAATCTAATCAGGCATATAAGTTTTGCGGTCGATTAGATTTTGAATTCGGGGCACCAGAATTCATTCTGTTTCCAGATGACTTTCCAACTTTCAAAAGTGGCACACATTTTCAAATTAAGTAAATTATATATTAATATAAATAAAAAGTATTTGTAGCTATGCATATCATATGCTATGCTCCTCTTAAACAACAACGAATTTAGTCAAATCTTATTCTCTTATTATATAAGGCAAGAGAAAAAATAATGCCAACTTTTCGATGTGATTAATTAAATATTCAATTCATGTAGATTATATCAATAGAAAAATTTCTTTATACCATCTTGAAATCAAACAATGATATTAGTTCCATTTTCATGTAATTTTCTCTTCTAATTTTCAAAATTTAATAAATATTTTGTAAATACAGACGATTCTGAAATAAGATAATTTATAAATATTCCGATGCTTGCCAAGAATCAGATTTTAAATCGTTTTGTATTTATTCTTAGGTATTTTTTTAAAAAATATTTTGGCTACATTTTTTTTATTTATTTAAAAAGAATACTGAAGTTGATTTATTTAAAAAAGAATTGCTGACTTTCGAAAGATTTCTTTATTATTTTATAAAAATAATCTTTTGCATTAAAAATAAATTATTTAAATCAAAATTTCCCCTTTTCAATGATACTAATTCCATTTTCGGTCAATTTTCTCTTTAAATTTTCAATATTTAATAAATATTTGTATAAATACAGACAAAATTTATAAATATACTTGTATTGCGATGCTTGTTAAGAATGAGATTTTAAATCATTTTATTTTTATTCTTTGATGTTTTTTAGAAATATTTTGGCAACGTTTTTTATTCGTTTAAAAAGAATTCTGGAGTTTTTTTAATAAAAAATAAAATTGCTGATGTTAGAAAGAATTTTTGCTCCATAATATTTTATAAAAATAATTTTTTGCATTAAAAAATAAGTTATTTAAATCAAAATTTGAATCTTTCAATGATAATAATTCCATTTTCGTGTCTTCCAACTTTCAAAATTTAATAAATATTTGTATTGTGTTGATATATATATATAAATATATATATATAAATACATCAAATTTTATATTTAGATAAGGTTTCACTTTCTAATATTATCTATATAGGTGTCTTTCTTGAAAAAACACAATTTTACGCAAAAAAAAAAGAGCATATTTTTATAGCTGACTATTAGAATAAATACATTCGACTTCCATTTCGAAGTAGTGAAAGGGCAGCATAGTGCAAAGAACAATATAAATGACACGTGTATTACAGGTCCTCGGTTCGAGTCGCGTTTTCTGCTGTGTTTATGTATTTATATTCTTGCTTTTTACATTTATCTATATAGGTGTCTTTGATGAAAAATCGCGATTTTACATACATACACAAGAGAAAAAAAAATATTCTTTTTATAATTAACTATTAGAGTCTTTTTCTATCTGATTCATCATGGCCAAACCGAGTGTCATTTTAAGCATATAAATAATGATAGATAAATACCAAAGTGAATACTGTAATACAGCAGATTGCTTCGAACGACATGTTAAACTAAGTGCATTCATGATTTTTATTATTATTATTATTATTATTTAAACTAAGTACCCGGCGCGTTGCTGCCGCAGAAGAAATAATTTTGGATATATAGTATGAAATTAAAAATAGCAGTCTTGCTTCTTTAGGAATGATAGAAAGAATGATATTTATTTTCTTATCGACAGTGAATACATTCATTGAAATTGAAAAGTATATAAAGGAGAAGTACAAATAATATTTATTCTATTTTTTTTAAAACTTTATTATTCAAGTGCTTTAGGGTAGACAATATTGTTTTGCTTTTCCGTCTTCAGCAAAAACATGCATTTTTTGGCTGTCCGACTCTTAGGCATCCAGCATACAACTGGCCATGTGAAAAACATGGATTTTCTGGATTCAGTCCATACACTTGAAGTGACTGACCTTGCGCTTTGTTGATGATCATCGAGAATGTATCAGTCGTTTGAAATCAAAAGGCATGTCGGTGAGAATAATGGGAATGCGTAGACTTCGAAAATCTTCTCCTTTCGACTTTCTGTTAAGAATAGTTGCCTCGATTCTTGACACATATAGGTCTTTTGATTCTGATGCACGTGATCAGTTAGCATATAAACACTGTCTTTCGATTCTTGCCGCATGTTGATCTTGAGATACTGAAACACTTGTATTTGCAATTCGTAAACGATCTACTTTATTGCTCGCTTGTCGTTCCTCATTTGTTTGGGAAGCTCGAATTGGCTTACTTCTACGTTCGGCACTATTAAGTGACGAGCATTTGGGGACATATTTTTTGTCGAAGCAATCAACATAATATACGTTTGTATAACCGAAATATCATGTCAATTCACTGAATAAATATAAAAAAATTACTGTTTCCACTGGAAAATTTCCATTATATATAACTTAATTTGATCGGCATCGATAATTCTATTTTGTATGTGTGAGATAAACTCTGTATAATGTGTGCGGTTAGCTGCAGACAAAATATCATGCACGCTGAATGTCAACATCCGGTGTAAAGGACAATTCATTAATGAGAAGAAAAAATAAGCGCTTTCACTAAATATTTCCGATTGCATTTCCCTCGCATTGATTGGCATCAATTATAACAATTTTATTTTGGTTGATATATGGACGATTAACTCCGAATGGCATGTGCCGTTTATTGTTTATCTTTCGTCAGTTGTCAATTTTAAAATACAACCTTCTCGAAAGTGCAACCAATAAAATGACCAAGTTGTATCGCAATCGGTTGTACGGTGCGACAGCGCATAAGGTAGAACAAACAAAAATTCATTTTTGTATATTAGATGACTAATTTATATGTAAGTAAAATTGAAAAAATATTCGTATGTAATCAGTATGTGATTCGTATATAAATATTACCCCATAAGATTTTAGAAATAATAATAAAAATAAAAATAAACGAGCTTGGTCTTCCAGGTATTATTTGGGAAAATGTGGAGGTCTCTAAACTTTTTCAAAAAGGTTGCATCTAATGTGTTCTAAACTTTGAAAAAGTGAGAATTTTTATAAAATTCATTATTTTTATGAAAAAAACAGGATTGCAGATTTTTTTCATTGTTTAGGATGCATGTTAAAGTTAGTCAAGTTTCAGTCTCGTTTTTTATAGCTTACTGCCCTCATTTTTATTTGACAAATTTTCTTTACAACTAAACTTTTTATTGGAACAGTGAAGTTTTGTCAAATAAACACTCATTCATTGTCCTTTAATTTTAATTCTTCGAACATCACTTTCTTTCTAATAAAGAAAGAAAAATCGTTTGCAAATTGAGAAAATCAAGTCTAAAGGCAGGTAGTAACAGGCAACAAAATTAACATTGCTTTTATATGAAGACATAATTTTGTACTATATGATTATTGATGATACGAAGATATAATTCCATATTGTGTAGCCCTAGATAATGAAATGAATAGTGAGAAAAACAGATCGTCTGCACCTATCCATACTTTTCGTCCAAATCGTTTGCCGAAAGAGAACAGTGCAGTGGATATGGAATGGGGTGGAGAGCTGACGGGGGGTCCCGCAAGGGGAGGATCGGAACCCGACGAACCGGTTTCGAGCAGAGGGTCGCATTCGACAGTTCTCAGCGTTCGCAACCAGCCCCCGAGATGGTATCAAGGCGAATATTTTTGCGCCACTTCTCCCTGCCATTATGCTGAAAAGCCGAGAAAAAGGGTTGCCATCTTTTCTTCTTTTCACCGTGTTTACGTTGTTATAAAGATGAGACACGGTGATTTATTTCTCGCCAAATGTCGCCGATTAAATGGATTGTTTTGACGGACGGCGACATTGTCAAAACAAAGGATTTAGCAGTTGTTATTATTCGGTGGGACGCGAAACGAAACGAGAAAAGAACATCTGTGGCCTTTTTTTTTTGGAAGAGACGTTATTTAGGGAGATAAATACAAGTGATAAATCAAGTTAGTTGTTTATATGGTGTTTACTTTTAGTTCGTTGTGAAGCATCAGAAGTAATTTTTCTGGATTACTAAACAGTCAAAAGATTTTCCAGTACATTCGGCAGTATCACATTTTTTAATAGCTTAAAACCGATTGTTATTTTCCAAGGCAAGCAAAAATAAGACATTGACAAATTTACGGACTCCCGGTAGATAAATATTTGCCGAAACCTATTTCTAAATAAAAGATTTAAAAACTGGAAAATATACTGATTTCATCGACAATTCGTTAAAGGTAAACATTTGCACGTTAAATGAATCAAGCTGACGGAAATACTTTATTATCAAAATACTGTGATAGCTTTTAAAAATAACCATTATCCTTCTGATGTTTAGAATATCAACAAGAATTGTTTTCTACTTTTGTGGGTTGGAACGAATTTCCATCAAATCGACAATTTTTAGGAAGCATATTGAGATTTGTTGATATTTTTGGAAAATAGTACAATTTCGATTCATAAGAAATAGATTCCTTCGAATACTTGGTGAAAAAAAAATTATTTCTTAATTTAAAAAATTGAAAGTTACTTATAAGCTATTAATTTAATGTCTACTAAAGCAGAGTTTTTAACATTTTGTATGCATGAGTGTTTTTTTTTTTTTTAATTTTCGTATCCAATTAAATTATGACTGCTTGGAACAGTCTGTATTAATATGCTCACCATCTTAATCATTTTTACTCAGACAAATTTTATTTGTAGACTCCCCTCTTATCCTAAAAACAATGCAGACAACTGAAGTTTGGATAATTGAAGTTTTACTAGATTACTTTTTAATATTTTTTTGAGATACTATTTGAATATTTGTTGCAAACCATTCGATTATACAATTAATAATCCAAATTGGAAACTATTTATAAAACTTTTTGAAGCCAAAATTTCGATAAATAATTTAATGTATTTGTTTCTGCTAATCTTAGGGCAGTAGAAAAAGACTAACGGTTTAGCAAAGTGAAGGGGAGATGGTACGATCAAAATATTAGGGTGTTTATTTAATTTTTTAAAATCCAAATATGTGAGTGGGGCGAAAAAATACTGTGCTTCAAAACCGGTGCGCGTTTCGCACATCACTAGCAGCAAAATGTTATATAAACTCTAGGCATTGATACTACTAGTGCACACATATATCCACTTTCTCTTCGGCTTCTTCGGAAATTTTCAATTAAATGTGAAAGGGGGGGGGGGTAGTTACTTTTTTTAATACCTCAGCTTTATAGGAAATATATGTAAACATATTTTAGCAGTTACGTGGCCGAAAATAGTCTTTTGAAATTTTTAACTTCGATTTATTTCATCAAGGGAGGCATATTATATACAAGAAGCGAGCTTGTTACATCGTGATACAAGTGCAAAAGAGATTAAAATTTTCCCTTCAATGTTTTTACTATGGGATTTTGATAGGGATTTCTTTGATACGTGTTGATTTAGAAACGGGGATTTTAGGTATCTTTTAAAGAATGTTGTATAAATTAGGGATTTTTAATCCCTTTTACCTGGAACGTGTGAAAATGCTGAGACCAGCAGGTGTATAGAGCGCGTGTAAAGTTAATTAAATAAAAAAAGTGGGAATTGGGTCAGAAAATAAGATAAACACGTTAATATAGTTAATACGAACTCATTTAAAATAAAAATTAGGAAATTAATAAGGACTTAAATCAATGACTGACATCAATACACTTCAAGCCCTTTGGTTGCATATAATTTGTCTGAAATAAATCAGATCTCTGTGCTGGGTCTTTATTTTTGTTATCTTTGATTGGTTAGCTCTATATCATTATGCAATTAAACCTTGGAGAATCCCATTACATTTCATTTTAAATTAAAATTCCATAATGCAGATATCGATTGTCGGAATTTAAATTATGTTCCTATTATATTTATCAATCGTATCAACTACTTTCAAACACATTAGGATCGTATTCAAGACTATTTAATTGTATATAATGGCACATAGTCAATTCCAGTCGCATTGATTTTCACTAACCATAAAAATTTCATAGGTTTTGACCACCCGTGGTAAAAAAGCGGGCACAGCTACCCCAAAATAAATTATATTTATCAATCGTATCAACTACTTTCAAACACATTAGGATCGTATTCAAGACTATTTAATTGTATATAATGGCACATAGTCAATTCCAGTCTCATTGATTTTCACTAACCATAAAAATTTCATAGATTTTGACCACCTGTGGTAAAAAAGCGGGCACAGCTATCCCAAAATAAATTAGATAAGCAAACAATTTCCTCTTATTACCGTTATCTGCAGCTTATCATTTAAAACAGAAACTTGGGTGGTCATTTCCGGGGAAAAAAAAGAAATAAAAGAAAGGGGAAAGATAAAATCCAGCGAAAAGAGTATTCCATTGTCAAGTTTATGAGATTTTGTTCTAGTATCTCTTTTCGTTGAATGGACAGTTCATATACGCAGACGTGAGTCGCTTTAATCATCTTACAGTTATGGTCGTAGGGAACTTTTAAAGTATGCCTGTCAGGCTCAAAGTCCTAGAAAACAAAACATGAATTTTATAGAAACAGATCTACTTCGATAAGTACAGCATGAAGAAGAGCAGAATATTAAAATAAATATTTTATTTTGATTTTGATTTTTTTTTCCCATTTTCCCTACTTTGAAAAGAGTTTTTTTAATATATTTTTTTATTTATTTATTACATTCAAAACTGACGTAATGTGATTGTCAGAAATTACGAATTATAAATTTACTTAAATGTCATGCAATAATTCTCGCCACGGAATACAGCTAATATGAAAATAATTTTACAAGAGGATTTTCAGATGCATTTCTAAACTTGTCTAGCAAACTTTTCCAAAATTTTCACAGTATCTATTTTTTTTAGTAATTTAGTATATTAGCATTTAATATATTACCATCTTCCTTACTTTGTAAAGAATTTTTTATATATATTTTTTTCTTTTTTGATTTAAACATTCAAAATTGATGCAAGATGATTATCGGAAATTATGGATCATATATTTACTTAAATGTAAATAAGAATTTTTCGCTTATAAATGTCGCTAATATGAAAATAACTTTACAAGAGAATTTTCAAATGCATTTCTAAACTTGTTTAGCAAATTTTTGCAAAATTCACTAAGTCCCGTTTTTTAGTAATCACTATGAAATTATATTCGCACATTGTTTCGAATGCCTTCTTTGAAACTAGTTCGAAATCCATTGTAAAATTATTCCAAATTATCTAAAAAAAATATCCTTTATCCTTTAAGTCCTTATTCACAATAACATAGTAAAGATGTACCCCTTAAATTCCCAATAACATAGTAAAGATGCATCCCTTAAATTAACAATAACATAGTAAAGATGCATCCCTTAAATTCACAATAACATAGTAAAGATGCATCCCTTAAATTCGCAATAACATAGTAAAGATGCATCCCTTAAATTCACAATAACATAGTAAAGATGGAGCAAATAAACCATTTCACTTAAACTCAGTACTCCTTAAAACATTAATTTCGGTTTAAGACCAAACATTTTTATAGAAATTAACTTTTGCATGATTTTGCGTTGAATTTTTATTTGTCTGTTTTTATTATCAGAACAATCCATTCTGAAAGAAATACTTAAACATTTTCTGTGTCAAATAAACATAATTGTCAATAATCGTATCATTTCTTGCCACCCCAATAGAAAAAATATGGTATATGTAATGCCAAAATTTTCATCCTAACTAAATGAACGAATTTCTGGCATCACAGCCATAAAACTTCCAAAAATTAAAAATCGATAAACATTCAATTCTGGTAACCCCTATCCATAACTTTCTTATCTAAAAACGTGCAGACTTTGCTCACCTACGGGCAATCGGCCACTTCACAGACACACCGCATCCAAAGAGTGTGGCCCGCTCAACAACGCCAATTTTCTCGTCCCCCTTCTTTTCCGAGCCCCCTCCCCTTTCTCATCATGCTCGTGCTTGATGCTCCCCCCCTCCTAGAATCACAGCAACCCCTCATTGATGGAATGAAAAACGATGGCCCAAACGCGGACGCTCAGTCTGCAGACAGGTGGAAAGATGAAAAGTAAAAATCGGCATATATGAATGGGGAACCACGTGACACTGTCACTGAGAAAGGAGCCAACTGTTTGATCCATTAGCTGTTATTACGCAAGGTGGTTGGTTATGCATTATTAGTTGGATAGAACAGATTGTTGTGAATATTGGCTGAGAATTCTATTGGGGAAAGTGAATGATTTTTACGACTAGCGCGTTAAATGTGTAAGAAGCTTCATTGTGTACGATGTTGTATTTGAGGTTTATTTATGCATGTGTAATAATATACTAGATTGTTCAAGGCAATATGTTTATCAAGTGTTAACGAATGCGTGTAGTATTAGCACCGAATCGGTCAGAAATTACACACCTAAACATTTTGTACTATGTACTTATTTTTATTTACCACATTCTTTATGTCTATAATAGGCCTTTTTTTCATTTGTCACATTTGTATTGTCTATTATAGGTATTTCAATTTGTCAACATTTATATTGGCTACTATAGAGATTTCAATTTGTCAACTTTGTATTGGCTATTATAGGCATTTCGGTTTGTCAACATTTGTATTGTCTATTATAGACATTTCAATTTGTCAACATTTCTATTGTCTATTATGGACATTTCAATTTGTTAACATTTGTATTGTCTACTATGGGCATTTCAATTTGTCAACATTTTTATTGGCTATTATAGACATTTCAATTTGTCTTTATTTGTATTTATTTATAATGGGAAATTTTAAGCACCACAGATAATCGCTAAATGAAGTAAATATATCGAAAAAGCTTTTAATTTTGCTAATACTACGGATATGTGACATTGAGAATTAAGGGGAAGGTAGATTTTATTAGGCACTTTTAAGAATTATTCACTTAGGGTTATGATATTTTTTATGAATATGTATTAAAATGTAAATATATCAAATATTTTTAAAATATTAAACAAACTATAATATATTTTTTTAAAGTTAAAAAAATATATTTTTAAAAAATTTCAAAATTTTTCATACAAATTAATTTATAATTTCTTTTAAATATATTTTTTCCCCTGATATTTATTGCTCAGTAAAATAAATAATTTAAGAGCCTTCCTTTATTTAGAACAAAACTGTGCATGTTTTTGTAATTCCAATTAAATGTTAATTTTATAGGAATATTTTTAAGCACACATATTGGATTTTCATAAGAATTTTATGTTTTTCTGAACTAAAATTGACTTTTAACTATCT
The DNA here is from genome assembly GCF_947563725.1 of Argiope bruennichi. NCBI lineage: Eukaryota > Metazoa > Arthropoda > Arachnida > Araneae > Araneidae > Argiope > Argiope bruennichi. The sequence continues at coordinate 22,399,222 of NC_079157.1, read as the reverse complement.
ATAAACACTTTAAACATAAATGCATAACTAGTTTTTGGCTGTAGTTTAACCGAAATCATTATCAATTTTACTCAATTTTCACAAAAATTAAGACACCTAGAACCTTTCAAAGATATTTAAATTTAACATCGTTTTGTGAAAAGTCATTAAAACATATTTTTTTTCCTAGGCTCTTCAAATATTCACTTTATTGAACAATGCATTTTATAATACTATTTAATTGAAAATAAACATTTATTTTTGGTGTTAAAACAATTAAAAAAAAATCTGATTTTCGTCCATTTTTGTTTATTTTAAAGTCCACAGTCCTCTTAATATGATATTATACAAAGAATACATGAAATCTGGTTATTGAAAGAGTATCAACTGATTTAATCAATTAGTTATTATTCCGCAAGATCGGTTTGATTTGATTTTGATGTTTTTTGACGGAAGAGTAATTCTTGGTTAACTTGAGCCATGGCTATGGTTAAAATTTAATGGAGCAACAACAACAACAACAAAAAAGTTAAAAACTTTTACATGCAACATTTATAAAAGTAAGTAAAATTGTACTAAAAAATTGGCAACTTGGTCGAAATTCTTTAAAATGGAAGTAAGAAGAAATAAAAACAGAAAATAAAAAAGCATACAGTGTTTAAATACAACAAAAGAAACGAATAACTCAAGAAACTAAAAATATTTAGGTGGTTATTTTTCACTCACCATGTTTTGCATATTTAAGGGCGATTTTTTCAAAAATTGTATACAATTAGAATTGAAAGCAGGACATTCGATTAAAATTTGGATTGCAATAAAATCTTTATGACACACGAGATGCTTCGGGTCACTCTAAAAAGGAGATACTTATGGGTGAAACATGTGCATCCTGTAAGGAGTCGACCAAGTCTCGTATAGGAAGAGGCAGCATTACTTGAAGAACCAATTGCTGTGAATATTGGCTAAAAGTTTTGCATTGAAGAGTGACTGGTTTTATGCCAAGCGAAAGTAATGAATAAAAAGCTTCACACAAAGACGGGAATTGTGTTCGATATTCATTTATGCATGAATAATGTCAGGTCGTTTAGGGCAATATACTTAACGCACGTTAACAAGTTGAAACGGTGCTATTTGAAATATTTGTGAATGTGGTGCTATTATCTATCTATGCAGGTATATGTGTAATATCAGCTTGGGATTGGGTGAACAATGTATTATGGACTAAAGATGGCAGCGATATAACACTAATAGATGTTCCCCAATGCTACATACAATATTTAATTGTAAAATGAAGAAAATACTATTCTACCAAGCATATAAAAGGTAAAAAATGGATTTATATAAAAGCAGACATTGATGTATTTATAAATATAATATCGTTTGTTATTTGATATGAGGAATTATATCGTTTATTGAAATATATAATATCGTTTGCTGTTTGATGTGATGGAAATATTTCGTTTGTTGGAATATAAATATCGTTTGGGGCTTTCATAGTTCAAGAACAGATGCCGCCGTTGGATAAAAGGTTTGCAGATGGTAATACGTCAAGCATGAAAAAGCTAGAAGAGATCTCATAGAAACGAATAAGTAAGGCAGTTATAATAAAAATGGGATAAATGTTAATGTGGGACAAATATATATCGATAAGTGATTTTGGAGGGTTTTTTTTTATTGCACCAATGGAATATTAATAATAAATATAAATATACTTTTCTTTGGAAAAAAATTCAGAGTATTGACTGAAAATATGTTGGGAAAAAAAAAAAAAAAAGATTGCGCCAAGTATGTAAAATATAAAGGTGGTTTTATAAGGAAAAAAAAAATAAAAAGAAAGAAATGGTAAATTGGTTAATGTAGTGTGATTTATAGTAGCAAATGGAGAGGAAAGATATTTTCAGTAGACTTTTTGGTAAACTGATAACATAAGTAACATGAGCAGTTGGACACTATAGAAAGACATCAGTATTCCAAATTTCAAAACAGTAAAGTGAATTCGTATAGACCAAGTTGTAAAAAACATAAAATGTGGCTAGAGCAAAGGACGATCATGTGATTTGTATCAGTGAAGTATCATTAAAGTGTATATTACAGATACAAATGCGATTACAAATGCTATTTGTATCAGTATAGTACAAAGTTTCATTAAAATGTTGTTAATTGCGCTATAAATTCATTGCCATCAAGGTATGTTTTATCATGTGCACAACCATGCGATTGCAAAATGATTATACATTATTTAGAGATGAAAAAGTATGACACAGGAAAATAAATAATTTTATGTTGTGTGCGAAACATACAAAAGAAGTTTTACTGTGAATTAAAATGTGTTTAAATGCGATTTGTATCAGTATAGTACAAAGTTTCATTAAAATGTTGTTAATGGCGCGATAAATTCATTGCCATCAAGGTATGTTTTATCATGTGCACAACCATGCGATTGCAAAATGATTATACATTATTTAGAGATAAAAAAGTATGACACAGGAAAATAAATAATTTTATGTTAAGTGTGCGAAACATACAAACGAAGTTTTACTGTGAATTAAAATGTGTTTAAATGCGATTTGTATCAGTATAGTACAAAGTTTCATTAAAATGTTGTTAATGGCGCGATAAATTCATTGCCATCAAGGTATGTTTTATCATGTGCACAACAATGCGATTGCAAAATGATTATACATTATTTAGAGATGAAAAAGTATTACACAGGAAAATAAATAATTTAAAGCTAAAGTTAACATGATGATTGCAAAATGATAAATAAAATTCGGTACTCAGATTTCTCATATCAAATGTTACCATGTATAGAATTCGGAATGAAATCTCTCTATAGGTTGACTGTCTGTCAGACTGAACTTTTGCTGGCATATAAACGAGATAATTTAGAAATGCAACAATTTAGGTAAATGAAATTTGTTTCATATTTTTCGTATCTAAAGTATAGATTCTAATCAAATTTTGAATTTTATCAATAAAAATATTAACCGTCTAATGATGTGTACTTTCACAAGCATGTAAACACTATAACTCAAAAAAGCAAAGATTTAAATGTATGAAATTCGGAATGTGATTTTGTGTCTAATTCTGGTTTAATCAATCGGAAGAAGGACATCCAAAATTCATATTTGGTATTTCTGTTACTTTTGTGGTGTAGTGTAAAAGTTTGAAGAGAGAGGTGCCAGCTCAGGTGCTGTCCTCGTCATCTGACCATGGTTTAAAATTACGAGGTCCGACCCAAAATAGCTCTAATATTGCTTTAAAAATGGGTCGTTAATAAAGCTAAACTAAAACAAATTGGTATTTATATATGAGTAGCATCTCAGTGAATAATTGTACAAGATTGCTAATAGGTTTTTATCGTAATTATTATATGCAAATGACTTATTATAGTACATTTATTATAAAGTTTGCTAAAAAACTTTGGAAAAACATAGTCGGATTTTTTTTTAATAAATATTTTATATTTCCTTCCAGAATTGCTTATTATCTATTACTGCTTTCTTCAGACAAGACGAAATATACATATTTCTTAATAGGAACTAAATCAGTTTTATGAAGAATAGAGGTTTGATGTGGCGCATGAATTGACCATAAAAAAAACAACCTGGTCATTCGCCCGTGGTCAGCCATATCAACCACAAATTTAGCCTCCATTAACAGAACAATGCGTTGTTCAATTACTAAAACTTTTTAATCAGGCGATATCAATTTCCTGGTTGAATTATATAAATAGCAGAGTTAAATTTAACTGCTGGATTGACACTGATAGGAATTTCAGAGATTGTCAGGTCACGGCCAGGTAGGTATATCCGCTGTAAATTGTTCAAACCATGGATCCGTCAAAAGAACAATGCATTGTTCAATAACTAGAATAAGACATTGTAATCTTATCCTTTTAGAAAAACAGCATAAAAAGAGGAATTAATAAAAGAATGAAATGAGACAATTTGAATGCGAATTCATATAGCGTATGTTTCTTTTTATGTCTTTTAAATGGATTGTCATCTTTACAAATGAGCTGAAGAATAATTTATTAGTCGACATTGCAGCTACAATTCGTGCTGCGGAATTCGAGTTCATATTCTACTGGAGTTCGTCGGAGAGATAATTTTCGAAGTTAGAGATATCTAAATTAAAAGGAAGAGATTGCAGGCTCTTCTGGTGCTTGTGGTGAGAATTTTAATAACCTTTTGGCCGCTGCTCGGTACAAATGTTTTGCAGTCTAAAGAATGCAAAGAGTGAATTTTTCTTATGATCTTAATGGATTTTTATCTATTTGCAGTATATATTACATACATGGATATTCAAAACATATCTAAATGAGACGGCTAAAATATGCTTCGAGAATAGAATATTAGATGAATTCAGCAGGGATCTAATATTCTAAGATAATAATGGGATCTTTTCTGAACATTCAAAAAAATTCTTTAAAATTTAATTTTTTATTAGAAATAAAAAAAATTGTAAAAAAACATTTCTGAATTTTTTGTTTTTGTTTTTATATTGCAAACAGAGAGGCTACCGGCGTCCTTGCACAGGGGTAGCGCATCTTCCCATGATTTGGGCGTCCCTTGTTCGAATCCCGGTTCGGGCATGGTTGTTCTTCCTCTGTGTTCTATCTGTTAGGTGTGTGAATGTGTCCTCCTGTAAAAAGGGGTTATGCAGGCGAATGTGTGAGTTTCATCTTCATATGAGCTTGAAGTCAGATTTCTGCCCTCGGGTGCTCAGGGGTCTTTACCCTCAGAAGCTACTGCACCCCCTTTCCGTGGTAACGTGGACACGACTTCATCATCAACAGAGAGACAATTTAAAATTCTTATTTAATTAATCATTTTTACTTTCTCGTATTAGTAGTATAAAATATAGTAATCGTCAAAAAAAAAAAAAAAAAAAAATCGAACTCGAGATTTTAGCGAATCCACACATTTTAGACAACCCTGAGATCGAAAAACGCATTTTTGGGAAATATCCGTCTGTTCTGTCTGTGATAAAGGTAAAAAAAATTTCAGCTAGACGATTGAAATTTGGTATGTGGTCTTAACATCGAATTTGTAGATTTTTATCAAATTTTGAGTAAAATCTGCTCAAAGGAAGTCCATCTGTCTGGTTGTTCGAATATAAGTTAACACGATAATGACAAAAGAAGAGAGCTAGCTAAATAAAATTCGGTACACAGATTTAACATCCATAGTGTGGATGAACACTTGTCAAATTTTGAGCTAAATCCACATGAGGGTTGATTGTCTGTCGGTCTGTACTTTCAGAAACATATAAACGTTATAATTCAAAAATGCAATGATTTAAATATATCAAATTTGGTATGACATTTTATGACTACAGCTGCAGTTTTGTGTCAAATTTTTGTTTCAATCGGTTGAAAAAAACGTGTCTAAAACACAAATTTGAATCGGTACTATTAACGCATGCCAGGGATTAATCGCCAAATAATTCGCCAAGAATGACAAGACAGATTCAGTAAAAATGCTAAATTCACGCCAAAATTTAATATTTCGTAACTTTTATACGCTAATGCCATGTAAGGTCTTCTCTGGCTTGACGATTCATTAGAGGATATGCGAGAAAGTTTGAGGGAGACAACTGCCGCTGGTTTATGATTATTATCGTGCTTTTTTACTTATTTATTATATATATAGTTATATCTTACTGAATGCTTATATATGTCTTTTTGGTTTGTATATTTTATTATTTTTATTTTCATGGCCAGTGTGAATGTAGCATGCATTATTCAAAAATTTTCATTCCACTGACTTTACATGAATTCAATGGAGGAAAAAAGACGGTCGAGGAAGGAAATAAAAACAAAAAATCCTTAGAAATGGAAGCTTTAACATTTTGTGTGTGTATACACATGTGTACATATTTTCTGTTTAAAAATGGTGTAAATGTCTCAGCAAATATTGTCAGCTTGTTTAGAATGTTTAAGTGAAGAAAGGTGCATTCAAAATTGATATCATCCCAGTTCCATCTTCAGCCACCGTTTTTGTTTCTTTATTGACTTTCTCGCACTCAAAGTATAACTTACAAAAAAAAAAAAAAAAAAAAAAGTGTAATCGCCAACAATTTCAGGCTCAAGATTTTGATTAATCTCATGATATAGATCTCCAATAATTTGAAAGAAAAGGAGGTTTGTGTCTGTCTATATGCTTGTTGATTTTTGTCTGTGAGCCCGACTATTCAGAAATTGAACGAGCTTTATGGATAAATTCAGCATATGGGCTTATAACAAGAATTTTTTTTACCGAGATCACATTATGAGCTAAATCGGGCAATGCGTTAAGACTTTTGGTTGATTTTTCCATTATACATGAATCCGATAGTCAAAAAGGCAACAAGTTATATAAATTGTATATGAAAGTTTTATCATCAGTTATTAACATGTATGAAAGTTTGGATCAAATAAGTCAAAAGAATCTGAATATATGTTCAGTTTTTTTTTTTTTTTTTTTTTTTCTTTCTTCACAATGAAATAAATGATACTAACAATGATCTATTTCAAGGAATATATGAAAAAATGTGATCTGTGTCGTGGAATATATGGAAAAAATGTGATGTATTTCATGGAATATATGAAAAAATGTGATCTGTTTCATGGAATATATGAAAAAATGTGATCTGTTTCATGGAATATATGAAAAAATGTGATCTGTTTCATGGAATATATGAAAAAATTTGATCTATTTCATGGAATGCATGAAAAAATGTGATCTGTTTCGTGGAATATATGAAAAAAAATGTGATATATTTCATGGAATGTATGAAAAAATATGATCTGTTTCATGGAATATATGAAAAAAATAGAGCAGAAAACATTCCTACCGGTTTGTTCAATATTAACTTTCAGCACTCACAATGTTTTTTTATTATTTTTTTTAACATTGACACACGCGTGAGGTCAATTTGACCTTTAATTGTTAAGGATTTAAGCTTTTTCTTATTGACTAATTGCATAAAAGTAAAATATGGTCAACGAATATAAATATTTTTTCATGCAAATATGCTCTATTTAAGATAAAAATGCGATTTTTAATATGACAAACCAACATTGGACTTAACCTCCGCTTTTTTTCCATTCCTTTTCTGTATTCATTCCTTCTTTCGCCACATTGACGATATTATATAAAAATATGACATGTAAAATCTTATTTTTAAACTTAATTAGCATCATTTTATTATTTTTAAAATTAAATTTTCTGTGTAAAAATATTGAAAGTATAAGAAGATCTATATTTCACATATAGTTTACATTTCAAATTTTTTGGAAAGAGGTGTTTCAACTTTTGTCTTTTATTTTTATATGCATAATCAAAGATATTTTTATTATCTCTTATGAATAAAACAAATTTTTAACATGCATTTTAAGACAATATATCCATATCATAAGAGAATACATTTTATATAAGGATTTTCTACTCTTTTCACGGGCAGGAAAAGGTTTTCAATCAGATTTTCTAGAGCATTATGAATCTACATTTTGTTCCCGATTCTGCATCATGATCACTTTCCTAATTTTATCAGTATCTGACGAATCTGAACCACCAACATTTTCACTAACAAAAAGAATACAAGCGAGACGATCTCTAAATCTCTGCTGCTTATGATTGTATGCTGTCATAACCATAGTATTAAAAGAAAATGAAACGCTAACACACGCAGGAGTCAATTTGACCCCAACTCTCCCTTAAAAAAAATGAGATGCATTGTTTCATTGATGCTGATGTTCTAATCGTTTTTTAACTTCTCCTGAAGGCATAGAAAGCAACAGAATTAAGTTTATATAAAATCCTAGAATTTCTAAACAAAAGAGAAAAGGTGAAGTCAGAACGAGTCTGTACCTGTGCTGACATGTTAATTAGAACTATCATGAGCAAGTTACATGTCTGACTTTCTTAATTTCTGGTCTGCTTTTTACCTTATCTTTAACTGTCAGGAGACCTTGAGGGATCATTTTACACGTGCGGCTCTAAGGAAAATTTATAGCCCTGATAAATTTTATGGCCAAAATTCCAGCAATAAGAACATCCTGCAATAAAACCAAAACAGCCAGAGCTGCAGAATTCCGAATCAATTCCATCTGCTTCCAGAATTATCAGAAGCGTAAATTATCCCTAGTTATCTCTGTCCTCTCATCATCACCGAACAGGCTGGTAAATCAATAATGAAGACGAAGTACTGTTGTAAACACAACAAAAGGAGTTCAATACCAGATGTCTAGGTTCCAGACGTCTTTGAAAAGACAAGGAGGCCTAGGTAGGGTTTCAACACCCCTCCAGGGATGGCAATAAAGCGGGACCTCATTAGTGGCACTGCCGCGAAGTCCCCTTCGGCCATCTTGAGGAGGTAGGCCTGTTTCTCCCTTTTTGCTCAAAGAAAAGCTGGTAGTCTGTGAATGATTAGGGTGTATTAGGAATTTAACACGTTTATGACGGTGGAAAACACATAATTAAGGAGAATGCGGCACTGAAAATCTCAGGAATCCTCCTTTTGAGGTGATGGATGGGGGTCTATACATGTCACCTAGTGGGCGGTTGGGCATGGATGCCGTTGCTGTGATTGATACAGTAGCTGATTATGAATTTAATCATGATGATATCATTTGTTTATTGGTAGAAGTGTCGGTCATATAATTAATTTGTGACACACTTAATTTCTTAATTTTTATTTGCTCTTCAAAAAACGTTCATCTGTTGCGATGGACATTTGAATTACATTTTGTTAATGCTTTAGACACATGATAAAAGGGAAAGTGATTCGAAAATTTTAGGGATTGATGGAAATTTATAGATGTCATGTTGTAGGTGTCTTAGCGTGAATGGAGTATCAGTCATTGAATCAGTAACTGATTATAAATTCTATCAAGATTATCCATTTGTTCGTAAGTTGAAGTATTGGTCAAAATGTCCATTTGTGACAAATTTTGTTTCTAAACTTTAATTTCCATTTCAGAAAACAATTGAAATGGGCATTTGAACGAAATGCTATTTTAGGTTTAAAACACATTATTAAAGAAAATGTAGCTCACAAATTTTAACAATCCTCATTATTGATGAAGGTCTATAGATGTCATGTTGTATGCGTCTTGGCATGGATCAGTGATTGATTCAGTCGTTATGGCTTGAATTAATCACTAAACTGAATCATGATTATTCATAATTATGAATCATGACGATTCATAATCATTCATAAATTCACAATTATGAGTCATTATGATTCATAAATTTATAATCATGAATCATGACGATTCATAATTATTCATAAATTCACCATTATGAGTCATTTTGATTCATAAATTCATAATCAGGAATCATAGTGACTCATTTTTTTCCCTGTTTTCTGATCTGTTGATCATATTGTCAATTTGTCAAATGTTATTTCTATTTTTGTTTTTTCAAGAAATCTTCATCTGTTAAAATAGGCATATGAATTAATTATTTTTTTCAATGTTTAAGACATATAATTGGTTCAAAAATTTTAGGAATCCTCATTATCGACTTTAAAAGAGTGATTTATGAAGATCTGTAAATGCCACTATGTAGAAGATCTAGTATGGATGGATTTTCAGTGACTGATACATCAACTGATTGTAAATGTTATTAAGTCGATTCATTTTTTTAATGTTTTAAATTGTTAGACACATTATCGATCTGTGACAAATTTTATTTCTAAATTTTTATTTGCGGTTTCAAAAGATATTCTTGTATCTAAATGAACATTTGAATTAAATGTTGATTTATGTTTGACAAATAATTGAAGTGAATGTAATACGGAAAATCTCAGGAATTCTCATTATGATGAAAATGAACTGTTATATGTGGAACTCATTATCAACTGTTGAAAAGTGGCAAAAGTCTGTCAACTCGCGACAAATTTTATTTCTAAATTTTTATTTATCCTTCAAGAAACATTCATCTGTTGAAATGGACATTTCAATTAAATGCCTTTTTTTTATGTTCTAGACATAATTAAAGGAAATATGGCTCGAAAATTTTAGGGATCTTCGTTATAGGATGCTTGATGAAAGTCTATAGTTATGACTTTGTAGACATGAGTGGAGTATCAGTGATGGATTCAGTAACTGATTATAATTTAATTAAAATGATGCATTTTTTTTATGCTCGAAAGAATTGGATATGCTGTTAATTTGTGACAATTTTTATTTATCCTTCAAGAAGCATTCATCTGTTGAAATAGGCATTTGAATCTTTTTTTTTTTTTTTTTTTTTATGATACGTAGTCAAAGGAAATATGGTTCGAAAATTTTAGGAACCTTCGTTATAGGGTGATTGATAGAAGTCTATAGTTATGACGTTGTAGACATGATTGGGGTATCGGTGATTCATTCCGTCACTGATAATGAATTTAATTAAAATGATTCCTTTTTTTTTATTTTCGAAAGAATTTTATATACCTTTAATTTGAGATAATTTTTATTTCTAAATTTTTATTTATCCTCCAAAAAACATTCATCTGTTGAAATGGACATTTGAATTAGATGCTTTATATATATATATATATATATATATATATATATATATATATATATATATATATATATATATATATATATATATATATATGTACGATACATAATTAAAGGAAATAAGGTTCGAAAATTCTAGGGATCTTCGCTATAGGGTGATTGATAGAAGTCTATAGTTATGACGTTGTAGACATGAGTGGGGTATCAGTGATTCATTCCGTGACTGATAATGAATTTAATTAAAATGATTCCTTTTTTTTATTTTGGAAACGATTGGGTATACTTTTAATTTGAGATAATCTTTATTTCTAAATTTTTATTTATCCTCCAAAAAACATTCATCTGTTGAATTTGATTGATGCTTTTTTTATATATAAATTTACGATACATAATTAAAGGAAATATAGTTCGAAAATTTTAGGGATCTTCGTTATAGGGTAATTGATAGAATTCTATAGTTGTGACGTTGTAGACATGAGTGGAATATCAGTGATTAATTCAGTAACTGATTATGAATTTAATATAGTCAGTTTGTGACAAATATTAGTCAGTTTGTGATAAATTTCATTTTTAAATTTTTATTTGCGTTTCCAAAGACATTCTTCTTTCTAAATGAGCATTTGAATGAAATATTAGCTTACGTTTAAGACAAATAATTAAGGCAATTACGGTTCGAAAAGTTTGTGGAATACTCATTATGGACTCTTCTAAAGTATCTGACTATACTCCTCAAAATGCCAAGTGCTTTTAACGGTTTATCACCTTTTAATTGAATTTCCAAATTTTAATCATCATCGTTTGAAATTTTTTTAATGCTTCATCAGTGGATATGCAAATGCTTGTGGGGGAACATCCCCACAAAAACCTTTTTAAATTTTTAAAAGCAACTGGATTTTACCATATTATTTAACATTTAACCTTGTTGTTTTTACCTTGTTTACAATTTTAAGACATACTGCTTTGCAATTTTGTCAGTGTTTACATCCAGTTTTTACAGTTGTTTAAATAAAGTCTAAGACTACCTTTTTACCATGTGTCTGGCTCAGTATAGTCAGATACGGCTCTTGCGCCAATAAACACCAAAATCCAATCCAATCTAAAGTGGCAAAATATTTTGCCACTTTAGATTGGATTGGATTTTGTTGACATAATTGCTATAATTTTGTTGATATCTCAGTATGAATGTAGTTACTATGTCTTAAAAACATTTAATTCGAATATCCACTTTTTTTTTCAAAACTAGAATGTTTTTTGTAGCAATGGTCGATTACAAACAATTGAAACAGAATTTATTGACAGATTGATTTAAGCTGATTCATTTATTGATTAGTTGAAACGTTGATCATAATTTTAGCATTTGTTGCAAACTCTATTACTAAATTTTTATGTAAAAAAAATTCTATTGAAATTAACATTTGAATTAAATGTTTCTTCATGTTTAAAAGTGAATCTCATTATTTAAAGGAGTGTAGTTCTGAAAATCGTAAGAATACTTTTCATGGACTATTGCAGGGGTTGCTGATGGTGGGATATAATATTTATTACATGCCAGTTTGTGTGTGTTTGGCTTTCAGTGATTGATGCAATTGTTACTTATGAATTTCATCAAGATGGTTCAATTTTTTAAGTACTAAAGGGTTAGTTATATTATCATTTTGTATCAAATTTTTCTATGCTCATTTTTATTTGCAGTTCAAAAAGATACACTTTTATAATATTAGACCTTTCAAAATAAATTTTTATTTGCATTTCAAACAAAGAAACATATAATTTAAAAGAACGTTGTACAAAAAAAATTTCAACAATCCTTCTTTGAGCTGTAATTGATGAATGTTTACATAGCTTTGTGAGTGCGATGGATTTGATGTCTGCTGAGCGACTATTCCAGTGGCTACTTAATAATTTAATCAAGACAAATCACAAGTACGTGTTCATTATTTGTATCATGAAATGTTTTGACATTTTGTTTGACATTTTTCATTTTTTTTTTTTTTTTTTTTTTTTTTTTGCTTTGATTTTTATCTGTTCTTCAAGAAGTATTTTTCGATCAAAGTGGGAATTCAAAGTGAATGATAAGTTTAAGGATTATAATTGTATATTTTAAACTTGCTAGTTTTAACAAGCATGTCATTTTTATAAACTGACTCAAGATACTCGGTCATTTGAAAAGAGTAAATAAATATTTGGACATACTAGTCATTTTTTAAAAGAGCTTTACTTGTTTAAATAATAGTGCATAAAATAAAACAACTCGATTGGAGAAGATTTAAGGTGTACGTACACACTTGAAGATTTTTAAAAAAAATTTTAACTGTAAAAATAAAAATTTTTTACAGTAGGTTATTAATATATATTTAAACTCATTTCAGTGAGAAAAAACCATATTACACTAATTATTAATTAATTATATAATATTTAATGAGTTAATTAGCCTATTTTTTGAAACATGATGTCTTAAATTCTAATTTGTACAGATACACAATTCTAGTTGGAAATGATGCCTAATATTAGTCTTCATGTTATCTGCCTCAAACAAGTTATAAAAATGTATAGTTTTTTTAAAACAATTTTTTCATCAACGATAAATAGAAAAGGCGAGATTTTTTCTGTCATTTTAACTTTTAAACAGCTATTAAAATTTTATTTCTATAAATATTACTTTGATTGAGGTACAAAACATACGCTATTTCATACAGATTATTTTGATATATAAATAACTGTATTTGGTTCATTTCTTGTTGAGTTATAATTGTTTGAATGAAGCAACATAGTGGAAAAATATCATTCTTCATAAAATGAGTTTTAAAAACACCGTAACTAGAGTTTTTAATGAAAGCACCTCAAGAAAAATAATTATAACTCGAGAAATATTTCGAATATTGACGACATCTTGGTATCGTTTGAAAGCTAAAGGATCAGAAAACATTCTGAAGCAATAAAAAAATATTCGATATTTTGAACGATTTTCAAAGTTTCAAGTGTGTACATACACCTTAAAAAGAATATGCTTTTAATTCTTACTATTATAAAAATGCAGATACTGTTTTGCTTTATTATTGATTCTTTCATATTATATACAACAAAAGAAAATCGAAAAATAAATAAATAATCCTAAAAAGATTGCGATTCTAAGTTTTTATACATTTTTCTTATTTACTTTTAGCAAAATGTTGATTGTTTATAACATATTCATCTAGTAAAACCAGATCAAATACAAAATACTTTTATCGCTCATACAATAAATTAAATAAATCTTTTATTGCAGTTTCCAGAATGACAGATATATTATAAATTTTTGTATCCAATTCTTCTCTTTTTTGTTAAAGAAAATTTTTGTTTTAAAAGTGGCACATATCTTTTATTATGAAATTTGAAAACATAAATAATGATAAACATGACGAAAAATGATAAATTATAGTAACGCCTTAGATACAAATAATGACAAAAAAAAAGCGATACGAAATGTAGTAATTTAATAGAAATAAATATGAAAAATAAGCGCATAATAGCTATCATTTCCCCGACTGTCTGTTTACAATTCTGATCTTAATTGAAAACGATTATGTTCTGTTATGTTTATTTTTCTTATTGGATAATATGTTTGAAACATTTAGAATTGTATTTATTTTAATATCACGGATATGGCAACCGATAAATATCATTCTTTTAGGAAATAAAATTATATTCATGTGTCTTTATGCATATACCTTTATTTTTTGCTGATTTTTGCATATTTAAAATGATAAATATTTGATTTTTCGGAAAGTAAACTAAAATTCATCCCGGAAAAATATTTCCAAAGTGTTTTGAAAATCCAAAAGTTTTCAAATTTCAGATCGTTCAAATTCTTTTTAGTATAATTAATTATACTGAAAACGTTTTTTGAGGGAAATATAATTTTTTGAAAAATCAATCATCTTAATATTTTAGCGATTTTCTTTATAAAATTCCTTTGAAGTTTATTTTATACAATTGTTCTTATACAAATGTTATATTCATTCTAAAATTGAGGGATATTCATTTTAATACTATTTTACATTTTTAAATATTAAATTACATTTTAAAATGCAGCCCAGTTTTTAGTTGAGGAATTAAGTTATATATATTTTTTATTTCCAAAATTTTAAGCAAATCATTTGAATCATTTAGAAAGCAATAAAAGATTTTTTACTTTGCTCTACTTTTCAGTCAAAACAACTATATTTTTCCAATTTTCGAAACACTGAGGGTTTTTAACTCATATATATTTTACTTCGTTGTTCCTTATTTTTTTCAATCTATATTGTTCAAATATTTAAAAATATAAGTATTATGCAATATTTTCCAAAATATTCATACCGTATATAGAGACATACCTTAGAAGCCAAACAACGATGTTCCTTCTTAAAAATATAAAAGGTTTTTGCTTTGTACCACTTTTTAATCAAAACAATTGTATTTTTCTAATTTTTTTAACGTTGATGGCATTTGACTGAAATGTTTTTTATTTCGTAGATGCTTATTTTTTCAATCTGTATTGTTCAAAAATTCAAACATATAAGTATTGTATGTATATAATTCAAACATATAATATTATATTTTTCCAAAATATTCTTCCCGAAAGTAGTGATATTAATTAGAATACAAATCAACAATGTATATTCTTAAAATTATAAAAGATTTTTTTCTTTGCCACCGCTTTTTAGTCAAAACAACTGTATTTTTCTGATTTTTTTTTAAATCAAAACAATTGTATTTTTCCAATTTTCGAAACACTAACTGCTCTTTGATATATTTTTTTATTTTGTAAGTGCTTATTTTTTCTATCTATTCTGTGCAAGAACTCAAAAATTTTACTGTGCAATATTTGCCATTTTTTTTTTTTTTTTTTTTCTGAACGCGATTTTTTTTTCTGATTTAAATCAACTATGTAGTGTCTTAAAAATATAAAAGAATTTCGCTTTATACCGGTTATAGTCAAAACAACGGTATTTTTCCAATTTTCGAAACTTTGATGGCTTGTAATTGATATATTTTTTTCGTTGGTGCATATTTTTTTAAATCCATTTGTGCAAGAATTCAAAATTGTAAGCATTATTCAATATTTTCCAAAAAAATTCTTTCCGAACACAGTAACATATCTTAAAAACCAAATCAACAATGTTCCGTCTTAAAAATATAATACGAAGAACAAGATGATAGTCAAAATGGCTTTCGTCAAAGACGAACGGTAGCTTTTTGCCTACGTCATTGTTGACAGGTGAATGCATATCTGGCCACGCCCAGTGTTCAACAGAATTTTGAAACCATTGTGTTGCATCGGCAAGTCATGCCGATTTCATTTGCCGCTTTTTGCCTGGGGCAAACATGGAACTCCTTTGTGTCCAGCTGTGACCTCCCATCAAGAAAACGGACCACCGGACAGCTGCAACAATGCAAACATTTTATGTCACATTGACTGCTTTTATGGAAATCGTTGATGTCAAAAAAGTCACTTTGTGACTAACTTAGTGTTGAAAATCGACGATAAAAGTGACAAAACTTGTTTAAGAAATTTTTAGGACCTGAATGCTTGTGACGATACCATTTCAATACCTTCTACTTTCTCGCATACAAAGCACAAAGCATTGTAATTGTCGAAAAATTCGAACAAGATTCTGATGAATATCAACGCTTCAGATTTCCCTGAATTCGAAAAAATTATGTCTGTATGTCTATGAAGACGATAAATCAAAAACGTTTTCAATTACATACATGAAATTTTGTAAAAGGGCTTTACACTAAGTTTGTAAAATAATTTGTAATTGTCGAAAAATTCGAACAAGATTCTGATGAATATCAACGCTTCAGATTTCCCTGAATTCGAAAAAATTATGTCTGTATGTCTATGAAGACGATAAATCAAAAACGTTTTCAATTACATACATGAAATTTTGTAAAAGGGCTTTACACTAAGTTTGTAAAATAATTTGTAATTGTCGAAAAATTCGAACAAGATTCTGATGAATATCAACGCTTCAGATTTCCCTGAATTCGAAAAAATTATGTCTGTATGTCTATGAAGACGATAAATCAAAAACGTTTTCAATTACATACATGAAATTTTGTAAAAGGGCTTTACACTAAGTTTGTAAAATAATTTGTGATTGTCGAAAAATTCGAACAAGATTCTGATGAATATCAACGCTTCAGATTTCCTTGAATTCGAAAAAATTATGTCTGTATGTCTATGAAGACGATAAATCAAAAACGTTTTCAATTACATACATGAAATTTTGTAAAAGGGCTTTACACTAAGTTTGTAAAATAATTTGTAATTGTCGAAAAATTCGAACAAGATTCTGATGAATATCAACGCTTCAGATTTCCCTGAATTCGAAAAAATTATGTCTGTATGTCTATGAAGACGATAAATCAAAAACGTTTTCAATTACATACATGAAATTTTGTAAAAGGGCTTTACACTAAGTTTGTAAAATAATTTGTAATTGTCGAAAAATTCGAACAAGATTCTGATGAATATCAACGCTTCAGATTTCCCTGAATTCGAAAAAATTATGTCTGTATGTCTATGAAGATGATAAATCAAAAACGTTTTCAATTACATACATGAAATTTTGTAAAAGGGCTTTACACTAAGTTTTTAAAATAATTTGTAATTGTCGAAAAATTCGAACAAGATTCTGATGAATATCAACGCTTCAGATTTCCCTGAATTCGAAAAAATTATGTCTGTATGTCTATGAAGATGATAAATCAAAAACGTTTTCAATTACATACATGAAATTTTGTAAAAGGGCTTTACACTAAGTTTGTAAATGTTTATCAAATTTTAAACGAAATTCATTCAAAGAAAATCTGCCAGGCTCGGCTGTCCAGTTATAAATGAACGTAATAAATACAAAGCGTAAAGAGCTAGAAATGAGTCTTATACTCAACAGCTTAATTTCTCCACAGAGCAAGCTATCGATTTGTCTCAAATTTCTGCTCTATATAGAAAGCTATTTTAAGACCAATTTCAATGTACGGCTCCCAAATTTGGGGGGCGACTTCCGCCATTAACATCAGGAGGTTGCAAGTTTTTCAAAATAGGCACCTGATGAAGATAGTAAACGCTCCCTGGTATATCAGGAGGAAAATTTTACATGAGGATCTCAAAATTGATCCTGTTTCGGAATTTATTAGAAGAACATCAATTAAATTCTTCGACAAACTGCCCTAGATTCATAACAAGTTACTCAATTTGCCTGCATACGACCCAGCAGTATCCAGCTCGAGGAAGAGACCGAGATCTGTGATAGATAATGTATACATTCACTTTCCCACAGTCAAAACACTGATAACTAATTAACTCAGTTGCAAATCTGGTGGATAAAATTCTCAAAATTATTTGTTTAGGCCTCAGATAGCTACAATAAGCTAGCTACACGCGTAAAATTTCTAGAAATTTTTTCTTTTCAAAATAAATAAAAATAGATCAATCAGTCCCAATAGTTAGTAAGGCAAGTGCAACGCAACTCCATTAAAATTCTCTATATTTACCCATAAATAATCTAAATATTATTTTTAATTAATCAATTATATCATAAATTACAATAAAAATAATTAAATACCGAATTACATGGCTTTAGACCTATATTGCGCTCGTCTAAATTGGTTTCAATTAATTTTTACTTACAAATGAAAGTATCTATTCCAAATTATGATGTGGAGGTGCTCGTGACCACTTTGTCACATCGCGGAGCTCCCGAAACATCACGCCGTTGCCGTTGCTAGATAGACACAAGCTTAGCATCTAAAGGGCAAATCTGCATCAAATTTTGAAACAAATTCATCCATGGGTCGACCATTCGCACATTCGTATGTATGCAAATGTGACATTTCTTCAAGACGCCTTTCGTGAATGAAACTCATTTTCTTATGGTTATACTATGGATATGAAATTATTTTGTTATGGATATATTATGCCTGCGTCATGACCCAGAGGTAGCGCGTCTTCCCCGTGATCTAGGTGCCCTATTTCGGGCATGGTTATTCTCTTCCTTGTGTTCTCTCTGTGAGGTGCGTGAATGGCTCCCTCCCGTAAAAAGGGGTTGTGCAAGCGAGTGTGTGTGTGGTATCTTCATTTGAGCTAGAAGTCAGACTTCTGCCCTCGGGTGCTCAGGGGTCTTTTACCCTCAGAAGCTACTGCGCAAAAATTTGGCTTAAAATAGTCACACGACAAAAAAATAAAATGAATATATTATGAAGAAATTATTTTGTTATGCATATATTATGGATATGAAATCATATTTTATTGATATGTTATGGATATGAAATTGTTCTGTTATGGACATGAAATTATTTTATTAAGGATATGAAATTGTTTTGTTATGGATATGTTATGGACATGAAATTATTTTATTAAGGATATGAAATTGTTTTATTATGGATATGTTATGTACATGAAATTATTTTGTTATGGATATATTATGAACATGAAATAATTTTGCTATGGATATAAAATTATTTTTTATGTATATTTTAATGAACTTAAAATTATTATGTTGCGGATATATTATGGATATGAAATTATTTTGTTATCGATATGTTATGGACATGAAAATATTTTTTATGGATATGGTATGGACATAAAATTATTATGTTATGGATTTGAAATTATATTACACGGGATTCTAAAAATAAAAATCAGGCCTCATTTGGCGTGCATATTTTGCTCAAGACCCATAATTTTATTTGAGAATATTGGGCACTACTACACCTTTTGAAAAAGCAGACGAGAATATTTCGGGGACACGACTCCTTCTGATTATTTTAAATAACACCCCATTTCACTTTCGAACAGCGTAAAATTCTCAGAGTATTGCATATAAGCTAATCTGCTTACTAAAGTGATTTAGGGAATCACCATTTCAAAATGCCGTCAAGTTTCATTGCATTCCTTAATAACTGGAACAACATGAAACCAGAACTATACCCCTCCAGAAACCAATTTACCTTGACATTTACAACCAACCCCCCTGCATCGTTTTCAACAAAACGGATTTAACAGGATTAGCAATATATACTCCCCGAAACAGAGTGACCCGTTATCATCTTGAATGCTCTTGGTGTGTGGCATTCGTTCTCCGTGTCCATTGCAGTTCAAACAGTGCATTTATTCGTGTAGCCTCCCTAGGGTAGTGAACCAAACGACTTCAAGGGGTCCTTTGTTCGACAGAGGTCATGAAAGAAAATGTTGAAAAAAAAAAAAAATAGAATCTAGAGGCGGTGGGGTTCTATTAGAAGGTAGTGCCATCATTCACTCTGTCTGGGACTGCTGAAGGGACGTTTTGTGTCTCAAATGTGGCTGTGATCGTTTTCGATAAGAGTCCACCGGGTAATCGTTTGGTGTCCCTTTTTATTGAGATTTCCGAAAGGAATCGTTAAAAGGAAATCAATCACCGAGGAAAAGTTGCGGGAATTCTATCTGAGGTCTCCAGGGGGGAGGTAGACTATTTTTACAGTGAATCGTTTTTCTGGAGAATGGATTTATAAGGAAGTTGTTATCTGTGTTCCTTTGTTCTTTGGACCGGTGACAATCCTTCTGTAAAGTTCTTTTTTTTTTTTTTGTTTTTTTTTTAAGTGTATATACATATCCAGGTAATAATGTCAATCATAAAGTGAGAGATAGCGAAGAAATCTTTTTTTCATTTCTATTTGCTCGTTATCATACCCATTATTTGCTCATACAGGATGTCCGAACCCCACGAAAATGTCAATTTACGGACAATCAATAATTGCTGTATAAGATTCCATTATTTAAATTTATAATAAAGATTACAATATATTTCGACTATTAATTATTTTACAAGCCGTATAGTTTTTTTTAGTGTATTCACATATCCAGGTAATGTTGTCAATTACTAAGTGAGAGATAGTGAAAGAATCTACTTTCTTTAATTTCAGTTTGCTCGTTATACATACAGGATGTCTCTGCCCCATGAAAAATGTAAATGCAC
Source organism: Argiope bruennichi (assembly GCF_947563725.1). Lineage (NCBI taxonomy): Eukaryota > Metazoa > Arthropoda > Arachnida > Araneae > Araneidae > Argiope > Argiope bruennichi. Next base: position 22,378,762 of record NC_079157.1, on the reverse strand, counting down.
GGACAATCAATAAATGCTATATAAGGTTCCATTATTTAATTTCATAATATAGACTATAATATATTTTGATTATTTTACAAGCCGTAAAGTTTGCTTTAGTGCATCACATATAAAGTTAATATTGTCAATTATAAAGTGAGAGATAGTGAAGGAATCTACTTTCTTTAATTTTGTACATACAGCATGTCCTCCGACATACGAAAAATTTCAATGCACAGACAATCAATAATTGCTGCATAAGGTTCCATTAACCAAATTCATAAGTTGGAATACAACATATTTTGATTATTTTACAAGCCGTAAAGTTTCTTTTAGTGTACTCACATATCCAGGTAATATAGTCAATTATAAAGCGAAAGATAATGAAGGAATCTACTTTCTTTAATTTCAATTTGCTTGTTATACTTACAGGATGTCCCTCACCCCACGAAAAATATCATTGCATGGATAATAAATAATTGCTGTATAAGGTCCCATTATTTAAATTCATAATATGGAATACAACATATTTTGATTATTTCACAAGCCGTAAATTTCTTTTATTGTATTCACATATCCAGGGACCCTCGGGGGGGCACCTCGAAATGAGGATGAGATGCTTCCGGCATGGTGGTTGGATCTCGCCACCCTGGAGGGTACACTAATAGGTGGGGGATCTGACTCCCCCCCATCGATGACGGGACGTACTTCCTTCGGGGAGGGTTGTACCGTGGCCGGTGACGGCCCTTAGGACTCAACCACAGTTCCCGCCAATTGCTGTTGTGGTGGTCCGGTCATTCAGTTCTATGGTTTAAATCCGTGTGCCTTAGGGCGGGTCGGAGAGTTAGAAGGTTGACTTCACATATCCAGGTAATATAGTCAACTATAAAGCTAAAGATAGTGAAGGAATCTACTTTCTTTAATTTCAATTTGCTCGTTATACATGCAGGATGTCTCTCCCCCCACGTAAAATATCAATCAAATTCACAATATAGATTACGGTATTTTTTGTCTATTTTACAAGCTGTATTTTTACATTATATAAAATGATACCTCTTCATAAATAAGCCATAAATGGTCCCTCTTAATTATAGGGATACTATATATTATTTAAGATTTTGTTTAAGTTATGCAGGGTATTTAAAAATATCATTTACACACTCCAATGACAGGTCAGGCATTCAAAACTTTACGTTTTATACTTTCTCGTATACGTAATATGGAGAAAGTATAGTGATCGTCAAAAAATTCGGACTCGAAATGTTAACGAATCGCCACGTTTCAGACCTTCCTGAGGTGGGGGGGGGGGGGAGTGAGAAAAAATTCTCTTTAACAACGTGTCTGTCTGTCTGTGACTAAAATAACTCAAAAACGCTTTGAGCTAGACGGTTGAAATCAAATCTGCGGATTTCTATTAAATTTTGAGTAAAATCTGTCCGGAAGAAATCCCGCCGACCTAGTATTCGAATATAAGTTGATAAGATAACAAAAAGAAACGATCTAGATTGTTGAAATTCGGTATACGGATTTAACATCTATAATGTAGACACCTAACAAATTTTGAGCCAAATCCAACCACGGGTCGACTGTCTGTCGGTCTGTACTTTCAGAAACATGCAAATGTAATAATTCAAAAACGCAGTGACTTAAATATGTCGAATTTGGTATGGAATGTTTGTTCGAATCGGTTGTGTCTAAAACACAAATTCGATTTTTGGTTACTATTAACGTATGCCAAGAATTTATCGCCAAGTAACTTGTCATGAATAACACGTTCTACTCAGTAAAAGTCCTAAATTCAGGCCAAAAGCTAATATTTCGTATATTTTCGCACGCCAATATCATGTAAGGCGTTCTCTGACACGATTAGTTTATTAAAAAGTATGCCAGAAATTTTTAGAGAGATACTTCCTACTGGTTATTTTCTCGAGTACGAAATAGAAAAAGAGAAAGTTTCATAAATGTTAAAAAATTTGAATTCGAGATTTGAAAGAATCTCCACATTTCAAACCTCCCTGAGAGAACGCACATACACACAAACACATTTTTGGCCTTATATCTGCAAGTCAATCAGCCCATCTGTCTGTGAACGCGATAATTCACAAATTCTTTGACAAAATTCATGAAATTTCATGTATGATCTTTACATTAAATTTATAGATTTTTTCCTTCAAATTATGATTTGTTTGTTTGGTTGCTCGAGTGTAATTGAACATGCGATCTACAAAACGTATAGAGGTAGGTAAATCGAATCGATATACATATATATCTTTATCGAATTTGGAATGAAAAATTTGAGTGTCTGTCGGTTTCAGTTTTACATATATGTAAAACAGATACTTCGTTTTGTTGTTGTTTCTCATGGCACTTGTCATAGACAAGAATTTTAAGACGAGAGAGCGTCTATTGTTCCAGTAGTGCCATCATGGACCAAGAGCACTCGTACGTCACAACCCTTTTTAAGGGGCATACTTCATTCACGTATTTCATTCACTCTTCCACAAATCGCAATTTAGACCTGAATCAGAGAACGATCATCTTTGATCCAGTAATCCCAGTGGTGTTGTCTCGACTTGGAAGACTTTGTGGCCACGGCAGATTTATGCGTGCTCCAGCCACCACATACACGGAGATTCTTCGTCCATGGTTCAAACTCACAATCCAATTGATGCGAAACCAGCACCCTACCAACCAGGCTATCCCGCCTCCTTTCGGTATTTCATAATTATTATAACTGTGGCAACTGAAATTTGGTTCATGGTTTTAGCATCTAAAGTGTAGATTCATGTCAAATGTTGAAATAAATGAAATTTGGTATACGATCGTGTGACTACAGTTGTGGCTCCGCGTCAAATTTTAGTTTCAATCTCCCTGGCAAAAACAAGTCCAAAATATATATTTCATTTTTTGATACTTGTATAAACTGCACCTAAGAGATTAATCTAAAATTCTCGCCAGAATTGGCACGCTGGATTCAGTAAAAATGCTAGAATCACGATAGAAATCAATCTTTCGAAACTATCATTCGCCAGTGGTGTACACAGGTTTTAATATTCCAAAATATTACAAACTATCATGTTTAAAGATAAAAATTTAAGCACTCGTGGTGTACACGGCTTTACCAAAACTTCAAAATTTTCTGTGGGGAGAGGTGTTAATACATTATTTAAAATATCCGAGAAAGAATCATGGAGAACACTCGCTCTGAGTACGAACTTGTAGTTATAAATCAAGTAACAAATTCCATATATAAGTCAGTATGTTTTTGAGTTTTCACGCTTACATGCGTGTGAAAGAACATCTTGTGAAAGACGATCAATATTTGAACAGATGTGGTTAAAAATTCGATAAAAATCAACATTCCAAAATCTATTTGCCAAATTTTATTTATCGAGATCTTTACTCTTTGTAGTTGTTGTGTTCACTTGTACTCGAACAACCAGGTAGGCAAACTTCCTCTAAACCTCATTCCAACTATACGTGAGGGCCGCGGTGGCCTGGTGGCAAGGTATTGGCTACGCTACCGGAAGGTTTCAGGTTCGAGACCCGATTCCATCAAAGAACTGTCGTGTAAGCGGATTTGGGGCACATTAAACGTCCAGGCCAAACGTCCTCCAGCAGCTGTGGCATGGTGTGGGGAGGACAGTGCCAGCTCAGGTGTCGTCCTCATCATCTGACCACGGTCCAAAATTACAAGGTTCATCTCAAGATAGCCCTATTGTTGCTTTAAACCAGGACGTTAATATAACTAAACTAAACCAACGATCTGTGAGCGTCTGGAGACAGGTACATTTTCTCGTCTTTCCTCTCTTTTGTGGTTTGCCAGTGTTCTCTGACGTCTATTCTATTAACCGACAATTTGGGGAAACACCAGACCAACGTCTATAGGCGAGGATGGTTATAAAATGGCCCAGTTGGTAGATTTATGACCAAATCCGTAAGGCCACAGGTTGTCGGAAAGCGGCTTAAATGAATTTTGCTTAAAATCAGAAATCCTCAAATGTGTGTAAACTATAGTTACCAAATTTCATCCTTCTAGTTTAAAGCAATTTTCAGTTATTGTGTTCACAGACATACATTATTGCAAAAATGTGTTTTTCGGATTTCGGGGGGGGGGGTCTGAAAAGTGTATTCATCAAAATATAAAGTTCAAATTTTTCACTGATTTTAATATTTACTCTTTGAGTACATCTTAAGTGAGAGAATATAATAATATAAATAAATAAACTATATGAAAGTGAATAAATAAAATAAAAAACATAATAGAAATATTAAAAAAAATATCTTAAAAGTCGCCGATGCACTATCTTGTTTACAGGGCACGTTAGCACACCTGTAAAGGTTTTCCGTGGGTTGGAGATGCGTATGGTAATTAATAAAAAATTATTGTCTGTGGGATATCATACTGCATGTCATTAATTTCTGCAACTAATAGCATTAGTGACATTTTGCATAATCCGTTTTTTGTGCTTTCACTCTAATTATTAACCTGTTTTCGGTGTCAACAACTCCAACATAATTTTCTATCGACTATTTTTGTTTTTAATTTTTTGCCCGAATTATTTTTCTTTTTTTTTTTCCGTCTCGTGTAGTGTATAATATTTTGACGGATTTGCTTCCATTTCATTATTTAATTTTAACTGCAGATGTCTCTAAAAGTTGTTTTATAGCTACTCTCTAGGTTAAGGACAAAGAATTAATTGGAAGTCAATGATAAAATTGTAAAATCGCTGACAAAAATATTTAAAGTTAATTCAAATTTTTAACACATTAAAAATATGTATTTTAAATTTTAATATTTAATTATTCTAAATTTTTAAGTTAAATATTTTCGATTATAATTTAAGTTCTTTTTTCGTATTGCTTTGAGCGCCCTATGTTTTTATGATTTTTTTTAGACTGCAAATGATTAAAAAAGATGCTTTTTTTTAGCAATTGAGAAAAGTGAGTGGTGAAGTTTTAAATTTCACCATTTTTTACTTTCTTTCTTTAATACATCTCAGAGTTCATTTTTATACTTATTGTTTTCATATTTGTTGTCTCAACTACTCTCGTATTTGCTACTGTTTGCTACAAGCGGAATTAAAATTTCACAAAATTTAAGCATTTTTTTGATAATTAAGTTCTTAAACTATCAAAATATAATATTTCATCGGGAACACGTAATAAAATAACATTTCAAAATTCTTACTAACCAAAAAGTATGTAAAAAAAGTCAGTATCAAAATTCTATCCATATAGGGGTGAAAGAAGTGAAGTTAAATAAAAACGCGGTAAAAAAAAAAACAATAAAAAAAAGAGAGAAAGAAAGAAAAAAATTTTGTAAATATGCAATTTTTTAATTTTTTTTTCAAAATTATTTTTTTTTTTTTTTTTTGCTTTTAGATTATTTATGCTGCATTCATTAAAATGTTTAAAAAATTGAACATTCAACTATTAAATTCATTCTAGAAAACGGTATCTACTATGTTTATGTTGAGTTTAAAATTCAATGCAGTTGCTTAACTCCTAAATAAAAAACAAAAAAAGGGCGAAAATGCTTTTTTTTTCATAAATTAATAGAATAAAAGCAATTAATAGTTTTTATTTCATTAACTGGAAAAAATTTTCTTGACAAAGACAACAATAATGAAGATTATTAATTTTCGCTCTATTAATTACAAACTTCCGTTATTTTTTAATCGATAAATTTCATCCAACTAATGAAGTATTAAAAAAAATACAGCCGTAACTCCATTAATGGAAGAGGCTTACATAAGCTTTTTATTCAATTCGTTGATCATTTTTATTAAAAGAAAATATCTTTGTTATCGTTTGGTAAAAAAAATAATAAAAACAATACATTAAGAGCAAACTTTGAGGAGGATTAAAGGCAAAAAAATTAAGCTTTTAAAGTTTAATAGATTAAGTGTTTTTCACACATCGATTAAAAAAGCTTTTACAATTAAGTCCCCCCCCCCCTTTTATGAATTTAAAAGGGATTCCTAATTCATCCTCTCCCCAATTCGCTCTTAAATCTGAAGGTAGAAATTTTATTACTATTTTTTTTCGATTAAAGTCACCGAGCAACGGAAAGGGCTTAAGATAGGACTGGATGTTATTAAAATTTTTTTGTTTTTTTCATTTCCTTCAATCTAGCTTGGATGTATGAAAATTTAATTATGATATTATGATTGTCTCATTACAAAATAATAATAATAAAAAAAAAATGGGGCGCAGTAATTGAAACAATTTCAAACTGCGTTTCAAACCGTTTTCAATTTTATACGCTCACCAATTTGATCGAAATCTTTGAGGACTTTTAAAATCCCTTTCTTTATCCATGTAATTGATTTTTTTCAGTCCTTTATTATTATTTTTTTTCTTTTTTATCTATTTCATCGTATATTTAATTTAGATGATGAAACGTTTCTGGTATGACTGTAAAAAATGGAGAAAGTTCATTTTTCTTTTTTTAAAAAAATGTTTTTATTCAAATGCTTTAAGAAGTTAAATATAAATGCATTTTAAATATATTTAATTAATCGAATTCCTTGTATGCCAGATCTGGTTCTAACGATCGATTATTCGGATAGTTTAAGGATTGACGAAAAAATTTATTTCTTAGAAAAGAAAACAGAATTTACTTATAATTTATTAATTAAATTTCTTAAACCACGTCGTTTACAATGTGTATGTTTCTAATCTGCATTAAAATACCCCTGCTGAATATACCAAAGTCGTTTAGTTCATTATCCTTACTTTTATTTTTTACTTTCTCGCATATGAAATGTACACAAAGAAAAAGTATTATTAAGTTAAAAAGTTTGAGTTCGAGATTTTGACATATCTCGGCTTTCTCTTTTGAGTCCGAAATCTCCTTTTTGAAGTTCTCTATGACTGCCGCTCTGTCAATCTGAAAATAAAATTGCTTGAAAACGCCGTGAGCTAGACTAGTGAATTTTATTTAGAAATCAATTTTGTAGGCATCTACAAAATTTTGAACGAAATCCAATTGCAGGGAGTTTATCTGTCCTAGTTCAAGTGCGCATGATAGCTACTTACGCAGAGTAATGGGCAACATTTAGTGCACATTTTTAACATCAAAAGTATAAGTCATATCACTGACTCTCCGACCTGCCCGAAGGCACACTGAAAAAGAAAACTGAATGGCCAGACCGCCGCAACAGCAACACTGGCGGGAACTGTGGTTGAGTCCTAAGGGCCATCACCAACCACGGTACAACCCTCCCCGAAGGAAGTACGTCCCGTCATCGAGGGGAGGAGTCAGATCCCCCAACTATTTGTGTACCCCCCAGTATGACGAGATCTAACCACCATACCGGAAGCATCTCATCCTCATTTCGAGGTCGCCCCCACCCGGGGGTTATGTTGTCCGCATAAGCTAAATTCAATTATAAAGAGCTGAACTAATGAGGTTTGATAAGTGATCTCTCCCTAATATGTAGATTTGGTTCAAATTTTCGATGCAATTTGGCGAAACCTTGCTTTTATGCCGTTACAAAAAGATGAGCCAATCAGCCAATTACAATTTGCTTTCTGTAATTGCAAGCGTGATTCATCTGACTTTTTAAATAATATTCCAACAAAAAAAAAAAAACCTTCCCTCCAGGGTAGCGAGATCCAACCACCATACTGGAAGCATCTCATGCTCTTTTCAAGTACGGGGGATTGAATCAAAAATATAAACCCTTTTTTAAATTTTGTACCAAATTCGTTGAAGGATTTACCATCTGTCGGTCTGTGCATTCGTATGCATGTAAACACGATAACACAAAACTATAGGGATTTAGATAAATTAAATTTTATTAAGATCCTCTTGTTATTATTGTTGTTCGATATAAAATTTTGACTTTAATCGATTGACCAAAAAACTGTCTAAATTGTATGCTCATTTTCTCCACTATTTTACTAAAAAGAAAAATTTGTGTACTCAGGGTTTTCATGGCCTTTCTGAAGGTTCTCAGTTCTGGGGGAAGACTACTCCCGCTTTTTTCTCAAAAAAAAATGTTTACTGCAAAATTCAGTTCTTCAGAAATTAATTCAGATAACTGAGAGTCTGATTGACTGGATTCAGACAATTCAAATTATTTTGTATGTTTCGTCATTATTTTATTTCATTTTACTCGAAAAAGAAAAAAAAAAAAAAAAAGTTAGTATTTGAAGTAAAAAAATAACATTATATAAATTCCTGGAGACAGGATATGATTACATTCTATTACATAAATATAAAATATTCTATATATATATAAGAGAAAAATTTTGATAAATATCAAGAAAGTTCTTTATTTGTTTAGCCTATACACTACGATAAGATGACTCATTTTTTTATTTAGTTTTCTTATAGCAAAATATATTGACCATATATTTTAGAACTCTTTCATTTGACTAATTGAATCAAAATTTAACTCCGATATACTATATTGATCACGAAACTTTATCACAAATTCCACTTATCTAGCTCTTTGCCTTTTGGAATTCTCGAACTCGTGAATAAAGAAAGGGAAAAAAGTCAGACAAATAGCTGTGGAATGGATTAGATCCAGAATATATTTATTAAACTAATAAACTTGCATTTTAAATTATCTCTATACAGTTCGTTGAGTTTTTGAATTATTGTATTCATGTTGAAATGAATGGACAGACAGACGGATACCGACGACGGTTTGCTCCCAAAATTGATGGAATCTATGAGCTAGATATCCAAATCGTATTCCAAATTTCATTTATAGATGTCCTTTCAATTCTGTATTATTGAGAATGAAACAGGCCGATATAATTGCAAAAAATTGCCTTTTTTGGGGTCCTTCTCAAAACTGTTTGCTTCTAATGAGCTTGCTTCTAAAATGTTTCTAAATGAGGCATAATAATAACTAAATTTATCTTTTGGGATTCGAAAAAGACTAAAAGTTGGAGGTTTTAAAAAGAAAATGGTCATGGTCACATTTTTTTACTGTTTCAGTTCTTTCTTCTTTGATCATGAGAAGAACCGCGGTGGCCTAGTGGTAAGGTTTCATCTCGGGATCTGTAGGGTTTCAGGGTCGAGACCCGATTCCACCGAACAACCGTCGTGTAAAGGGATCTGTTGCACATTTAATCCATCAATTCCAAACGTCCTCCCTCTGGTTTGGAGAGGAGGGTGTTAGCTCAGGTGTCGTCCTCGTCATCTGACCGCGGTTCAAAATGACGAGGTCCGTCTCAAAATAGCCGTAGTGTTACTTAAAACGGGACGTTAATATAATTAAATTAAACTTCATGATGAGAAAGAACGAAATGTAAGAGAATATTTTCCAGTTAATTCGTGATTATATAAAAGTTTTTCTTGAAAAATTCTTAAGGAATACGATCATTTACAGAATTGGATAGAAAGGAAATTAATCAGTTTAAGAACTTCAATAATTTGTATATCAACATATACCATATCAAGCATTGACAGAACTCAGTTAAACTTTACAAAAATCCAGACCACAAATGTTCTAATATTATGCCCACTTCCATCAAGGCGATTCAAAATGTTATACCCATTATAATATAATATATTAAATCCCGGGGGGAGGGACCTCGAAATGAGGATGAGATGTTTCCGGCATGATGGCTGGATCTCGCCACCCTGGTGAGTACAAAAAAAGTGGGGGATCTGGCTCCTCCCATCGATGACGGAATGTACTTCCTTCGGGAAGGGTTGTGCTGTGGCCGGTGATGGCCCTTAGAACTCAACCATAGTTCCCGCCAATGTTGCTGTTGAGGCGGTTCGGCCATTGAGTATTCTTTATCCGTGTGCCTTCGGGCGGATCGCAGAGTCAGTGATATGACTTACTTCATTTATCCTGAGAATATGTATTTACTATGCTTTTTTGTGACCGATTAATACCAAAATTTGATACAAAACTGCAGGTGTCATTACAAGATACCACACGGAATTCGACCTTTATCAGTTAACACAAAAAAACACAGGATATAGAGTTCAAATTTTACAGATTTCTTAATATTCGTATATTAAGAGTCCTCATCATTTCATAAGACATTCCATAAGAAAAATATTGCATAATAAGCCAAATCTCCCTATCAAACTCTTAATTTTTTCAAAACTACATTAGTTAGACACTGCAGAACAGCATCCATCTACTAAATTACGTGAAAATCTCAAACCATTAACACACAAAGAGTTACAGGATGTCGAGTTCAAACTTTCATATTTTAAGAGTCATCATCATTTCATAAAAGAATCATAAAATTTGGCATAGTGAATTAAATCCTTTAGTCAATCCTTCAACAAATCTAACAATACTCTGCCACAATCGTATCCTACTACCAAATTGCTTCAAAATCCCAAAGCACTAACACCCCCCTCCCCAAAAAAAATCACAGGATGTAGGGTTTAAACTTTCATATATTAAGAGTCATCATTATTTCATAAAAAGTATCATAACATTTGGCATAGTGAATGAAATCTTATAATCAAACTCAATAGTCTTTCAATACTATGCCACATCCATTAATTATTGCACAGTAGCCTGATGACAGCCAAATTATGTCAAAATCCCAAAGCATTAACACGGTAAGAATCACAGGTTGTCAAATTCAGTCTTTCATACGTTAAGAGTTATAATCATTTCATAAAAAAAATAATAAAATTTGGCATAGAAAATTAAATCCTTTAATCAAACCCACTAATCTGTCAATACTACGCCACATTCACTCAGTATTACGCAGTCGCATTCTGACCGACGATTTATGTCAAAATCCAAAGGTATTAACATGCAAAAAGTCATAGAATGTAGAATTCAAACTTTCATATAGTAAGAGTCATTTTAATCAAGACCACCAATCTTTTAATACTGTGCCGCATTTATAAAGTATTGCACAGTCGCATCCACTAAATTATGTCAAAATCCCAAAGTATTAACATGCAAAGAATCACAGTATGTGGAATTCAAACTTTCATATAGTAAGAGTCATCATCATTTCATAAAAGAATCATAAAATTTGGCATTGTGTATAAAATATTTTAATCAAACCCACTAATCTTTCAATACTATGCCGCATTCATTAAATATTACGCAATCGTATTCTGACCGACGAATTATGTCAAAATCCCGAAGTATTAACATGCAAAGAGTCATAAGATACTTTTCTAGTCATAGGTAGAATTCAAACCTTCACATATTAAGAGTCATCATCATTTCATAAAAGAATCATAAAATTTGGCATAGCAAATTAAATAATTTAATCAAACCCACTAATCTGTCAATACTATGCCACATTCATTAAGTATTACGCACTCGCATTCTGACCGACGAATTATGTCAAAATCCCGAAGTATTAACATGCAAAGTGTCATAAGATACTCTTCTAGTCATAGGTAGAATTCAAACCTTCACATATTAAGAGTCATCATCATTTCATAAAAGAATCATAAAATTTGGCATAGCAAATTAAATAATTTAATCAAACCCACTAATCTGTCAATACTATGCCACATTCATTAAGTATTACGCACTCGCATTCTGACCGACGATTTATGTCAAAATCCCGAAGTATTAACATGCAAAGAGTCATAAGATACTCTTCTAGTCATAGGTAGAATTCAAACCTTCACATATTAAGAGTCATCATCATTTCATAAAAGAATCATAAAATTTGGCATAGCAAATTAAATAATTTAATCAAACCCACTAATCTGTCAATACTATACCACATTCATTAAGTATTACGCACTCGCATTCTGACCGACGATTTATGTCAAAATCCCAAGGTATTAACATGCCAAGAGTCATAGGATGTAGAATTCAAACTTTCATATAGTAAGAGTCATCATCATTTCATAAAAGGAATCATAAAACGTGGCATAGTGTATAAAATATTTCAATACTATGAAGCATTCATTAAGTACTGCATAATCGCACCCTGGTAGTCAAATCACGCCAAAATTTTAAGGTATTAACACGTTCAAATTTTACACATTTCGCATACACTGAGAAACACGTAGCTAGTAAATAAATACAGAAAAGATAGAATCATAAGACATGATAGAATAAACTATATCTTCTAATTATTAACACTTGGAAGATCTGAATTATTGGGCATAGAAAAAGATGAAGGGAAAAAAAACTAACCCACTTAGAAGCTTCCATGATTTCTATATCAACACGCAGCATATCACGACTGATAGAATGGGGTTCAACTTTGCAAAACCCCGGCCCACCAATATTCCAATATTGTGCCCACTTCCACCAGGCCAATTGTACATGACAATGTTATCCGCGACCACCAAAACACTCCAAAATCCCAAATCCCAGCTACGCACAGCGCGAAACAGGAAAACTCACCTAAGTTATTTACAATGCGCTATTGTGGAATCACTTGAAGAGCATCTATGTCAAAGGAATGCTGCTTTATTCCGCACTTACTTTGCCCTCCTTCTTCTTTTTTTTTTATTTCATTCTTTCTTTAGAGGGGTGAATAAAATGAATGCGGGAATGAGGGGGATGGAGAACTTTTTTTGGGGATGCCCGGGAAGTTGAATTTTAAAAGAATCTTCTCGAGTTGTTTTGGGTGTTTTTGTGCGGTGTCGAGTGGAGTCGGCTTACAACCGCACCTGGGCTACGGGATGGAATGCAATAAAAATAAAATAATTTGGAGTAAGAATATATATATATATTATTAAAGATTAGGGAATGTATTTTGTGAAGGCATGCAGAGGACGAAGAACATAAAGAACATAATAAAAAAATGAATGAATAGTTGGAACTATTTTTGGCAGTGGTAGAGAATCGGATTCCATTTCGTTAAAAAATTCAAGTGCATGAATCAAGAACTTGATAATAAGAAATAAATAAAAATAAATATAGAAATAGAAAGAAAATATTTTTATTTCATCAAAATGGTTATGGAAACCTAATTAGCCTAAAAGGTAGATTTCTATCTGAACTCCAATATACGGATGTAAACTGCCTTGTTGAGGGAATGAGAAGTGAATTGAAAATTGTCTCCCTCATCCTCATTCGTGTTTTGCTTCAGAAACAATAGGGAAATAGGATAGTAGCCAGTCTGAATTCGTTGTTACAATCGTTGATGGATTTTCACTAACTTCAGGCAGATACCTAAGGATATTGGCATTAGAGGAGTTGTACTTAGGTCGATTAAAAAGATATTATTATCTTAAAATTAGTCATGGATTTTCACTAAATTCAGACAAATACCTACGGATACTTTGATTAGAGAAGTTGCAAGCAAGTCGATTAAAAAGATATTATTAACCCCTTGCCTGCCGCGGGCGTATATATACGTCTCCCTAAGTCAATGTGTTAACTGCCCCTGGGGTATATATACGTCGCGCTCGCAACTATATACGTATATATACGGCACTGGGGCCTGAATCTCGCAAGTTATCCTCGGTAAGTAAGAGGTTAAAATATGTGATGGGTTTCCACCATCTTCAGGCAGATGCCAAAGAACAATGGGAGCAGAGGAGTTGTAGTTAGGTCGATTAAAAAGATATTATTAACTTAAAATCGGTGATAGACTTCCACCAACTTTAGGCGGATATCTAAGGTCGTTGGAGTAGAGGAGTTGCAAGAAGTCAATGAAAAAGGTATTAAGACCATAAAATGAGTCATGGATTTCCACCAACTTCAGGCAGATACCTACGGACGTTGGGGAAAGAGGAGATGCAAGCAAATAGATTAAAAAGATATTATTAATTTAAAATAGGTTATGGATTTCAACCACTTCAAGCCGATACCTACATACATTGGGATTAGAGGGGCTGCAAGTAGGTCGATTAAAAAGATATTATTACTTTAAAATTAGTCATGGATTTTCAATAACTTCAAAAAATACCTACGAATACTTTGATTAGAGAAGTTGCAATCATGTCGATTAAAAAGATATTATTAAAATATGTGATGGGTTTCCACCAACTTCAGGCAGATACCTAAGACTAAAGGGAGCAGAGGAGTTGCAGTTAGGTCGATTAAAAAGATATTATTAACTTAAAATCGGTGATAGACTTCCACCAACTTTAGGCGGATATCTAAGGTCGTTGGAGTAGAGGAGTAGCAAGAAGTGAATTAAAAAGAAATTAAGACCATAAAATGAGTCATGGATTTCCATCAACTTCAGACAGATACCTACAGATGTTGGGAAAAGAGGAGCTGCAAGCAAGTAGATTAAAAAGATGTTATTAATTTAAAATAAGTTATGGATTTCAACCATTTCAAGCAGATATCAAGGACATTGGAATTAGAGGGGCTTCAAGCAGGTCATTAAAAAAAATATATTATTAAAATCTGTGATGTGTTTCCATCAAGTTCAGGCAGATATTTAAGAACGTTGGAAGTGCAGGAGTTGCAATTAGGTCGATTAAAAAGACATTATTAACTTAAAATCGTTGATAGATATCCGCCAGTTTCAGGCAGGTACTTATGGATGTTGGGATTGGAGGAGTTGCAAGCAGGTCTATTAAAAATATATTATTACGTAAAAATTATTGATGGATTTCTACAACTTCAGGTAAATACCTAAGGGCGTTGGGAGTAGAGGAGTTGTAAGCAGATGGATTAAAAAGATACTATAAGCTTAAAATCGATGATGGATTTCCACTAATTTCAGGCAAATATTGTCAGACTTTGAAATTAGAGGAGCTGCAAGAGGTTGATTAAAAAAATATTACCTTAAAATCGATGATGGATTTCCATAATATTGAAAGAGATGCTTAAGGACATTGGGATTAGAGGAGTTGCAAACAAGTCTATTTAAAATGTACTGTCACCTTAAAAATCGGTGATAGATTTCCATAAAATTAAGACAGATATCTAGGAAGTTGGGATTAGAGGAGCTGCGTCAGGTCGATTAAAACGATATTATTGGATTGAATTTGTAAAAAATATTGTGAATTAATTATAAAACATTAGAACGAGGTTAACACTTGTCAAGTACAATGAGTCCATCTTTCTTATTTATTATTAGACAACTGCAAATTTAGATATTTTGTATAGATTAGATCCTTTAGATACAGATTGGATGAACATTGTGTGGCTATAATGGCCATTTTAGGAAAATGGTCAATTTAATTTAATATTTTAGTATATTCTTAGCATATTACTGATTTATTTCGAAATAATATTTCTTATTTTATTAGCAACGTGAATGTGTGATTGTTTTTATTTATATATATATTGACTCCGGTTGTCTGACATCTACATTTACAGTCAACAATACTGAAGCAGATGTTTGATTTTATAAATGTTCTAAAAATTAAGTGAACGTAATGTAGCATACGAGAATTTCCATATGTGAGATTAGACAGTATCTATGTTATTACCTGTAACTAAAAGATTGTTACTGTGGCGTATTGTGATGAGTGAGGATAGAACCTGGGACCTTGTGGTTCGCAGCCCAGTAACATGACCACGATACAAAAGCAATTTCTCGTGTAGCGTAACTGTTAACTGTCTTATAAGCATTCACCACAGACTCTCCCTCCAGTGAGTCGGAGGTAGATGGCGCCACAACAGCTGTACGAAGGTTGAAGGTTCATCGTCCGAGGTCACCAATGTGGCGGATTGTTATGAGTGAGGATAGAACCTGGTACCTTGTGGTTCGTAGCCCAGTAACATGACCACAATACAAGAGCAATTGCTCGTGTAGCGTAGCTGTTAACTGGCTTATAAGCTTTCACCACATCACTTTAAAATTTCTAAACCGTGTATATTAGCTATACATCTTGGAATTATACAAACATTTTAATTATGCAAATTACTTTCTCTTCAACCTTTGTAAAAACGGGAGTGCAATATGTTAAAGATATCTACTATTTGAAACCAGCAGGAGGGGTCTCTTCAAAACGTTCTCGCATAGTCTCTAATAAGCCTGTCATACCAAAGAACGTACATTGGCGTACAATAGTTAAATCTTAACTTTTGGTAGAAATAAACATTTTTACTGAATTCCTGGCGCATTATCCCACATACTTGGCGAATTATTTGGCAATTAATTCCTAGCATGTGTTAATAGTATCCAAAAACCGAATTTTGATTATAGACACATTTTTTCCAACAAAAAATGTGTCTAAATTCGATCGAAACAAAATTTTGACACAAAACTGCACTTGTAGTCACAAAATCCCATACCAAATTTGATTTATTTCAGTCACTGCTTTTTTGAATGATCGTGTTTACATATTTCAGAAAGAACAGACCGACATACAATCAACCCATAGCTGAATTTGTCTCAAAGTTTGACAGATGTCTACGCTATAGATGTTAAATCTGTGTACCCAATTTTATCTATCTAGCTCTCTTTGTTCTTTAATTATGTTAACTCATATTCAGACAGCCGGCCAGACGGACTTTCTCTGAACAGACTTTATTCAAAATATCATAGAAATCTGCAAATTTGATGCTAAGACAGTATGCTAAATTTCAACTGTCTATCTAAAAGTATTTTTGTGTTATTTTTGTCACAGACAGACAGATGGACATTTTCCAATGATGTGTTTTTCGAACCCAGGAAGGTCTAATCAAAATCTCGAGTTCGAATGCTTTGAGGATTACTTTACTCCCTCTATCATTCATATAAAAGAAAGTAAAAAAAGAATAAAATAAAATCAATAAAAAAAAGTCGGTTCCTAAAATCTGACTTTTCCAAATTAATTTTTCTCTGACCTTTTTCTTTTTTTTTTTTTTTTTTTTCTTCCCCAGTGATTCAAAAATATTCTCAAACGATTTAAGTATAATTAACTATCAATAATCCCAGAATTCCCTTTATCTCATAATTCCTGTCAGGATTGATAAGGAAGTTGTTTCGGTTCGAGTCAGATTAGCGAGGGTCAAACTGATATGTTCCAACTATTTTTGTCCGAATGACGACCTTATCAAATATATCAAGCCGGGATTAGGTGGTGAGCGAAATAAGTTGTCAAGCAATATGAATTATCGACATTAATCACGAGTAAAACAATTTTTACCAAAACAAGGGGTGGGGTGGGGGGGAGCGGACATCACTACAAAGTCCTTTTTCACTCCACCCCACCCCACAGCATTTTTTTTTGTACCATCGCGTGTTAGTTACTGTTAGATGGGTCACTCCTAATTAAAAAAAAAAGTGAGAGGAGAGAATTTTAGACTTAATCCGAATTTGCTGACGAAACCGACCCGCTGAACTTTGAGTATGCGGGCCTGCGTTATAAAAAAAGATTCGAAATGAGCAGAGTATATTTATTCTGTAAAGAAATAAACATCAAAAGGTAGAAGAAACTCTTCGTCGTAAATGGGCGGCAACACTTCAGTAGACAGGCGAGTAGAAAATAAATGATGAGGGGTCAAAATCTTGCACCTGCAAGTTGAACACCCCCTTACCTGCCTCTTTTCCCACTTCACATCGCTGCCCCCCCCCCTCTCCATCACAGCAGAAAAACTCGTCTGATGCAATATTTTTGTTCTTCCTGACATGTTTGAATCACCTTTTCGTCTGCCGATTTTAGGCGAGACAAATCTTTCGCACTACATTTGCAACTAGGGGGTGTTTGGGCATTCCACCCTCCCTCTTCCTCCAGATTTTTTTTCTTTTATTTCCTCTTATTTTTTTCTCGACTGCTGGAATTATTATTGACTGTAGCGCTAAGCTTTTTGTAGAACCATTAGTAACGGTAAAAGAAACATATCACTCGTAATGATGGCGATGGTCAACGTTTAGTGGTTTTTGGGAAATCTCTTTGTTGTGGCTTTGTCGAATACAGAAGGCGCCTTAAAGCAATTCAAGATTTCACTCTTGACTGTTTTGTACCAAAAAAAAAGGAGTTCCTTTTCGCCAGTCATATTTTTTTTTTTTTTCATATTAAACTGTTTTTAAAAATACATTGGGCGAATCAGTGGCGTAGCAAGGGTAAATGGCTTTGGGGACAAAATTTAATTTCTTTAATTTTCTCCTCTCCAGCATATTGTTTGCCGACGGATTCTAAAACCTTCCGCTTTTTTGCGCATGCGTTAGAATGGGCTTAGTTCGTCAAAACAAGGGTGAGAAGAAAGATGAAATGAGGAGTTGTTTACATTTAACAATAATGTAAACGAATTATAATACTTGCGGACTTACGAGTTGTAAACATAGCAGTTAATTCGCAATACAGTCGAAAAAAAGATGATAATTAACAATAAAATTTTTATTTCCTTTATGAGGCGACTCGACTGGAAGCCATTGAGGAAGCATTGCTGAGTAACTATTGGGTGATAAGGAGCTCAACTTCACCAATGAGAAAGTCAGAGGCGGAGATCTGACGGAAATAAAATGCGGTTTTTTTGTTTGAAGAAAAAAAGCAGTGAGAGTCGTCGAAGGATGATTCAGAGAGACGTCGGGGTTCAAAGAACGTGTTCCTGATTTTGTGAGAAGATACGAGTGATTCGGGTTTCTGTGTTAGGATCCTTCCGATATAAATAGGCGGATTTCTGGAACGGCTCTTTGAGTAGCCGTTTGAGCCAACAGCCTGTCTTGTGGTGCGTATTCTCCGATTTGATCGAGGAACTATTTCCTGATTAAACTTTTTATGTGAATTTTGTAAATAATATTAACCTAGATGAGAAAAAGTTGTTTCTATGTACATACATAAGGCTGTAAATAAAAGAACTGTTTTGCTACAGTACTCTCTTATTTGATCGGTCTGGGTCAAGATATTACAATATGTATGATTTCTGATTAAGCCTGTAATACGAATATGTACTACTTTTAAATTAAAGATAAATGTTTAGTAATAAAATTAAATTTAATTAGTACACTTCCTGTTCATGGTTTCAATATATTTAGAGATCGAATATAAAAAGTCTTTTGGCTGAGTATCTATGAGCTTCGCACATGCTGCTGTTTTTGTCGATGATTTGTTAACATCTCTGCTAGATTAGGCATTTTTTCTTTCTCTGAAAACTTTCGCTTTATGCACTCCATGGATCCTAGTTCCCCAGAAGTCCCTTTTTGGAAAGAAGGTCGGTTGAGCAACTATTATACCTGTGAGAGTCATTAGGCAATGGCAATTTGCCAATGAAAGAATCGACAAAGAGACGTTATAGCCTTTTTCTTATCTGTATACAGAACGCATAAGTTCCCCATGGGGTTATTACAAGTTTTATCTCCTAACGTACAGAGCAGTAGTAGTAAGGTTTTATTTGTAAAACCCTCATATAAAACTGAGCTATATCTACTTCTAATTTAGATTAGGGTTACATATTTTATTTAAATAAATATGTCAACGATTATTAAATTTGATTAAATAAAAATCCCCAGAGGAATTTATATAACTGTACCGGAGACTGAAATGCATTCTGGAGTGACCACGATTTTCCAAAATAACTCAAATATTTACCGAATTTTACAGCCAGAATTACTGCTCTATGCTTTATCATAGTATTTCTAGAAATTTAATAATTATTATTATCAATTAGAAGGCCGGCATCCTGGCCTAAGGCTAGCACGTCTTTCCTGTGATCTGGGCATCCCGGGTTCGAGACCTGGTTCGGGCATGGTTGTTCTTCACCCTCTGTTCTATCTGTGAGGAGTATGAAAGACCCTCTCCCCCTGCAAAAAGGGGTTGTGCAAGCGAGTGTGTGAGTTTCATTTTCATTTTCATGTGAGCTAAAGTCAGACTTCTGCCCTCGGGTGCTCAGGGGTCTTTACCCTCAGAAGCTACTGCACCCACTTTCCGTGGTAACATGGTCATGACATCATCACCATCAAATAGATGCATTAGTCTCTGCTTTGCAAATCTGTGTAAGACACCAAGATTAATATGTTGATGAGTTGACTTAAAAATTCATAATTTTTTTTTTTTTTTCAAAAACGAAAGAAATATGAAATTTTGTGGGAAGTGCATTGATACTGATAATTTTCAAAACCATTGACATCTTTAACAAACAACGGAATATAGACATTATCATCTAGATATTACCACCTGTAATTTTCAAATTCAAGCATGCATTTAAAAGAGTCTTGCCATTGCAAAAACATTCAATCCATCTTAGCTAAGCTTAAACGATGCGGCCAGACAACTTCATACGGTCCTTTTCTTTAAGGGCGTGTAGTAGATAATACCGCAGACCGGAAATTTCTGTTTGTTTTAAAATTTGAACGATGTTTGAATTATAAATATATAATTAGAGTAATATGTAATTATACGACATTTAATTGGCTCGAATAATTAGCCTAGACTAAACAGATGAGTATGAGATATTGCAGCAAAACAATTCCTGAATATAAGCTTAGGTGCCGACAGCTTTTCAAGGTATGGTAATATTTGACAAATTTATCATCATTGGGGACAACAACAACAACAAAAAACCTGATTTCAAAGGGAAAAAAAAAAAAAAAAAAAACCCGAATGTATTTGTCAGTTTAAGGATGCCTTGTTTTGAAACCATGCGAATTCTTCGAGACGATCTCTAAGAACTGAACTGTAGTTGGAAGATTCAAACAAGTTCTAGACTAGCAAATTTCGTCAATTTTTTCTTTACAGATTGGCGAGTAACGCTCAAGAAATTCAAACAACACCAAGCCAATTGGTGGTCTTCCTAGTTTCCCAATTCCGATCGTATAACAGTAGTCTTCGGTGCAGAAAACAGGTTTAGACTAGATTTCATATTTCCATTGGTTAGTTTTAAATTAAAGCGGAAGATTTTGAGCACGCTACTTGGAATTTTGAGACAATGCCTTCTAATTCAACAAATACAGTAGTAAAATTCAAACAGTAATTGTTAGGTTAGTGTACCATTGGATTACCAACAGTTAGATTAGTGTACCATTTTAAAGCAACACTAGGACTATTTTAGTAAGGACTCATAATTGTGAGCCACGGTCAGATGACGAGGACGAAACCTGAGCTTGCATCCCTCCTCTCCAAACTTCCACACCACGCCAACCGGAGGACGTTCAGCCCCCGATGGATTTAACGTGTACCAGACCCACTTGCACGATGGTTTTTCAGTGGAATTCACTTGTAGTCACAAAATCCCATACCAAATTTGATATATTTATGCCACTGCGTTTTTGAATTTCCGCGTTTATATGTTTCAGGGAGTATGAACCGATAAACGACCACCTGTTGGATTTTGCTCAAAATTTGGTAAGTATCCTTTACTGAAGTACAATTTTGACTTCAAAATTCGATGCTGAACTACGATTGCAGTTACAAAATCTCATACCAAATTTGATATATTTAGTTTCTGGTGTTTATGAGTCATCGCATTTACATGCTTGTGAAAGTAAAGATCCCAGCAGAAAGTGAAACTTTTGATGGATTTGATTCCAAATTTGATAAATGTTTACACTTTAGATGCTAAATTTTTATATAAAATTTTATTAATCTAACTCTTTTCGTTTTGGAGTTATAATATTAACTTTTTTTTTTGGACAGCAAGATTTCTTCCGAATGGATTTCGCTCAAAATTTGCTAGAAATCTAGAAATTTGGTGTAAAAAAACCATATATCAAATTTCATTCACCTAGTTCAAAGCGCTTTTGAGTTATCTTTGTCCTCGATAGATGGAAAAACAAACACACATAATGCCAGAAATGTGTGTTTTCAACATGGTAATTCACCAAAATCTCGATTTTTTTTTTTTTTTTTTTTTTTTTTACCATTTCTATACTTTCTTTATACTTCGTAGACGAAAAAGTAAAAATTCTCCTCTCGACGAAACTAAATATATGGAAATAAAGACCTGAAAGTTGAACTTTCCGTACTGGATACACCCCCACACGTGATCTTTTATGGCTTTTAATATAAAAGAATTTGTAATAGAAGATATCAGTAATTAACGGAGGAAATATGGATTAAACAATGTACACATATTTTCGCCCCCGTCTGGTTTTAATTTCCAATTTTTGATCTTCAAAAATGTAAAATATGTACAAAATTAGTGCCTCCGTGGTACTTCTTCCGATTTTTTACAGCTGCATTACGTTGCGAATGAAAAAAATATAAGATTTTTTTTTTTTTTTAAATTACCCTTTCTTGTATGAGGCAACATTGTTTCGAATTCCAAGTCATTATTCCTTGGTTTGTATTTTTTTTTTTCTTGCTTTGAAATAAATAACAATATCATAATCTTTCAAAAGCGTGCCGTTTCTGTTGTTAACAAAAGGGGAGCATTTCGTAAAAGTGAGTCATCTCAACTTTGGTGGTCCTATCCCACATAATATGTATATCTTCGAATGATTCAGTGCTACCTATCGTTCTGTTGCAGTTGAGGAATCTTATACAGGTTAGAAACGGCTATTATCAAATCTGTCGGTATTAAATCTCAGCTGGAAGTTCTGTGACGTTAATTAAACACCTGTAATTTATCCTCCTATTTTGCGGGGTGATGCATCTGAGAAAAATACCGTGACCCCCATAAAAGCATCGACAACACTAAGCACTCTAAACTGACTGATTTTCTTGCCGAGATAAATAGTGAAAAATACCATGGCTATTTGGTTAATTTTTATCGACTTCCCAAATGGCATCCCTTTCAAAACAACAAAGCAAAAAACAAAACAAGCTGTTCAGAAGTCGAAAAATGTTTCCTTCCTTCGGTCACAATCGTATTCCCAGACATCTCGTGCCTTGTTAAGAGCGAAGATAGCATCGGTGGTGTCACACGCCAAGCACCGAACTCTCAATCTCTGTCCGTAAAATCGAGATCTTCGCTTTTCCGAAAGGATGCCAAGACATGAGCCTCTTTGGATGGCTTTCCTTGGCTGTGTTGGCTGCCTTCTTCCTTTGAAAAAAAAATTGGCATTAATGTTCTTGGTAGTATTCTGCCACGACTCTTCTTTGGCCTGTTACTGGCGAGATAAATTTGCGTTTTAAGTGGGTAATAAAACAGTGGGGGATGGTAAAACTGCTTGCTTTACGTCTTGTAGGAGGGATATCCCAGGGTGGAATTTGTGTCTACTAACGAGGACGGTTGAGTCTTATCGGGAAATTCCTTTGATAGTTTTTAAGTGTTTTTAACTTTGCAGTATTTTAAAGAAAGATTTTAATGCCTTTTGCTTAGTAGGAATAAGATTTGAATCTCTTCGGGTGTCTGAGAGAATTTTGCATAAATCATGCAGACCGCACAGGCAGAAATTTTACAGGTTATAAAAGTTGCTTTTTACTTTTTGTCTAATATTAATACGCACACTTCATTTTTATCATAAGTAAAGATTATAATATTTTAATTTTGCATGGTTTCCCAAAAATGCGGGAAATTAATATTAATAAAAAATAAAACAATGGGAGTGGTTTCTCAGAAACTTTCTTGCATACCCCATTCGCATGAAAATTCGGATCACTGGGCAAGGTCGGCCGCGGGGGCCTGGTGGTAAGGTCCCGGCTTGTGAGCCGTAGGGTTTCAGGTTCGAGACCCAATTCTACCGAAGAACCGTCGTGTAAGGGGGTCTGTTGCACGTTAAATCCATCATGCCAAACGTTCTTCCGCTGGTGTGGTGTGGAGAGGGGGGTGCCACCTCAAGTGTCGTCCTCGTCATCTGACCGCGGTTCAAAATTACGAGGTTCGTCATAAAAATAGTCCTAATGTTGCTTTACAACGGGACGTTAATATAACTTAACTAAGTAACTGGGCAAGGCTTGAATACCACGAGGGCTTCAATTTTTATTTTCACAAATGAGAGCTATGCGTCTCGAAATATATTAAAGGAAATATGTAATCGTCTATTAACTAACTGCATGCTAGGCGATCAATCCCTGACACATGCACCAGAAAAATCGAATATGCATTTCGAAACCGCTTATTCGAACAATTATGACACAGAAATATAAATCACAAAATATCACATACTAAATTTTATTAATTTTAAACATTGAATTACCGTAGTTACATGCTTGTGAAAACACAAACATGCAGACGGTCAGTTTTTTTTTTTTTTTTTTGGCAGTTTGGCGCATAAATAACTTGAATCTGCACTTTCGGTGTAAAATTTAAGTACCAAATTTCACTTGTCTAACTAAAAAAAGGGCAGAAAAAAAAAAGAAAGAATAGAAAAACGCAGCAGGTAAATCTTGAAATACTTTTTTACAAATATTTTTCTTATTCAAAAAGCTTTTCTACAAATTCAAGTAAACATTATGATATATATATATATATATATATATTGTCTTTTATGTTTCACATCATGTATTGAATTAACAATTGAAAAAAATTTTCAAATTCTTCAGAACTTTTAAGTAAATAAGCAATATATTTGGCTTTGGTAATAATGGCCAGAAGGCCCTTAGAATAAATTAATAATTTGAAGCAAAAAAGAGTGTCACAAAATTATGTATCGGAACAAGCATTCAAATACAGGGCGGTTATAATTATAGTTCCACTTTCAAATGGTCATAAAAGGAAAACTACTGTACCAAATGTTATCAAACTTGGTAATATTTTAAAGAAGGTTATGGGAATTTCTTTTCCGCACAAAAAAAAAAAAAAAGTTTAAATACTCACCATTAGGAGGGAATGACGCTGTATGCAATATTGTTAAGCAAAATAGGACATGAAGACATTGATTTAAATCATTGGTTTTGATGCTTAATCGTTTCTGAAACGTGTTACAAAGCATGTTCAATGTGGCGCCCACCCTTTTCTGAAAGCAAGTTAAATCGCATTACTGCATTCTCAACAGTAGCTCTTAACATATCAGGAGGAATATTACACACATGTCAGTATATCGCATCTTTCAGTTCAGACAAATTCTTTAGATTATCACCATAAACAGTGCTTTTGAGATAGCACACATTGAACATGCTTTGTAACCCGTTTCAGAAACGATTAAACACATTTTAAACCGTGTCTGCCCATTTTGCTTAGCAATATTGATACAGCGCTTCACTCCTGATGGCGAGTTTTTGAACTTTTTTTGACAGAGAAGTAATTCCAATGACCTCCTTTAAATTATTGCCAAATCTGATAACATTTGGTCCAATAGTTTTCCTTTTATGGTCATTTGAAAATGGAACTTTAATTATAACCACCTTGTACATTTATTTTAAACAGACAGAATAACGTAAGATTTTTTTTTTTAAAAGAACACTGTATTAATAGATAAATAATATTGACTAATTGTTTATAAAGTCTAATCATGAAATAAAATACAAGTATTGTTTTAAACCGCCAAGATATATTTTCTTTTAACAACTGATTGATATAAAAAGGCATCAATGGGAATAAATAATTGCAACATAAAAATAAAACAATTCAAAAATCGGCGACTTGAAAAATCATCAAAATCTCGTGGTGGATAGATTTCGCGTTCAAAGACAAAGAAATGAGTTGACGGGTCTGCGGTTTTTAACAATCCGTGAAGTTGTTAATAGTACTTTTCCACGACTGAATACATAAATAAAACCTGTTTAATACCAGCGAAAAGAACCTATCAGTGACTCACGACTTTATATGATTTGA
Source organism: Argiope bruennichi (assembly GCF_947563725.1). Lineage (NCBI taxonomy): Eukaryota > Metazoa > Arthropoda > Arachnida > Araneae > Araneidae > Argiope > Argiope bruennichi. Next base: position 22,353,368 of record NC_079157.1, on the reverse strand, counting down.
CGCTGCGCGAGTCACTTGATGGTCCTTGAACAGGAAATCCAGCTCGTATTTCTAAAATAAAAGGTGCCGACGCTTGTTGCGAAGGGAAAACATTTTTAATGACGATCATACCGAACCATTACGCATAAATAATCAGGTCTTAATATTTCTGTTGACATTCCCTCTCCTGTAAAAAATGATTGTAAGCCGTGCCCAGGTAATGTTCTGCGACTTTGTAACGCAACAATTAATGATAGAAATATAACATAATGATACAACTTTTGAGGCAGAATTAATACTGTTCATCGTCCTCTTTATGAACATTCGCATAGAATACAATTCGAGAAAATTATATATAGCATCAGTCAATTTTGGCGTCGTTTGGCAGCATTCAGGTAGCATCAGTCATTTGGCAGCAGCATCAATTTGGCGTTATCAGTCAATTTTGGCAGATCATTCTTTTATTAGATTTTTTTAATATTAATTATTAAAAATAAATTTGTTCTGCGAAGGGAAAAAGACTTTGAAACGCAACAATTAATGATACAAATATAACAAAATGATACAACTTTGAGATGGATTTGATTTTGTTCATTGTCGTCTTTATGAACATTCGCATAGAATAAATACAATTCGAAAAAATATATCTAGCATCAGTCAATTTTGGTGTCGTTTGGCAGCATTTAGGCAGCATCATTAATTTGGTGACATCAGTCAATTTTGGCAGATCCTTATTTCATTAGATTTTCTTAACATTAACTATTAAAAATGAATTTGTAATGCTCTGGAAAGAGAAAAAGACTTTGTAAGGTAACAATTAAAAATACAAATATAATGTTACAACTTTGAGATGGAATTAATTTTGTTAATCGTTCTCTTTGTGAACATTCGCATGCAATACGATTCGATAAAATCGATTTTGTTCATCATTAGTCATCATTTGGTGTCATCAATCGATTTTGGTGTCATTTGGCAGCATTCAGGCAGCAGCATCAATTTGACGTCATAAATCAATTTTAGCAGATAATTCCTTTATTAAATTTTCTTAATATTAATTATTAAAAAATAATGTTTTTTAAGAAAAAATAATTTTTTAAAGAAAAAAAAAACCCGTAAGTTTCTATGCCAATTTTTGCTTTCAAAATTAAGAAAATTAAATTGTCTGCCTGAGCTGTGCTGATAAATTACAGTTCAATGAGCTTAAAAGACCTAGTCTATGAAAGAAGAAAATCAAATCGATAACAAGATACAGTACACTCCCGATTATCCGCGGCATTGGGTGGCGCGGCTGCCGCGGATAACAAAAATCTCGGATAATCCGAAAAAAGCTAAAAACGGGTATAGCAAAAAAGAAAACAGTCATTCCAACTTTGAAAAATCGTTTTATGTACAATAAAACGTAAAATAAACAGCAGGAAATGTTTAACTAACGCTTAATATTTTAGTATATCACTCAAAACTAACCTAAAATGCATTTTGTTAATGAAAGCAGAAAAGTGCTTAGTATTTACGAGAGGCGTCAAGGATACACAGAAAAATGAATACATATGTACTGTTTTAATACTGTAATGTATTATGTAATTACAAAAGCATAACTGTAAAACTGCACCTTTTTGAAAAAATCAGTCAAAAAAAAAAAAAAAAAAAAAACTTTGTGCGGCAGGCGCGGATAACCCGCCCGCGGATAATCGGGAGTCTATTGTATAAAGTTTAAATAAATTATATCTACTTAAAATAGAACAAAAAAAATGGCCTAAGACTAAACAAAACTCACATAAAGAGAATATATACCCTGACTTTATCAATACGTAGCTATCAGACTTGTAATTCATAAAACTTCGTAAGACTCTAAATAGTTCATTGAATTCGACGACATTTTGTTAAAGTATATTACTAAGTCCTATTTCCAGTTGTATTTTATAAATATTTGTGAAATTAAGAAATTCTGTTTCAAAGACAACTAAGTGAAGTAGATAATATAAAAAAATATTTATGTGGAAATGGTCTCCAAAAACTTTCTCGTTTATTCTTCAATAAAGATTTTATTCCCTTTCCTAAGAATAAAATCGAGGGCCTTATTGAAGATTAGAATATCTTAAATGACAATTGCGAACAACAGTTACGAAATATTGATTTTGACAGCAATCTAGCATTTTTACTGACTATATCATGAGATATTTGATGATTTTTTTTTGGTAATTAACTCTTGTCATACGGCTATTAGCATCAGAAGATCAAATTTGTGTTTTAGACGCATTTTTTTCCAATCAATTGAAGACAAATTTACACAAAACTGCAATTTAGTCACAAAATTACTTAACAAATTTCATGTAATTAATTGTGTTATTACGCTTATACTTGTGAAAGTACTGCCAGGCAAGTGGTCAAATGTGAAATTTATCAATAATCTATAATTTAAATGCTACAACTGTGTATCAGATTGTATCTATCCATTCATTATTTTTTGTAATTATCGAGTTCACTCCTATTCAGACACCGGACAGACAGATTTCTTCTGAATGGATTGCGTTCAAAATTTGAAATATAATTACAAATATTACATAAAGGTCATACACCAAATTTCCTCTGTTGGCTCAAAACGTTTTGAATTATCGTTGTTCATAAACAGACAAACGTATAAATAATATACAAAAAATGTGTTTATCGAACTCAGTGGTCTGAAAAATTTCTCGTATACTTCATATATACGAGAAATAAAAAGGAACAAACGGTATGAGTTGTTTATTGGAAAAACCCAATGTGTTTCAATTTTCGTCTGATGCAATTAGGTATACAAAAGAGTCTCCCATTTTTGCGCCATGATAAAATACCCCCCTCTATGTTCTAATTAAAGGATGATAAATCGGTATTTCCTATGGAAAGATCGAATTTACGTACCTTATTGCATCAATTCAAAGAACAGGGGGGCGATAAATATAATTCAAACGATTTTTGACTGTAGCCCATTTGGCAAATTGCAATTACTTTACCCACCCCCTCCCATTCTGTACGCAAGACCCTCTATTCTTATTCACATTTCATTCCACTCCAAACCAATCCGGACCCTACCCCCCTCCGACTATCTAACGCATCCCGTGAGAAATGAGAAACAAATCAAATAAAGAACAGTCTTTTTTATTTTATTATTATTATTATTTTAAGTGGATGAAGCTTATTCAAGAGGAACTTCGTTCTAGTAAAAGCATTCATCCAGAAGCAGCTGAAAAATCCAGCGACAAATTTCACTCCCTCCCCCATCTCCCACTAATTTCCCCCAAGTACTCAGTATTCGGACCACCGTCTTCCATCTTGCAGATAACAGGCCCGCCGTAAAGCTATCCGTGGCGACTGCTGAATATCTACATCATCCCTCAAGTCTTAGGACTTTATCAGTGTTGACAAGTTTGGAAGCGGGAACCATTAAAAAAAAACTTTTGAAGAGGGGTTGGCGAAGATGGAATAACAAAAAAAAAAAAAAAAAAAAAAACAAGATTAAAACGGACAGGAGATACCAGACAACCCTGCAGTGCACACCGAATAAGTGGGGGAGGAATTTTTTTTTTTTTTTTTTGCAAAAGAAGTGGAATTGTTTATAGGCAATGAGGGCTTGTTGATGTTTAAAAACCACTTGGAAAAGAGATATATGCTGAAGATAAGTGGTTAAAGAGGTGCCCCCGAGCTGATTTAGAGTATAAGATGGGGACTTTTAAGTATGAAAAGAATGCAGAGAAATGAAATAAGAATTAAAAAAAAAAAGTGGAAGTCTTGAGCAATTAGCACGCTGTGTTATCTATGAGCGAGTGAAAAGAGTTTTAATTCGTTTTGGATATTTTGTATTTTTGGGGTGGATATTTTCTAAGGGGAATGGCAAGATGAAGTACTTAATTGAAAATCGATGACCTAAAAGCAATTTGCTTGGGTACTTTTCTTTTAAACGAAAGCTTTTGTTTACACTGAATTTTGATAATTTAAAAAAGAGTATTGGAAAAATTTTATTTAAGAAAAGTATCAAGTTTTTAAGAAAATGTTATGCTAGTGCTTCAAATGACCCTCGTTAAAGCTTTCGAAGATTCTTTTCTTCTGGTTTCAAATAAACGATAGTATCCATCAAATGTAGCTGAAAGTCCTGACATGTTTGCTAGAAAAGAACAATAGAATGTTGGAATGTGCTATCGAAGCTCCATAAATAAATACATTGTGTGTAAAACTGAAGCTTAAAATCTCAGACAATCATAGAAGGAAAAATATTACACTCACTTTATTGATTTAATTCTCAGATTTTAAAAATATCAATAGAAAAATAATTCCGGCAGGTTTCATCATATTATTAAAGTTCATACTCTCTATTAGCAATTCCATACATTTTAGGAAAGTTTAAATAAATGAATATATAATTAAATTATCTCAAAAGTACAACTTTCTTTTTTTTATACTTTGTTATGCTCTATTGTTGCTTTATTATTTTAATTATTTTTAATAAATGTTATATTTAGGAATTGCAATACCGGACCAAAATTTCAATACCGGTATTCGGTATTTTTAAATCTTAATACCGGGATACCGGTTTTAATACCGGTATTAGAAATTTTAGAAAAAGAAAGAAAACACAGATGTTTCTTTGTTTTATTTGCCAGTTTTATAAGAGAGTGTAAATATCACAAAAAATAATATGTAACTTATAAATTATAACAGTATATAAAGAATCACAAAAAAGAAAAGTCACAACTTATTTATTTAAATCACAAAAAAAGTCTAAATATCACTATTCAGTCTGTGGTACTATTGCAAATTTTTGAAATGTGATCTTAAAAAACATGATATATATTTATGTTTAGTATATATTTTAATAAAATATCCTTTTTATAGGGGAACGTTTAAATATCTTAACAATTTTTCGAACTTTATAAATTATAGGAAGCAATTCTTGATAGGTCAATATTTCATCCTCATTATCAATATCTTCTTCAACAATTACATTGTCATTATCTTCATTGACAATATCACTCTCACTCTTACTCTCTTCAATGTCGGAATAAGAAGTTTCTATATCCACAGTATTTGGATTCTTCTGTTCTTTATTTTTTTGGTATAATACATCTATTACTCCTCATTGAATTCCATGAGCGTAGCACAATTGCTGATTTGCACCAATCAATTTTCCAACTTTTTTCATAACTGTTGCTCCGTCAGTCTTTATGGATACAATATTTTCTTTCAGGGATAATCCATGTTTCTCTAATTTAGAATTAAGCAATTCAACCATTAATTAGCTACTTAATTTCGCCCGTTAGGGAGACATAAAAACAAAAACGCATACTATTTTGTTATGTTGGCGATCCCTGAACCTATAGTGGAGACAATTTAAAAAATTTCTAGGAAATACCGAAAAACCGGTATTTCAACTTGTGAATACCGGTATTACAAAATTGAAAAATAGCTCAAAATACCGGTATTCGGTATCCCGGTATACCGGTATTGCAATCCCTAGTTATATTATAATATCTTCTTAAGACTGACTTTTTGACTTTGAAAGAAAGTATGCATTTATTTGGGATTTTAGAGAATTAAGAAGATAACTTTCACCATAATAGAGAAAGATACTTAGTTTGGTCGATATTTTCCTAGTATATTCGGCAATGCATTAACTTAGTATATTAATATGCTATAAGAAAACATAAATGATGAGTTTCGAAAATTACTTCTGGGAAAATCTAATCTAACACGATTTATAAATATTATAAAGCTGAAAATATACTTTTAAATTTTATAACTCATTTCAAACCTTATCTATATATTTAAAATATTTAAGGAACTCAAAAAAAAAAAAAAAAAAAAAATCCTTAGACCAACCTCTGGATCGATTTCTGTAGTTTTCATTTCATATGAAAAAATTCAGCTTCTTAGATATGTCATCAATGATCGACTGAACTCTGCTATCCCATTTCGAAAGAAATAAAAAAAAATATTTCACAAATATTTCAAAATTTTTTTCATTTCAAATTATTTTCATCTCCTCAAGAAAAACTCGCGACTCAATCGTTCCCCAACCCAATCATTATAACAGTTTTGCTTATTTCAAATGGAAACTTATAAGCACCCATCATAAATCATTAGTGAATGCCTGTTTCCTTTCAATCCTCCTCTATTTTTGTGAAAAATTTAAAAAATTCTACTTCATAGTATAATCTCTACGGATGGAAAAAAAAAATCCCTTTCATATCAATATTCCCCAGCTCTAACCATTGAACAGATTTCGCCAATTTTAATTTCATTTGAAGCTTATCATATTTAAATGGGTCATTAATGCTCGCCTCGCTCCTCCATCCTGTATTATCGCGAAATAAACTTTCAACCAACCCCCAGCTTCAACAACTGGTCTCAGGTTTGCCAGTTTTATTCGTTAATTGTTTTAGCCTTTTCCCGTTAGTCGCAAGTTAATTTAAATTCTATGTATATTATGCAAATATAAATTAAAATAGTACTTTCATTTTATGTGTAAGATGAAAATACTATTTCGTTAAAGCTTGGTTGACATTAAATTAACACTATTAATATAGTGGGCGAACAACTAGTTGTCAAAAGCTGCTACTTAAACTATAAAAAAAAATGTCAATAGTAAATTGTTATGAAGATATGATACAACGTTTAAAATGTATAATTACAAACTAATGCCTTTATCTCTAGAAATATTCTATAATCTTCTTCCTACATGATAATAACTAACCACTTGTTTAATATTAGGAGAAAAAAGAAAAAAAAAAAATACTTGATCTAAAAATTAATTGTAGTACATACAACATGAATATAAAAGAATCATTTCAGCACCAAATCGGACGTGAGATATTATGTTCGTATTACCGTGGTTTTGATAACACATGCTCTTATTCTATTAGATATAGGTAAGAAAATATATACAGGATACAATTATTTTGTTTAGAATCAAACGCTAGCTCATAGTTTGAGATGCATTTTTTTTGAAAACATCACAAACAAAATATGAATAGTTCCAAATTTAATTAATACATTTTCAACAATCTCTTGTATAATTTATGAAATCAACTCCTTACTGCATTAAAAACAACACATATTTTAGATACAATATAACGAACCCGAAATCCAGTTGTTCATAGCGGATACTTAATTGTATAACCATATCCAATGAAAAAGAAAATTAGACTGTTAAATCGTTTTATCAAAATTTACTAAGAAAAAACAAAACGAAAACAGAATTAAATATTTTTTTATTTATTTTTTATTATTCATCATTAACGTGTATATATTCTTTTAGCATTTTGTAAATTTGAACATTCGAAAATATTGTTGGGCAGGAAAAAGAATTGAGATGAAACATCAGTCGAACGACGACTTTATTTTAAGCTATTTTCACAAAGAAGTTAAAATTATTATGTTAAAGAATGTTTCCAAGAAATTCTTTGCATTCTTCTTGCAAATTCATAAAAGGATTTTTAAAAAATAACCAGGATGTACCCAGAAAAACACAACCCAGGATGTAACTTATCAGCTAAACAGAAGTCACACAAAGTGTCAAAATTTCGAGCCATTATTTGATACATTCGATTTGTACGTGACAAGCAAATTTTTCCTTGTTGCCAATCGTGTTTAACCAAACGTAACCCCGCGAAATTCTGCACAGTTTGAGGCATGAATTAACACTCTTTTCATCGCTTCCAACTCGCATCGCCAAAGGTTCCTCTTGCATAAAACAAAAGAACAAAAATAAGAATCAAAATGGCAAAACGAGTTACATCCTGAAATTCACAGATCCAGAACAGTGCATTTCTATTGGCTTTTATTCACTTAACGTGAGCGAATAATTAACGAATAAAAAAACAGAAAGAAAAAATAATCTCCTACCGAATTAATTCGCTTTGTTCCTATTCTTATTCTAAAAGCACGAATCGTCGTATCTGCATTCGAGATTAAGATAGATGAATCGTTTGGGTGAAGATGATTGGGTCGTTCGAAGTTGTTCCATTATCATAAACGGAAGTAAGAAAGCAAACAGTAGGTAAAAGTTGACGCAGGTGTATTCATTAATGTTAGCATAAATCCGCTGTTATCAAAAATCGTTCCATTGTGCTTTATTTCTGGGTTTTTGGCTTCGAGATGAGATGTTGGTTGACTGCTTAACATAGCTTATACTTTACTGATGATGCCAGTTCTTTGTTTCAAACTTTTATTTTGTCAGTATATAATGGGAAATCTTATTCCATTCTTAACAGAAAATAACGTTGTCATGTAAAATTTTAGAAACAATTTTGCATTTCTAAGGAAGTAACAACATATGCCATAAATTCATCAAATACATTGAAAAAAAATTCTGCATTTTTTAAAAATTCATTCAAGTAATATTTTAACCATCTCTATTATTGCAATTTTTAAAAAATATGTAATAGATTTTTATTACCCAAGTCACGAAATATAAACTATCTTTTGGAAACTAAATGTTAGAAAGAAAAAAGAAGTTTAGTATTAAAATATTCGCATTCCAGGGAGTTATCAATATTTCGTTCAGAAAAAATACATTTAGATTTTTAAATAGATTTAGAGTTTTAGACTATTTCAAAATAATATTGAAATTTTATATGAAATAAAACCAGCAATGGAATGAAATAATGTATTTCAAACACCTGTGTTTACTACATCTCTTCATGTATATGTTTGTGTATATACATATACAGACTATTTCAGTTTTCATTTGCTTTCTCTGTTCCATTGTGATGCGTTCGTTCTATTGAAATATTTTCGAATACGGCATTTCCAATGTTAGCAAATTAAAAATAGATCATTTTTAAGAATAGCAATTTTATTGCCATTATATTGAATAAATTTCTTTGTTTATTTTAAATAGCAAGATATACATGCGTCTTAACAGTTGTTGAACCTTCGATACAAATAAATAAACATAGATAGTTTATGATAAATATTAAAATAAACAATGGAAGTATGTTTATTCTTTTGTAATAAGACTTTAAAAAATGGCAGATCGTTTTATTTCTTCATAAAGTATTTTCTTGGTTTTAAACTGTATATTTTCGTACTAGCTGATATTTTTTGGGTTGCTCATATTTAAAATGCTTTCGTGTTTAATTTTTTAATGTAAAAACCATTTTTTAGAAAGTATTATAATATACTATACTTTTCATTGAATGTAACTTTTTTTTCAAATTAAAATATGAATATTTAGTCCAGAAGACTTTTAAAACCTGCCATTTGTGAATTTTCTGCTTATCAATAAACTAAGTCAGTAGTTTTTGCTGATATAAACTGTAAATCATCTGCTTTAGATGATTTAACTGTAAATCATCTGCTTTAGATGATTTAACTGTAAATCATCTGCTTTAGATGATTTAACTGTAAATCATCTGCTTTAGATGATTTACAGCTTTTCTTTCTTTGAATTCTGCTACTGTGTTTGGAGATAATTCTTCGCTCGTATGATCATTTTTCAAATAAATAAATAAATAACAATAAAAATAAGTTCATAAAATAATAATTATTATTATAATAAACTTTTACTAATCCGTTTTTTAAAAAAATAAAACAGATATAACAAAAAAATAAAAGTTGAATATTTCAGATCGCACCGTTGCCTAGCAACGGAGCAGCTATAAAAATAATAATTTTGAAATCGTCTGCAAAAATTTCGTTATGAAATTTTCTAAAGGTTGAAAAAATGCACGATAATACAGTTAATATTTTTGAAAACATAAATTTTTGAATTTTTTGATGGTATAAAGATACTTCTCCTGGAATTATTTGCTCTAAAGTTATTGTTCGGCAACGGCTAACTTTCAAATAATTTATAATTAAATGAATGTTTAATTTCATTTGCAATTTCAAAAATTTACTATAGCTTTGCTTAGTCTAATCTTACATACATAAATAGCCATAATGACTTAATTTCTTCCTTGTGTATGAAGTATACAAAGGCAAAGTATTGTAATCGTCGAAAAATTCTAACTCGAAATTGTGACTTCACATTTCAGATTTTCCTGAATCCGTAAAGCTTATTTTTAGAATTACTTCTTTCTGTCTATAATTCAAAAACGCATTGAAATGTAGTTGTTTATTTTCATTAAATTTGTTGATTTATTTTAAAGTTTAGACGAAAACATTCAAAAGAAGTTTTGCTTTGTCTGCCCATATGCGTATGAATACTGTAACTTCGAAACTAAGTTATAGTAGATAAAATTTGGTTGACAGACGTGTCATCAGAATTCTAGTCATATATAAAATTTGGAGTCAAATCTACTAAAGGTATGTCCATTTGTTGATCTTTATGTTCGGGGAATAGATATATGAACTCGATAATTCAAAAACTGAACAATTTCGTTTGCAGTCTTGTTATCAAAACTGTAGACCTATGTCAAATTTTGAAACGTTTTTGGCGTTTCTGCAGTTGAACCGAATCTCTAGTTGGGCAACTAAGACCTTACCACTAGGCCACCGTGCCCCAAATTCTGTCTCGGAGTTAATATCTAAAGAAAGAAATTTTTAAATATTAAATTTAACACTGGCAGAAGTACGCGATTGAATGTTTTGATAAATGAATTTGAATTTTATCACAACACTAAAAACAGACTGTGTACCAAAATGTTTTAAAAAATTGTACAAAAATGGAATTAATGTCATTAAAAAGGATTTTTTTTTTAATTTTAAGGTAAAACAAAAACTATTTCTAATAATATTTTGTAATTTTTTCTAATAATTTTTTACTAAATATTTCAAACAATACTGGCAAAACAAACTTCAAATATCATGGATCAGGTGACTCGTTATCTACCAATCACAAAGCAAATAAAACGCAATGTTTACATTATATATATATATATATGTAATGATATTTTAACTCTAATTTCAATTTAATTAATTTTCAAGATTTTATCTTAATTTAGCCCACAGTAACTTCATTCTAAAATATTCTCTTATTTCGTGATCCAATTCCACTGTCTCTACTTAATTAATTCAAGAGAAGCTTTGTTAAATTGTTGAATCAGCTAAAATCTAACTTTCCCACACTACGCGTGAAGAGATAACATACCGCTGATCAAGCAAATTCTTTTTTAAAATCTCCCTGTGTTTCCCCTACCTTGTCCACCCATATAACGAAAATCCCTATCGAAATCTCATAATACCTTAGCACTGTAAAGAAGTATTTTCCCTATCAAAATCATAGGTTATATAAGACCAGGGATAAAATGTCCAAGAGCTCTTCCCTCATTCCTTTCTGTGTCGTTCTGTGTGCTCATCGCTTGTACATATGCTTGCTTCTTCAAAATGAAATAAAACGACGTCACAAAAATTAAAAGTATCTTCACTGTCTTCACATAAAATAATGCTTACATATATATATATATATATATATATATATATATATATATATATATATATATGTGTGTGTGTGTGTGTAACAAATTTTTATATGAAGCAGGATGCAGTTTGAAGACAGTGAAGAGACTTTTTATCTTTTTAAATTCTTTTTAATCCAACGGGAAAGCATAATTATTTACAAGCAGAGACGCGGACATTGTGTCCACCGCAGCGCAGCACAAAAAGCCGAAGTGGGGAAAAAAGGGCCGAAATAAATTATCCCTCGCCTTATATAACTTTAGATTTTGATAGGGAAAATATTTCTCCACAGTGCTAATATATTATTAAGAGTCTGATAGGGATTTCTGACACATGTCAATCACATGTAAGGGAAACACAGGGATCTTTTAAGAAAGAATGTGCTTACTAGACATTTTTACCCCTTCACGCCGAGCGTGTGAAAGAATCGGCGTTTGGCCAAGTCAGCAATTTTATAAAGCTTGTCTTGAATTAATTAAGTAGAGAAAGTGGAATTGTATCACGAAATAAGAGAATATTTTTAGAATGATGTTACTATGGGCTAAATTTAAAAAAAATCTTCGAAATTAATTAAGTTGAAATTAAAGTTTAATATATATATATATATATATATATATATATATATATATATATATATATATATATATATATATATATATATATATATATCAAGTCTTTCCAATCCATAATTAATTCAAGTTGCAACAGTTGGCAAAGGGACCTCGCATCATGATGTTAGATTTCCAATTTAGAATCTTAACTCAAAGCTGGAGTGTCATTATCATCATCTACCAGGGATTCTGGATTACGAGCTTATCTTCAGTAGCTTGGCCTGCAGATCTCGATTAAGACGTTATCACAGCATCACATTCAATTGCTGGACTTTTCCTCGGTTTATTGGACTTGGACTTGGGGTCAATTATATGTTTATGTAGTAAAGCATCAAAGAGATAAGTGTACAATATATTTAAATAGATTTTCAATCGTATTTTTTTTACATTCATCGAAATGTACCTCATAAAGTAAATTTCAAAACAAATACACGAAAATGTATGCTATATTATTACTTTGATTTAATTAAATGCAATAAAGCATCATTTATTATTTATTAGAGACAGTTTAAGGCAATTCTAGAATATTACTACGTAATAATGAAAATAATAATTAGAGTTTAAATTTAAACACTTATCGTGAAGATTTAATTTTAAAATATGTGGAATCTAATGATCTGATGGTCTAATCACAGTCAAAATGGCAGCTCAAATGTGATGTAAGGATTAAAAAAAAAACAATTAAAGAATGAAAAAATATGAATTCCAATTAGGAGAAACGATTAGGTAAATAGACCAATAAAGTATAGGGAGTGTAATAGATGTAATAAACAATAACTTACTTTTTATTACTGAATCCTCCTCTCTTTTGCAACAGAAACGACTGAGTTATGAAGTTTTAAATTTCTTTAATTTAATCCAATCAAAGACCGCTTCGAGCAAATAGTTCTCTCTGATAGGAGGATTTTCCTCGAGATAACAACTACAATGACCTGAAATAATGAAATTTAGTTTCAGAAATGGAGCGATTTTAGCTTTAGAAGAGATAAACTTTTTTGTTTAAAATGTTACAAACCAAGAGTATTTTACCGAATATGACTAATTAAATGGGGAACTGTACAAAAATTTATACCTTGTAATTTTTTTTCAGTAATCAATTTAACGAAATGGCTATTGATAAATATTTATATCATTTAAAGTATTTTTTCAACTGGATTTATATAAAAGTATGCATAGGTATTCGGCCCTGATTAAAGTAAACACTCTGTATATTTAGAAGCTTGAATGTAAAATGAATCTTTAAAGAAGATATAAATAGAATAAAATGAATTCTAATTAAAATGTCTTTAAATACTCGGTTACAGTGGAACCTCGCTTACTCGAATGTAAGGCGGAACACTACTTAAGTGAAACAGTTTTTTCATAGGAAATTTGTAAAATTGAACAGTACGTTCCATTCAGAAAAAATACTGATATAAATTTACAATAATTTAATAATCATAATGCATGTTATTTTGCAAGAAAACTGTCTAAAGACAATTGTTTTTGGTTACACGTCAAAATTTGGTAGAAGACGAGACACAGCATTATCGTTAAATGAATTTTTAGCTCACACAGATAAAGCAGCATTCAGATGATACTTCGTAATATGAGATGAAATAATTTCTCCTTCTTTCAGCATTTTCCTTATTTCATTGGAGTGTTATTGCTCTGTTGCGTCTGTTGTGTCTTCCTCTCCTGACCAAATAAATCCCCTCCACAACTGTTTACTGTGACACAAAATGCATCTCCATAAGCTATTCGGTAGTTTAGTTTTGCCTATATTTTTCCTTCAGCTCACCGATGTCGAGGCTATCCATCTCTAGCTACATGATCTTGGCATGAGCCAACATGTCGTTGATTAAGACTCCACAGAAACTCGCTCATATTCTACTTAATCTTGTTCCACACGGAAAAAATTTCTTTCATGTAAATAAAAGGACTCTTTCGAAAGAAGTACTCAACACAGACTTTTATACAAACCATTGCAGCATGTGACGTTATGATGTCTCTTCGTCATTCGTTTTGTTAGACATCGCTCGTTCAAAGAAAGTCCTTTATTTTTAAAAAAATTTTGCCATTTTTTTACGAGTCTTTTTTTTTTTTTTTTGTGCATTTTGCGATGTCAGGATGTCTCCTCGCTACTCGTTTTACAAAACATCGCTCATTTAAAGGAGTAGGTTTTTTTTTTTTTTTTTTTTTTTTTTGCTCGTATGCGAATCACTTGATATGCGTGGAGTTCTTGATCGATAGTTCACTAAAATTGACTTCGATTTATGGGAGCAATAACTGTTTGAATTTTATTGTCACAGTATGGGTGTATAGGAAAAGTTTAAGAGCTCTTTGGCTGAATCAAAACACAATAGAAATTAAATAAAAAAAATAAGAAGAAAAAAAAAACGAATCAATATAATTTTTTTATGGTAAACAATAATAATATATTAAAGATTTTTTCATAAGAGGAAAAGCAGTTTTAAAACAATTAGTTTTGATCAATTTATTTCTTTTATATTTATTGTAACGACTGGTATAAAAACAAAACACTCTCCATTTTTCACCTAAGGATTATCAATACATAAACTATGTATTCTACATCTCCAGGAAACCGTGAAACCCAAACGCAAGAAAAGATCTTGTGAATGTGTCTTTATTATATCATACCTCAGCTGGCTCTGAAATTACTATTATCGAAGCACCTTTCGTGTTCGTTCACACGTGACTTAAAAAAATTATTTTTTCTCTCCTCAGTAGATAACAAGACGCAAACACTTCAAAAATTCGTCAACCGATGCGTTATTATGGTTATTACAGAGATTACTTTTCGGTTCTCTTTTCTTCTTCCAAATAAAAAGAAAACAATCGTTTGCAGAATGAACGAGTATCGTTCGATGTTTTGCTGTAATGCTCCTTCTAAACCCAACCGCAAACGAGAAAGTTATCTATTTCTTCAACTTATTCGTTCATCTAATTTTTTTATTGTTATTATTAACCTTATGTCACGGAGTAAGACTTAGTTCATCATTTAATCCTTTTACTCGAGGCTATTTGATTATATTTATGGCATTTATTCTTTTTGTTAAAAAGTAATTTTACAAAATTCGGTACTTAATGTGGAAGCCTTGATTCTTGATTCTGTAGTAATCGCTGTTATTATAAAGAGATTTCATTTTTTTAAAATAAATCATTTTTATTGATACGGATTCTGATATGGAAGCGATTGAGTTGGCTAGTATTTAGAAAGGATTTTGCCTTTCACAGATAAAATTTGATAGGTTTAATAAAATTAATTATTCTTTAATTAAAGTTTTGTTAGATTTTATTTAAAATGTGTAATTGCAATAACATATCCAGGAATGCATTGTTAGCGTTAATATCTTTGGTGAAATTGTTTGAAAAAAATATCTAAATTGTTTCACACTCATTAGATAAAAATAATAATACAATGGAAATCACTTTTCTAGTTGAAGAATTTATATTCAATTTTAAATACTGGCTAATTTTTTATTGTGAAATATGGAAAATTTGAAAGTTGTTTTAGAAAAGTTCTTAAGTTTTTTCTTTAATTTGATTTGAAATTTATTGAATTGAATTTGTTTTATAAAAAGTTGAAGGAGTTGTAATTAAATAATTTTTAATATGAAGCATTGCTCTTTTTTTATAGTTTATTATGCATTTTGAAACAAATAAATTAATAATTATACAATGCAGACGAAATTTAAAAGCAATAAGTCCTGAACAATAAATTTTATGATAAAATATTCTCATTTTAATAGCAATATTCGAAAATATTTATTTGTAAAACTATTTTAATAGTCTTTTAACTTTTTACTAGCATTTGTTCATTTGAATGCTATAGCATTAATTTTCATTGTATTGGAAAAGTGAATGCTGTAATATGCATATTTATAAATCATTTTGTCATGCCTTGTATCGCCTCAATTTTTTTGAAATTATTAAACTTTAAAAATAAAGTTTAATTACTTTTATTTCTCTTTGTCTGTTAAAGATAAATCATTTCCGAGTTTAATTTCTCTTTGTCTTATATGTTAAAGACACAATGTAAAAAAAGGAGATAGCTTCATTAAATAAGATTGTTTTCAATCATTTCTTTTTCTTATTGGAAGCATAGAAATAGAAAGTATTGCAATCGTAAAAAGTTCGGGACATGACATCGTGACTAGATCCTGTTTCAAAAATTAGATTTTTTTCCCCCAGTTATATGAGCATGTAAATGCGATAACACACACACACACACACACACACACACACACACACACACACACACACACACACACACACACACACACACACACACACACACACACACACACACACACACAAAAACAGAAGGTGTTAAACGAAGGAAATTTAGTATGTGGTCCTAACATCAAAATCCATAGAGCAGTATCACACATAGTATGAAATTTATCAAAAGGGAGACTGTCTGTTCATTCATTCATGTGAATATGATAATGAAACCAGTTAAGTTGCCGTCCTCGTCGTCTGATCATGACTTAAAATTAATGAACCTGTCTGGTCTATTCATCAAAGGTTTGAATAAAAAGGAATCTCGATAGCCTGCTGGAAAGATCTCAGTTCTAGAGTTAGAAATCTCGAGATTCGAAACTTGTTTCTAATCGCAGCGGACATGTGCAAACTAATTACGTCGGGGTACCCGTTCATAGTGCGTTAATTATTTGCGGATGGGGGGGGGATTGAAATGCCATTGTCATCATCCGATAGGAGTTCAAAATTACAATATCTGTCTCGAACTACCTTTCGTGTTCCTTCAAAACTGGGTGTTAATGTAATTAAAATAAACAAGAATTAAGATATAAAATTGAGTAGAATGAGCGAATATGAACATTTAGTATTTTATTCTTCTACAGTTCTTTTATTTATGCCAGCAATTTTTAAAAATCTTTACATCGAAAATATATCATTACGCAAGATCCGTCGGTTGGGAGCATGGTGAAAAATCCAACAGGCTAATGGCGCTTTATTTTATTCGCAATACTGGTAACAAAATGCAGAATAAGAATACACAACACGACACTTTCAGAAAGGTCAAGTAAAAACAGCTAACGCTATTACATAATCAAAAAAGTAAAAAGCACGCAGAAGAAAAAAAACTGAAATGAACATTCCAATGAGAAACTTCGCTCAACTACTCGCTTGAGCTCGATTCGATTGCTAATCCGTCTCTCCTAATTTTATAACCCTCCTGACAGAGTATCGAATATTGTAGAACAAACGACGGAACAGAGGTTTTAATAGAGCTATCGCCGAAGTTCTAAAACGTTCTGGAGACGTCATTGTTTTTGTCAAATTCATCACTAAATAGCTTCCAAGTTCTCCAGATCGGGGGCCATTGATTTGGCATCCCTTTAGCAGCTATAACTATGTCTGCAAAACAGTCTTCAATATCAAACTAGCTGTGCAGGAGGAGTTACAATTTTGTAGCAATACGTTGCAGTTTTAAATAGACACACCTCTACAAATTCTGTTAATATTTATTCTCATTGTTTATATGGAATATACAGACGAGAATATATAAAAAGAACCACTGTCTTGATCTCTCTCTCTCTCACACACACACACACACACACTTGCTGAGAAGTTTCCGAAGATATATGAAAAAGAAAATTTCATCCTTTTTTCGCCATTACTTTCTTTAATTTCGCTACTGTTGGAAAATTATGAGAAGGAAAGAAAATGGGATAGATTTCAAGCTTAATGTCATATGATTAGGTTACGAAGTTAGCATTAAAATTTGAATGTCATTTTTGAACCTTGAACTTCTAGAATAGTAGATATTAAAACATTTTCGGAACAAATGTTACTTCTTATGATATAATGATAATTCGCAAAATTTGAATTATCTTTTTACGTTTAAATAATAAGGAGCTAGGGGAAATGAAAATTTCACTTGATCCATCAATTCTATCTTTTTTGAGCTGGGTGGTCTATTTTGGCCGAGATTTCCTATAACATTTCTCTTGAAAGTTCAATTCTAACTGAACAATAATTATGAGTTCTAAACGATCTCGATCTAAAAAAGTGATTAAAAATTAATGTATAATTCTGTCCTGAAAGTGATTGTTAGATTTCCTCATATAGCAGTTACTAGTCCTTCTATAAAGAATTTACCTAAATGAAAAATATTGAGAAAAGCAAAAAAGATAAAGATTTCGAAAAGTGAGTCATAGAAATATTGAGTTCCTAATTATAATAATTTATCAGAAAATAATCAGTTCAGATTGCTGATAATTATATTTTTAAAAAATTTATTTGAGTGCATAATATTAATTAAAAAACAAAGAATTTAAACCTTTTTAAATTGGAAGTAATTTATTAATAATATATATGAAAACATAATTTCTTACCCTTTCTAATAAATAATTTAATTTCGCTTAGCCAAAATGTTTAAATAATTTTTACATTATTTGATAACAATAAATAAATCAAGCTAATGGATAGAAGACTTTATGGAATGCTAAGTATTTAGAAGTATTATCGAATGAGCCAACTAAAATTTTTTTCACAATTTGTAACCACTTTTTCACGCCAGTTTTGAATACGCTGTGAAACAAATTAGTTAAATTCCATCACAAGCTAATATATTTTTTATCACATATTTTCCGTTTCATTCGATTCGGTATAAAAATAAAAATCTAATTTTTTCTTTCCGGTTCTTTTTCTTCTTTTTTTTTTATTTCACCAAACGATTTTTTTTTTTTTCATCTCTCTTTCTCTCTCTCTCTTTGGGAAAATAAAATAAAATTCTCCTTTGAAATAAAACTACAAAAAAAGTATATAAAAAAAAAAGAACGGACTGAAAAAAATTAAGCACAAATAAATAAACGAATATACAGGACGGAGAAGGATAGAAAAAAAAAATATATTCGTCCTGCATTGGAAAAAGAAGGAATGTTTTATTGCTTTCTTCGGTAAGTCGTATGATCCGGAAAACGAGAAAGGGGGGAATTCCGGGAGAAATTCCTGAAACCCTCAAGTTTGCGTTGTTATGGATAAGCCAATAAAAGTCCTTGGAGAGGGTTCGGAAAAAAAAAAGGGTGGGGGGTAGAGATTTTTTTTATGATTTTTTTTATTTATGATTATTTTTTTTTTAAGATCAATGGATGTCGACGCAGAAATCGAAGCGGGTCCGTCCGAGGTTGGAGAAAAGAATCTCAGTTCCTGTATAGCAAATCGTGAACATAGAAGATTCGACACGAATCTTCGCGGAAAAAAAAAATGGGGAATTAATAATTTTTCTTGTTTATGTATTTAACCAACGGAAGTTTCTCTTTAAATTATAAGATAATTTAGAAAAGGGTGTTTAGGGTACCTTTGAAGTTATGCTGCAGGTATTTCAGAGCACGTGTTAGAAATTACTAATTAAAAAGTGAGATTTGAACCAGGAAATAAAAGAAAAGAAAGAATATATACACATATATATAAAATTTATCACGGCAGCTGTAATAACATCACAGTTCAATGCGAATAAAATATCGAAGAGTTCAAAATCAATGGCACACTCATATGCCAAGAATGAAAACTATTTGTTCAAATAAATGTTAATCTTCCCCCATACATTTATTTAAAGGGCCTTTAAACAGCTTAAATTTATTAATATTCAATAACCAAACGATTTTATTTAAAATGCTAGACAATGGGAAAGTAATAAAGATATAATAATAATAACAACAACAAAAGAAAAACCCTTAACCATGCTTGATGACTTGAAAGATATCGTCTGACAGAACATTCTTTACAAAAATTAATTGTAGAGCATCGAAGAAATTTAAAACTCGTAGTTTTTATGACAAATAACTGTAATTAAAATTGGTGAACCGGAAGAAATATACCGATTTGACTTGCTTCCAGTTCGCTTGTTTTTAATTAATAAAACCAAACGAAAGTCAAGATTGATTGCGTTTTTATTCGCATATTTTTTTTCAGAATGCAGATTGTTTTTAACTATCGCATGTCATGATAAATGTTCATTCAATGCAGAAATGAGATAATATATGAGACACACGAAGAATATATTAAAAGTCAGTCATATGGAAAAATTTGGCTCAGCCATTGTTGATAGTATAACCATTCTTGATTAAATTATATCGATTTTTTAACTCTAGTTTAGAGAGAAAGGAGAAAAAGTATGATGGAGTTTCTGCTAAAATTTTGGGGGTTGCTATAATGACTTTTTCTTCATACTTTTTGGATCTGAAATTTTTTTTCCCTTCTGAGTTATATATATTTCTTTTTTTTTTTTTTTTTTTTTTTGTTCTACGTAGTGCAGGAATATTTATGATAAGTTATGTGTTTCGTCTTGATTATTTATTACGGTCTATATGTTTTGACATATTTTATCGGAATTCATAAAATTATTTTTACCATTTTTTTTATCGTGCTCTCATAAAAATTACACTACAATTACAATTTACAAAAAAAAAAAAAAAAAAAAAAAGGAAAAAAGAGAGAGAAAAAAAGCATTTCAATCGTGAAGGAACTCGAATATCGATATTTTAAACATTTTTCACTTAGAACCGGATTAACTAATAGTCTATAACGCTCTCCCTAATATTAAAGAAAGACAAAATTACGATAATTTTTTTCTCAATACTTTTAAAGCATATCAATACATTGCTTTCATTTAATTAAAAGTCATGCATTCGATATCACTCAAATTAAAATAAAGCATCGCCTAAATGTTGGAACATTGTTCTAATATTCCTAATTGATTACTGTTTACAAGTTTTAGATTGCGTTGATTATTGCTTCATAAAATGTATGTTTCTAAAATTTAACAGCATTTAGATTCTTAATTAATTATTTATTAGCAAAACTTATTTATAAAACTAAAACCAATTATTAGAACTAAAATCAATAGCATTTAGATTAAATTCTGATTCTTTTTATAAACGAAATACTGGAGTCAACTATTTTACTGTGACAATATAAGCCCGCTATTACAACAAATTTAAAGCGATTAAAAATAGTATCTAGTGTATTAAGATAGCAGAGAAAAGGAATGCACAGGCAAGAAAATCTTTTGGGATATGTCAGCTTGATTCTGAAGACGATGATTAAAAAACTGCTTTGACTTAGACGGATAAAATTCGGAACGTATTTTTTAATCCAAGTTTGAAAATTTCTAACGAAATCCATTCAGAAAAAGTTTGTTTATCCAGCTGTACGCATACTATTACGAATCTAAATCTTAAATGTTAGTTAAACAAAATGTTGAAATAAAATTTCTTTTACATTGATTGGCTAAGACATGAATTAAAAAAAAAAAAATTTTTTAAAATAATGTAGTGATAAATCAGAAAATTATTTGTGAAATGGTATTTCCACATGAGAACCATACTAAGTTCTATAATTCGCATCCTTTCCAAAAGTTTGCGGCATGTTTGCGCTATTTCATTTTAAAAGCTTTTCATTTATATAAATATTTAAGATAAATACATAGAGAAAATAAATTTTGCTGGTTTTAAATAAATAAAAATTAAATTGCGTCACTATTTTATTTTTTACCATTCATGAATATAATGCGAAAGATAATATATTGATATACATTAAAAGTTATAGCTGAAATACATCAAACATACTTTTTTCAATGTCGATTAAGCTCCAAAATAATAAACATTTTAAAGTTTAGATAAAAAAATTTCATAAACACATTTCTATTATCTTTAGAAGAAACGTGATTTTTTTTTTTTTTTTTTTTTTTTTTTTGTATTTTCTGTTATAAATGATGAAGAAATAAATTTGTTGCAATTTGGACAAACTGCTTTGATTTAACTTATTAACACAAAATTAATTAATCTCTCAAAAATGGATACAAAAGAAATTTCTCACAATACACATGCAATCTCGATTATATTAATCTTTGAGAAAAACTTTTACAAATTACTTCTTAAATTTAATATGCTCTCAGAGCAAGGATTATTTATGAATTCTGAGCAAAATCCAATTTTGTTTTTTTTTTAGAAAAATGTTCTTACGCTTTGAAATTACAATTAAATTAACGTAGCAACCTGACAGCTCAACACAATGGAACAAAGAAGAAAAAATTATGCGTTAATTATTCAGTAATTAAAACGAACTTAAAAAATGCTTTTGGGAACATCGTTTGGCACTAAGTATAATAACTCCAGAATGGCAACTCGCGTCTGAGCAGACGATTAATTGAAAGTGGCGAATAAAAGGTGTTGAATTATGATAAAGCGTTTCTTATTTATGTACAAACTTCGTGCGTAGGTGAATTCTATCATGTAAGACAAGTTGTAGCCGATAAATCAAGCATCCCATTTAGCGGCTGCGCAAAAAGGGGCAAGCCAAATTCAGAGGAGATAAAGACTTGTACTAAAATTAATAACTCTTTCAAAAATCAAAAGAATCTTCGCAGAAAACAACAACAACAACAAAAAAAAGAACATTTATTTCTTTTTAATATACACCAGCCCACCACGTTTCCAAACTATCCACCACCCAAATGGTACAATGATAAGAAATAAATTAATGCCCGCAATTATCTAACCGACAATACTCGATAAAAACCAGTAGAGAATTTTGTTTCTTTTGTTTATTAATCTTGTTTTCCCTTCTCTTATGATTTAGTGATGTGTTGATGGCATCTCTACCTTTTTTCGTCTGCTTGCACCAGTCTTGCCACGGAGATATCTGATATTTTCAGCTGCTGCCTCTTCCTGTTTATTGTTTATACAGAATGGATGTGTGACCGCGACCATAACTCAAACCAGAATCCTGATAGCTCGTCTTAGTTATTTATGTGACAATTTCACCTCGGCACGATCTTTCTCTCATTAAAATAATTAAAACACAACTTTAAAGAATGAAATAAAATCACCAGTGCGTGCCTAGGGTGTGGCAATCCTTATTTTAGCTGCATAAAAGAATGTTATCGGACACAGAGAGATAATGCAATTTTGTGAGATTTGAACTACATGAGAGGCTTAAAGTTAAAAATGAAAATTAAAAATCAGTTTTTTGTACTTCCTAAATCTTTTTTTTAATCCAGTGTTAGCTCTTCTATTGAATGGTATTTGATCTGAATGTAGATGTTTATTTTGATACGAAGAGAATGAAAAATATTTTCTTCTTTACCAATTAATTACTTAAGTTCCGTTTGTTTGATTAATAGCTATCCTTATTTTTGCTTCAGTATCCCTCTTATAAGGATAAATTTCGTTTATAAAATTTAATAATGTGTGATTCTATTAAAATAAATATAATCAGATTATCAATCCGAAACTTTTAAGAGCCTGTACGTGAAATCCAGGACAATAGTTACAGGATAGTGTTGGAATTATTAATAACAATAAAAAAGGAATAAATAGATAAATATAATAAAGCAAATATTCTAAAATAGTTAACAATTAAAGCCACTGAGAGTGGTTTCGCCTAAACTTTCTCCCACACACTTTCAGCCGCATAAATCTGGGGAAATTGAGTAAGACTACGAATGCCTTGCATCGTATTGGAAATATAAATCTTTGGCGTGAATATAGCATTTTTACTGATCTTACTAGCATTTTACTCGGACAATCTAAGCAATACATGGTGAACACGTGTATTGCTTATGCATTCGGACGATTGCTAGCAGACAGACAAAATAATTTCCGTTACTCGAAAAAAATAAACAAAATGGAAGGCTGTTCACTAGTGCTGCCACAAATGTTGTGTCTAAAAATAGAATTAACAAATAATATTATTTTAAACTCATTTGTTGTTAATTTGGCATTAATTGAAACTTTACTCTCCCTTTTTTGCCACTGTTTCATCATTAAGTGTAATATAAATATTTACTACAAAGTAATAATAATTTTCATTAAATATTTCAAACAATACTGTTAAAACAAATCTCAAAAGCCATGGGTCAGGTGACTCGCTTTCTATCAATCATCTATACTTATAATAAAGCTCAATGTGTGTGTGTGTGTGTGTGTGTTGGCGCTCTACAGGCCAGGTCATTTGACATACAGCTACCAAATTTGGTACATGTATACCTTAGAGGTCGGGAATGTACACCTGGGGTCCCTTTTTTTGAAATTTTAATTAGAATTTTAATTATTAATTAAAAACTAACTTTCCCGCCAAAAAAATCTTCCATTTTCCCCACCGCCAACTTTTCCGCCAAATTAATCATCCATTTTCCCCACCGCCAAAAGATTTAGGCTTTAGTTCTTTTTTTCTCCCAACAGTAATGAGGCTAGGGTTAAGATTTTTCGGCGGATTATTTCAAACGATTCTGTTTATTTTCTTAATGTTTTATGCATTTAAAATTAAACATTGTTAATTAATCCATGTTTCAGATTCATTCTGAAGTACTTTTGAATTAAAATAACACAGAATAAAGGAAATTAAAAATGTATAATCTGCATAGCGTTACCCCAACTGGAGTAGAAAAATTCACGCATTTGCGTTACCGTAAAAGGCGAAGAAAATTCACGCATGCGCACTGTGTTCTGATTGTTGGCATGGCAACCATTATCAACGGACGATTTAAATTACTTTTAGGTTAGTTGTATGCTTTTGTAAGTAAATTGTATTTATGTTAGTTATATATTTTTTGTATATGCTTATAGTTTTAAGTACATCGTTTTTTAAGTAGTTTTTTTAAACCTGTTTTCAATGATTTAAATTATTTTTAGGCTAATTGCATGCTTTTGTAATTAAATTGTATTTATGTTAGTTATATATTTTTTGATATATGCTTATAGTTTTAAGTACATCGTTTTTTAAGTAGTTTTTTTAAACCTGTTTTCGACCGATTATTTTAAACTATTCATTTTATTTTCTTAGTGTTTGATGCATTTAAAATGAAACATTGTTAATGAATCGATCCGTTCATGATGAATCTGAGAAAATTTTGTTGACAAATTCTTGAGATATTATATAAATTAAGAAAGATATTCTTTAGTGCCCATAAAGTTTAAACGCTCAGTGACTCTATTATCAGTAATCATATTATTAAAAAAAAATGCTTTGTTTCAGTAAAAAATATTATTATATTAATTGCAGATTAATCCTTTACACTTTAATTTAAAGCATAAATTCTACGAGGGGTAACAGAAAATTAGAGAGATACATATCACGTTATGACTGAAGGCCTTTATAATATTATGAGTGAATTATATGACTATCAAAATTTGAAGTTTTAAAATATTTTGCTGAAGAATCTATTAAAGTTGGAATTGCATAAAATATTTAATTATTAAAATTTTAACGAACATTAAGATTGGCGAACCGGCTGGTCGCCAAAGGCGGCTAGTAAAACCAATAAAACACAATGTTTAGATATTATATATATATAATAGATAGATAACGCTATTCACATGAAGAAAATGACAAATTTACATTGCTTTAGGTTTGAAAACTGTTAAGTAAGAAAAAGGAAATTGTATCCTGTTTTTGTAATTGTATTTTAGAGGAGCTGACATAAAATAAGGGAAATACATAGTAAAATGTTCAGAACAATGTAAGGCTTCTAAAATCTAAGGTACGTAGATACTTTGGAGAATGCAAATGTATATACGTACGTGATTTTTGAGAAATTTGTATTAGAATTTTAATTAAGTTTTGTGAATGTTAAAATAGTTTATTTACTTTAAAAAACACATAAGAATATAAAGTTTGGAAGCTCCAGTACATCGTGAATTCGATAAAATATATCATCTTTACAAACTTAACAAGTGAAAGTGACTGAAAATTTAAGGGAAAAAAATCCTTTCAAATTTCATAGAATTTTGTTTTTAAGAAACTTAATGAAAATATTTAATGTTCTTTACGAGAATCACATGCTATAAGTAATAAATAACTAGAGGTAAGTTTGGAAATACAATGCAAATAATGAAAATAAGATTTCATTACAACTAACAATCTGGGAAACCAATCAAAACATATGTAAAATTTGTAGCATATAAAGAAAAGACGGAACACCATGAGTTAAACAGTTTACAAAAAGTGAAATACTCTTTGATTTGAATAATAAATTATTTCTTCAATCAAAAAATTTCATTTGGAAAGCTTATTTAAAAAATTCCAACGAAGATGAAAATCAACATTGAATACTTATTTTTCCTTTGTTTATAGTAATATCTACACAAAAGAAACTAATTTCAAATAAAACACATTAACGAATCTATTTAGACAGAAGAAACTAATTTGAAATGAATAAAACGAAAACAAATTGCTTTCAAATCAAGAATTATTTACATAAACTTCAAAATCGTTTGCAGTTCGTATGCAGTCAGCCTTATGAGTTATTCAAAGTTTAACTTTCAGAGACTTACATCCACTTAATGCGTCGCTCAATTATTCACTGGCGTGTCAGTTACACTAACCATTCCGAGCACTTTGTTCATATTTGAAATTAATTAGCCTGACGCTAATACGCCATTTCCTGTCACTGAAAAATGTGTTTTCCAAAGTGGCAATTCAAGCGTTCAAAACATTTTGAAGTGTCAAGACACTAATTTCGGCAATTATCTAAATGTGAAACGATAGACACTTGTCCCGTGAAGATTATCTTAGAATCTGTTGATGTAATTTTCTGGAAGGTTGCTCTTTTAAGTTCTGTCCATTTTAGTGAACTTCTGTTTAAATTATGGTAAAATGGATGTAAATGCAGGATGTTTTCTCCATGAAAAGATATTCAAGAATTACCGCTTTCTTTTTCGTTTTTTATACATTTAATTGTTGATTTCCTGAATTTTCTACATGAAAAATATTTAAGAATTATCGTTTTCTTTTTCTCTTTTTAAATATTTAATTGTTGATGTCCTTAATTTTTTCCATGAAAAAATATTCAAGAATTATCGTTTTTTTTTTTTTAATATTTAACTGTTGATTTCCTTAATTGTTCTCCAAGTAAAAAAAGCATTCAAGAATTATCTTTTTTATTCTTTCTTTTGCTTTTTAAATATTTAATTATTGATCACCTAAATTTTCTCCAAGAAAAACTGTTTAAAGAATTACCATTTTCTTTTTCTCTTTTTAAATATTTAATTGTTGATTTCTGGAATTTTATTCAAGAGAAGATATTCAAGAAATATCGTTTTCTATTTCTTTTTTTTTTAATATTTAATTGTTAATTTCCTGAAATGTTATAAAAAAATATCATTTCCCCCCTCTTTTTAAATATTTAATTGTTGATTTCCCGAATTTTCTACAAGAAATACCGCTTTCTTTTTCTCTTTTTAAATATTTGATCATTGATTTCCAGAATTTTCTTCAACAAACGAAATTCTACATTTACCGTTTCCTTTTTTGCTTTTCGAATATTTAACTGTTGATTTTCTGAATTGTCTCCAAGAAAAAATATTCAAGAATTATCGTTTTTTTTTTTCCCCTTCTTCTTTTGTTTTTTAAATATTTAATTATTGACTTTCAGAATTTTCTTCAAGAAAAGATGTTCAAGAATTATCATTTCTTTTCTCTCTTTTTAAATATTTCATTCTGGATTTAATCTTATAAAAGCCCTTTTTAATCAGAAGATTCAGATTTAATTAAAGATTTTCAATGATCAGATATCCTTTCAGAAGAAGAGTTCATTGTAATTTTGTTTACACCAAATACAAAAATTATATTTAAAATATATTTTTGAATACACTGCTGTTTATCTACGAAGACGCTCGCTGAAAACGAAAAGAGCAACACAAATAAAATTTGGTATTTGGTCTTTACACGTGCGCCCCCCCCCCCACACACATACATGCAAGCACACGTACACACGCACACACAAACAAACAAACAAAAAAATTGTTCTAAATCTTGAATGAATTTGTGTACGAGAAGTCAGCATATTCGTCTAAATTCCTATCTTGAAATTATGAACATATTTTGAAATTGTGTCTCTTTTATCTATCTATAAATGAAATAAATCTAAAATAATAATGAGCTATAATCATGAAATATGGTATGTTACCTTTTCGTTTACTATGCAGTTTTCGTTCAAACCTTCCACTCGTGGAGAATCTTCGTTCGTTAATGTTTATGAGAACATAAACTTATAAATGCAAATGGAAGAAATTTAGCACATAGGATTATTATAAAAAAATTATAGAGTTATATCAGATAAGGTTGATTGTTTGTCAGTCTGTATTTTTTGTGAATATAATTACCTAAATAATTCAACGATGCAAGAAGTAAAAAAGGACAGATTTCTTCACGAGATCACAAGACTAAAGTGTAGATAGAAATCAACGTTTGAATACAGATATTTATTGATGGTATGAATAGTTATACAATAAAGATATATAAATGATATAGTATAGTTATATGAATAGTTAATAGGTATAAAGCAACTTATTAATGGTTTTGCCATATATTTCTCGATTCTTATCAATATATGACAAAGTTAAATATGAAATTTCTTCTATTAATAAAAGATAAATATTCATATGTGTGTTGTAGTTCTATAAGACAGACCGTTTTACATAGTGCTGCCAAATTTATCAAGATTATAGAAAATATGAATCTTTGTGAGATTTCTTTAAAATTTAAATTAATCAAACAGGATTTAAACAATTTTTTTGTAGTTTTTTTTTACTATAAATTCTGAAAATATTGTTGATCAAAGCGGGTATTTATACCATTTTAAGTTTTATAAAGCTGCTTTTTTAATGGAAATTTTCTTAAATATTTTTCCTAACATTTGGCGATTTCTATAATACATTTTTTCCTCGCAATTTTCAAACACAGATATCATTGTTGAAATGAAAATTTTTTTTTTTTTCATTCTTTCAACAAATATTTCATGTCGTAACTTACTTCCATTTTTGAAAACGAAGTATAAAGGATTGCTTTAATAACTGGGCAGTTCATATAGGAAAAAGAAAATGAAAGTCAAATGATAGATGAATCAAACAGTTGATTTTTAATAGCTCTATTATAGAGCTTGAGTTTTCATATTCACAAAAAGTAAAACAGATGAAAAGACTTAAAACGACGGATTTTAATTTCTGCTACAATTTCATATTTAAAATTACTTTATCAAATCATGAATTTATGAATAAAAGATTTAATTATGAATAAACTTACTTATGATATTTACTTATGATTCTTTTAGTTATGATATTTACTCATGAATAAAAGATTTAATTAAATTAAGCACAATCAACCGGTATTCAGCTTGTCTCCAAAAGTTGCTAGTGCGTAATATCGCTAAAGTATGCGACAAAACCAAGAAAGATCACATTCAACTGTGTACGGGGGGGGGGGGGGTGATCGAATTGTTCATATATATTTGTTCGATTTCATATTCATCGAGTTGTAGAGAAGCCATCAAGATTATGAATAGGGTACTAGTCTATAGTTTGTTCGTTTTTCTTTGTATACGGAGTGACAAATCTAATCATGGTTCAATAGACAACATTGTTACAAATTTTTAATATTGCATCGCTGTGAGGTGATTTATTTGGCAAGGCAGGAGTTTACCGATATGATAAAGACTGCTGATTGAATGCTGGGTCAATGACTTCCGGCCGTGGGCTCAACTTAGTGATGAATATCGCGACAAAGATGCACAGAGTAAATTCGGAAATCTTCAGGAGTTGACTTCCAGCGTTGGTTTTGAGCACATTCGATGTCGTTTCATGGGAGCTATAAAAACCCGAATCAATCAGAGGTCAGTTTAGTTGAATTCAATTGAATAGCTGATTGGTTTTTCTTCGGAGTGTTGATCTACTGCGAGTTCTCTCTGAGTGCTTTGTTCTGTTATGGTTGCTTATTATTGAGTTATTTCTTGTGGGTTGCAGTCTGCTGCAAGTGCTATTTTGTATACACTTTGTGTGTATCTTGTTCTTTGCTGTTCATGCTGAATAAACCGTCGTTATCCTATATATAGTCCCCCTCAGAATTATAGTTTATTTTTAATGAGAAAGCAACGGTAATATTGAAAAATTACGATCATTAAATTTGTATACAATTCAAAAGTCATATTTAATAAGTTACTAAGTAATGAAGCCTTGATTTTCAATTTGTTAGACCATTTCAATGACCACTTCGAAAAAGATCCCCTATCAGCAACTTCTTGCCGTTGCTTGATCTGAAGCAATGAAATTCAAAACTTAAAAACCTGTTGAGTTTTCATCGCTGGCTGGTTGAACTTTTTTTGCTGTCTAAAATATTTAATACCGTCCGTTAATTGACTCAAACATTATAAAATATAATTATTTAGACTTAGAGCATGTAGTGAAAATCCATTGGCGCAACGGTGCTGATGGGTAAGAAATGGATTCTCAATGCGACTGTCTTTGGGGTTATAGAGTCAACTGTCTTAGATACACTACTGCATTTAACAACGGGAAATGCAGCTAATTTTGCATGAGATAGTTCTATGAGTGTGAAAATATTTTATTAGAAAATGCATATCTCGTAATCTTAAAGATACCTTTCTATTCAATTCTATTCAAAACGAACCCTCCATGAGTTGAAAGTATTTTTGCTTCGGTCTACGTATAAGGTATTCTTATCTCCTCATAATTTTTATCTCCTCAACGATCAAAGTATATGATAGTTTCCTCCTTTTTCGCCTTTCCCAATAAAGAGCCCTTGTTTTAGGTACTTTTATACATACGAAAGCATTTGATTTAAAATATATTTCTTGTAATTTTAAGAATATCTTTCAACTTATGACGAATTCCTCATTCTTATGACGAGCCACCTCGCAACTTTACCTTTAATCCAATGTATGGTTAATTCATTGGTTGTAATGATTTTATGGTTTTCAGAACCTGACTAAGGCAGGGGCATACGGCCCACACATCAGAGGGAGCCCCAAATCGAATAGACAATTTATTTTACGTTTTCTTCTTCTTCAGTAATGAATCGGTTCTTCATTGCTAAAATAGAGAAGCAGAGGGGGCCCCTAAAGAAGTTTTTGCCCCGGGCCCCAATTAGGCTAAGTAGGGCCTTGAAGGTTTTATAAGTAGTGTAATCTTCCCTTCATATAAAACTATATAAAAGGATAGAACGTAAGAGTCTCTATCTTTTTTACCTTAAAATTCTTTTACCATTAAGTAGTTATCTTTTACCAATACCCGTTTAAAAAACAATTATCGTCAATAATTTTTGCACTTAATTTTTTAGCCTTTTCTTCGATATAGTTTCTTTATTTAGAATTTCTCGTATTTGGAACATAAAGAACGCTGTAAGAAATAAGAGAGAACTTTACAGATAACACAACAGGCATTAATCATGTTTGTATATGTTGTATATGGGTAACCCCATTTTTTTTATATAAACGTTTTAAAACAATGGCTGAATGCAACTCTCCCTTTTTCTTTTGCCTTAAAATTCCAAACCCAATAAGTTATTTTTGCCTTTCCGTTTCTTAAAAATAATTATTTAATTATTTCGAATAATTTTCAGACATTATTCTCTAGTCTTTTAAAGATACAATTTTTTTGTTTAGGATTTCTTTAAAGTGGGAGAAAAAATAAAACCTCGAAAAATAAGCAAGGTCAATCTACAGACAAAATAGTGATACTCAAATCCATTTAATCCAGCTCTGAATAATGCAAAATACATATAATGTATGTACTTTGCATAATATATTTATATAAGGCAATCATCCCTTCGTATAAAACTGCGTAAAACGATAAAAGAACGTCAGACTCCTCTTCTCTTTTGCCTTCAAACCCTTTTATCCAATAAATAAGAAACTCTTGTCTTTCCCCATCACAAAAACAACTCTCGAATAATTTTAACGGTATATTCTCTAATCTTTTTTTTTTTTTCTTTCTCGACACAGTACCTTTGTGCAGAATTCCTTAGAAAAAGGGGGGGGGGAGTGTGTGTGGAAAAATGAGTAAGGTCAATCTTAGGGATAATGCAGTGAGTACTAAAATCTAATTAATCCATTTCTGTATAATGTATAATACATACGTGCATATATTCTGTATCATACATATGATGCATAATACACATGTGTATATACTCTATTTAATACATATAGTGCATAGTGCACATGCTATTTCCTCTGTTTCATACATGGGGCCGCGGTGGCCTGGTGGTAAGGTCTCGTCTGGTGAGCCGTAGGGTTTCAGGTTCGAGACCCGATTCCATCGAAGAACCGTCGTGCAAGGGGGTGTGTAGCACGTTAAATATGTCATACCAAACGTCCTCCCGCTGGTGTGACGTGGAGGGGTAGGTCCTCGTCATCTGACCGCGGTTCAAAATTAAGAGGTCCGTCCCAAAATAGCCCTAGTGTTGCTTTACAACGGGGCGTTAATATAACTGAACTGTATCATACATAAAATGTATAATACACGCATTCGTATTTACACTATATAATACATATAGTACATAATACACATTTGTATATACTCTGTATAATAGATATAATACATACAGTACACTCCCGATTATCCGCGGAATTGGGTGGCGCGGCCGCCGCGGATAATCCGAAAAAAGCTAAAAACGGGTATAGCAAAAGAGAAAACAGTCATCCCAACTTTGAAAAATCATTTTATGTACATTAAAACGTAAAATAAACAACAGGAAATGTTTAACTAACGCTTAATATTTTAGTATATCACTCAAAACTAACCTAAAATGCATTTTGTTAATGAAAATAGAAAAGTGCTTTGTACTTACGAGAGGCGTCAAGAATACACAGAAAAATGAATACATATGTACTATTTTAATACTATAATGTATTATGTAATTACAAAAGCATAACTGTAAAACTACACCTTTTTGAAGAAATCAGTCATTTGTGTTTGCTTCTTGCTTTGGAAGCATTTTCTCTTTGCTTGGAAGCAAAACAAAACTTAGTGCGGCAGGCGCGGATAATCCGCCCGCCGATAATCGGGAGTCTACTGTATATGATTATATTCTGTTTTATATATATTTAAGGTAACCATATCTTCATATAAACTGCATAAAACTGTTTAAAACGATAGAAGAATGCAAGGCTATCCTTATCTTTTGCTTTAAAACCCTTTTACCAATAAATAAGAAGCTCTTGTCTTTCCCCCTCACAAAAACAACTCTCTCGAATAATTTTAACGCCTTATTCTCGATCCCTTTTTCGGCGCAGTACGTTTGTTCAGGATTTCTCAGAAAACGGGAAAGAAACTGGAATAAATAACTAAGACCCGTCTAACAGATAACACGGAGCGCACCCAAATGTAATTTCAGCTGGAGCGCATAGTATCCCCGCGAGTAGCCATTGCAACTTAGCTGCATTAGCGGCGCCGGGGCGCAAAAACTGACAAAAAATTCCGGATCCTACCCAAACATGCAAAAAGGAAACTTTACACCAAGGGAAGGAAACACGATTCCGCTTTTGCTATTGAACCAGCACAAAAGCCCCGTCTTTAAAATCCGAAAATCTGAAACTTGGTGCAGCACCCGTATCGGGACTTAGTAAGTATTATTTCTCGCAGAAAAAAAAACATATATATACTTGGCGTCTACAAACAAGGTCTAGATTTATTTCTTCTGAAAGTGTGATGGATTCGAATGCGGGAGCTGGTGCAACACCCAGAGTTATCTTCCCGTGAGATCTTTGTCTCTTTCTTAGAGATAGATTCCGAGAGATAAGAAGCCCGAAAGAGATATTTTTGGGATATTTTTTTTGTCTTTCTTTTTCTTGGTTGAGTTGGTTGGGTTCGGTCCAAATACATCTTCTTCGGATTTGTTGTGTTTTAAGACTGATAAATTGTAACATTTTTTTGTCTTTGGTGTTAAAAATATCTTCTTAATCGGTCCATCTTGGAAAAAAGAAGGATGTATCAGACAGCTCTGGTGAAAACAATGTCGTTCAATAAATTTATCTTCTTGAACAGAATCACAGATAAGTAGCTGCGATAGCTTCTTTTTCGCCTTTTTTTAAATACATATATAGTAGACTTCTGTTTTGATACTTCTCTCTTAACTGTGAAGGATTAAATCTGTTCTACTTGAAGATTGATGATGGAATTATTAAAAGAACCATGGCCAAGTTGGTTTAAAGTGTGAGGACTACAGTAGCTATATAGAATTAACAATTGATGTTTCTCCATTATGTAGTACAATCATTACATAATATTTGTATTGTTTTTTCTATGACTAATAAGGTACTAAGTGATATGACCACTCTTATTTTTATGATGATATTATGATGATCGTGGTAATGTTGAGAAAAGGAAAAGAAGGCAATTATTGGTGTTCAGTGTTATCTTTAATTTTTTTTTAAATTAATTAATCTTATTTTCGAATTTTACTTTCAAATTTTAATTTCAATTTCGTTCTCGGTTTTTTTTTTTTTTTTTTTGAAAATAATAAAGACGTTTGTAAACATGTGTTTGTGTGTGTTTTTATTAAAATAATAAAGCCAAGGACAATAGTACAGTCGCTTTTCTACTTTGCACCATAAATCCATTTCAGCTGAAATACGTTATTATATTTTCACAATAAATATAAATTTCTTTTATATTTATTAAAGAACAAGAAAATCAAGTCAGCAGTCAACAAGAAGGCATAATTTTCGTTTTGTTAATAAAGATTATTTATTTCAATTTAATTGATTTCAAAGTAAATAAAAGGAATTCTTTAACTCTTTCTAGGGCCGTGGGAAGTATGCTTCCCACCAAATTTATCAATCTTTGTATGTAATTATATAGGTTGGCATAAGTTCTGACAAATTTTTTTAGTAAGCCAGAAACTTAGATGCTTCAGTTCTTTATCTCAGACAAAATGATGTGTCTTGATTTGTTACTTAATTATTAATTAACCAAATTAATTAATTAATCAAATTAAATATATCTAATAAGCTAAATGAATCCCTTTTCTTATTGTAATTTCAAGCCTAAAAATATTTTAACAAAATATGACTAGAAAAAAATGGCCCTTTAAAGGGTTAAAAAATAAAATAAAATAAATATCCGAAATGCTGTTAAAAATTCAAAGGGGCAAAAATTATGAGATCATGGCCAGATCAATCATTCTATGAGAGAGGACAAAATAGGCATTCAAATACAAAAAAAAAACACATTAAATCCGAAGATATAAAGATATAACAGCATATTTCAGTAGTACATAAAATGTATTCAATTCAATGACTACCTCCCAAAAAAGGATAAATTTGCGAAATCAAGATATCACTGATCCTTGTGGAAGGAAAGAAAATGAAGATAACTTCGTCCACAAGCAAGGATATTGCACTAATACAGTTCTGTTGTAATTTCTTTGTTTTTTTTCAAGGCATCAGAGCTCTTTCTTAATAAAAGCTTAAACAAACGCTAAATCTACCATGTGACCGTATTAGCGGCACTGGCTATATTGCCCTCGTTTACGTTAGTCGTAGATTTGAGTTAAGAATATATTAAATACAGTATCATATACATTCAATAGTACAGGATGGACTATACAATGTATATGATACATCCATTCATTGGTAGGATAAATTTATTATTCGTAATCATATGGCCAAACATATCCTTCGTTTATCTGTAAACATCTCATTGGTAAATCAGTGTACATGATACATTCAATCAATGACCCAATACATTTTAATATTCGTAATTTAATGGCCAAACATATCCTTCGCTTATCGGTAAATCAATGTACATGATACATTAATTCTATGGCCAATATACTTAATATTCGTAATCATAAGGCCAAACATATCCTTCGTTTATCTGTAAATATTCCATTGGTAAATCAGTGTACATGATATTCAATTAATGACCCACTACATTTTAATATTCGTAATTTAATGGCCAAACATATCCTTCGCTTATCGGTAAATCAATGTTCATGATGCATTCATTCTATGGCCCAATATACTTAATATTCGTAATCATATGGCCAAACATATCCTTCATTTATCTGAAAACATTCGATCGGTAAATCAAAGTACATGACACACCCATTCTATGACCCAATGTACTTGATATTCTTAATCATATGGCCAAGATAGCCTTCGTTCATCTGAAAACATTCGATCGCTAACTCAATTTACATTCATTCTATGACTAAATATACTTAATATTCGTAATCATATGTCCACACATATCCTTCGTTTATATGAAAACATCCCATCGGTAAATCAAAGTACATGACACACCCATTCTATGACCCAATGTACTTGATATTCTTAATCATATGGCCAACATAGCCTTCGTTCATCTGAAAACATTCGATCTCTAACTCAATGTACATTCATTCTATGATTAAATATACTTAATATTCGTAATCATATGGTCAAAAATATCCTTCGTTTATCGGAAAACATCCCATCGCTAAATCAATGTATATAATACATCCACTCAATAGCCCAATATATTTATTATTCGTAATTAAATTGCCAAATACTACATCCCTGTTTATCGCTAAATCAATGTACATGATACATTTATTCAATGACCCAATATACTTGATATTCGTAATCATACGGCCGAATATATCCTTCGTTTATCTGAAAACATCCCATAGCTAAATCGATGAACATGGTACATCCATTCAATTGCCCAGTATATTTATTATTCGTAATCGTATGGTCAAACATATCCTTCTTTTTTCTGAAAACATCACATCAGTAAATCGGTTCTTACCTTATGTTTATGAATTTATCCACGTCGCTAATAGAATGCAGATAGAGCTTAATAATGGAAGAATATAAAATGGTTATGATATACTGATATGTCCCATTTTCCTTCTAAAAAATCTCGTGCCAGCGACAAATAAGGAGAGCCATAGAAAGGAGGTACCAGAGTCGATGGAGTAATCGTTCGAGTCACTCTCTACTTGCTGAAGCGTGCGGAATGTCTGAGTGACAGTTGCCACTCAGCACGAAAAGAGGAGTGGGGTAAAGTTGTGCCTTGACATCACCGACCATGGAACAATCATTCACTAAGAAGTTCCATCCTGTCATGGAAGTAATTAGAAACTTTGAAGTAGGGATCAGGCCTATAGAGTTAAGGAGTGCTAGCTGATTACTACCGGCCATTGAAATATTCAAAATGTCAAACACAAAGGTGGACACAAACACCCACGTATATGCATATAAATCAAAATATAATAAATTTAGGTAAGTGAAAAGTGTCACATATACGTGTAAATATCTATATATTTAAAATAACAAGGAGAACTAAAGAATCAGTCCTAACCACTGGTTCAATTTCGATAATTTTTGTTTCATATGTAAGCTCATGTCTTCTAGACATGTCGTCACGGATCACCTTCCCTCCACCATTCACCATTTTCTAGAGGAAATAAACACACACACACACACACACACACACACACACACACACACACACACACACACACACACACACACACACACACACACACACACACACACACACACACACACACACACAGCTTGATTATATATTCTCTACTCTGAAAACTTGGAACAGAGTTCTCCAGCATCAACCCTTGGATTAATTTCGAAAATTTTGATTTCATATATAAAAGCTTACGACTTTTAGGCATGATATGAATAATCTTCTATCCTCTTCCTCCCTATATTGAGAGATATTGCAAAATGGAATGGTAGAGACTCTGTCTCAACAACTGGGCCGATTTTGCCAATTTTCGTCTCCGACTTAATAATTTTCCTATTTTGAAATCAAAACAACATTGAATAATTATCGAAACTCTCTATATTTTTGTCCGTTTTTATTTTTATACTATTTATGCTTTTATAAAACGCGGTTTACCAAAGTTATATGACATCACAAAATTAATTTTATTACTTATAGACACCTTTGGTGACCATATTAATGCTATTAATATAGTCATGTCGCCATAGAAACCAATATTATCTAAAATTATGATTGCATAACAATGACAGAGCCTTATGATTGATTAGTCATGCTTACAAAGTCAAAAGATTAATTGGAGATATCGGTTAAGTTGTTGAGGTTCAGGGTTTAGTTTGTTTTACCTTGGATATCTCTCAAAAATGGAAATTCAAAGACAGACTGTCTCTGAGGACGTATCTAAAAGTCATAAGCTTTCACATGGAATCAAAATGAATATAATAAGTACTTCAGATATTTTATTTAGTAGTTGTTTCTGAGGAATCCTTTCATTACCCCCCCCCCTCCACACACAGCGAATGTAAAGTGAAGTAAAGTTTTTTTAAGATTTTTTTTTAATGAATGGTGATGTTGAGTAGGACATCATTAGCTAGTATATTCATTCAGTTATATCATTAGCTAGTATATTCATTCAGTTATATCATTAGCTAGTATATTCATTCAGTTATATCATTAGCTAGTATATTCATTCAGTTATATCATTAGCTAGTATATTCATTCAGTTATATCATTAGCTAGTATATTCATTCAGTTATATCATTAGCTAGTATATTCATTCAGTTATATCATTAGCTAGTATATTCATTCAGTTATATCATTAGCTAGTATATTCATTCAGTTATATCATTAGCTAGTATATTCATTCAGTTATATCATTAGCTAGTATATTCATTCAGTTATATCATTAGCTAGTATATTCATTCAGTTATTTCATTAGCTAGTATATTCATTCAGTTATATCATTAGCTAGTATATTCATTCAGTTATATCATTAGCTAGTATATTCCTTCAGTTATATCATTAGCTAGTATATTCCTTCAGTTATATCATTAGCTAGTATATTCATTCAGTTATATCATTAGCTAGTATATTCCTTCAGTTATATCATTAGCTAGTATATTCCTTCAGTTATATCATTAGCTAGTATATTCATTCAGTTATTTCATTAGCTAGTATATTCATTCAGTTATATCATTAGCTAGTATATTCATTCAGTTATATCATTAGCTAGTATATTCATTCAGTTATATCATTAGCTAGTATATTCATTCAGTTATATCATTAGCTAGTATATTCATTCAGTTATATCATTAGCTAGTATATTCATTCAGTTATATCATTAGCTAGTATATTCATTCAGTTATATCATTAGCTAGTATATTCATTCAGTTATTTCATTAGCTAGTATATTCATTCAGTTATATCATTAGCTAGTATATTCATTCAGTTATATCATTAGCTAGTATATTCCTTCAGTTATATCATTAGCTAGTATATTCCTTCAGTTATATCATTAGCTAGTATATTCATTCAGTTATATCATTAGCTAGTATATTCCTTCAGTTATATCATTAGCTAGTATATTCCTTCAGTTATATCATTAGCTAGTATATTCATTCAGTTATTTCATTAGCTAGTATATTCATTCAGTTATATCATTAGCTAGTATATTCATTCAGTTATATCATTAGCTAGTATATTCATTCAGTTATATCATTAGCTAGTATATTCATTCAGTTATATCATTAGCTAGTATATTCATTCAGTTATATCATTAGCTAGTATATTCATTCAGTTATATCATTAGCTAGTATATTCATTCAGTTATATCATTTGCTAGTATATTCATTCAGTTATATCATTAGCTAGTATATTCCTTCAGTTATATCATTAGCTAGTATATTCCTTCAGTTATATCATTAGCTAGTATATTCATTCAGTTATATCATTAGCTAGTATATTCAGGTATACATAGTATATTCAGGTATACATAGTATATTCAGGTATACATAGTATATTCAGGTATTTATAGTATATTCGGGTATACATAGTATATTCAGGTATACATAGTATATTCAGGTATACATAGTATATTCAGGTATACATAGTATATTCAGGTATATATAGTATATTCAGGTATATATAGTATATTCAGGTATTTATAGTATATTCAGGTATACATAGTATATTCAGGTATACATAGTATATTCAGGTATATATAGTATATTCAGGTATACATAGTATATTCAGGTATACATAGTATATTCCGGTATATATAGTATATTCAGGTATATATAGTAAATTCAGGTATACATAGTATATTCAGGTATATATAGTATATTCAGGTATACATAGTATATTCAGGTATATATAGTATATTCAGGTATATATAGTATATTCAGGTATATATAGTATATTCAGGTATACATAGTATATTCCGGTATATATAGTATATTCAGGTATATATAGTAAATTCAGGTATACATAGTATATTCAGGTATATATAGTATATTCAGGTATACATAGTATATTCAGGTATATATAGTATATTCAGGTATATATAGTATATTCAGGTATACATAGTATATTCAGGTATATATAGTATATTCAGGTATATATAGTATATTCAGGTGACATAAACTTTAACATGAAATAAAATTTGGCAAAATCGGCGCAGTTGCTCTGATTGGTGTACTGACATTTTGTTTTGTCGGATATCTCTCTAATTATAATATGCGAAAATGTGTGTTTGTTGGCGCTCTTCAGGTAAGACTAAGAGTTACTAAAATTGGTCCATGCATACTCTAGAGGATTGGAATGTATACCTCAGAGAATTTTTTTTGAAATTTGAAACAGAATTTTAATTTATCTACCTTATTATTATTATTATTATTATTTTTTTTGCGATAATCACCAAAAATATTCTTGCAGAAAAGGTGATTTTAAAACAACATCTTTTCAATGACTGCAGTTTAGTTCATATAAAATTCTCTAGTATAGATTTAATTAATATTTAAACATATTTTTAAATAGTTTTCAATAAAAATATTTCCACCATTGTTAATTAAATTGAATGGTCTTTTTTAAATATTTTCTCTTTCATTGTTGAAAACTAAGGAAGATTTCTGTTTAATATATAGAATATATTAAAGAAAGAATAAAAAAGTAAAGAAAGAATAAAAGAATAAAAAGAAAGAATAAAAGAAATAGAAAGAATAAAAAAGTAAAGTTGCAATACCGCTAGATTTTGAAAATAAAAGAACCAATCACACATAATAGCGCTATGATGTCATAGGACTAGTCACCGTTAAAAAACTCCATACACATAACGAACAGAGAAAACGTATGAGTTTTAAAACAATATTGTTTTGTATTTACATAATTTGGAGGAATCATAAACATGAAGTTTTATTTAAATGCTTTAATTGAAATTAAATATAACTAATATCTCTTACGAACCAGCTAAAAAAAGCGACTAGATTTGCATATAAAAATTCTAAGCTTAGAGAGTAGTGCATATTTTGATTACATTTAAGCCAAGTGGCGAGAAAAAGAATAGTTGTAGATAGAGGCAAATTATTTACATATTTGAATTTAGTTGGAAAAATTTTATTTCTTTTTTCATCGTGTACCTAATGGAAACCAGCAGGAATATTCACTCCAAAACTTTCATGCATGCTCTGTAATAATCTTGTCTTGTCAGGAACACCTTACATGGCATTGACGTACTATAGTTACGAAATATAAATTTTTGGCGTGAATTAAGCATTTTTAATTAATCTGTAGTGTCATCCTTGGCGAATTATTTGGCGATTATTCCCTGATATGGGTTAATAGTGTTCAAAAATCGAATTTGTGTTTTAAACGCGTTTTTATCCACCGATTGAAACAAAAATTTGACTCAGAATTATACTTCTAATCATACAATCTCTTCACCTCGGTGGTCTTGCATCTGTTCATTAGCGACTACAGTGAAAGACCACATGTGGAATTCCTCATCCAAGAGGTATTGATGGTACCTTCAAAGAGAAAGGGGTGTCCAAACATCTGGATGCTAAATGTTTTATATGTTTTACAAATTTGATATATTTAGTAGGAAAAGGGGTAGATACAAAATGAGATGGATGGAGTCAGTGGAGACGGTCTTCCTAGCTATCCAGGAAAGAAACTGGCCCACAAGTGTCAAAAATAGAATGCGGTGGAGCAGAATTCAGTGGAAGGCACTGGCCTACCCTGGGCTATCTAGCCAGATATGATGATAATGATGATATTTTTAAGTCATCACCTTTTTGAATTATTGCGTTCATATTTTCTGAAAATACAGACCAACAGCCGATGAACCCCTTGTTGGATTTGATACAAAATTTGGAAGGTGCATATACTATGGATGTTAACTCTGT
This sequence comes from Argiope bruennichi, assembly GCF_947563725.1. Classification (NCBI taxonomy): domain Eukaryota; kingdom Metazoa; phylum Arthropoda; class Arachnida; order Araneae; family Araneidae; genus Argiope; species Argiope bruennichi. The sequence goes on along the minus strand of NC_079157.1, from coordinate 22,311,452 downwards.
GGTGAAGCTATATATATAAGCCAGATAACAGCTACGGGACATGAGTAATCACTTTTGTATTGTGGTCATGTTACTCGGCTACGAATCATAAGATTGCGAGTTCGATCCTCGCTACCGCCAATCGCAACAAATTTGTGTACCGAATTTTATTTATTTAGCTCTCTTAATTGTGTAATTATCGTGTTGATATATATTCGAACAGCCGGACAGATGGACTTCCTTTGAATAGATTTTACTGAAAATTTGATGGAAATCTACAAATTTGGTGTAAAGATTGTATGCCAATTTTTATCCATCTAGCTCAAAGAGTTTTTGAGTTATCTTTGTCACGGACAGACTGACGGACATTTTCAAAAATGTGTTCTTCTAACTCAGGGAAGTCTAAAACGTGGAAGTGTCAAAATCTCGAGTTCGAATTGTTTGACTATTCCAGTACTTTCTTTATACATCTTATACCAGAAAGTAAAAAAGGAAATTTTGAGAAAAAATGAATAAAGATAATTTCTACTTTAAAAATTTAGTCGGATATTTATGAATTAATTTGAATTAAATTTCTTTTTATTGCGCTTTTATTAATGCCGCCCTTTCCTCTGTCTTTCCGAGCTATGGGCCGTTCTGAAATTCTTTTGACGGAAATGATGTCACAAAAGTTTCCACTTTCTCTAAAAAAAGGGAGGAGAGAGGGGCGTGGTTACGAGTGGAAAGAGTTGTTAAAATACATTGGTTCAAAAGAATTTCTTGTTGCATCGTTGAAAGGTACAGAATAGGTGTGATAAACGATAAGTCATTAACTTTGAATCATTCTTTTCAAAGAAACTATTCCATTTTATGGTTGTTTTTATTTTACCACTTAATATTTTTAACCACAGGAACACATAACAAATTATTAACACCATTTTCCGTTTGTTGCTTGGAACAGGTTGGGCTTTGCGGTTAGTTAGGTGCGTAAAAGCTAATGCATCAAAATATGAAATTAGAAAAAAAACAGAACACCTTGATAATGTGGGCTAAAGGATTTTTTTTTTTTTTTTGCATGAATGGGCGTCAGAAAGTAGACAGTTTGAGCGCCAATCTATTAAACACCACAAATTTTGGCGCAGAGTATTTTTTGTCTGATATGATAATCTTGAACAGGAATTCTTAATTATGGGTTCCAACCACAAAAAAGGATCGCAGAAATAAAGATTAAAATTGCAAAAAAAAAAAAAAAAAAAAAAAAAAATGTTGCACTTGTCTTCAATGTAAATAAGAAAAAATTATCTAAAAATCATCTTCATTTAAAATATTTTAATAAATTATTAGAACTAAGCATATTTCACCTAATTTCAATATGTTTGTCTTCAACACTTAGTCTTCATATACCGTTTGACGATATGTATATATGTAAAAGCGAATGAAGTATTAAAGACGAACACATAGGATGGTAGTGAAATATATATATGTTACCGTGAGTGTCCGAAATTGGAGAATGTCGACATTCACCGGTGAATGTCAATATATACCAAATACCTCGATGAAAGACCGAATATTTTATTATATTCTCATATATTCGGAATATTACTGGTGTATGTCGACAATCACCGACATGCTCTGGTAGAGGTCGAAACGAGATGCTGATGTCCACGGAGAGACCACACCACTGTACGAATATAAGTGCCTGATGTTGACCGTGGTCGTATATATATGCCCGTAATGTATTGGCGGTTGTTGTTGGAATAGACGACTCCGACTTTTATAAACTAGCAAACAAAATTGGTACCCTCAAGCAGCTTTATACCCGTAATCAGTTTGTAATTTGTAAAGAAAAGTTATTTTCCATAGATGAGATTTCTTCTCAAGAAATATTGCTGAGAGAAGCCGCTGCAGCTAATTCGAGAACTGGAGGGCAAGGCTAAACACGCTGCCATTGCAAAAAGAAGTGTTTCACTACTAAATGCAATTGTAAAATCACTACTAAATGCAACTGTAAAACTCTTGTGCAATTCAAAGTGCCATAACAATTTAAATTGTTGTAACAAATAAGATAGTATAACGCCAATCACATAATGAAATTTAATACTATAGCTTTAAGTTTAATAGATTAATTATTATAATTTTATTATCTTTAAATTGAATAGTTTAATTACTATAATTCTTTAAATTTAATAACTATAGCTTTCTCCTATTTTGACATATATCATTCATAATAAGTTTCAATAATAGAATATAATTTAAAAACTTAACAAAAATATTTTTTTTTCAACATTCACCATCAGTGCTTGGTCATTGTCGATATACTGCGATGATAGTCTGAATACATAACAATGTAATAAAATATTCGGTCTTTCACCGAGGGATTTGGTATATGTTGGCATTCACCGGTGAGTGCCGACATTCTCCAGATTTCGGTTTTTTATGGTAACATACAGTGGCTCAAAAAATTGAGAGTACACCTTACTTTTACTTCATAAATCCAAATTTCAATATAAATAACACATTAACGGGAAGTGCAAACATGATTTTATTTTTACACATAACAAATGGTTTAATTTAGAGTAAAAATAAAGAAAAATCAACGAAATTCTTCTAAATTGAAAATTTTAAGAAGCATTTTAAATAAACATACGCAGAATTTTGCCTCAAAAAATTGAGAATACACCAATGAAATTTTTGCAATATCACGCATAGAAATAAAGTGTCACTATTAAATGGCATGTCTTTTGGCTCTTATAATGGCCTCTAAACGTCATGGTACCTATTTGACCCATTTTTGGTGGTATTTGAAGATATTTTACCCCATTCTTCTTGCACCACTTGTTTTAAATGTGTTTTGTTTCTAATTTCGTGTCTTTGAACCCCTTTTTTGGGTATCCCCCACGAATATTCAATAGCATTGATGTCGGGGTACTGTGGTGGTGTGTGTAACTGCTATTTACAATGAAAAATACACCATATTTTGAAGTTACGTGCATTCTGTTTGGGGTCGTTGTCTTACTGGAAAATGAAATTTCCATCTAAACCCAAATGTTTAGCCCTTTCCTTTAGATTGCTGCGAAGTATATCCAAGTAAACCGTATCATTTATAATGCCATCTATAAAAATTAAATTTCCTACCCGGAATGAAGCCATATAACCTCAAATCATCACGGAGTCACCATCATGTTTAACTGTAGGACGTAAATTTTTTGGATACAAAGCAGTATTAGGCTTTCTCCATACAGTAAGATGGTTGTCACTGCCAAAAATGTTGAGGTTTCTTTCATTACTAAATATAGATTTCTTCCAAAGGTTATTGGTCTTCAATTGATGAGTTTTTGCAAACTTCAAAAGCTTTTTCTGAATTTGCAAGCTGGTGAACGGTTTCTCTCTAAGAATGCTACTTTTATATCCAGCTCGTTTAATGGCATTTAGCACAATTTAAGCACTTACACTTCTGCCTATGATTTGAAAAGTTTTTGCAACAAGTTGGATGAATCATATGGTAGCAGCAATCTAAAGGAAAGTGTTAAAAATTTGGGTTTAGATGGAAATTCCATTTTCTAGCAGGACAACGACCCCAAACAGAATGCACGTAACTTCAAAATATGATGTCTTTTTCATTGTAAACAACAGTTACACGCACCACCACAGTACCCTGACATCAAGGCCATTGAATATTCGTGGGGGATACCCAAAAAAGAGGTTCAAAGACACAAAATTAGAAACAAAACACATTTAAAACAAGTGGTGCAAGAAGAATGGGGTAAAATATCTTCAAATACCACCAAAAATGGGTCTAATCGATACCATGACGTTTAGAGACCATTATAAGAGCCAAAAGCCATGCAATTTAATAGTGACACTTTATTTCTATGCGTGATATTGCAAAAATTTCATTGGTGCATTCTCAATTTTTTGAGGCAAAATTCTGCGTATGTTTATTTAAAATGCTTCTGAAAATTTTCAATTTAGAAATTTTTCGTTGATTTTTCTTTATTTTTACTCTAAATTAAACCATTTGTTATGTGTAAAAATATAAACAAGTTTGCACTTCCCGTTAATGTGCTATTTATATTGAAAGTCGCATTTATCAAGTAAACGTAAGGTATATTCTCAATTTTTTGAGCCACTGTATATATAAAACCAGTGAGAGTGGTGGTCTTTCAGAATTTATCATGAATATTCTCTAATAAAGAGCTCTATCCTCTTTCCTTTGCATCAGATTGTGGACCTTGGGTCAGATCGTGAATTTCTTGTATGGTATTAGTGAATGATAGTTAAGAAATATAGATATCTGGTGTGAACTTATCATCTATGCTGAATCAGCTGATTGAACACGCATTTTGGATGTCTTTTTGCTGGCGGTTGATACCAAAGTTTGATCTAAAACTATAGTTGCAGTCATAAAATAACATATCAAGTTTCATTGATTTAAATCATTGCATTTATGAGTAATTGAATTAGTGAATGAATGCGCAAGCACAAACCATGAATGCGAAAGCACAAACCAACAGATCAACCATTTGATGATTTTTTACCTTTTGATAACGTTTTATTTAACTCTTTTTAATCCGTTTGATAACATTTTTGATGCCCTCAATTACTTACGGAATATACTGTTTTAGTTTCATAGAAGAATCAAGAATTCTTGTTTTTGATGGATTGCATCTAAAATTGGCGTAAAATTAAATTTTTATGACCTGATCACATGCCAAATTCCTTTTATTTTTTATGTGTTTTTGACATCGTCTTGGCCTTTAAATGAACATATAAAAAAAGGGGAACAAATAGATCTTTTTTCGATTTAATCCTAAATTTGGCGCAGTTTAGCCAAGGTTTGCTAAACTGTTGCCACTAAAACTCACAACCAACCAACTTAATCCTAAATTTGCACTGATCCGAAATCTCGCTATAGATATACCGATATGATGTCTTGATGAGTCAAATACTAGTTAAAATTATTGATGATTCGGTATAAATATTCGATATAGAGTATTGATGACTCAAATGATGATCAAAATTATTGCTGATTCAAAATAAAAATCGGATATAAAGTGCTGATTATTCTAATTATGGCCAAAATTATTGATGATTCGGTATAAAGATCCGATATAGAGGATTGATGACTCAAATGATGATCGAAATTATTGTTGATTCAGAATAAAAATCAGAGATAAAGTGCTGATTATTGTAATTATGGCCAAAAGTATTGATGATTCGGTATAAAGATCCGATACAGAGTATTAATGACTCAAATGATGATCGAAGTTATTGTTGATTCAGAATAAAAATCGGATATAAAGTGCTGATTATTCTAATTATGACCAAAATTATTGTTGATTCGGTATAGAAATCAGGTAAAAGATGCAATATAAATATCATATGAAACACATAAATTTAATGTAATATGTTTTTGGGCTTCGAGCATGAATATGATTATACAGATGGATAGGCATTTTAATTTAGCTTAAAAAATTAGCTTAATTTAGCTTAGTTTGAAAAATTTCGCTTAAGATTTGATATAGGTCTATAATCCAAGATCAAAGTTATTTCCCCCAATGCTCTGAGCTGTAGCTCAAAGGTATCTCTGACTCAAGAAACAGCATTAATCCTACAAATTTGCTATACTGATTAATTTTGATTTTGAATTTAAAAAAAATTAATTTAATTAAATTTTAAATTTCTAAAAAATAATAGTATGATTAGGAATTGTAATTAACATGTATTGTAGAATTAGAAGGAATAAAGATTGTCATTAAGTCAATTTAGGTTGGTTGATCTGATGTTCTATGGATAGAATGTGGCATTTTAGCGATCAAGCTAAAATTATTGATAAATTTTCTACAAGTAAATGCTGTGAAATGTCTAACTAAATATATTCATAGTTATCAAATAAATAATCATAAAATGTATCACACTATGATTTATATTTTATATTATCATAATATTTAAATTTGCTTACTTGAATATTATTTTTCCTAAAGCAATTTAAATAATCATATAATGTATCACATTTTGATTTATATTTTATATTATCATAATATTTAAATTTGTTTACTTGAATATCATTTTTCCTAAAGCAATTTATATCAATTAAATACATATTTTTAAAATGTTATATTAATATTGTACAAAGGGTTTATATATATACTTCAATATATAAATTTATATATTTGATGTATTACTATATTTTTGTTTTAAATAAATTGTAATAGCAAAAAAAAAAAAAAAACTTTTTTTAAAAATAAAATAATGTAACAGCTAAAACTTGTTATGTAAACAATCAGATTTCGCGGAAGCTGCCTTGCACTTTCAGTTCTGAAGAAGCACTAATTTTCAAAATTCTGAGGAGAACAGATGACTTTTTTTGTCCTTATGTTACTTTAGTTAGTTGTTAATTTTTATTGGATGCATTGGCGCTAAAATTCTTAGTTATGATTCCTTTACGGTGCCTAATTATTCTTGTCTAGAGAGCTCAAATTTGTTGAAAAACGGTTTTAAAGTGACCAAACCAGATGCCACATTTCATAGAAGTCTTTCGGCATATTTAAGATCTTCTTTTTATGTACACACGGACGGATTATAAATATCGAGATATGCAGATAGAAATGCTTAAGAAGTTTAATAGACACCCGAGAATTCGGTATTACTACGTGCCAAATTTTATTTCTCTATCTATCTTTTTCCCGAAATTATATTATCCTCAGAATGACAGATGTTATTCCAAATGTGAGTTTTTAAGCTCGCGAAAATTTAATAATGAGTAGGTTCGCAAAATTTCTAGATTTAATCTTTTGTCATTTATAATACTTCTCTCTCTCTCTCTATATATATATATATATATATATATATATATATATATATATATATATATATATATATATATATATATTGGATAAAGTAGAAATGCTTTAGCGCAAAATTCTATATAGTAGATGCTTAACATTTCTTATGTATATTTTAACACGTTGAAAGATAAAATATCCAATAGGTAGAGACAGGAAATAAACCACTCTTCACAACTTTTTGATCGGTAATGACACATAACAGGTCTACTGGAGCATACTAAAAATTGACAGTTTTTTTTCAACCGACGACGTCACTTTCTTGAGTAAGTCGACACTGAAATCAAGTCACGTGATCCGAAATTTCACGCAGAGTGGTGCAAATCACACTCTGAGAAGCTTCAAGGGTGAATCCGAGCTCATGTGAGTTGAAACGGTGTAAAAATCGCCCAAGAAACCTGACCTCTGTGCGACTTGCACCGGTTGTGGTCCGTGCAGATCACGCGATCAGAAACCCTATCGGCTAGAGCTGCTCACGGATCGTTTCGGACACCAGGGTCTTCTATAATCCACTTATAAACGCTTATGTTTAAAACATAATACATCTCGCCTTTCGAGTTTCATCATGTTCTTTTTTTTCAAAGGCGACGCATCCCTCTTGACTTTACACCGAGTTAAGAGTGCATTCGCGTGTATTTCCTGTACAACCTTATCCTGTGGTCCTATTCTTACCTCCTCAAGAAAATATTCTTTTTTTTTTTCTGTTCTTTCACGTTTCATCTTCTTCGGCAAAAGGGGTGGAGGGAGGGCTCTAGCAGAAGGGGGGAGGGATGACCGAGCATGAAAAATTCGAAGAAACCCATCGTCTAGAGGGGAAACTAGGAGGATAAAGAACAAGAAGTTGCCTGAGCTTCAAGGTCATTAGTGGGGTTTGAACAGTCCAGGGTTAAATGAGCCAAATTGTGAGTGAGTTTCTCAATTTCGCAGAGCTGTGGGTCAAAGAGTGTTTATGGTTCGCGCTTTTACAACGCGAGCTGTCCGCCTGTTCGCTCTGATAAATAGCTTTTTGGCGAAGGAGAAAAATTACCTAGGGAAAGGGGGTGACCATATACATGATCTGCAAATAAGGACCATGTGGGAGCAGGAACCGTCAACCATCTTCATAACGCTCTCCCCGATGACATGCCGTTTAAATTGTAGAGTGACCGTTTTATTTATGATGTACAGCCTGTTCCAGCGGGTGAATAATTGGCAACTAGAGTGTGTAAAGTCAGATTTTATTTTAGGGCGAAACAATGGCAAACGAAAAACGAGTAGGCGAACTAACATTAATTTTTGGTCCCACAGACTATACACATAAGAGAGAGATGGAAATTGTTGAAGTAAATTTGAGGTCATCATGAATTAATACGAATTATGGTGGACGTTCATGACATGTCATTTCGCCTCATTGTACAAGAACCGTTTTATTTATGACGTACTATACATCTGAATGAATGGATAATTAGTAACTAGAGTGGGTATTCCACAATGAGCGTATGAAGTCAGATTTTATTTTCGGGCGGAACAATGACAGTCGGAAAAAGGGTAGGCGAACTGACATTCATTTTTGGTGCCGCAGACTATATGCATAAGAAGGAAATGGAAATTGTTGAAGCAGATTTGCGATCATCATGAATTAATACGAATTATGGTGGACGCTTTGACCTTGATGACATGTCGTTTCGCCTCATTGTACAAGAACCGTTTTATTTATGACGTACAATACATCTGTGTGTGTGGTAATTAGTAACTAGAGTGGGTATTTCACAATCGTTTTATGAAACCAGATTTTCCTTTTTTGGCGGTGGTCGTTGGGGTCAAACAATGATAGTCAAAAAGAATGAGTGTAATAGTGTTAGTTTGAGCTGTTAAGGAACATATGCGAACGAACGAAATAGTTGGAGAAAATTTCAACTTCCTCATTACCAACAAGAATATTGGTGGATTGTTTCTTCACAATTGACAATTATGATTTTTCTATACAATATGCTACAGATGGTAAACAATTGGCGACGTGAGTAAGTAATGTATAATCATATTTTATTTGAAATTTCATAAGAAAGTTACAAGTTATAACGTATTTAACACGAAATTAGGTGATATTCCGTACATGAGCATTTTATGCTTTATAATATATTATAGTAAATTGAGTATGCATTTTAGATACTTTTTATCGACAAATTGAAACCAAAATTTAATACATAACTACAATATTAATAACAAGATTATATAGAACATTACATTTAAAAATGTGACCTTGAACCGCCTACAGAAAATGCATAGACTATAACAGAGAAAAAGAGCAATAGACATAATTCGAAAAAGAAATTTACCATACTCAAGGGGAGGCTGAAACAGGCAAATTCATTAAAAACTGGATATAGGTCGAATCTTTTGATGATTACAAGCTTTTCGCTTTGTATACCTCGTATCAAGATATTAAATACAGTGTGAAATCTATATCACTTGCATAACAATGGTTCAAAGTCGCAGAAACAAACAAACAAGTAATATATATAAAAAAATTAAGTCAATTCCTACGTAGGTCAACAATTTTTTTTTCAATTACTTTACTTTTCATTAAATAATTACAATTAATATAAATATGTATAAATATATGACAGAATTACAATACTAAGTGGCAAAATAGAGCTTCGCGACAAACTTGGCGAATTTAGAGACCAAATAGAAATTACTGGACAAATTTAATTAATTAATTAATGTTTGAAAAAAACTGTATTAACATCAAGTGCCATCCACTACAAGTTTAAAAAAATGTAGTTGAACTTGAGTAGATGAATAAGAAGTATTTTATTAACGACTGAAAATTTGAACAAGATATATATATATATATATATATATATATAGAAAATATGAGCTAATAGTAGGAATTGAAAAAAAAGGCCGGTGGCTCTTGTCCCTCCAAAACTTTCTTGGAGAGGCAATACAATTTATACACTCTAATAAAGGGTTATCCCCTAGGACGAATTGCGTACCATTGGCGTACAATAGTTATGAAGTATAAACCTTTGGCGTGAAGTAAGCATTTTTACTGAATCTATCGTGCCATCTTAGGCGATATTTTGGATACTATTCACAACATGCCAATTAATTCCTGGCATGTTGTGAATAGTATCCAAAAATCAAATTTATGCTTTAGATGCGTTTTTTCCAACCAATTAAAGCTAAAATTTGACACAAAACTACACTAGAAGGCACAAAATCATATACTAAATTCGTTATATTTAAGTCATTGCGTCTTTCAGTTACCTCATTTATATGTTTCTAAAAATACAGATCAACAGATAGCCAATCCCTTGTTGGATTTGGCACAAAATTTTATCTGTGTTTAGACTATAGATGTTAACTCTGTGTATAGAATTTTATCTATCAAGTTCTCTTCGTTTTGTAGTTATCATGCTGAATTATATTCTAAAAGCCAGACAGACAGACTTCATCTCAGAGGATTTTGCTCAAAATTTGACAGAAATCTACAAATTTGGTAAAAGACTGTGTACCAAATTTCATCCTTCTAGCTGAAAGCATACTTGAGTTATCTTTGTAACATACAAACAGATAAACATTTTTCAAAAATGTGTTTTTCGAATTCTTAGAGGTCTGAAATATAAGGATTCGTAAAATCTCAAGTTCCTAATTTTTGATGATACTTTCTCTATACTACGATATAAAAAGTAGAAAAAAAATGAAACAATTGGTTTTCTTGCATAACATTATAGAAAAGCATATATTGATAGCATGTTAAAATATTTTTGATTCATACCGTATCTCCTCCATAATCGTATTCTCACCAGTGAACTTCAGATTAATTTATCAGCTGCCGTATTTGTTTTCGAGAAAATTTACTAAAATAACACAGAACAGAGTGCACCTGCGTTGAAATATTGTTTAAAATGGATTGAATTCTTTGTTTTGGATTTTGTTAGTTCATATAAGAAAAAGTAACTGACATTTTATATATATCTAATATGTAAAAATGAATTTTTGTTTATTCTTATCTTATGCGCTGCCGTTCCGTTCAGCCGATTCCGATGAAACTTTTCCCACCTTTTTGCTTGCACTAGCCGGAAGGTTATAATTTTAAATTGGTAAATGGCGCATGGCATTTGGAGCTAATCGCAAATATATTAAACAAAATAAAATTATTATGATTAATGCAAATCAATGTGAGTGAAATGAAATCGAAAATATTTAGTGTGAGTGTTAATTTTTTTTTTCCCGTTAATGAATAGTCATCCACGCAGGATGTTGTCATTTAACGCGCACAATATTTGGGCTGCGGTGAACCGCATATATTATTCAGAGTTTATCTCAAACATACAAAATAGAATTATTATTTTCGATGCCGATCAAGTTATATAAAACAGAAATTTTCCAGTGAGAGCAGCAATTTTTGTATTTATTCAGTGAATCGACAAACGATATTTCGTTTATACATGTGTATATCGTTTTGATTGCCTCGACAAAAAAAATGTCCCCAAACGTTCGTCACTTAATATATCTATCAGTGCAACACGTAGAAATAAGCCAATTCGAGCTTCTCAAACAAACGAGGAACGACAAGCGAGCAATGAAGCAGATCGTTTACGAATTGCAAATTCACGTGCTTCAGAATCTCAAGATCAACATGCGGCAAGAATCGAAAGACAACATTTATGTGTTACCTGATCTCGCGCATCAGAATCAAATGACCAATATGCAGCAAGAAGCTGGGCAACTATTCTTAACAGAAAGACAATTGGGGAAGATATGCTTATTACACGCATTCCCATCATTCCCTTTTCCTTGCCTTTGTTTTCAATCATGTGTTGATTTCAAACGACTACAGTTCTTCATTCGACTTGCATTCTCGATGACCATCAACAAGGCGCAAGGTCAATCACTTCAAGTGAGCGGATGGAACCTAGAAAATTCATGTTTTTCGCATGGTCAGTTGTATGTTGGATACTCACGAGTCGGATAGCCAAGAAATTTATTTGTTTTTGTTGATAACGGAAAAATAAAAAAATATTGTCTATCCTAAAGTATACTTAAATAATAACTCAAAAAAAAAATAGAATAAATATTACTTATACTTCTCCATTATATATGATTAGATTTCAATGAACGTATTCATTGCCGTTAAGAAAATAAATGTCATTCTTTCTATCATTCCTAATTAAACAGAATAGCTATTTCAAATTTCAAACGATATTTCCAAAATTATTTCTTCTACGGCAGCAACGCGCCGGATACCAGCTAGTATATAAATATAAATATATATATTCTAATTTGGTTTTGCTAATTTGTATTTATTATTTGCGAAATTCAATAGAAATATAGCGAAATATAATAAATAACAAATATAAAACAATTGAATAAAAATAATACTCCTTGATCTGCTGCATCGTTTTAAAACCGATTTATCACAACACGTGCGAAGATTTTTATCTGCCATTTCTCCACGATAGCAATCCCAGAAACATACAATATTTAATTTCGAAGGAAACAGCATTGTTGGAACATTTCCGACACAAAATAAATAAATAATGTTTCATAACAGATAAATAACGACATCTTTTCCTCAGATTAGATCTACGATAAAAGATGGTGGTTGCTGCTACATCTCCAACATTTCATAACCCGTCCATAGCTCGTTATGTTTACAGTTATACAAAATATAGTGAAATCTCGTAAAAAATGGAACATCTCTTCTCAAATATAAGAAAAAAGGGAAAATAAATAACATTTTTCTACCAAAGGGAGAAAAATATTCAATAAAAGACCCAGTGAAATACTTTTCTTTTGATATACGACGTTCATATTTCATCTCAAACGAACACCACTAGCATTAGAAAAAAATATATATATCTCTTAACGTATCGCCAAATAGTCGCCAAAATAGGGAAAAGGACCTAAAATATCCCTTGGTAATGCATTTTCGAATAATTTTCAGTCCATTTCAATGCAGTTTTTTCGTTCTCTTTTTTAAATATTTTTTTCTCCTTCCTTTTTTCAAAATAGATACGTATAATGCGTATTTTTCTCGTCGTATCTGAGAGGAGAATTTTTCTGAAAATCCGGCGTTGTTGGCGAAATTTATTTATTTACATTTTACCCTCCTCTTATTCGATAGATTCGCTGAAATTTATCTTTAGCGGCGAAAAATTGATTTTTTTTTTTATTTATTTGGCATTTTTTTTCTCTCTCTCTTCTTTCCCGATATGAGGAATGCGAAGAGATATTTTTCTATATTCAATATATTTGCCAGAACGTCCTCCCCCCCCCTGTCCCTTTGCTATTGGAATGGTTGTATATTTTCGTGTTCTTTTGTTGAAAGGCCACCAGTAATGGTACCACGCCTTTAGAAACTATTCTTTAGTGAGATGTAGTTTTCGTATATGTTTTTTTATATGTACCAGCAAATACTTTATTTAGAAAAAAAAAAAAAAAGAATAGAAAAGAAATCAGATTATATCTGAAAAAGTTTAGAAGTTCCTTTCTAGAAATATTTTTTAACAATCATAGATATTTTAATTATTTCGTTTCATCTTGGTGAAGTACTATATAAGTGTTCCCATTTTAAATAATTTTTCATGTATTTATTATTATATATGTATGTAATGATATTTTAAACTCTTAATTTAATCCAAATTAATTTCCAAATGTTTATCTTAATTTAGACCATAGTAAGTTCATTCTCTTATTTCATGATCCAATCCCACTTTCGGTTTAATTAATTCCTCTGTAAAATTAATGTGTCATCAGTACTACGTATCAAATGAAAATGATACTTTTCGTTGCCCTTGAAAAGGTGTCAAAGGTCACCACATGTATTGAATTGGCGCCTGACCAGAAATCCTATGTTATATAAGACTAGTGATCATTTGTTCGTCCCTTTTCGCTTTTTTCATACTTCTGCTTTTGTGCCGTGCTGCGCCGCCTTGTAAATAATCATGCTTGGCTCTTGGAAGAGAATAAGACGAAATTAAAAATACCAAGTCTCTTCACTGCTTCGAACCTGCATTCTACTTAAACCAAAATAATATTACATGTATATGTAATACATGGAAAGCACAAATTCATTAAATGCATAAATAACACACACACATGCGTGAGCGCGTAAAATTAATATGTTCACCCATATTCGAAAACCTGTTATATATTTATTTTTTTCTTATTTATTTTTGTGAAATATGTCCGCAATTTTTAGTACTAAAATCGAGGTTATAAATTCAGGGGTGAATTTAGATGTTTTTTGACCCTAATTAGTGCACATAGGGGGATTTTTTTTAATCAACTTGTTAAACATTTCCTATTAAAATTAGTGCACATAAGGGGATTTTTTTTTAATCAACTTGTTAAACATTTCCTATTAAAATTAATGCACATAAGGGGATTTTTTTTTAATCAACTTGTTAAACATTTCCTATTAAAATTAGTGCACATAAGGGGATTTTTTTTTAATCAACTTGTTAAACATTTCCTATTAAAATTAGTGCACATAAGGGGATTTTTTTTAATCAACTTGTTAAACATTTCCTATTAAAATTAGTGCACATAAGGGGATTTTTTTTTAAATCAACTTGTTAAACATTTCCTATTAAAATTAGTGCACATAAGGGGATTTTTTTTTAATCAACTTGTTAAACATTTCCTATTAAAATTAGTGCACATAAGGGGATTTTTTTTAATCAACTTGTTAAACATTTCCTATTAAAATTAGTGCACATAAGGGGATTTTTTTTAAATCAACTTGTTAAACATTTCCTATTAAAATTAGTGCACATAAGGGGATTTTTTTTAATCAACTTGTTAAACATTTCCTATTAAAATTAGTGCACATAAGGGGATTTTTTTTTAATCAACTTGTTAAACATTTCCTATTAAAATTAGTGCACATAAGGGGATTTTTTTTAAATCAACTTGTTAAACATTTCCTATTAAAATTAGTGCACATAAGGGGATTTTTTTTTAATCAACTTGTTAAACATTTCCTATTAAAATTAATGCACATAAGGGGATTTTTTTTAATCAACTTGTTAAACATTTCCTATTAAAATTAGTGCACATAAGGGAATTTTTTTTAATCGACTTGTTAAACATTTCCTACTTAATCAACATGGTAATGATATTTTATTTCCTCATATACATAGTATAGGAATTGTCAAAAAATTCTAACACGAGATTTTGACTAATCTCAGAGAATCTAATCTAATTCAGATCTCCCTGAGTTCGAAAAACACATTTTTAGAACTCTCTGTCAGTCTGCGACAAAGATAACTAAAAAATGATTTTAGCTAGATGGACGAAATTTGGTATGCGGTCTCTACATCAAATTTATAGATTTCTTTCAAATTTTGAACAAAAGAAGTTTGTCTGTCTGACTATTCAAGTATAAGTTAATAAGATAACTATAAAACGAATAAAGCTGGATAGATGTAATTTGGTACAATTATTTAACATCTATATTGTAGAGACTTACCAAATTTTGAACCAAATGCTATAACAGAAAGACCATTTGTACTTTCAAAAACACGTAAACGTGACAAATCAAAAACACAACGACGTAAATATATCAAATTTGATATGCGATTTTTTTGACTACAAGAATTGTTTGATATCAAATTTTAGTTTCAACTGATTGGGAAAAATGCGTCTAAAACTTAAATTCAGTTTTCAGATACTATTAAAAGCATGCCAACGATTGATTCCCAAAAAACTCGCCATGCAATCACATGATAAAATCAGTGAAAATGATAAATTCACGCCAAAAAACAGTTCGTAACTTCGCACTAATTCCATGAAAGATATTTTCTAGGATAACACCTTTATTATAGATTATGCGAGAAAGTTTTTAGAAGACCACTCCTACATTTTTTTAAATATAAAAATATTCTATAATTGACTATAAAATTATATATTCAAATAAAAATCAATACAAATAGGAAACATGCACACACTACTGATTTTATTGTAGTAGTTTTGTGAAATCTGTGTTACTTATTTATTATGATTTCTTGATTGCTTAGCATCCATTTTCCAATTCAATATTTACTCATTGTTTATAATTACTGTAATAGAAAATTAAACTTAATGAAATAAATAAGAACCTGATCAATTATACTTGATTAAGCCTTGATATATGCCAATATTTTATAATTCATAGAATTTATAATTTTTTATAATCTATTTTTAAAATAAAATAACGAATGTTTTAAATCCATCTGTTTGTGAACGCCTCTCAGCTTAGTGGTCCTAGGTAGCTGCCTACTCGGCCTAGTCGAAAATCCGCCAATTAATGAACTAAAATGGGCGATGGATTTGAGATTTCCAGAAAATATGGATCGAAAGTAATATATAACAATTAAAGTAACTAAAATCTGTTTTTATTTTAAAGTTTCGTTTCTCATAGCTTCGTTTCTCGCCATTCATCCTTTAGAAAAATATAAAATTAATAGTTAAATTTAAGAATAAATAATTGCTTGAAAAATAATTATTATTTAAGCATTTTAACCCTTTAAAGGACCATTTTTTTTCTAGTCATATAATGTTAAAATATTTTTAGGCTTGAAATTAGAATAAGAAAAGGGATTAATTTAACTTATTAAATTAATTTGATTAATTAATTAATTTGGTTAATTAATAATTAAGTAACAAATCAATACACGCCATTTTGTGTGAGATAAAGAACTGAAGCATCTTTTTTCTGTCTTTCTAAAAAAATTTGTCAGAACTTATGCCAACCTACATAAATTCATACAAAGATTGATAAATTTGGTGGGAAGCATATAAAGGGTTAAGTAAGTAAATATAATCTATAACTCAAACACCGCTGAAAAGTTTTGAAAAATAAAAGACCGAATGCAGTATATATCGTATTTGATGAAGAAAAAAATTTTAAAAAGTGACACGATTTTTCGATAATTTATGTTACAAAAAGCAGACGCAGTATCTAATTCATCAATGGAGCAGATGAAAATTTAATAGTAATTTAGATTCACTCTAATTTCCTTTAGTTGCAAAACTTTGAATAAAAGACATAACTATGCAATTGATAGTGTCTTCCCGAGTATTTAACAGAGTTGTTCAAAACTTTGCACAATGATTAAAAGACTTAACTATTCAAAATGCGCCGGGATAGCCTGGTTGGTTGGATTCGCGTCCCTTGGAGTGGGAGTTCGAACCCTGCCGGCTGAAGACTTCTCGTGTGTGTGGTGACTGGCCTCACGCATAAATCTGTCGTGGTCACAAAGTCCTCCATGTCGAGAGTCATACCACTGGGGGTACTGGATCAAGGGTGATCGCTCTCTGAATTAGGTCTAAATTACGATCTGTGGATGAATGAATGAAATGCATGAATGAAGTCCGCCCCATAAAAAGGGTTGTGACGTGTGTGTAGCTAAGTCGTACTCTTGGCCCTAGATGGTGCTTCTAAAAAACAAGAGACGCACCCTTGGCTTAAAATCCCTGACTTCTAAAGTTATTGGGCTTGTCCAAGTGCCATTGGAAACAACAACACTATTCAAAATGTTATTGATGGTGTCTTCCCGTGTGTTCATATTGAGGCGACAGAAAGTCAGTAGCAAGGAAGCAGCGATTATGGCCAATTTTTGTCCTAAAACAAACTGAATCCTATTCAAATGAAAAAACTTTTATTTTATAATATAATATCTAATCCTCCCCCTTCTTCCGCATGGAGATGATGATAGTAATCTGGCGACATGGATGAAAGCAAAGTTAGTATTTCTTTTTACAAACAAACTTCCAAAAACGACCTACTATTATACTGAAGTACTATTTACTATACTATACTATTTTACTTATTTACTTATACTATTTTAATGATTATCAAACCCGGAGGAAAATTAATCAATATTATACATTTAATGAACTAAATTCCGAAAGTGACCGGTGCAGAACCCCACTTAACACTTAACCAATATTGCAGGCTTACCGAGTATCAGTTCTTGATGACGACTGACCAATTCTACAGATTTGCTGAGCACCAAATCCAGAAATGACAGATCGAAGACAATTGACTCCTACTACAAGTTTACCTCAATGAGCTTGGCGAGTGTGAGAATTCCAGTGCCTCGAAAACTAGGGTGAGGTTTTCGTGAAAGGAAACAGATTGGAATCGTCCTTATATATAAACGGTTGATCGAGAATTCCTTTTTACTCTTATATTTTGCTCGGCACTTGAAAACGCTCGAGTCAGGGTTTAGTCGAATGGGATGATTTGGGGCGAATCTGGGCTAGGAAGGTTAAGGAGTCTGAACCTCTGAGGTATTTGACATTAACGAACACCGAATTTTTAAGTCATATAAATGTAAGAATATAACGTAAGGATGCTTTAATATTCGAGGAGAACCGACTCCCTCCAAAATCAGTAAATGCAAGGGTAAAAAAAAAAAAAGATTTGTGGACCAACAAATGGCAAGTATCAGTAGGTTAGTGCACAGATTTGACAAGCGATGCGATGTTGGAACACCATGACAGATCTGAATTCGACCAACTGATGTTTACAAGTACACACTTCGAGCAATTAGAGATGTGGTTTGAAGAAGACTACAGATTTAACGTGAGTCAAATACCTATGACGATTGGTCAATATTAGGACCAACAAATGGCAAGTATCAGTAGGTTAGTGCACAGATTTGACAAGCGATGCAATGTTGGAACACCATGACAGATCTGAATTCGACCAACTGATGTTTACAAGTACACACTTCGAGCAATTAGAGATGTGGTTTGAAGAAGACTACAGATTTAACGTGAGTCAAATACCTATGACGATTGGTCAATATTAGGACCAACAAATGGCAAGCATCAGTAGGTTAGTGCACAGATTTGACAAGCGATGCGATGTTGGAACACCATGACAGATCTGAATTCGACCAACTGATGTTTACAAGTACACACTTCGAGCAATTAGAGATTTGGTTTGAAGAAGACTACAGATTTAACGTGAGTCAAATACCTATGACGATTGGTCAATATTAGGAATTTAATGAGAGCCGAATTTGGGGGTCGGTTGATTAAACTTATTGAAGGATTGTGGTTTATTATTATATTATTGTGGTTTATTATTATATTATTGTGGTTTATTATTATATTATTGTGGTTTAAAGTGCATCAAATCTCGAGATGTATTGATTAATATTATACGTTTCAGGAGCTCTTAGAAATTCAAGAACTCGAACTCTTGATCTTCATAAGTACCAAGTTTTGATACTGTAAGGACACTGACTTGCGGAACTTATCGTGAGGTTTTTCATACCTAGAGCCATAAGAACATAAGAATTCATTTCTGCTGTAGCTGATTTGTTCTTTTCCGTGAAAAAGCAGGAAATATTCGGGCATCTAAGGCTTGCTGATCGATAAATGACCAATGTCAATGCCGCAATGATCAATCTTGTCAAATCACAAGCTGTGGGAATTGTAGGAATTCAAGCCCACAAAGAGAACTTCGAACTTGTCAAACCACATGACTTGGGAACATGGTGTGAGAAAGACTATGGACTAAACGCTGATGACTGATAAATGACTAGGTTTAATGAGCACCAAATTTTAAGTACGACTTATAAAATCTAGATAGCGATTCATTAATATTATGGATTTAAAGAGTATCAAATCTATAGATATAACAAACCTTTTCCCAAAAGGGTGTGGATTAAAGATATTTGTTTCATGCTATAAATTGTAAAAGTTTAAAGACACCCTGTTGCTCAAAATAATTCCACCTTTCCCTTGAAAAAGTCAATGAATTCTTGGTTATCATTTGTGGGTTGATGCATGTCAAGCGTCAGAGTGATAGTGTTAGATTTGTCTAACCACGCGAGCGCAATATACCGAATTTCACAGATCAATTTTTTCACTTGAATTTCAAGTAATTGATGGTTTGCCAAGCCATACAAAGTGAAAACTAGACTTGAACAGATTATTCTGATGCATTCTGATTAATAACAATTTTGGTGTATTCTGATGATGACTTCATGAGTGCCAAAAGTGGTGTTACACCGGTGGAAGTTAGTTTGTGATTTTTTTTTTTTTGGCGCAAGTGCCATATTTGGCCATGCTGCGCCAACACCGGTAGAAAGCTCATAATTAAAATAAAGAAACATAATTTAAATAGCTTTCATAGGACCAGACATTCAAACAAAAATCTTTCACACGCTTGTGCACTAGATGCAAAAGAAACTAAAGAGAGCCAAAGAAAATACAAAAAAGCCGGAGCAGAAACTAAAGAGAGCCAAAGAAAATACAAAAAAGCCGGAGCAGAAAATAAAGAGAGCCAAAGAAAATACAAAAAAGCCGGAGCAGAAAATAAAGAGAGCCAAAGAAAATACAAAAAAGCCGGAGCAGAAACTAAAGAGAGCCAAAGAAAATACAAAAAAGCCGGAGCAGAAAATAAAGAGAGCCAAAGAAAATACAAAAAAGCCGGAGCAGAAAATAAAGAGAGCCAAAGAAAATACAAAAAAGCCGGAGCAGAAACTAAAGAGAGCCAAAGAAAATACAAAAAAGCCGGAGCAGAAAATAAAGAGAGCCAAAGAAAATACAAAAAAGCCGGAGCAGAAAATAAAGAGAGCCAAAGAAAATACAAAAAAGCCGGAGCAGAAAATAAAGAGAGCCAAAGAAAATACAAAAAAGCCGGAGCAGAAACTAAAGAGAGCCAAAGAAAATACAAAAAAGCCGGAGCAGAAAATAAAGAGAGCCAAAGAAAATACAAAAAAGCCGGAGCAGAAAATAAAGAGAGCCAAAGAAAATACAAAAAAGCCGGAGCAGAAAATAAAGGCGCAGGTACAAAAAGAAAAAGAAAAGCTGAAGAATATCTAAAGAGCTCAAACAGAAGAACCTGCATAATATTCCACAATAACAGTATCATCCAAACATAATTAGTAAATAATAAAACATACCAGAAAAAGGCAGTTAATCAGCTTAAACTTTGAAAACAGAAAAATAAAAATAAAATAAAAGAGTTTTACAGAAAAAAAAGAAAAATACAAATAAATAAATGAAAAATAAATAAACAGGAAAAAATAAATACATTCTCTCAGTCTAAAATAGAGTCCATGCTCAGAAACAAAAGGCTAGAAAAAGAGTTCGTTTTGCATTTTTTCTCTTATACTCAAAAGATACTAAACAGAACAGAACTGTAGGTTAAATAGGCAGCAAACTCCGATGACGATTGACTGGTGTGGTGTGGAGAGGGGGATGCCAGCTCAGATGTCGTCCTCGTCATCTGACCACAGTTCAAAAATTACGAGGTCCGTCCCAAAATAGCCCTAGTGTTGTTTTAAACGGGACGTTAATATAACTAAACCAAACCAAACCGATGACGATTGAGCAATACTGTGTGTTTAAGGAGAACTAAACATCTGAAACCACAAAACAAACCTCGAGAGTAATTGCCAAAAACTCCAGGTATAATGTGTACCGAATCCTGAGGATCATTGATCAATGCTATTGGGGCAATAAGCATCAGATTTCCACAAGTATAAATACTCTGTAAAATTGAGATTAAACTTGCGATCCTCCAACATAGAAATCGATGTGCCGGCGTCCTGGCATAGGGGTTGCGCGTCTTCCCCGTGATCTGGGCGTCCCGGGTTCGAGTCCCGGTTTGGGCATGGTTGTTCTTCTGTAGTTCTATCTGTGAGATGTGTGAATGTGCCCTCCTGTAAAAAGGGGTTGTGCAAGCGAATGAATGATGCGTGAGTGGCAAAGTCGTACTCTTGGCCCTAGTTGGCGCTGCTATAAAAAAATAAGAGACATTCCCCCTCAGGCTTAAATCGCTGTCTTCGTAACAGTGGGCTTGTCTGTGGCAAGTGCCATAAGAAACAAACAAACAAACAGAAATCGATGTCTTTAAATCACTGTTTCTGCTACAGACTGCAGACTAACAAAATAAAAAAAATATGTAAAACAGAAAAAAAAAAATTCAGCGCTTATTCATATTTAGATTCTTTAATAATTTCGAAAGCAAAGAATATATTTCTCGTTACATCTTTTATGCCAGAAGGAGATAAAAAAATATATTTTCCTACTTCTCAGAAGTTGGCAAAGAGATGTGCATTCGAAAATGTCTCGCAGTTGCAAGAACGAAAACTACTAGAACTTTAACTTCATATCCGAAAAATCTCTGCATACCCCAGTTCTCTTCAAGGAACAAACTCATGAATAAATATTTTGTCTGACATGTTTCAAAATTCGGAGAAAAAGTGGATAGAAACGTACGCGGCGAAGTGAATACATTTTACAGCAAAACCCTATAGTTTCTGTAGAGAAAAAGATTCCGAAAGTCGAAGTTTACAGGTTTAAAATATGATGCTTCCATATGTTCAATGTTTTTTTTTCTTTTTGCTTTCTACCTCGCTTGCGTTTAGATCTCTCTTCCAGAAATTTCGGCTCCTTGAAAATGAGAGTATTTTTTTTCCCTTCTTTTTTTCTATATGAAAATGTTTCAAAGACTTTTCCTAGAATTTTTATTTTCATTTAGGGAATGTTTTGATACACGAAATAAAGAGTTTGTAATATTCAAAAATTGTTGCCAAAATATTTAAAGAAAATATATTTATTTTTTCTCTCATCTTCTTCATGTTTGCGATTATAAACATTTTTTATTCTCGGATTTATTGCTACTTTAAAAAGCATTAATCATTTTAGAAACAACACATAATTCATTATAACCGTTATATGGCTATAATATAGAGATATAAGGGTTGCAACTTAATTTCTCAGCTTCTCATATTTCTATCGTCACCCCCCTCTTTAAATATGTTAATAAATAAGGGTTGTTAACCATCTTGGAAGACAAACGATAACAAATGTAAGAATATCAGTTAAAATTTATCGATTGATAAAGTGTATCGATCTAGATTGGATTGGTTGTTTGAATTCTACTGAAAAGTTGCTGCTTGTATATATTATTGCTAAAATCCATTACAGCATAAAATATGATGAACTATTTTATGAAATAATTAGATATTTTTGGATATGTTGATAGATTAGAATAAATTATTTCACGTAAATATTTTATTAAATAACTAACAGATACTGATAAGTTATTTCTTGAAATATCTAGGTATTCTATAATCATTATTTATCAATTATTTATCAAATACTTTAATCAAATTTGTAGCTAATTTGTGATATAATTGAATTGCAACTATAATAGAAACATTTGCATTAAATATATGAAAATGCTTTACTACAACATACTGGCATGGTGTGGTATTTAGATAATGAGAGGATTCAATAGTTATAATTAGAGCTTTAGGGATAGTTATGAATGTTATGAGGAATCATAATACACCTTGTTTAGAATGGCACTTGCTATATCTCTAATTTCTTTTATCACGATTTGTAGCATTTTTTTTTACAGTAAATTCCATATCTTTCCTATGCTGTTTGTAAGAGATTCAGAACTGTCCGCCAGTCTGTCTGTGACAAATATAATTCAAAAAACGCTTTGAGCTAGAAAGATGACATTCGCTATATATTCTTCATACCAAATTTGAAGAATTCTAACAAATTTTGAGCAAAATTCGTTTAGAAGAAGTCTGTCTGTCTGATATTTCGAATATACGTTAGCACAATAGCTACAAAATGAAGGGAGTTAGATAAAATTTGGTACAGATATTTAACATCTATAGCATGCACGACTATTAAATTTTGAGCCAAATTGAACAAGAGGTTGACCATCTGTCGGTATGTTCTTTCATAACCAACGTGTACTTTGTAAATGAGGAAATTAAAAAAAGCGAAATCACTTAAATTTATCAAATTTGGTATGGTGTTTTGTAACTACTATTATAGTTCTGTGTCAAATTTTGATTTCTGACGGTTAGAAAAACGCGTATAAAATGCAAATCAGATTTTTGGATGCTATTAACCATATGACAGGAACGAGCCAAAAATATCCATCAATTATCATACGGTAAATTCTGTAAAAATGCTGAATTCCCTCCAAATACTATTATTTGGTAACTAATTTACGCCATTATCATGCAAATCGTCTTCTGGGATAACACCTTTAGCGGAGGTTTGGTTTGGTTTGGTTATATTAACGTCCCGTTTGAAGCAACACTAGGGCTATTTTGGGACGGACCTCTTAATTTTGAACCGTGGTCAGATGACGAGGACGACACATGAGCGTCCAAAAAGCTGAAGAAATTTAAAAATTTAATATTGGGAGCATATACTAAATGTACTACTCACACGAGAAATTTCGTTTTTGTGTGAAGGATGGACTCGGAGTAATTTGCATTTCATTAAGTTACATTGTGATGAGCAAGCGGCGTTCGAAGAGTGTCCCTCTAGAATGCTTGCTTATTTTTACTTGGAAGGAAGTTGTTGATTGCAAGTCATAAAAGGGAAAAAAATAAAGTTGATGTTTGTTTTTTCAGACTGCTGTTTTTGATTAAGATAACTCTTATATGATAATCAGGTTCTCTCAGAAACTAATCATATGCAACTAGAGTGAAAGAAAAAGTGTTTGCAGTTATGTTTTATTTGTCAGTTTAAACAAAAAAAAAAAAAAAAAAAAAAAAAAAAGGAAAGAAAAGAAAAGAAATTGAATTTAAGAGTAATTTCAAAGGAATAAGATATTTTTTTAATTCATACACGTATTACCTACAATGTATGAAATGCCGTCACTATAGATTGCTTCAATCTTTTTAGGCAAAATAGAAAGATAATTACTTTTCACAACGTTACACATCTCCCTAGAATACTGTACTACTTGGGCATTTTAGTTTATTTACATTAGTGTCCCTTTTTAAAACAACACCTGGGCTATTTTGGGAACAAGACCTCGTAATTTGAACCGTGGTCAGATGACCAGGACGACACCTCAGAAGACACTCCCTCTCCAAACTCCCACACCATACCAGTGGTAGAACGTTTGCCCCTGACGGATTTAATGCCCATCAGAGCCACCTACACAACGGTTCTTCGTCGGAATCGGGTCTCGAACCCCTCCAATTCCGACGCCGAGACCTTACCACCAGGCCACTGCGGCCCTACCGTTAGCGGAGAGTATACGATAAAATTTTGGAGAAACTACTCTCTCTCATTCCTTTACATTTCTGTTTTCGTTACAAAAATTTAATTCACCTCGATCTACCGAAATCGATTGTCGTTTGGCTCTGAAAACTGGGATGTAGGAGATGTAATATAATGTACTCTAAATTTCAAAATCTTAACCTCATGGGATACCTTTACATTTATTTTATCTTCTTCTTAAGGATAATGCATTGTAATTCATTTCAGCAACTAAAACAATACTGAATCTTATAATCCACCGAAATCTAGTGTTTCAATTTTTCACTAATTTCAGATTTTGCAATGTATTCATGAATTAGGAAATAACATGTAAATAACTTATTCGTAAGTGAAGGCATTTCTGCGAACAAAGACTTGTAAAGAATGATTTAGGACAGTAAATAAATGCTAACAACTTCTTTTTAATCCCTCTCATCAATAAAGCATTCAGGAAGCGTTCGCTGCCACTTTGACCCTAATACCTTTAAAACAAAGAAAAATAAACGATTTAATGAGTAAATTTATTGACTTTCAGAAATGCCTCACAATTGCTTTTACCGTCTTAACACCAAGGCTGTCAAAAAATATCCAGCATTTGTTTTAGAGGTTTTAACCTCTAACCTCTCCAAACCATACTGATTTGAAAGAACGGAAGAACAGACAGACAAACGCATCTAATTCAACCAGCGGATGCGTATTCCAACATTGCCTTAAAAATTACAGAAGAACTGTTCTGCAATCAATGGGTCAAACTTCGACTCTCTTCAGCAAGCGATTATCTTTTCAAAAATGTCATTTTCTTCACCATAGTGACCTCGATTCATATGCGAGCCCTAAAAAAATAAGAATAAAATAAATCCTTTTCTCCATTGTGAACCTGACGCCTTCTATGTAGTATGCCATTAAAGAATTAAAAAACAAGAATAAAGATAGTTTCCTCTGCAATGAAAGGTACTGGCAACATTTTATAATTGTAATTGCCAAGGTTTATTGAATTGGAACAGTTGTTGAAAAGGAAATTCGTGAAGATATTTTTTTAGTTCTTTATTTTTTTCCTTCGTTATTGACAAGCTGAATTTCTGCGAGAGGCATTTTATTTTCATTGCTAACCGAATTTTACTACCTGCCAATCATCGTATTGTTTGTTCCACTCTTCCAGAAGCTGTTGCCATTCTACAAAGGATTAAAAACGCGTGCGAGGAGATAATAATAAAAAAAAATGTATTACATTCAGTTGAATTGCTTGCTGATGACTGAAATTATCAGAAAGTTAATCAGAAGAAGGTATATTTTATTCCAAGTTGTTTTCTTTTTCAGAGACGTCCGTCAAATTTTTAGGTTTTCTTTTAGCTATGTTGTAATTTCGCCTTGATTTAAAGAAATGGAATATGAAAATAAAATTTGCTAGAGCTTGTGAGGCCATTCAGTTTTAGACACAGAGATAAATCTAATGAACATAAGTTGGATACATTTTTCTGGAACCTAAAATTAATTCCTGTATGTTTAATAATACTGACTGACAGATTGAAAAGTATGTAAAATAATAAAATTTGGGAGGATCTTTTCTTGAGTATTGTATCATATTCTTATAACTCATTTTTTTTGTACATGCTGTAATAATCTATGTACTGGGTGATTAAAAAAAAACAAACCTATATGAGACAGTAACAGTCCCGATATATGAGACAGTAACTATCATACCATTCGCACAAACGGAATAAAACTTTGGTTTAAGATATTTTGAGGCATGCTCAAGAATCAGATGGAAAACAACAGCTAAACTTAAACTGTTACGGTTACAGTAACACAATTTCAACATTTTCAAATGGCAACACCAACTTTTTTTTATTGAAATATATTCTCCAGAGCAAAGAAACAATATATAGTGTTGGAACTGTACCTGTAGGACGAAATTTACCAGCGGTACACAGACAAAGAAGAAAAGAGAACACAACCAATAATAGCAGAGAAGCAACAGAACACAAAACATTTTATTGTATTTCACAAATTTCCTATTTGACCGACTTTAACTACGATGACACTTTGCATGCGGTAGATATACAGGGAGTCTCAAAAACCTGGACCGCAGTTTTTAATCCTTGAATATTGATTATAGACATACAGTACACTCCCGATTATCCACGGAATTGGGTGGCGCGGCGGCCGCGGATAACAAAAATCGCGGATAATCCGAAAAAAGCTAAAAACGGGTATAGCAAAAGAGAAAACAGTCATTCCAACTTTGAAAAATCGTTTTATGTACTATAAAACGTAAAATAAACAGCAGGAAATGTTTAACGAACGCTTAATATTTTAGTATATCACTTAAAACTAACCTAAAATGCATTTTGTTAATGAAAACAGAAAAGTGCTTTGTACTTACGAGAGGCGTCAAGGATATACAGAAAAATTAATACATATGTACTGTTTTAATACTTTAATGTATTATGTAATAATTACAAAAGCATAACTGTAAAACTGTACCTTTTTGAAGAAATCAGTCAAAAAAACAAAACAAAAAAACTTTGTGCGGTAGGCGCGGATAACCCGCCCGCGGATAATCGGGAGTCTACTGTATATTGTAAATTACAAAGTTGTGTAAAAAAAAGGTGCAAAATGTTAAGAAATAGATTAAAATTTTCAGGGGATTAAACTTCAAAAAATGCAAAATTTATATTTTTATACGGATCCCGTACAAAAAAATTCCCAAAGAGTAAAATGTGCCCCATCCTCTCTCTAATAAGGTCATGTACAAAATTTCAGCAATTTATCACAAAAAGTCTCAAAGATATGAAACTACATAAATGCTGACTTAAACCACTTTTCGATACCTGGATATCAGTTCGCAAAGAGGAAAAATCATGTTGGAAGTTCGTGTTTTAGGGGTCGGGCACAAATTAACAAAGAAAGTAATGATTGAATAAATAAATAATAATTTTGCTATTTATTGGTTCAAAAGTATTAAAAATTTGTAGAAATAATAACTTAAAGGAAAGAATTACATAAGGAACATAAGGAAATATTACATAAGTTTTTTTACAAGTTCATTGAATGTGCTAATTTTGTTATATTCTGTAATTCATGATATAAAATTTTAAAGTATTTTTCAGGAAGCATAGATTTTAAAATTTGTATTTAAAACTAAAGCTATGAAGCATATTTAATTTCCTTATGGTGCATTCCTGCGTCGCGTTATCTGCACAGAAGCTGTAAACATTTGCATTTTAATGTGTGATTGACCCTTCACCAACTTTGTTTTAAGATAACTTTGAGAGTTTTCATGATAAAATTCTGAAATGTTGTACATGACCTTATTAGAGGATGGGCCACATTTTACTCACTGGGAATTTTTTTGTACGGGGTTCTTATAAAAATTTAAATTTTGCATTTTTTAATATCCCTGAAAATTTTTATCGATTTCATAAAATGTTGCACCTTTTTTTTACGCAACTTTGTAATTTACAGTCTATGTCTGTGATCATTATTTAAGGAATAAAAGCCGTGGTCAGGGTTTTTGTGACTCCCTGTATATATATATATATATATATATATATATATATATATATATATATATATATATATATATATATATATATATATATATATATATATATATATATATATATATATATATATATATATATATATATATATATATATATATATATATATATATTCCATAAAATTGTTTAAAGCTAATAGGTGGAAAAAAAAATCGATGCCAACAATTAGGACTAAGAAGCTGGTCGCCAAAAGTTCTAAGTTTGGTAATAAAATGGCATTCATTTTTACTTTCTCGCTTACGTAGTATAAAGAAAAAAATTATAGCCGTTAAAAAATTCGAACTTGAGATTTGGAATTTCAATTGGAAGAGTAAAACATGTCTAAAACACAAATTCTCTATTTGTTGCGTTCAATTAACCGCATGCCAGGAATTATTCTCCAAAAAGAAATCTCCCAAGATGGCACGAAAGATTCAGTAAACATGCTAAATTCACGACAAAAGTAATATTTCGTAACTACTGCAGGACAATACCTTACAAGGCAGACTTAAATATCTCATACTTATCTGAGTATCTCATACTTAAATATCTCATACTTATCTGAGTATCTCATACTTAAATATCTCATACTTAAATATCTCATACTTATCTGAGTATCTCATACTTAAATATCTCATACTTATCTGAGTATCACATACTTAAATATCTCATACTTATCTGAGTATCTCATACTTAAATATCTCATACTTATCTGAGTATCTCATACTTAAATATCTCATACTTATCTGAGTATCTCATACTTAAATATCTCATACTTATCTGAGTATCTCATACTTAAATATCTCATACTTAAATATCTCATACTTATCTGAGTATCTCATACTTAAATATCTCATACTTATCTGAGTATCTCATACTTAAATATCTCATACTTATCTGAGTATCTCATACTTAAATATCTCATACTTATCTGAATATCTCATACTTAAATATCTCATACTTATCTGAGTATCTCATACTTATCTGAGTATCTCATACTTAAATATCTCATATTTATCTGAGTATCTCATACTTAAATATCTCATACTTATCTGAGTATCTCATACTTAAATATCTCATACTTATCTGAGTATCTCATACTTAAATATCTCATACTTATCTGAGTATCTCATACTTAAATATCTCATACTTATCTGAGTATCTCATACTTAAATATCTCATACTTATCTGAGTATCTCATACTTAAATATCTCATACTTATCTGAGTATCTCATACTTATCTGAGTATCTCATACTTAAATATCTCATACTTATCTGAGTATCTCATACTTAAATATCTCATACTTATCTGAGTATCTCATACTTAAATATCTCATACATATCTGAGTATCTCATACTTAAATATCTCATACATATCTGAGTATCTCATACTTAAATATCTCATACTTATCTGAGTATCTCATACTTAAATATCTCATACTTATCTGAGTATCTCATACTTAAATATCTCATACTTATCTGAGTATCTCATACTTAAATATCTCATACTTATCTGAGTATCTCATACTTAAATATCTCATACTTATCTGAGTATCTCATACTTAAATATCTCATACTTATCTGAGTATCTCATACTTAAATATCTCATACTTATCTGAGTATCTCATACTTAAATATCTCATACTTATCTGAGTATCTCATACTTAAATATCTCATACTTATCTGAGTATCTCATACTTAAATATCTCATACTTATCTGAGTATCTCATACTTAAATATCTCATACTTATCTGAGTATCTCATACTTAAATATCTCATACTTATCTGAGTATCTCATACTTAAATATCTCATACTTATCTGAGTATCTCATACTTAAATATCTCATACTTATCTGAGTATCTCATACTTAAATATCTCATACTTATCTGAGTATCTCATACTTAAATATCTCATACTTATCTGAGTATCTCATACTTAAATATCTCATACTTATCTGAGTATCTCATACTTAAATATCTCATACTTATCTGAGTATCTCATACTTAAATATCTCATACTTAAATATCTCATACTTATCTGAGTATCTCATACTTAAATATCTCATACTTATCTGAGTATCTCATACTTAAATATCTCATACTTATCTGAGTATCTCATACTTAAATATCTCATACATATCTGAGTATCTCATACTTAAATATCTCATACATATCTGTGTATCTCATACTTAAATATCTCATACTTATCTGAGTATCTCATACTTAAATATCTCATACATATCTGAGTATCTCATACTTAAATATCTCATACTTATCTGAGTATCTCATACTTAAATATCTCATACTTATCTGAGTATCTCATACTTAAATATCTCATACTTATCTGAGTATCTCATACTTAATTATCTCATACTTATCTGAGTATCTCATACTTAAATATCTCATACTTATCTGAGTATCTCATACTTAAATATCTCATACTTATCTGAGTATCTCATACTTAAATATCTCATACTTATCTGAGTATCTCATACTTAAATATCTCATACTTATCTGAGTATCTCATACTTAAATATCTCATACTTATCTGAGTATCTCATACTTAAATATCTCATACTTATCTGAGTATCTCATACTTAAATATCTCATACTTATCTGAGTATCTCATACTTAAATATCTCATACTTATCTGAGTATCTCATACTTAAATATCTCATACTTATCTGAGTATCTCATACTTAAATATCTCATACTTATCTGAGTATCTCATACTTAAATATCTCATACTTATCTGAGTATCTCATACTTAAATATCTCATACTTATCTGAGTATCTCATACTTAAATATCTCATACTTATCTGAGTATCTCATACTTAAATATCTCATACTTATCTGAGTATCTCATACTTAAATATCTCATACTTATCTGAGTATCTCATACTTAAATATCTCATACTTATCTGAGTATCTCATACTTAAATATCTCATACATATCTGAGTATCTCATACTTAAATATCTCATACATATCTGAGTATCTCATACTTAAATATCTCATACTTATCTGAGTATCTCATACTTAAATATCTCATACATATCTGAGTATCTCATACTTAAATATCTCATACTTATCTGAGTATCTCATACTTAAATATCTCATACTTATCTGAGTATCTCATACTTAAATATCTCATACTTATCTGAGTATCTCATACTTAAATATCTCATACTTATCTGAGTATCTCATACTTAAATATCTCATACTTATCTGAGTATCTCATACTTAAATATCTCATACTTCTCTGAGTATCTCATACTTAAATATCTCATACTTATCTGAGTATCTCATACTTAAATATCTCATACTTATCTGAGTATCTCATACTTAAATATCTCATACTTATCTGAGTATCTCATACTTAAATATCTCATACTTATCTGAGTATCTCATACTTAAATATCTCATACTTATCTGAGTATCTCATACTTATCTGAGTATCTCATACTTAAATATCTCATACTTATCTGAGTATCTCATACTTAAATATCTCATACTTATCTGAGTATCTCATACTTAAATATCTCATACTTATCTGAGTATCTCATACTTAAATATCTCATACTTATCTGAGTATCTCATACTTAAATATCTCATACTTATCTGAGTATCTCATACTTAAATATCTCATACTTATCTGAGTATCTCATACTTAAATATCTCATACTTATCTGAGTATCTCATACTTAAATATCTCATACTTATCTGAGTATCTCATACTTAAATATCTCATACTTATCTGAGTATCTCATACTTAAATATCTCATACTTATCTGAGTATCTCATACTTAAATATCTCATACTTATCTGAGTATCTCATACTTAAATATATCATACTTATCTGAGTATCTCATACTTAAATATCTCATACTTATCTGAGTATCTCATACTTAAATATCTCATACTTATCTGAGTATCTCATACTTAAATATCTCATACTTATCTGAGTATCTCATACTTAAATATCTCATACTTATCTGAGTATCTCATACTTAAATATCTCATACTTATCTGAGTATCTCATACTTAAATATCTCATACTTATCTGAGTATCTCATACTTAAATATATCATACATATCTGAGACTTAAATATCTCATATTTGGTAGGGCATTTTGTGATTACAAATGTCGTTTTGTCTCAAATTTTGGTTTCAACCGATTGGAAAAGCACGTCTGGAACACAAATTCTGTATTTGCATACCATTAATGTCAAAAATCAATCTCAAAATAAATAAATAAAAAAACCTCAAAGAAAAGCACTATAGATTCAGTAAAAATGCTAAATTCACGACAAAAGTAATATTTCGGAAGTACTACACGACAATGCCATGGAAGGCATTCTCTGAGACTTAAATATCTTATATTTGGTAGGGCATTTCGTGATTTCAAATGTCGTTTTGTATCAAATTTTTGTTTCAATCGATTGGAAAAGCACGCTTGGAATACAAATTCTCTATTTGCATACCATTAATGCCAGAAATTAATCTAAAAAAATAAAAAAAATCTCCAAGAATGGCACTATAAATTCAGTAAAAATGCTAAATTCACGACAAAACTAATCCTTCGTAACTACTGTACGCCAGTGACGGGCAAGGCATTCTATGGGATAATGCCTTTATTTGAGAATATGCGAGAAAGCTTTGGCGAGACCACTTCCGCTGGTTTTAAGTAGAATAATGCTAAATATGCAATTGCGGCCTTAAAAAATGCTACATTTTTGTGTAGGGTCAGACAGTGTTTATACTTCTTTTGTTAACTCTTCATGCAAACATCGATCTTTATCATGTAATTAAATGTGATTTTGGACTTACCACTTCTAGAGCAACGTTTATTTTCGTTAATGAGATTTTTAATAGATTAACTCACTTATCAATTCATCATCTAATGCTGTTTGCCCATGGCGACAGTCACTCGTAAGATCTTAAATCTGAACTTGTCAGAAGCGATTAAAGTTTGAAGATATTCATCCACATTTAGTATTCAAACTAGAGACTGATATATTTATGGAATATATTAATCTGGGTATATTCCACATTATCCAGATTAATGATGATAAGAGTGGATTATTTATGAAAATCACTTTATGTTATCAGCCAAATTATCTCTTAATGGCCACGCAGGCGTCTTTATTATTTGTAATAATTAGAGTCTCATGTTACCGGACAGAAAAAGGATTGCTTAGAATAATGTCTGTCCATCCTGGATTGGAAATTCCAGTGGATACTTAATACTTGTGCGTGAGTTCATCTATTTTATCTCTGTAAATAATAAATGGAAATTTGTGAGTCTGTTGACTCTCTCAAGGTCACAAAGCTCTATTTGAAGCAAATAAATTTGACATAATTATATTTTGAAGAGTGGGAACAATTATCTTCAAATTTCAATTCATTAAAATTAAAACGAGATTTTGCGTTTTTCCTCAATAATTTTCAAAATTATCATTGCTTAAAAATGATTTTTTGCTATTATTGAAAGGCTAAGGAAGAAACATTCTGATAACTATCTGCGTTTTTTACATGAGAAATTAGAAAGTGAAACAACATTGCCTTAAAAGATAATGTGCAATTTGAAATAGATTACACAAGTGCTTGACATTTATTCTGGCAATATGATATCATGGGATTCGAATGCATTAGAAATTTCATGTATACAATTAATGTTGTTGTTGTTTCTTATGGCATTTGCCATGGACAAGCCCGCTGTTACGAAGACAGCGATTTAAGCCGGTGGGGGAGCGTCTCTTGTTTTTATAGTAGCGCCAACTAGGTCCAAGAGTACAACTTTGCGACTCACGCATCACTCCTTCCCCTTTTCACAAGAGGACACATTCACACATCTCACAGATAGAACAACGGAAGAAAAACCATTTCCAAACCGGGACTCGAACCCGCGCTACCTCTATGCCAGGACGCCGGCATACAATAAATAGAAAATAATAAAGATATTAAAATAACGCAGCTTTAATACATGCCACAATTTGATATTTGTAAATATTGTATCGAAACTTATCTTCGAGTGTGAAACTATGATTGAATACGCAGCGTGTTAAACCGCATTCCGACAATTTGTAAGTAAACTGGACAGACATCAAAGAACCCCAGAAAACCGCAAAAGGGCGGCAAGAGGGGAAAGTGTGCCCAGTCTGCAGACCCACAGGTCGTTGGAACGCGGTTTTAAACTTCCAGGGTTCAGTCGGAAACGACAGAATGTCAAATAGAATCTGCCTGCAGTTAAAATTCGGAAATGTTTATTTCTATGATGTTCTCTTTCGTTTCTTTCTATTAGTTAGGACCAATTTGAATTTTGACTACAAAGCGTTCAGTGGACGGAGCTTGCTAGGTATCTTTCCGCGTTTGAAGACGGTTTGGAGGAGGGTCGTCCTTTCTTGGTGACTGACGGTGCTCTCCTAGACCCTTGTGTGGGATTGTTTGTCTCTGAATAAGTTTTCAAAAAGTTTCACTAAAGCCCTGAATGCTTAGGCAGGGCAGGGTAATTCTTTGTTGTTGTCCCTCTTTATGAAAAATGCTACTTAAAGCCGATTGATTTTCAGCTCTTCCCTGGATTGAAGAACTGGCTGATGCCAAAATGATAATTCTAGACGAATGAAAAGCTTGAAAGGAACATGTTGTTCCTTTCAAAGATATATGACGTCACATTACTAATGTCAACGTTTTTCAAAAAAAAAGGTAGGAAATTTGATCAACCGATATCTGAAATTCTTGAATCTTTATTTCGATTACATCGAAAAGTAACATGTTTGTACATAAGACGTACATAAGTAAATTCAATTTGCTCTCTACTCATGTTACTCATGTTTTTTTTTTTTAAATCTTCCACCGTCAAAAGCAATCGGCCCTTGTAAATATGAAGTACATATTTGTTTTTGTCTAGCAATGCTAAAGAATATAGAAAAGCTATTAGCTATTGAAGTCTCCTCTACCTTATTTTAGATTTAGTATTATCGTTATAAAAATCTTTTATGTTATATTCTTTGTCTCCTTTATTCTGTAAAAAATAGTAAATTTGGTGTTCTTTTTGTGAGAAAAAATTTAAATACTTCTATATGCAATGCCATTTTAATTCTATATATTTCATTTCTGCAGAAACTATTGCAATACTCAAATGAAAATTTTAAAAATTTCCAGCTGTTTTAAAAAATATTTTATACTGTCTACATATCTACATACCACGGAAAACAAGTAAACCAATTTAAAAATATTTTGATAAATTGCCCCGCGTTCGTCTAAACATTTTTCACAAATTGCGAACGTAGTAAATATGTAAATTGTTCTAAGTCCTCAAAAAGCATTTAGATTTGGAATCAAATTACTCCAACCCTCCTGCCACCCCCACTTTTGGGAGGCATTTTCACAGGCATTGTTTAGTATTGTGCCTCTGAATAAAATGCTACCCCATTGCGTGTGGTATTTTGAATCTTTTTATTTCCTCTCTCCTACCCTTTTAAGAATCGTCTGACAAAAAAAAAAAAAAAAAAAACGGAAAAAAAACACCGACTGAAACGCAAGCTAGAAATTTATAAATTACAGGTTGCCTAGTTCTTTTGTCTCGGTTTCTTCTGTTTCTCATTACCTACAAATTTACTCACAGAAATTCTGTGAAAACTCTAAATTCTTTCCAATTACGAAAGAAAATATGAAATGTTTGCGAAAAAATAGGCCTGTAACGTGCTAAAATTTCTTTAATCTTGTTATGCACGCGAAATGCTGATTATTTTAAAGCATTTTCGGCTGGAATATTAATAATTAAAAACATTTTCTTATACCGAAACACTATAAATATCCTTTGCTTTTTAGCATTTCAAAATCTGATGTTATATTAGCCTTGTTTGGTTTCGCAATTCACAGAAAACAAAGTAAAGGTCCAAATAAATCATATAATAATGCAAAGTTCAACATTTGCATTTCGTATTATTGTATATAAAATAATTTACATTATTTTGGAAAATTCTTAGAATTATTCTAAACGCGTAAGTTTTGTTTTTTCAAACCGTATTTTGAGTTTGTTTCCTTGTCATTAATTCAATTACGCTGAAAATTTTTTGGGAATTTCTGCAAATTTCAAATTTAAATGGCAGAAAAAAAAAAAAAAAAAAAAAAACCTAAGATTTTTTTTCTTTTTTGAAGTTTTTCCAGTGTTGCCATTCACTGCAAAGACAACATTGTTTCCAGTTTCAAAATGGTTCAAAACACTTTACAGGGTAGATCGTGGAATTTAGAGCGCTACCAAACTTCTATATATGTAGTTATTTCTTGTATGATTGGTGCTCTCAAAGAAAATGTAGTATTTTAAATTTAAATTATATTTTTTAATAAAAAAAGTAGCAGAAATAGTTTTTCCTAAACTTTGTCGCATACATTCCAATTAATGTCTTACCCCCCCCCCCTTCCCATATAAAATTCTGCATTCATGCAAGGCCACGATTGTCTTGGATGCTATTGGGCAGAGATAATAACGAAATAAAGCTCTTTGGCATGGATGTAGCCTTTATGTTGAATATATCGTACGGATATGTATTTTGGATGTCTTTCTTCCGACCTATTGAAACCAAAATTTGACACAAAACTGCAATTGTAATGATAAGATCGCATATAGAATTTCATTGACTTGAGTCTTGACTTCATTGTGTTTTGACTTCATGTGTTTATGAGTCACTGCGTCTAAATGCGCGCGAAATAACAGATTGATAGATTTTCAATACTTTGGCAGATTTGGTTCAAAATTAGATAAGAATCTGCATTTCAGCTACTAAATCTATTTACCAAATTTTATCTATATAATTCTTTATGTTTCGTAATTATCTTTTCCACTTTCATTTAAAAAATCAGCCGGACAATCCTTTTCCAGAATAGAGTTCATTTAAAATTCGGTAAAAATCTACACATTTTTAACGAATACACATATTTCGTTAATGAGAGCATTTTTGAATTGTCTTGCTCATAGACTAACCAACAGACAGTCTTAATGCCAATAATATGCTTTTCGAATTCAGGATTGATTTACACGTGGATATTCGGCAACATTCCGTGTTCGAATTTCTTGACAATTACGATACTTTCTCTATTGTTGTTTTGACTTATGGCACTTTACAAGCCCTCTGACAGTTATCTGTCAGCGATTTAAGCCGCTTGAGAGTCTCTTGTTTCTTCAGAAGCGCCACCTAGTGCCAGGAGTAGCTACTTCATGAGTCACATTCGCTTCCAGAACGCCTTTTTACCGGGGGGGGGCACATTCACACACCTCACAGATAGAGCACAGAAGAACAACCATGCCCGAACCGGGACTCGAACCCGGGACGCCCAGGTTATAGGGAAGACGCGCTACCACTATGCACTTTATCTATACTTCATGTAAGAGAAATTAATTGTTCGAAATACCAACATTTTACCTTAAGAACATCACTAAACATATATTTCAATATTGGCAGAAAATTCGTTATATATATATATATATATATATATATATATATATATATATATATATATATATATATATATATATATATATATATATATATATATATATATATATTAAAAAAAAAGCTTTTCGGTGAAATCCATGTTGTTCTAAGGAAATAATGTTTTTTAATAAATTTTTAAGCATATTATACAACAATACTTTCCATTGCTTTAATTATTGCTTTATACACAACATTGCAAAAGAATTATATATTATTTTCAAGTGCATTGTTCTGTTTAGTTTTAATTCAATTATATCAACGTTCCATCTGAAAGCAACTCCAGGGCTATTTTGGGACGATAATTTTGTAATTTTGAACCATGACGGGGACGACAGCTAAGCTGGCAAACCCTCTCTCATCTTCTGCATCACACCAATAGGAGGGCGTTTGATTTTTCAGATTATGTTAAGTTTGGTACAAGATTTTGTTTCTACAATTGTAGTTTTATTTCAAATCTTTGTTCCAAACGATTGAGAAAAACGTGTCTAAAGCACGAATTCGATTTTCAAATACTATTAACCACATGCAGTGGATTAATCACCAGAAAACTCGCGAAGAATGACGCGACAGATTCTGTAAAAATGTTAAATTCATGCGAAACGTTTTTATTTCTTAACTATTGTACGCCAATGCCAGGTTAGGCGTTCTCTGCCGTGACAAGATTATTAGAGAGTTCATGGGAGACCACTTCCGCTGATTTTTTTAATGGAAAAATGTTCAATATTTGGATATAAAATTATATATACAAGTAAAAATATAAAAATGCCAACAAAATAACTATAAAAAATAGTTATATAGAAAATGGTGTGCCCAGTGTGAAGTGCGCGCGCACACACACACACTCGCGTGCGCACACACACACACACACACACACACACACACACACACACACACACACACACACACTTTTATTATGAGTAGTGATATAATTTCGTTATGGAGGAAGCAACCGAGATTTAGAAGTTGTGAATCTGGCCTTACAGATAACCTAGAGGAGATTTCAACACGATTCATATGACACTCGAGTGTTTTTTTTATTAGCCGAATTAAGAGCTACATTTCCCGTTTTCTTCCAACTCACGACGTGTTCGACAAGAAAGGCGAAGACAGAGAGTGCATGCATTCCTTCGCTGAGAGTGCCGCAAAAATCTGCATAATTGAACCACTTTCTCTTTATATTTATTTTCATGCTTTTTCGAACAGAATTCTGAGAATCCTCTACCAGCAAAAATGAGAGAAAGAGAGAATTTTGAATTATGAGTAGGTCGCCAGAAAAGAAATTTTGTTCTTTTTCACCCCCCCCCCTCCTTTTTTTTTAAAGCAAGTAAGTAAGCAAACGGGTATCAAAAATAAAGAAAGAAGTGTTGAAGAAACATTCTTTATGGCGCGAGCAATATTTCATTTCTTCTTAGAGGAAATTTTTCCTCCGTAGGTACTTTTGTTAAAATTGGATTTCCTCGCTTCAGCTTGGTCCGCATTAGACTTATGCTTTGTATTCTAGATTGGATTATTTCTGCAATTTGAAACGTAAGCCGAGGACAGATTTGTCTTCCGCCTTTTTTTTTTTCTTCCTTTCTTTTTGTTTATGTCTGCGCATAAATTTTCACACGAGAAATTTCGTTTTTGTGTGAAGGATAGACTCGGAGTAATTTGCATTTCATTAAGTTACACTGTGATGAGCAAGCGGCTTTCGAAGAGTGTCCCTCTAGAATGCTTGCTTATTTTTACTTGGAAGGAAGTTGTTGATTGCAAGTCATAAAAGGGAAAAAAATAAAGTTGATGTTTGTTTTTTCAGACTGCTGTTTTTGATTAAGATAACTCTTATATGATAATCAGGTTCTCTCAGAAACTAGTCATATGCAACTAGAGTAAAAGAAAAAGTGTTTGTATTTATGTTTTATTTGTCAGTTTAAACGAAAAAAAAAAAAAAAAAGAAGAAAATAAATTGAATTTAAAAGTAATTTCAAAGGAATAAGATATTTTTTAATTCATACACGTATTACCCACAATGTATGAAATGCCGTCACTCTATAGATTGCTTCAATTTTTTTAGGCAAAATAGAAAGATAATTACTTTTCACAACGTTACATATCTCCCTAGAATACTGTATACAATACTAGAGCATTTTTATTTAGATACATCAATGCCCCATTTTAAAGCAACACCAGGACAAGACCTCGTAATTTGAACCGCTGTCAGATAACGAGGGCGACACCTCAGATGACACTCCCTCTCCAAACTCCCACACCATACTAGCGGGAGAACGTTTGCACCCAACGGATTTAACACCTATCAGAGCCATGTACATTCTCTGATACGTTTCTTCGGCGGAATCGGGTCTCGAACCCGAAACCTCTGGTATTGAAGCCGAGACATTACCACTAGGCCATCACGGCCTGCAAACATTATAAGAAAAATGTAACTTTGAATAAGTGTCAATTAATTTAAGCCGAGACCTTACCACCAGACCACCGCAGCCCTGATCGTTTTTAAAAAAGAAATTCTATTTATTAAAATTATGAGAAGAAGCTTATGATGAGTCTTATTTTAAACGTTCGCATTTTACAAAAATACAAATGCTACAGAGAAAAGAAAATTGGATTAAAATTAATTTTAATGGGCTAAAAGATTTTTAATTCATATATATTTTACCGATAATATATGAAAATCCAATATTTTATACTACTTAATTATTTTTAAGGAAAGTATGAAATTCGAGAATTATTTGAATCTGCTATACTCAGAAGTTTCTATATTTTTGCACATTACGGACCACCTTTAAGAAACCGAATCTACAATGACCCATTTCAACCTTAATGCGTTGATTTTTTTTTCGGTGACCACAATACATTCATTCATATTATCTATCCTATATAATTAACATTAACTTTTAGAAATATAATAAAAAAAGAGACAAATCAAACCTAATATATTATGGATACGATATTTCGGACTAGAGTTTCGATTTTTATTCAGTTTTCACTTCCTCTTACAAGTTATATATAAAAAGAAAATATTGTAATTGTCAAAAAATGCGAACTTAAAATTTTATATTTCTACATTACAGACATCCCCAATTTCGAAACGGGTCGCTGTGGGCTGGTGGTAAAGTCTTGGCATCGGAGCTGAAGGGCTTTGAGTTCGAGACCCGAAATCGCAGAAGATAGGTCGTGTAAGCGGGTATGGTGCACGCTAAATACGTTGGGGGCCAAAAGTCTGACCTCTGATGTGGTGTGGAGGGATGATGCCAGCTCAGATGTCGCCCTCGTCATATGACCGTGGTTCAAAATTATGATGTCCATCCCAAAATAATCCTAGTGTTGCTCTAAAAACGAGACGTTAATATAACTAAGCTAAACCCCAGGTTCGATAAACGCATATTTTGCAATTATGTCTGTCTGTGAACTCGTTAACTAAAAATACTTTAAACTACACGAATGAAATTTGTTATATAAATTTTAAAATAAAATTGTTACTTTTTATCAAATTTTAAATAAAATCCATTCAAAGGATATATGTCTGTCCTGCTATTTGCATCTCCGCATTTCATGAGCCCGAAAAATACATTTTTAGAATTATTGTCTGTCTGTCCGTGAATACGATAACTCATAAACACTTTGAATTGGAAGGATGCAGTTTAATATGGTCCTTGTACCTATATTTCTATGA
Organism: Argiope bruennichi; assembly: GCF_947563725.1. Classification (NCBI taxonomy): domain Eukaryota; kingdom Metazoa; phylum Arthropoda; class Arachnida; order Araneae; family Araneidae; genus Argiope; species Argiope bruennichi. The sequence goes on along the minus strand of NC_079157.1, from coordinate 22,269,913 downwards.
AATTTTTAACGATATCGATTCAGAAGACGATTATTTACCTGTCTATCCAAGTATAATTGAACGCGATAAATAAAAAACGAAAAATTACGATGATGGATAAATTTTTATACACAGATTTCATAGATATATATTCAATTTGGAACCAATATTAAATTTGGTCCAGCAATTGATAGTCCGTTGGTTTATTCTTTCAAAAACGCGTATGCGCAATATTTAAAAAAAAAAAAAAAAAAACTGAAATGACATAAAAATGTGAAATTTTTTATGTGATTTTGTGACTTTAATAATTAATCTATGCCAAATTTAGTCTTCAATCGCTTAAAAAAAGCATCCAAAATGCATAACTAGTTTTCTAACATATGTATTTTAACAGTATTCTAGCACCCTCCCCCCAAAAAAAAAAATATCTAAAGATCGCATGCTATCAGACTCTTTCGTATCTACTGTTCGCCAATAGCATACGGTGAGCAATACACAAGTATACTTTTTAGACAAAATTCGAGACAATTTCAGGAAGATCATTCCCACCGGTTTAGTTACATGCCCACATGCGTATGGACATTCAAGGAACTTCACTTTTTCTGGATATTCAATATCATCAGAATATCAATGTGGACATTCAATGTCCACATGCATTCCTTCAACGAATTTCATCCAAAAATTTGAAGAAATTTAAAAATTTGATATTGGGAGCATATACTAAATCTCAGCCCCCCACCCCCCCACACGCGCGCAGCCAGTTCAAAGTGTTTTTGAGATTTTAGTTCAAAGCCAGACAGACTGACATAATCTCAAAAATGAGTTCTTCAGATTCAGGAAGATATAAGACGTGAAGATTCGTTAACCCTTTCAATACCGTTACCGTATTCATTACCCCCCCTTTTTTTTTTCTCCAAAATTAAGATAATTTAGGGCTTTAATGTTTCAAATAAAGTATAAATAGCTTTTATTCTGCTAAGATAAAAACAAAAATTAATTATAGGTGCAATTTTGGTGATGGGACGTATGTGTCTCAGTGGTTTTTTTAAACGGGACATGTGTCCCATTGGGGTTGAGATGACCATATAAAATATAGTGGATACGAGAAAAAAATTGCACTAACTTATGAATGTAATCACAGAAAACAATTGGGACATGCACTTCAATAAATTCCCCTCTTACATATCCCTTTGGGTGATTTAAAATATCAGTGGGACATATATATCCTGGTGGGGCCCAAAAGATAAAATTCTCAATGCCTAACTTTTTACAATTACGAACCTTTCTTCTGGAATACTTCATATGCAAGATTTAAAAATCACCGGATTTATATCATTTTTAAAATTCTGAATTTATAAGCATAATTTTTTTAAAAAAATAAGCAAATAAAAGTAATAACATGATTACTACATTTTGTGAATATGAAATCTTTTCTAACGTGTCATGTTCAACTCTTTATTCATGTGACAAAGGTCGACTTTAAAGAGGTTAATCCCATAAACACTTCAGTCTTAACCTCACAATTACCTCCACACACAATAAAGAACTGAATCTCTTCTCTTTTTATGTGGTGAAAAGCAAAGGCCTACCAGACTCTTATTGCCAAACATCCTGTTGCTTCGACGATGTCCGGTCTAATCGAAAACGAAATGTCTTCATCCTGTCCAGTCACGCAAACGTGACAACGAGAGTCCCCGAGTCCACCTCCAGTGGACAGATCCCGGTGATGGCCTAATGACCCGTTGGTGACAACCTGCCACCAGCAGGACCGGCCGTCAACTTCTGGGCAATTCCATTGAAGAGGACGGGCTCACGCTTCGAATATTGGATCGGAAATGTTGCGTAAATCTTGGCCTTCCCCACACAATGACATTCTGCTGACAAACGGTGGCTATTATTGCTGGTAGCCTTCAACCCTGTCTATTGTCTTATGAAAGAATCATGGTGGTATAGGGTTAAATGCTGCAGTATTATTTTTACAAAACTGCGGTTTTAATTTTCTTTTCATTTACAGTGCTGGGTTATTAAATAGGCAATTATCTAGGTGCCTTTAACTTCGAATGGCCTGGACCTACGATTTTTTTCTGCAATTATTTATTTAATTTTGTGCTTTCATTGAATTATAAAATCTGACAATAGAAGTAGCATCTGTAACTAATCATTATTTGCAAGTTTTGCATTATGTTATTTTATATTTATAGATAAAAAAATGGAGCATTATAATTTCAAGCCAGTGCGAGTGGTCTCCTTAAAGTTTTCTCGCGTATTCTATTAAATTTGTCGTATCAGAGAATGCCTTACATGGCACTGGCGTACCGCAGTTAGGAAATATTATCTTTTGGCGTGACTTTAACATCTTTATTGAATATACCAAAAAAATGATACTGGCGAGTAATTTGGCGATTAATCCATGGCATGCAGTTAATAGTATTCAAAAATCGAATATGTGTTTCAGACACGTTTTTCTCAACCGATTGCAGCGAAAATTTGGCGTGACTTTAACATTTTTATTGAATATACCAAAAAAAAAAAAAAAATGTGATACTTGGCGAGTTATTTGGCGATTAATCTATGGCACGCAGTTAATAGTATTCAAAAATCGAATATGTGTTTCAGACACGTTTTTCTCAAGCGATTGCAGCAAAAATTTGACACAAAACTGACACTTGTAGTCACAGATTTCCATATCAAATTTGACATATTCAAGTCAGGCTTTTTTTTTTTAATAATTAGGTTTACATGTTTCTGAAAGTACAGACTGGCAGACGCTCAACCCGTAGTTGGATTTGATCCAAATTTGAGAGATATCTATACTATAGATGTTAGATTTATAGTAGTTATTGAACGAATCTTATCTATCTAGCTCTGTTCGTTTTATAATTATCATGTGAACTTATATACGAACAGCCGGACAGAAAGACTTCCTTAGAACAGAATTTACACAAAATTTGATTGAAATCTACCAATTTGGTGTAAAGACGTTATACCAAATTCCAACCATCTAGCTGAAAACACTTTGGAGTTACTTTGTCACAGACAGACAGACGGACATTTTCATTTTTTTTTTTTTTAAATATTCAGGGTGGTCTAAAATTAGGAAATTCCACAAAATCACGAATTCGAATTTTTTTGACGAATACGATACTGCCTCTATGTTATGTATATTAGAAAGCAAGCATGTACAATTCTTTTATTAATTTATATTTAGATTGCGCCAAAAAACGTTTTGTCACCATTTTTTTAAATGTTTGAATTGCAACTATAAAGGTGTTATTTTTATACGAGATGCACTGAAACCAATCTATTAGCAAGTGATCTGCAACAAAGTGTTTTGTTATTTCAACTTGTCAAAATCTCAACTAATTATTTAAAAATTGAATTAAAATAAATAAAAATAAAATAAATATTTGATTTTGAAAGACTGAAAGGGGGAAAGAGTCCCAAGATATGACATAACTCCTAAAATACAAGACTTGCAAGACTTGTGAAATATAAAAAGTGCAAGATTTATGATGAATTCTCACAAAATTATGAAGCAATTTATTTTAAAATAAATAGTATTAAAACTTAAATATAATGCAAATAAGTTTGTTTTTGAATTATAGAGAATTACCGACTAATACTGTCTCATTAAAATATTAAGATTAAAGGAATTTTTAAGAAGTAGCAAAATATTATATTTATTGGGAAAATAAATCTATGGTATGAGAACTTTAAACAACAGAAACAGAATGAGAATAATAAGTTTTTTGAACTTTCATTCAGTTATAAACAAAACCTCAAATTCTCATAAGACTTCTTAGATAGATATTTTATAATCACTTCCTTTTGTCTTTTTCATCAATATCTCGTCTAATAAAGGAAGTTTTTGATCTTATAATGAAGCCATTTTTCTTCTTTGTTAAGGCTGTAATAAATTCGTCTTTTCTATCTTAGGTTTTATTTACAAAATATTTGAAAATTAACCGGAAGTTTATTTTTTTATATGAAAACTATTGACTGTTAATAGGCTCAAAGACCTTTCCCAGATGAGGGAAAGACATTAAAATTACTATTCAAACCGATTTTAAAAAGTTTAGACTTTGATATGACTTAAAATGGAAGCGCATCAGCATTTAGTATCGATAAAATGAAATAAATAAGACTTCCCTAATTATGCAAAAATGCTGGAACGTCAGATTCTTTTAATCCATAATATTGATATGGAACTAGTTAAATTTGATTGTGTGACAAAATAAAGCTCACAGTTTTCAGAAAAGAATTTTAATGAAACTAATATTTACAAATAAATAAATAAAAAGAGTTCGGAAAGATTTTTCTTGAATTATCGTTTGCATTTTTTCAAGAAATAGTTCAGTTGAATTGTTTAAATTAAATTGTGCACGCGACAGATGAAACTTAAACTTACTCAATTTTACTTTCTCGTTTACATGTATACAAAGAGAAAGTTTTGACATTGTCAAAAAATTCGAACTCAAGATTTTGACGAAACGTCACTTTTTAGACCACCCTGAGTCAATAAACTACTTCTTCGGCATTGTGCCTGTCTGTCTTTGAACACGATACTTCAAAAACACTTCGAGTTAAACGGCTCTGAAATTTAGCATATAGAGTAAAAACAATTTTGTAGGTTTCAGTCCAATTTTGAACGAAATCCGTTCACAGAAATCTATTCATAAATGGCTGTTTAGCAGAAGTCTGCTTAAACCAGATAACTACAAAATGCAAAGAACTAGCTAAATAGAATTTAGTAAACAAGTTTAGAATCTAAATTATAGTTACTTGTCAAATTTTGAATCAAATTGATTGACATGGATGAAATTAGATTCATGGTTTCCAAACCACATTTGTATTCGTGGATTTCTATTAAACTTTGAACGAAATTCATTCAGATAATGTCTGGCTGTCATAATTTATATTAACACGGTAACTACCAAATAAAGAAAGTTAGATAACTAAAATTTGGTACACAAATTTAACACTTAAAATGTAGATATCATCAAATTAGGAACCAAATTTGTTCTTATTTGGACCATCTATCTGTACTTTCACAAGCGAATAACGCGGTTACTCAAAAATGCGGTGACTTAAATAAATTAAATTTGATATATGATTTTGCGACAACAATTGTAGTTCTGTGCCACATTTCTATTTCAATCCACCAGAAAAAAAAGGCATCCATAATTCACAGTCGATTTTCTGATAATCAGTGATTAATCGCTAAAAATCGAATTCTAATAGGCCCTTTCATAGTTATTATTCACCATTAGTGTGGGGTTATTAATGCACAAATGCACTATTAGAATATATGCGAGAAAATTTCAAGGAGATCACTCCTCCTGGTTTAATTCCTATTAATCTTATCTCTTACCCCCGAGGGGCACCTCGAAAAGAGGATGAGAAGCTTCCGGTATGGTGGTTGGTTCTCGACACCCTGTAGGGTACACGTAAACGTGGAGGTCTGGCTCCTCCCATTGATGATGGGACATATTTCCCTAGGGAAGGGTTGTACCGTGGCCGGTGATGGCCCTTAGGACTCAACCCCAATTCCCGCTAGTATTGTTGTTGTGGCACTGCTTCGTTCAGTGGTGGTGGGGTGGTCGGCTGTACACAAGAAGTATTGTTGTTGTGGCAGCCCGGTCATTCAGTATTACTTTTCCGTGTGCTTTCGGGCGCGGGTTGGAGAGTCAGTGATATGACAAATCTTGTCTCTTGAATTTCATGCCAATAGAACATTAAAGCATTTTTTTTGGTTAGTTTGAAATCAAAAATAAAAATCTTGGGAAATTCAATTTAATTCTGATACCATATTCCATTTCATCTGCCCACTTCTGCTAATGATTGTACGTGAAAAATTGATTCTAATAAATTAATGGTTTCTAATAAATAAATAAAAAAAAACAGCCTTGAAGCACGTTAATTGTAAATTTTGCTGTTTATTTTGAAATTTATTATATTACTAGAGGGTTATATCCACTGCTCGCTCTAATCAGTAATTGTTAAGAATAATCTGGTGATTTGTATTTTGGGATTACTTCATCATCTCAGCTCGTTTTGTTTGCTCGCCATAGAATTGTGATGTTTTGATACTATGGTAATCTGATCACGAGTGTCATAAAGTCCCTTTTTCATTAAGTAGTGTAATTTGTACTCCTATGGTATCAAAGTTAAAGCAATCCGAACTTTTTATTCGTCAAAGTTCTGGTTTGCAAATCCTTCAGTAATTCCAGCAGATTCGACGGAATTAAAGAATTCCTTTTTTATTTATTTATCATTACAATATTTTATCTATTTTTTTTCCCCTTAAATTTACTTCTTTAGTTCAGAAACTTATAAGGCAGAAAGAAAAGAGCCCTTTTATAAACACGCAATTATCATTTGCCAACGGATTCTAAAAGCCTCCTTGCTTTTGAGCATGCTTTAGGATGGGTTTAATTCATTAAAATAGGGATGAGAGGAAAGATGAAAGGAGGAGATGTTTACATTTTACAATAAAGTGAACTCGGATTACTCGAGGATAGGGATTGTAATACCGGACCAAAATTTCAATACCGGTATTCGGTATTTTTTAAATCTTGATACCGGGATACCGGTTTTAATACCGGTATTAGAAATTTTGGAAAAAGAAAGAAAACACAGGTGTTTCTTTTTTTTATTTGCCAGTTTTGTTAGAGAGTGTAAATATCACAAAAAATAATTTGTAACTTATAAATTATAACAGTATATAATCACAAAGAAGTAAAGAAACATCTTATTTATTTAAACCACAAAAAAAGTGTAAATATCACTATTCAGTTTGTGGTACTATTACAAATTTTTGAAATGTGATCTAAAAAAACATAATGCATCAATTGCACTGTCATTAAGCCTGAAAAGTACTGTTAGCAATACGCGATATACTTCTTCCAAGTATTTACCTCTAAATCCCTCATCTTCAAATAAATCGATTTCTCGTCGGATGGTTTTGGATGATTTCCGTATTTTATTTTGGTTCGTTGAAGTTTTTTTTATTTATCGCTAATTCTAATTTTTGTTCAAGAGACAATTCCTTTGCACTATCTAGAGTAGTGACATCATAATCTTCGATAATTGAATCGAATTCTGAATGTGGATAGGTTTGTGGAAAAAAATTTTTAAGAAACTTTAACGTAATCAGATTTGATTTGGTTCTTTTCTTTTCTTCTTTTCATTTTCATGTTTATAATCATTAGAATTATGGAAATACCATAAGACATTTTCTATTTCGGTATGCCTTTCTTCTGTGCGATTTTTCAATGTAATATATAATTCTTCATATAGTAATGTGTGCTGTTCTTTCAGTGACTACAACAGGAAATTTATTGTTAAATTAGCTGTTAATAAATTAGAATCTCTCCGACATAATGCCTCAATAGTCAGTTTTATTGGAAGTAGAGATGTTATAGTTCTGGATATTAAGTCGAATTCACTATCTGAAAAATTAATTCACAGGTTTAAGTCAATGATTGCTTTTTGGATTGGATTTCTCAGTTTCAAAAATCATTCCATCATTAGGAGTAAACTGTTCCAACGTGTTTTAGAATCTAATATTAACATATATTCTGTTTTATTTTCAGTTAGTATATATTTTAGTAATATATCCTTTTTATAGGGGAACGTTTAAATATTTTAACAATTTTTCGAACTTTATAAATTATAGGAAGCAATTCTTGATAGGTTAATATTTCATCATCATTAGCAATATCTTCTTCCACAATTACGTTGTCATTATCTTCATTGTCAATATCACTCTCACGCTTACTCTTTTCAAAGTTTGAATCCGAGTTTCTATATCCAGAGTATTTCGATTCTTCTGTTCTTTGTATTTTTGGTATAATACATCTATTACTCCTAATTGAATTCCATGTGCATATGACAATTGCTGATTTGCACCAATCAATTTTCCAACTTTTTTCATAATTATTGCTCCATTAGTCGTTATGGATACAATATTTTCTTTCAAGGATAATCCATGTTTCGCTTATTTAGATTTAAGCAATTAATTAGCTAATTAATTTCGCCCGTTAGGAAGACATAAAAACAAAAACGTATACTATATTGCTATATTCGCGATACCTGAACATATAGTGGAGACAATTTTAAAAACTTCTAGTAAATACCGAAAAACCGGTATTTAAACTTGCGAATCCCGGTATTACAAAATTGTACAAATGGCTCAAAATACCGGTATTCGGTATCTCGGCATACCGGTATTGCAATCCCTACTCGAGTACAAATAAAAATAAAATAATAAGTTTAGAAATGACATGATGCTCACATCACATGAAAAAAAAATTTAAAGAAATAGTATCGAGTAGAACGGGAATCAAGGTCAAATAATGACGAATTCCGGAAATGCACTCATTTCTCCGCGTCTCACCCCTTAGTGAGATAGAATCGACGGAAAGTGGTTGTCTCAGCATACTGAAACGAATAGTAGGTCTTTATAATTTGAAAACTCTCCTTTGTTTCGAAGAATTATGAACAACTCACTCATGCCGACAAATTTTTAATAATTTTTTTTATCCTTTTTTTTAAAGATTTCGATTCATTATCTGAATTGTGCAACTAAAGCTCATTTTATTCAAATTATTAAAAAGAAAAAAAAAGAAAGAAAGATATCGCTGTCTCAGACTTTTTGTCTGCTACAAATGCGAGCCATCCCAACATGCTAGCCGTTATCAAAAGATAATGCACAAATCCGACTAGATTTCAATTAATGCTGTTACAAACCTAAAATGGGGACTTTTTTAATTTAAAAATTACTATATCTTTTACAGAGTTCTTTTTTGGATCCAATTTTCCTTCATTCAGATTTTTGGATAAATCGAAACTTTATTGTGGCCAAAACAGCTGGAAATTAGCCAAAATCGAAATATATTTAAAATAGGAAAAATTGAAATTCCTTCAAATCAAGGAAAGAATTGGTAACCTTTATTTCAATTATAAAGAAGGATTATAATCCTCTTGATGCTGTAGAAATCTAAATCTATGGCTTATTTGGTACACGTCCCAAGCGTGATAAATGAAAAAAACAGTTCTTTCTGAGTGAAAACAAATGAGACAGGTGCCCCCTAAATGTTTGCACATACTATTTAATAATTGTACTTATGCATTATTAATGTCATTGATTATGAAAGAGCTTATTCCAGTGCGATCTTTAACGATAACTCGTTGGAATACTGTTATTACACAAGCTCAAATAAATAAATAAATAAAAATAAACGAATGTGTATTTTGGATACCTTTTTTTCGAGAGATTGAAACAAAATTTTGATACAGAACAAGTCACAAAAACCCATGCCAAATTTCATATATTTAAGTTATTGAGTCTTTGGGTTGTTACATTTACATACATTTGAAAGTACCTACAGACAATCAACCCCTTGCAGAATATAATTCCAAATTTGATACATATTTACATTTTAGTTCACGTATTGAATTTTAACAATCAAATACTTTTCATTTTTCAGTTACCGTGTTTTATTCTAAGAGTTGGACAGACAGAATTTTTCTGAAAGGATATTCTTTTTAATATGATAGACATCTACAAATTTAGAATAGAGATCATATACCACATTTCATCTGCCTAGCACAAAATATTTTTTTGAGCTATGATGTTTATAGACAGCCAGACGAGCACAGTTCCAAAAATGTACTTTCGGATTCAGGGAGTCGAGATTTGTTAAAATTTCGAGTTCGAATTTTCTGATGATTATAATACTTTCTTTTTACATATTGCATAATACAAGAAAGTAATAATTGCTTATACTATATTAATTGAAATGCAACTAAAAATGTATTGAATATATTGAAAATATTTATTAATGTATTAAAATATGACTGCTTGAACATAGTCAATTGTATCATTGTCCTCATATAGTAAAATTTTATTTGCGAATTTATTCTATTATCTGTCAATGAGAATCAGATAGCTGGAGTTCGGATAATCGGAAAGCTGCTGCTTTTAACTATAAGCTGGTTTGTTGAAGCACTTTTGATTCGTTCCTCAAATAATCTTTTCTATTCCAATAACTGTTGATTCGAAGTTTGCTATATACAAAAGAGCTGCGTTACTCAATAGAACAGCGTTTTTCCATAGCTGAAAAATATTCCAAAAATAATGAAAGTATGGCGCCCACAGTTCGAAAAGTTGAGAATTGGCCCTTTAGATCGCGTGATTTAACACCATGGATTTCATTTTATGGCGTTATTTAGAATCAAAGTGCTTTGCCAACAAGCCCACAAGCCAGCGTGCATTCAAGGAAGAAATTCAACGCTGCATCAAGGAAATTCAGTCACATTTATACAAAACGGTCATGGAAAATTTTGGAAAAAAAGTGAGTATGTGCCAGCAAAGCCGTGCAGGCCATTTATCCTAAGTGCTATTCCATACATAACCATATCCTGTGTATTTTACGATTCCATAAAAATATATATCAATTTAAATAAAAAACTGTGTTTTTTATTTAATTCAAATCTTGCGTTAACACGTTGTTCCATCGTGTAATGTTCCATTTTTACATACTCGAAACTATCAGCTGTCAAATAGTCTTTTTAATGGAATTACCAGCACTTTACTGCACGAATGGTGGCAAATTCAGATTTAGTGTTAATTTTGGGACACCGTTTATTTCTGTATCTTTATTTTATTCAGATGTTTTATATTTCTCTATCAGAATAACAAAATCTGTCGTTTAATGAAGCTATTTCGCCTTCAACTTGAACCTTCGGCACTTACCTTTTATCCTTGATATTTTTATTTACAAAATCACAGAAAAAAAATCAACCGGAAATTCAACTTCTTCCGCTTCATTACTATCAGCTGCTGTTTTTTCTTCCACCACCAGCAAAAGAGCGAAGTTGTTTATGTCAACCGCAACCCAGAGTTTAGCCAGTTGTGCAATGTCTTGGAAACCATCAAAGAAAATCCGCCGACGAACCGTAAGAGCCTGTATAAATACCAAAACAAGAAACAGAGGAAATAAAAAATATCGCCAATATATCACCAACTTCTGAACCAATCCCATTAACCCATTCATCTTTTGGGAACAATAAACAGGGACCCTATTTGCAGGCCCCGTCCCATCCCTTATTTTGGGCCGTCGATTGTACATGCGCGATGGCCCGGTAAATTTTCGCCAACTTTTCCTGCCATCGTACGTAAACATGAAACTATAAAAAAAAATCTGGTGATACGAAACTTTTCCTTTATCAATTTTTTTCTCATCCACCCTCTCCTGGGCTGATAGGGGGTTGCCAGCAATAAAAAAAAAAATCTAGAACTTCCCAACCCCTGCCCCTTATCGAAGCAGTACATTAATCATTTGCGCATTATTCAGTTTTGGTTTGAATGCCATGCCTTGATGTCTAACGCTCGATTGTTATTCTATCAGGAATGGGGTTTCATCTTTTTTTTATATACATATTTCAACCTGATTTGATATATTTATCTATATATTTATATATATATTCTGGTGGGGTAAGTTAGGGGAAAAAGTTCCGTTTTGACCTAACTCGGGAAGGGACTATCGTTAAATGAATTTTTTTCCTTTTTCAGATAAAAATATGATGTCTGTTCGTTGGTAGTGAATATTTCATAAGCTGTTTTAGATTGATGCTTAGGTAATGAATTTCGGATAGTTGTTATCGGTAACTGAGTGATTGAATGTTAACTTGTTTGAGGGAGGAAAGGGTGTTTTATGAATAGGCAAGATAATATGGTATCAGTTAAATGTTTTAGAAGGGATGCAATTGCGGATGTAGAGTAAAAAGGAATAAAGTATCTTTATGAAAATAATGTATAAAAAGGTGGGAAAATGGTAATCATATGAAGGTATATTTTAGAGTATGGCTCAGCTTTTTCAGATAACTTAGCAATCATTAAATATTTTCAGTCAATAAATTAAAAGTAGAGTAAATATTAACCCTTTGCACTGAGATGGTACCTCTCAAACACCATTCAAGACGGTGCAACATTTTGATGCTTTATTTATTTATTTTTCAATTTTGATTGTTAAAATATGTACACAATGGTAAAAAGATACAGATTAATTTTTCAGAGATATTATCTTAAAACAATTATATGCATTTATTTTTTGGAACAATAAACAAGTCCTGGTGTTAAGTGAATAATTATGCATCGAATTACTTTTCCGAGCTGAAAGGGTTAATTTATGTTAAGGCATCCGAATTGGTTCGGTTTAGTTTAGTTATATTAACGTCCCGTTGTAAAGCAACACTAGGGCTATTTTGGGACGGACTTCGTAATTTTGAACCACGGTCAGATGATGAGGACGACACCTGAGCTGGCACCCCCTCTCCATGCCACACCACACCAGCGGGAGGACGTTTGGTATGACGGATTTAACGTGCAACAGACCCTCTTACACGATGGTTCTTCGGTGGAATCGGGTCTCGAGCCTGAAACCCTACGGCTCACAAGCCGAGACTTTACCACCAGGCCACCGCAGCCTCCGAATTGGTTCGGAGGGGATTTGAAAAAACAAATATTTTTAGTGCTTATATGATGATTTTTTTTTATTAATATAAGGATAAAATGATAAATAAAAGTGAAATTATTTAAATATATATGCAACTTTCGAAGAAAAAGCATATTTTGAAGAAAATATTAGCATTTCTTTATAAAAACTTATTTTTCAGAGAAAAAAGTTATGATTTTTCATTTTTCTTTTTAACATTACATGTGTAACACATACTAGAATGCCAGTATTATCTAAGAATTATATTCAAAATTGACTTCCAAATTCTAAATGTGATTTAAAAAAAAAACACACTAGATTTTGAAAACAACTACTTGGAAAGTGATCTTCTATTTAGAAAGTTATGTTACTTCAATTTGTCACAAATTTGCAACTTAAAATTATTTATATAAAGATTAAATTACACTCGATAAAAAATATTTAATTTCGCAAAATTGTTGAAGAAAAAGAAGAAGAAAAGAAAAAGAAGAATCGAGATCTGCAGTGCCTCATGGTCCCTAGAAGGCCTAATCCGGACATACGTTTTTATCAAGAAGAATTTGAAGTATCGATGTCTTTCCTAAGTATGAGTTAATCATATTCATAGATTTGAGTGCGAAGAAAACCCTTGGCGGAATATCCGGTAGATACAATTGCTTAGTGATCATAGGGCATGGGGAAGGGGAATATATATATATATGTTCTGAACACCAGTTTTAGGAGTGATAAAGATACAAAAAATTGAATATCGTAATACTTCATTTTTACGTTCTCTAATAAAGCGTGCCCAAAATGAACGAAAGATTTGAATTTACCACCATTTGTGAAATAAAGTGTGGAACTATTAGGAAAACATTTAACAGCTGATAGTTTAGGGTTAGTAAAAATGAAGCATTACTCTATAGAACAACGTGTTTACATTGTTGAACAATATTTAAAAATAATGAAAGTTAAGCGGCCGTATTTCGAAAATTTGAGAATTGGCCCCCTAGATCGTGTGATTTAACACCATTGGATGTCTTTTTTTCGGGTTATTTGAAGTTAAAGGTCTATGCCAACAAACACATGTGCATTGAAGGAGGAAATTCAACGCTTTATCAACGAAATTCAGCCACATTTATGCAAAATGGAAAATTTCGACAAATAAGTGCAATTTTGGCATTATGAATGTCTGTAAACACGATATTTTTGAAACGCTTTGAGCTTGTTGGATGAAATTTCATTAAGATCAATACCGCATTCGTTGATTTCGATCAAATTTTGAACGAAATCCGCTTAGAGGAATTTGATTTGTTTTAATGTCTGAATGAACATGATAACTGCAAAATGTAAACAGCTAGATAAATAAAATTTGGTACATGATTTTAATATCTAACCGGGACCGGGGCGTCCCGGTTCGGGCATGGCTGTTCTTCATTTATTATATCTGTGAGATGTGTGAATGTGCCCTCCTGTAAAAAGGGTCTGTGCAAGCAAATATGATGCGTGAGTAGCAAAATCATTCTCATGGCCCTAGTTGACGTTACTAAAACAACAGACGTACCCTCTCGGCTTAAAATCGTTGACTTCATTCAGCGGGCTTGCCCATGACAAGTGCCATTAAAAACAACAACAACAACAGTATCTAAAATGCATATTTTTATCAAATTTTGAATCAAATCTGCTTAAATGTTGACCATATGTTAGTCGGTGCTTCGTTTGTATGTAAACGCAATGACACAATAAAGGAAATCTGATAGTGATCTCGCGATTACAATTGTAGCTTTATGTCAAATTTTGGTTTCTGTTTGTCGAAAAGAAAAAATAAATAAAATGAAAGAAAATATAAAATGAACAAATAAAATATGAGCTAAACAAATAAAATAAAATAAAATAGAAAATAAATAAAATGAAAAATATAATAAAAAATGAATAAAAGATGTAAAAAAAAGGGAGGGGAGCGTTTTTCAGACGCTTGTGAATTTTTATGCCAGGGATTAATCGACAAGTAAATCAGTCATAAGGTAGACAGTAAAAACAGAAGATTTACGTCAAAGATTAACATTTTGTAATTATTGTTCGCTAGAAAGGCATTCACAGCTTTTCCCAAGCTTCACAATTTTATACATGATAAGGAGATAACATCTTTATAAGACTTTGCTAGAAAGTTTTAGGAAAACCGCTTCCACTGGTTAACGTTTAATACGTTAACCGAGTATAAACGTTGTCCGAGTCCGAGTTGTTTCATCTCTGGACACCACTTTCCCCTACTATGCTACTGGTTGGTCATAATCACGTCAAAGGCTCTGACCGAAATTAATCTGAGGTATCGATGGCCATTCAGAGTTGTGTTTAAAAAGGTTACAGACTGTCCCGGATTTCTCTCGTACCCTTATAATACCTCACATCCAGACCACAAGCTCCTGCGCTTTGAAAATTAAATTAATTCCAATCTAAATCTGAGCATCTGACTTCAAGGACCCTCTGTTATATATGGATCACAATTTAAAAAATTCTACGAAAGCATTCAACATGCTTTTTCCACCTGTAGTGATCCGCTGAGCGATTACTTAACAATGAAAAAAAAAATGAAGTAAGAGTGGTTAAAAAAAAAACTTTCGTAAGAGGTCCACAATGAGGGTTATAGCTAGGAAAAGTCTAAAAATTCATTAAAAATCAAAATAAGATAAATAGGGTGGAAATTTGAATCTGATTAGAATATTTTCACAATTACTTATTTCTAAATTTAAGCGTGTTTTTAGAAATATTTATTTTTAAATTTTATATTTATATTATTGCCTCGTCTTACCAAATTTTGTGAATAACTTAAGTAGCGACGCAGCAGGCACAAAACAAACATTTTCAAGCAGATTTTGGTTTCCTTATTCAACGAAGGAATGCCACCACGTCTGAAAAGAAACACACCGGTTCAGAACTCATTGTTGCCAAAAACAGGCGGTAAATAAGTTAAAAGCTGGGAGACAGGAGTAGTGTTTAGGGACAGAAGGGAAAGGGGAGTGGATCTGACAGGTGGAAGGTCAGACAGACACTTGAAACAAGAAACGGGGAAGGTGAAAATGTCTGGAGGCGTTACCATCAATAGACTGAAGTGACAGGTTATTTTTGACCAAAAGTCGATAAGCTTCGAAGAAAAGGGGTGAGGACACCGACAACTGTATGCAAGGTGGAGATTGTGATCAGTGAAAGGGGTGAGTCAGTGGACAACATTTCTCCAGAAGTCAGATGATTCTTTTAGACCTATAGTCAATCCAGGACTTCTTGAGCTTAGGGTATTGACCGAATGTGGAATCACAAAATCTTACAAAATGCTTTCTTCTTTCTGATTCTTCCTCATGTATAAGCAAAAAAAAAAAAAAAAAAAAAAAAATTAGACTAGAAAAAAAAATTATTTTGATTAATAATAATAACATTATATATGGTTATGAAATCTATCTCAATGTCTTAATATTTCAGAACAATTAAGATCTGTCAGCCTTTTTGCGAATTTAGGTGATTCTTGCAATACAATGAACGCAGCATTTCTTAAGCTAGGCATCGCGACCAGATCTTTCCAGAGCCTTTTTCTTTCTGATTCTTCCATATTTATAAATAAAAATCGACAAGAATGTTATTTGACAAGAAAAAGTATTTATTTTGATTGCTAGTAATAACGCTATGCGAAGTCATGAAATTTGCTTCTTTATATTCAAGTTACAAATTTTTCAGCTTCTGTAAATAAAAATCGATAAGAATGTTATTTGACTAGAAAAAAATATTTACTTTGACTGCTGGTAATTACGCTATGAGAAGTCATGAAATTTGTTTCGTTATATTCAAGTTTCAAATTTTTCAGCTTCTGCATATAAAAATCAATAAGAATGTTACTTGACTAGAAAAAAATATATTTACTTTGACTGCTGGTAATAACACTATGCGGAGTCATAAAATTTGTTTCGTTACATTCAAGTTACAAATTTTTCAGCTTCTGCATATAAAAATCGATACGAAGGTTATTGACTAGAAAAAATATTTACCTTGATTGCTAGTAATATCTCTATGCGGAGTCCTGAAATTTGTTTCGCTATATTCAAGTTACAAATTTTTCAGCTTTTGCAAATAAACATAATGTTTGTACCTAAGAAAACACATCATTTATTTACTGTCGGGCTTTGACTTTTTCTCCTATTTATAATCCGAAGTTTCTATTCCATTGCTGGCAAACTTTCAATAAAAAAAAAATAATAATAATTTCAACGTATACAAAAAAGAAAAAAAAATGCTTGAAATTCTCTATTAATCCTTAAAAAAATTCTTACTTTAGTATCATAACAGAATAAGATTCTTCAAACAGAATAAACAAAACAGGATTCTTCAAAAAAAAATTTCGATTTTGATTTAGCAATTTTAGTGTATCCAGTCTTTATTATGTTCAAGTTGCAATCATAAAAAAATAAGTACTGAAACATTAATTAATGATAAGAACATTAATTTCCTACTGATATTTGATACAATTTAAATAATACTTTATGCAACAATTATTTATTTCGGTCTTCATATTGAAGGTTTTATATTGAAGCAAAATAAATTAATTTTAGAATTTTCGCTATCCTTAATTTATCTTATACTACGGTCTCGACATCGGGATCAACAACTGAAAAACCTTGAACATACAAATGTATTAAAATTCCTTATTAATTGAAACACCCTTTATTATTATTTTTTTTTTTTTGGATATTTGCTTGAAGTAAACTTGAATGCATTGCTTAAAGGGTATCAGAAATCATGCATTAAGTAATTTTTATCTTTAAAATAATTCATTTTATTGATTTAATTATAGTTTTAAATATCATTAAAGGCTGAACTAAAATCAGAAGCATCATTGAATCCAAAAGGGTTAAGAATTTGTGAAAAAGAAAGTGCCTTTTTTTTTCATTGTATGCTTTAAAGTACTTAAAAATAATCAAAATAAATAAATAAATATAAATTGTAAAGAAATAAAAAGGCAGAGAAACCCCTTTTGTCCCGTTCCTTAATCACCGTTAAATCATCCAGATCCATCCCATGATCCTCTGCGGTCTTTCCGTTGTCATTGACTATTGTCTACTGCCAGGTGGCGCCCTGAAGTATCCTTAATCAAATTGCATGAAAATGAGGCTTGTTAACTCTTTTTTTTTTTTTTTGTTTATTTTTTCTCTTTTCT
The DNA here is from genome assembly GCF_947563725.1 of Argiope bruennichi. Lineage (NCBI taxonomy): Eukaryota > Metazoa > Arthropoda > Arachnida > Araneae > Araneidae > Argiope > Argiope bruennichi. The sequence continues at coordinate 22,252,255 of NC_079157.1, read as the reverse complement.
ATTCTCAGTTCTTTTTCGAAAGTACCATCAAACGATACTTTTGTAAAAGTGAAGTGAAGCGAAGTCCTATTAGTAATCAGCCAACAATTTAAGACCGATTGCAGTTAATGAAATCAACCCCCTCTGCTCGAAGCACCCTGATGTAATTTGGGATTCGATGAGGTAAGAAGGGTTTGTCTGGTTGAAAGGGAGAAAAGTACTTTGCTACTAGTCTGAAAAAAAAAAAAAAAAAAAGAAAAAAAAAAAGAATTCGCCCGGAAAATTTGTACGCAAAAAAGGATAGGGAACAGTATTTTATAAAAGTGAAACTGGATTAAAAGTTCGAATGCCCTTTTTTGGGGGGTCCCTTGAATCGGAAAAGTTTCATCAGACTTTGAAGGATGTTTTTAAATTAAAAGGGGGGGGGGATCGGAATATTTTACTGAAATATATCAAGAGATCTTTTTAGATCTTCAATGTATGGTTTCTTATAATTTATTGATTTTATTCAGGTTTAAAGTAGAAGTTTTTTTTTTTTTTGAAAATATTTAAATGTTGTGAAGTCTTAAGATTTGCTCTTAAAAATGGAAGAAAACCCCTCTTAATATTCCCTTCCTGTTTTCCAGTCGATTACGGTTCACTGTATTAAAAAAGGAAAAGAAAGTGAGATTTTAATAATAAATGTTACAAATAAAATGTTAAATATTAATAAAACGCTTTGGGCAAAAAATTTACTGATGATAAATAACAAAAATTTTCAAAATATGTGATGAAAAGATTATTGAGTAAATATAATTTCAAAAATAGAAGATACATTTAAATTGAGGTTAGCAATAAAGTAATTTAATTAAAAAAATAATAACAATTAATTTATAAAATACATTAAAAGGTAGACGACAATAAAAGTAATTTTTTAATACACTTTTATTAATATGCAGAAATTAGAATTATATATTTTTTTATAAAAAATAAATTTTTCGAAAAATATTGATGTTAAAACAAAATCTCAAAATTATGAGTCACTGAAAATAATAGTATAAATAGTAAGTAATAATAGTATAAAGTTAAACCACAAAGAACATTATAACATAGACAATTCCTAATCATTCATTATTAATCAAAATGTATTATAAATATGATAATGATTTCAATTTACTGAGCTTATTAATATCAAAAATTCTTCCGATTTTTGTTTTGAACTCTAAATTTAAGATAGAAAAAAAAATCGTTTTCTGTTTTTAATGTGTTAAAAAAATCATGCTTTTATTAATTTTTTAATATTAGAATTTGAATAATTCTCCTTCTCATGGTGGATTATTTCTTTGTCCTTATATAAAAATACTAATAAAAAAACTTGTACAATCAACGAATTTAAATATTCTTAATGTATTTTTCCTTTTTTTTGTATATAAAATATTGTAACTCTAAAAAAAAAAAAAAAAAAAAAAATCGCCCTTGAGATTTTGATTAATTTCTATGTTTCAGGCCTCATTAAAGGCCGGCATAACCTGGTTGGTAGGGCATTGGATTCGCATCTATTGGGTTGTGAGTTCGAACATCGCCGACCGAAGATTCTCAGTGTGTGCGTTATGGCTGGCGCACGTAGAAATCTGTCGTGGTCACAAAGTCTTCCATGTCGAGAGTAATACCACTGGGGGGTACAGGTTCAGATGTGACGATCTAAATGACGATCTGTGGATGAGTAAATGAAATGCATGAATGAAGTCCGCCACGTAAAAAGGGTTGTGACTCGGGAGTAGCAAAGACGTTCTTGGCCTTAGATGGCGCTACTGAAAAACAAGAGAAACTCTTTCGGCTTAAAATCGCTGACCTCATCAGCGGATTTGTCTATGAGAAGTGCAGTTAGAAACAACGACAACATCAACAGATCTCATTGAATCTAAAAAACACGTTTTTATCATTACATCCTGTTTGTAGGAACAATAACTAAAAAAAAAAGAAGATCTAGACAGATGAAATTTGGTATGTTTCAGCTCCCCTTTGTCTCTTTTAGGACTGTTTTAACAAAAACCATTCACAGGAAGTCTCTCTTTAAATGGGAAATCTCTCTAGCTAGAAAACAAAGAGATCTGGATGGATAAAATCTGGAATGCATATTTAAAATCTTATGTACATATATATATATGAATCCATATGTGTTAAACGTTGACAGACTATTAGTTTGTAATTTCTTATTATTATAAACGCGATTACTCAAAACCACAATGATTTAAATGTATGATATTTAGTATATGATCATGTGACTATAATTGTATTTATATGTCAAATTTTGATTTTAATTTCTGAGGATAAAGGCACACATTTGGTTTTCCGGTACTTGTGTTTTAAAAACATTCCAGCAAATAATCGCCAACGATTAAACATTGCTAGTCTTTTCGTAACCCTTATTCGCTAGTTGCATTTGGCTAATGATTTTAAAGTACCCGTTTTCCTTATTATAGTATGAAGTACGTATGTGAGGGATTCCGAAAATAAATCTCTGGGCATTCATATCGTTTTACTGTCTGGTCCAAGTTCCCAAAGTTTTATGTGGCATTAGGAAAAAGATAGCATGTTTAGTAGAAAATATGCGATAAAATATCAGTGAAATTATTTCATCATTTTCGCTGGTTATTTTCTGATTTATGTATTTAAGTAAGATATCTGAACATAAAAGTTAAAGTGCTGATTATACTATAACATAAAGGCTTCTTTTTTTTAAAAAAAAGTTACTAATTTTGAACAGAAAAGATGATTGAACACCACGCCTTGCTGGCTAAGACTAATAATCTTTCCTGTGGACGAAGAAATTTGTTTTTGCTTGCCTTCCAACCTTGATCTCATAAGTACATTCTTTATAATTCTCATAATTGAAAGGCCACGATGGCCTGGTGGTAAGGTCTCGGCTTCGGAAACGGAGGGTTTCAGGCTCGGGACCCGATTCCACCGAAGAACCGCCATGTGAACGGGTCTGGTGTGCGTTAAATCCGTCGGGGACAAACGTCCTCCCGCTGATGTGGTGCGAAAGTTTGGAGAAAGTCATCTGATTTCGAGGACGATGCCCCAACACTCTCCAAGCTCCTACACCCCACCAGCGGGTGATCGTTTGGCCCTGACGGATTTCGCGTGCACCAGGCTCAGAATCGGATCTCTAGCCTGGAACCCTGCGGTTCCGAATCCGAGACCTTACCACCGCGTCCCTCAAAACATTGACGGAATAGTTATAGATCATTACATAGTCCTCCCTATTTCTGGAAGAATCAGAAAGAAAAGAAGGGTATTAAGGAAGATCGGGTTCCATAATTTACCACCAGGCTACTTCAGAATTTGAATAAATAATATATGGGTAAATTTCAAAGTAATCCGTTTTGTTTGGCAACAAACATTCTTGAAATAAACTGAATATCATAGAAATGAGAAATCCATTTCCGATTCCTTTGTGCTCAGTGAACGCTTCTTATTTTCTGAGATAATAATGCACGAAAAGTTGACGACATGGCCTCATCATCTGACCGCGGTTCAAAAGTACGTGGTCCATCTCAAAATAGCCCTAATGTTGCCTTAAAATGGAGCGTTAATATAACTAAACTCATATTTTAAGTATACAAAGTAGAAGTATGAAATATATCAAATTATTTAAATTCTAGATTATGACCCTGATTTCGTAAAAACACATTTTTGGAATTATTTCTATGCATCTGTAAATACAACAGATCAAATACCCTTTGAGCCTTTCTGATGCAATACGGTAAAGGAAGGAACTGTAAACAAAATTTTTTGGGTTTCTTTTAAAAGTTGAATTAAGTCTATTCGCAGGAAGTTTGTCTGTCAGTCTACCCGTCTGAAAATGGACACTATGACGATAAAAAAATAAGCACTTAACAAATGAAATTTGGTATGCAGTTTTAATATCTAGAATATAGATTTGTATCAAATTTTGAACTAATTTCTACAGTGGTTTGGCAGTCTGTCGGTCGGTACATTCGAGGATATGTAAATGCGATAACACAAAAATGCAGATTCTTATATGCATTAAATGTCGTCTGTGATTTCACTACTAAAAATTTAATTTTGTACCAAATTTTAGTTTGATTAGGTTGAAAAAAATGTGTCCATATACAGATTTTTTCACTACATCATGAAGTGCAAAACGCTGTTGTTTGGATCGTTAATAATAATAATGATAATATGTGCATTCCTGGAGTTTACAGGTTTGTTCTTTATCCCTAATTTTTATGCGAAAAAGAGCGCATATCACCTTCTTTAAGGAGTTTTCAAGAAAATGTCGACGGGACTATTTCCATTGGTTTCCTATATTAATTGAATTGAAAAAATACATATATTACATGGTATTAAAAAAAATACATAGTCTGATACATGGTATTGAATCTATTAAGAATTTTAATGCCCATCGAATGTACATGATTAATTTTACAAAATTTATGTTTTTGCACGAGTTAGATAACATGAACCTAATTATAAGAAAATGAGGCAACAATTGATTGTTGCGCTTGCGTGTCCTTTAAAATTTAATTTATTTTGTCTAAATCGCTTTATTTTTTTGGCAGTGATACAAGCTTTTCAATCGTCTAAATTTTTCACAACCTTTAGGGGAATAATTTCTTTTCTTTTCTTTTTTTACATATTATATTATTTATCTCATTTTTACACATTATATTGATTTATTTCAAATTAAAATAAACATAAAACATATAATAAGTATTAAATACAGTAAAATTATTCATATGAGTAAAATAGCTGCTCCTTTTTTTTAAAAAAAAACACAGATTGCTTCTTTTAATTGAGAGAACATTTAGTAAGATTGGATTTCATGAGAAAATAAATTGCCAAATTTTATTCAATGGAAATATTGCCTTACTAATAACCAGCAGGGGTGGGGACTGCCCCCTTTCTAGCATTTCTCTAATAGATATACTTTTGTAAAATTAACTGCATGCCATTGGCGAACAGTAGTTACGAGAAATCTTGTTAGCTTACGACCTTTGCAGATTAACTGTTGAGATGCGTTTAATACACAAGTATCAGAAAACAGAATGTGTATTTCGAATGCCCTTTTTCTTCCGGGCCGATTGAAATCAACATATGACACAAAACTACAATTGTAATTACAAAATCACATGCCATATTTCAAGTATTTAAGTCACTGTGTTTTTAAGTCACAGCGTTTACACGCTCGTGAAAGTACGGATCGAAAGACTATCAACTCTTTGACAAATTTGGCTCCAAATTGATATTTATTTTAGGTGCTAATTCTGTGTGCCAATTTTTATTTGTCTAGTTGGGTTTTGTTTTGTAGTTATGATGTTAGCTAACGTGTATAAACAGCCTTTTATTGAATAGATTTCATTCATAATTTGATATAAATCTGCAAATTTGGAGTAAGGACCATATGTCAAATTTCATGTATTTAAGTCACTGTGTTTTTGAGTCACAGCGTTTACACGCTCGTGAAAGTACGGATCGAAAGACTTACGACCTTTGCAGATTAACTGTTGAGATGAGTTTAATACACAAGTATCAGAAAACAGAATGTGTATTTTGAATGCCCTTTTTCTTCCGGGCCGATTGAAATTAACAAATGACACAAAACTACAATTGTAATTACAAAATCACATGCCATATTTCATGTATTTAAGTCAATGTGTTTTTGAGTCACAGCGTTTACACGCTCGTGAAAGTACGGATCGAAAGACTATCAACTCTTTGACAAATTTGGCTCCAAATTGATATTTATTTTAGGTGCTAATTCTGTGTGCCAATTTTTATTTGTCTAGTTGGTTTTGTTTTGTAGTTTTGATGTTAGCTAACGTGTACAGATAGCCTTTTATTGAATATATTTCATTCATAATTTGATATAAATCTGCAAATTTGGAGAAAGACCATATGTCAAATTTCGTCTGCCTAGCTCAAAGCATTTTTCAAGTATCTTTTCATAGCTAGACAAACAAAATTCATGAAATGCATTTTCCGTATGGCCTAAAACGTGGAGGATCGTCAAAATCTCGAGTTCAAAATTTTTTTAACATTTACAATGTTTTTTTTTTTTTTTTTTTTTTTACCTTTAATATGCGAAAAGGTAAAAAAAGATGGATAATCTGTGAAATTTGAAAGCTTAAAATGAAAATGTATTAAAATGTACTTGAGAAAATGTATCAAATGTATTATTGTTATGCTAGAAAATGTATCAAATGTATTTAAAAAAATTGTAAAAAAAAATGACGAACATTTTTTTAATACTGCATCAACCTACATAATTATAATTTGGAATAAGAGAGCCTACTCTCAGGTACTTTACAATTCCAAAATTCATTGTTAAAATTCCCAAAATTAGTCAGCTTGATCGGGACGGAAGAGGTTTCTCAACCCTTTTCCAAAACCGCACCACTGTGCAAAACGTTCCAGATCGGATCAGGGCGCAGTCAACCTCACCGGAAACCTTCGAGCTCCATAATTCAATTTCTGCTCGCCCCACGCAGTCAGGAGTGGGGTTTCTTCCATTGTCCCGCACGAAAGTTTAATAGAGCACGATCGAGGGCCTCCTGCCCCCCACGGGGTTCCCCAAAGACCCCTCACGGGGGCTCCCATGGCTCGAATTTTGAACAGAAGTGAAGTTCAATTTCCAGAGTTTCCTACCGGCCATTGTGTCGCACATTATTAGGGTCTCCCTTGATTTATGCTCGAAAAGGGGCGCAAGATTTGGCTGAGGTATCGCCCGGGGAATTGCTTGATTTTGACAACGATAAGGAAATAAAGTATCGCTGATTTATGTCGACACAATTTTTTTCCAAAAAGTATTGATGGTTTTTTTAAATTGGTACACAAAGGATGCTATAAACGGCGGATTGTGTAAAAGGTTGGATAAATTAATGGTTTCCGTTTAATAAAAATAAAAATTTAACAAAAAAAACCATTGGTTCCTTTTTTTAAAAAATACTATCACAAAACAAATATAGTAGCTATTCTTTACGATTGAAATAAAATGCAACTTTTTAGGCATTGAAGAAAATATATGGGGGGGGGGATGGATGAGTAACGAAGAAGAGAATGTTACTTCTTTTTTTTTGTGGGTGTGCATGTGAAATACCGTTCTTATTTTGCTCTTCTTTTTTCATTACTTAAGAAACTACTTTTTTTCACTACTTATTTTAAGAAAAGATATTCAAAAAATAGAATCACATTATATACTGATACATATTGTAAAATTAATACTCAAAAGGAAAGGAAGATTCCTTGAGTTATGTATTTACCCTCTTTAAAAAAGAAACTAAGAATGATAGTTCTTTTTTTTAAACTTTCTTGTTTACGGAATATCGGGAAAATATTATTATTATTACAAAATATTATACAAAATTATTACAAAATATTATTACAAAATTCGAAAATATTATTACAAAATTCGAAAATATTATTACAAAATTCGAAATATTATTACAAAATTCGAAAATATTATTACAAAATTCGAAATATTATTACAAAATTCGAAAATATTATTACAAAATTCGAAAATATTATTACAAAATTCAAAATATTATTACAAAATTCGAAAATATTATTACAAAATTCGAAAATATTATTACAAAATTCGAAAATATTATTACAAAATTCAAAATATTATTACAAAATTCGAAAATATTATTACAAAATTCGAAATATTATTACAAAATTCGAAAATATTATTACAAAATTCAAAATATTATTACAAAATTCGAAATATTATTACAAAATTCGAAAATATTATTACAAAATTCGAAATATTATTACAAAATTCGAAATATTATTACAAAATTCGAAAATATTATTACAAAATTCGAACTAAAGATTTTAACCGCCCTCCAAACACATTTTTGTCCTTATATTTGTCTGTATGTTTACCAGATTGTGAACACAATAACTCATCACCATGCTTTGAGTCAGACGACTAAAATTTAGTATTTGGAATTACGTTCAAATTTATAGTTATATATCAAATTTTAAACGAAATTCCATCCCAAGAAGTCCGTATGTCTGTGTGTTCGAGATCAAATGAGCTCAATAATTATAAAACGCGAAAAGTTATATAGAAGAAATTTGGTACGCAAGATTAGCATCTAATATAGAGATTTGTATCAAATTTGCAAGTGTTGACCGTCTGTCGGTCTGTGCTTTCGCGTGCATGTAAACGCCAATAACTCATGGACGTAATTACCTAAATCAATGAAATTCAACATATTATCTATAGTGCTGCGTCAAATTTTTGTATCAATTGGTCAGTAAAGAAAAGGCACCTAAAATACATTTTCTAACCATAGATTCAGTAAAATAGCTAGAATCAGTCGCGTTCTTACCCAAGGGCCACAATTTTAAGTTAATAAAGGGGGCGAGAAAATTTCATGAATGCTGGTAAATTTCAGTAAATTGTAGTCAATAGCTTTAGACTGGAACGCAGAGTATGTTAAAAAAAAATGAAAGATTTTGTGTATGTTTTGAGGAATTACAGATTTGTGATTCATTAAAGTATATATATATATTGTATTGTAAAAATTGTATTCTTTCTGTAAAACTGAAAATTGCAATGTGCAACATTTCAAAATATCTGGTGACGGCCTCGTGTGTTTCCAGATGCTTACACCATGGTGTAAACTATAGGGGGTTGAAAAAAAAAAGAGAAAAAAGAATACATATATTATATAAAAAGTCAAACTTCGGCTTTTAAGTTCAGGTTTTCGGCATTTCAGTTAAGTTACATTAAAGTTCTGCTTTAGGGATATTTTAGGACGGTGTTCCTAATTTTGAACCATGGTCACCTGCTGAGGACGATACCTGAGCTGAGACCTCCCTCTCGAAACTTCAGTACCCCCACAGCGGGATGACTGATGAAAGCAACCTCCTTCTAGAGGAAACACTAAGAATTACTTTGAAATTAATACAAATCCCCCAACTTGAAATATTCTTTTGTTTAATTTTACTTTTCGATTATTCTTTTTACTGTTTTACTTGCTATGACTTGTTTTTATTTGTATTTATTCTGCATATGTTTATTTCCTAACTATGGTTCATTCTTATTAAATGGCACACACACATGCGCACGCAAACACGCACGTACACGCAAACAGCACGCGCAGACACACGTTAGTTAACCTTTATATTGGATTTGTGTCGAATTGCATTTGTTTTTAAATTATGATGTCATAGATTTTTACTATCTAGTTTATAATTCTCGAATTGAAAATCCATCTTAGATTTTTACTATCTAGTTTATAATTCTCGAATTATTTTCCTAAGCTCAAGCGTGAATATAATTATTGACGATGACAGTATTGTACTTTTATTAAAATATTTTTTGGGAGAGGTTTGCTAAAATATATTTTGGGGAGTAGGAAATAAGTTAATTTCTTTATGTATTTACATACATTATATAATTATTAAAATTATTTAACAAATTTAGAAGATAAGAACGGAATTATCAATCCATTTCGAAACAATTATATATTTTATTTGTTTTATGTCAGAGAATTAAACTGGGAGTATATAAAATGAAATGTGCCTATTTAATTTCCTCATGATTTTTATTAAAAAACAAAAGGGAAAATTAAAAAAAAAATTAATTAGATAGCAAAATTTCAATAAAAAGAATTCGTGATAATTCTTTTTGTTTTAAATTTAAATTAAAATTTCAGATTAAAAACAATTTTTTCAGACTGTCTGAGTACAAAAAAGACATACTTTCGTTTACAAAAAGAGCTATAACTTAATTTCATTTAGAATGCCACTCAAGAAGTTCTGCTAATTAAATTATGAAGAAAAGAATATTGGTAGTAGGAAAAAAAAAAAAAGCTCAATTATCAGAAATATACGAAAGTAATCCGAAAGATAAACAAACATCTTACGAGCTTTAAGAAAGAGCTTAGAAATTCAATGAGTTACAAAAATTAATAATCCGTAAATTTTAAAAGAAAAAAGGATTATAAGAATTTTATGTAGGAAATGTAATGTAAACGGATTAACAAAAGATTTTAAAATACTTTCTTAACTTTTAAAAAAGTATTGGAAAAAACTTTCATTCAATGTCGCATACAAATTTTTTGAAAATAAAAGCAATGCATTAATTAATAAGCTATAAAAATAAGGCAGTGAAAAGGAATAGATTAATATATATATATATATATATATATATATATATATATATATATATATATATATATATATATATATATATATATATATATATATATATATATATATATATATATATATATATATATATATATATATATATGATTTCGTAAACAAAATTTAATTACTAAAGCAAATATTTACTAATTAGTTATGAAAAATTATAAACTTCTTAGAATTTTCTTGCAAGTTTTTATTTATTACAACTTGTTTATAGAAAGGGAATTTTACAACTGATTTTTTCTTTCTGTTGTCTTACGAGTTTTGAAATTAAGTATAATTTGTATTTTCTAGAGAAAAAAAGTATTTTAGCATTTACAGAGTTTGATTATTAATTGATAATTTAATTTAATTTCGTCTAGTTTCAATAAGAGCACAAGTACTAACTAGTAATGGATTTAAATAAAACAATTAAAGATTCCTTTGCAATAAACACTAATGAATTTTGAAGTAAATACAAGAATTAATTATAAAATATTAAAAAAAAATACAAATTATTGCGTTTTTTTTGTGTCATAGAATACAGATGACATTTTTTTAAAGCAATAATTCCGTTCGTCAAAACATAAATCATAAATTTGTGAATAATCCAAAACAAAATACTAGAAAAACAATAATAGATGCCAAAAGTTGAAAAAAAACATCCCTATCTATTTGTTGCAAATTTAATAAAAAATGTTGCGCATACGATTAAAAATTCAAATTAACTAGATAATTTTTACCAGTGTTCCACACTCTGACTACTCATTTTCACTATCTCAGAATTTTGAAAAAAAAAAAAAAAAAAAAAAAAAAAAAAAACACACACACACACAATTTCCATCATCCTAATTCATTAATTAAAGAATTATTTAATTTTTTTCTTTTATTATTTGGAACTATTGTATATAAACAGTTGCTTTTAAGAATTAACAAATCATTTTTTTAAATTAAATTAATTTATTTCTGTATATTTTATTTTTAAAATTAAAAATTTGCTCGAATTCTACTTTAAGAAAATTACAATGATCGGAAACAAGAAATAGAAATGGTTATAAAACACGTTTTGTATATTCTTTATTTTGTAAGCTTAAAATATCATTTGGCGATTTGGAAAATCGGTGGATCCCTTACCAAAAAAAGGTGCTACTTTGGCAACATTATGGTGATTTGTAATATTTTCTGTTGTTGCCTGCACCCCGCAAAACTAAACACCTGATATTTGCGAATATTTGATGTCGTTTCCTGATATAGAACATCTGCTGGAATCGCTTAGGAATCATAATGCTGATCGCTATCTCCTATTGACAGTAATAACTTCGCCAAACATGGGCACAGCTTGTGCAGAAAAAATCGCTTGCAACCCCTGAATGGTTCCCATCATATAGAAGGCGTAATATGCGGCCTAGGGGGTTGGCCTGGGTCCTCCAAACGATAACCTCACCTGCCTTTACTTACCTACCCATAAACCTCCTATATTATTCCAAACTTCCATTCAACCTTCTGTAAACAGTGAACGGGCGGAATGCCTGTGCTTTCAGAGGGGTATAAGAAGATTAGAAGAGGGAAGTTGGCAACAGGATAGCACTTTTTTCTTTCATTTTTTCCCCCTACCTCTTCTTTTTTTTCTTCGAGCAGTATGTCTGCTTCTTTAAAATTTGGTGTTTACAGGGGGTCCATAGAGCCACTGGTAGCTAAATTGTTTGGTTTAGCTTAACAAAGAAAGAGATTAGAAGCATTTGTATATATAGGACTACAAGTAGTTCTAAAATCAATGGGAGGGGGGTGAAAGCGAAGAACTAAAGGGACTCTTAAAGTTTGTCTACTGCCTTAAAAGCTGGTATTTATAAGAAGGCCTTTCTTATGTAAACCTCAGTCAGGTGAAGAGTTGGATATTAAGGAGAACTATCAGCGGCGAAGCAATCTTGATAAAACTGCCATTGACCTTCTAAAAAAGTATGATAAATGATTGGTTTTTGTTCCAGTTTAAACATCTTCACGTATTGTAGATATTTAAAAATAAAGAAAAAAAGATGATATAATGTTCTAAAAAAGACGATTTTATATGTATGGTCGCTTTAACAAAAAATTCGACCAGATTAAAATGTCAGATATTGGAAAAAGATAAAAGACGAATAAGGGAAAAATTAAAAATTAAAAATCTACCGGAAAAAAAATCATACCGCAAAAAAAACCTGTAAAAAAAACAATCGTTGCCTTTTTAAATTTATACTTTGGAACTTGGGAATTCAAAGACAAAGGATTATGGCCTTTTTTTAATAACTTATTTTTTAAATATTTTTTTAATATAATATTTTCTTTAATTATATAAGAATTATGGTTCGAAAAAAAAAAAAAGAGAGAGGAAAACATGTTCCATTTCTTTATTATTTCGATGCAGATCTATATCGCTGAAAAAGAATCAAACTTTTTTTTACATTAATGCTTTTTATGGAATTATACGAGCTTATGGAATTTACATGCTTTTTACAGAATTATTATGCTAGGATTTCTTTTTATAACTACCATAATTATTTTAATTACATGAGAATTGTTGCTCATAAAAACATGGGAAAACATCTTTCATTTCTTTATTATTCATGATAAATTTGCCAAGCAGATCTTTATCGCAGAAAAGGAATCAAACTTTCTTACATCGATGCTTTTTATGGAATTTACATGCTTTTTATGGAATTATACGAGGATTTTTTTAATAACTGCCATAGTTATTTTAATTATATGAGAATTATTGCTTGAAAAAAAATAAGGGAAAACATCTTCCATGTCTTTATTTTTCATGATAAATCCCCCACGCAGATCTATATCTCTGAAAAGGAATCAAACTTTTCTTACATCGATGCTTTTTATTGAATTATTCGAGCTTATGGAATTTACATGCTTTTTATGGAATTATACGAGGATTTTTTTAATAACTGCCATAGTTATTTTAATTATATGAGAATTATTGCTTGAAAAAAAATAAGGGAAAACATCTTCCATGTCTTTATTATTCATGATAAATCCCCCACGCAGATCTATATCTCTGAAAAGGAATCAAACTTTTCTTACATCGATGCTTTTTATTGAATTATTCGAGCTTATGGAATTTACATGCTTTTTATGGAATTATACGAGGATTTTTTTAATAACTGCCATAGTTATTTTAATTATATGAGAATTATTGCTTGAAAAAAAATAAGGGAAAACATCTTCCATGTCTTTATTATTCATGATAAATCCCTCACACAGATCTATATCTCTGAAAAGGAATCAAACTTTTCTTACATCGATGCTTTTTATTGAATTATTCGAGCTTATGGAATTTACATGCTTTTTATGGAATTATACGAGATTGTGGAATTATATGCTTTCTATGGAATTATACTAGGATTTTTTTTTTTTATAAACAGCCATAATTATTTTACATATATGAAAATTTTTGCTCGAAATAAACAAAGGAAAAATCTATTTCCTTATTATTTATGATAAATCTGCCATGCAGATCATATCGCTGGAAAGGAATCAAACCTTTCTTACATCGATACTTTTTATGGAATTATATGAGAATTTTTTTTATAACTGCCATAATTATTTTAATTATATGAGAATTATTGCTCGAAAAAAGAAACAAGAAAAAAAAAAAAACATCTGCCCTTTCTTTATTATTTATGATGAATCTACCATCCATATCTGCATCGCTGAAAAGGAATCAAATTCTTGTTGCACCGATCGCACATTATCAATTCAGACATTATCACGTCTTTGGAAAATTGGCACTTCGGCGGCTATGATATTCTGCAACTCTCTGGCATATTTAAATGACAAAACGCGAAGAGTGGTCATTTGCATGACAAATTCGGTGTGATCAAGGCCATTGGAAGACATCCGCGATTTTCCAGACCGAACCTTCGAACGAATCTCGCAGCGAGTCTTTTATCTGCCTCGTAATTTATAAATTATCGCTTTCAATTTATTTGAAGCTGAATCTCAATGCTTTCATTGATAGATGATTACTCATTAGAATAAAATTGCGGAGCTGTCGTCTGAATGAAACATTGATGCCACCGTGTTCTTAGTATCTAATGCTTTTAATTATTTAGGCTTAGGGAGTATAACGTTGTATTCCTTTAAGAGCTTCGCTTTATCTTTAGGTGGATTAACTTTTGAATTTATTGCTGAAAATTCAATAAATTGAATTGAATTGTTTTACTATGCATATTTAATTAATTTTAATAGCTCCATTTTCGTAATAGTGGAATTTTGTAATCTTGAATTTTGCTGCACGCGTTAAACGGTAAAATTCACATCCAAGTTTGCAGTTTCGATGAAAATACGTGTTTTAAGGTGACATTGGACTTTGAAATAAGCAAAAATGGGCGGAAACATAAAATTTCATTTTTTTTTCCTTCATTTCATCACCAAAATATATGTTTATATTCAACTAAATTAATACCATAAAATGAATTGTTCAATGAAAGGAATATTTGAAAGGCTTAAAGCAAAAATCTTATTTCAAAATGATATTGCAATTAGATTTATATATCTTTGAAACGTTTCAGGTAGCTTAATTTTTGAGGAAATTAGATAGAATTGATTATAAAGATTTTAGTTAAATATTAATAAAAAACAGGGCATATTTATTATATTTCGTGGCTTATTAGATAGTTAAAAATCAATTTTAGTTAAAAAAAATAAAATTCTTCCGAAAATTCAGTAAGTGCGTATAAAAATATTTTTAAAAAATTACATTTTGGAATTACAAAATTATACAGTTTTGTTCCAAATAAATTCATAATGGGTAATGAGGAAAAAATAATTGAAAAAAATTAAAAATTAAATCGCCTAAAATATTTAAAAATATAAATGTTTTAATTTTTAAAAATGTAAATCTTTTAATTAAAAAAATAATAAAAAGTTTATAAAAAATGTGACGTATTTATATTTTAATACATACGCAAAAAAAAAAAAATCATAACACTAAGTGAATAATTAGTAAAAGTGCCTAATAAAGTTCACCAATCCCCCGTTCGTAAAATTTTCAGAACTTAATAGCCAATAAATAAAAATATTCTGAAACAAATTTTGGTTTTGTTACAGTGGTGCTATCTGGTGGTGGATTCGATAAACAATAGACAGTATTAGACTTTATTTAAAAAAAGGTTTTTTATTAACTTTATTATTTTAAATTTGAAGTTGTTGATGAGAACAGAGATGTATAAAAAACGTAGGTTCACGCTCATATTTATCTCATATCATGATATAGATATAATTTAATTTTCGAATCTGTTAAGCATTCTATAGAAAGTAAAAGGACACGAAAGTGAAATCATAAAAAGAAAATGCATGCAGGATTGTACCTTTCATGCGTTAATAATATCATTCAGAAGACTCCAATATACATATTCACCAGCACAATGAATAGAACAATATTAAAACCTAAGAACGATACTGTTTATCCGTCTATCACAATTAGAATATCTTTACTGGGACAAACATAATTACTAAACCACATCTAAGATATTGAATTGAAATTAGGCAATTTGCATTCCTGGAGAACCAACTGGTAGTCGAAGGTGGCTAATTTTAAAATAAAATACTTTATAATATTCATTGTTACTCGAAATTAATATTTCTATTGAGATTTCTAAAAAAAATTTAAAGGCTATTCGGGCAATATATATATATATATATATATATATATATATATATATACAGTGCTCGAAAAAAGTATAAGGACAACATGTAATTGCATGAAAATATGCTTTATTTCCATTTCACCTAAATGAACTTTTTATATTTCTTACTTCTGCTGCATAATTTTGTGATAACACTTATACCACATAAAAAACATAATTTAGCTTCAAAATATTGATTTTACAAAATTTAACATTAAAGGAAATACGGAAAAAATTATAAGGACGTGTTGTAAAATACTTAAAAAATGTTTCAATAATCAAGAAAACTACCTTTTTTTCAATCACTTGAATAAGCCGAGAGGTCATAGATCTTGAAAGATCTTTTAAAATATCCACAGATATTTTTTCCCAAGCGTCTTTGATAGCGACGACAAGATCTTGTGTACATTGATACTGTGTGCCGTTTTTATAAACTTCTCGGGCTAGAAGTCCCCCATAAGTTTTCGATTGGATTAAGATCGGGACTTCTTGCCGGCCAATCAAGTAAATTTACAGAATTAGCTTCAAACCAGAGTTTTGCACTCGTAGAAACGTGTATCGAAGCATTATCCTGCTGAAAAATATAGTCCCCTGAAGTAATTAGTGGCGCTTCAGGTAATAAACTTTCTTCTTACATATCAACATAATTGTCCGAATTCATTTTACGGCTGATAAATACAATTGGAGTGGTTCCATTTGCCGCAAAAGCGCCCTATACCATAACCGAGCCACCACCATACTGACGCCTGGAAAACACTTCCTTGGTCTTTCGCAGATCATACCAAAAATAACGAAAACCATCAGGTCCATCAAGATTGTACTTTTTTTCGTCCGAAAAAATTACATCAGCCCACTTTTGACCAAGATAAATGTAATTTTTGGCAAAGTAAACTCTTCTTCTCTTATGATGATTTGTAAGAGGGGGGTGCGACATTAATTTCCAATAAGAAACTTGAGGATGTCCACTCAAAACATTTTGAACAGTCCTTGTTGAGCATGGTAAACTCAAATTTTGTCTAATTTCATTTGCGGTTTCTCTTTTCTCGCAAGCTCTACTTACAATCATTCTTTTTTGTCGATGAGTGAGAATTTCTGGTCTCCCAGTTCGCTTTTTCATACCATACATCCCAGGATTTTTTAGAAAATTATAAACCACTGTTTTAGATCTCTTGATTCTTTTTGAAATTTCCCATCCACTTAATCCACATTCTCGAAAAGCAACAATTTTTCCTTTTTCAGAGTCAGAAAGTTGAGTTCCTTTGGGCATCGTTTAAAAATTCACACTGAAAGTCGCCGAATGGGAAATTCTTTTTGCAAATGAATCTTTTAACTCGAAATTGTCATTTTATGCTTTCAAATATACAAATTTTTAAATAATTACTGGAGAAAAAAGCAATGTCCTTATACTTTTTTCCGTTTTCATTCAGGTTTAAAAATTAAAATTTAAATTTTAGTAGATTTAAAATTGAAAATTTTAATTACTTTGCGCATAAAATATTTTAGTTTTACTTCTATTTTTGCTGCAAAAATTTGCATACGATTCTGTAAACAAGGCTTCTAGATTTGGCGATTTTTCGCGTGTCCTTATAATTTTTTCGGGCACTGTATATGTGTGTGTGTGTGTGTGTCGCTTGAAATATAAGAATTTTAGCATATGTAGATTTCTTATAATTCATTTTTTATATTATTGTGGCATTTCAGTTGTTTAAATAAGTCCTTTAAAACTTTTATTATCTCTTGCTTTTCAATTGGCAAAAATTTTTGTAGCTCCATTTTTGTCTAAAATAATTTATTTCATTGAAATAAGGCTACCGTGGCCAGATGGTACAATTTCGATTTCAGGACCTGAAGGTCACGGTATTATTACTCAAGCAGCGGATGGTTTCGTTTCTGTGAAGGGGTTAAATTCTTCGGGGGTGAGGGTCAAACGAGCTCCTGCTGTTGTGGAATGGAATCATTCGTAGGGGTGTGCCACCTCACATGTCCTCCCCGTATATGAGCACGGTCCAAAATGAAGAGTTTTGTCCTGAAACAGCTTTCACATTGCCATTTTTAAAGAAGCATCCCATTAAATTAAAGTATTCGCTTTACAAATAACTTTTTAAATAGTTGTCTAAAGATAGCGTTTATAAAGCGACCTATTCTCAACTCTTATCTACCTGGCCTTATTTCTGTATTAATTATTTTTTTATTTCTTGATAATACATTATTTTTAATCATAAATATTGTGATATTTATGCGATGATTTTGTGTATTTTATTTTTTGACTATGGTTTAGATGGTTTAGAACTTTGTAATTCTTTATTCTTTAATTTATATATGGTTTAGAACTTTGTAATTCTTTATTTTTTAATTTATATATGGTTTAAAATTTTGTAATTCTTTATTCTTTAAATTTATATATGGTTTAGAACTTTGTAATTCTTTATTCTTTAAATTTATATATGGTTTAGAACTTTGTAATTCTTTATTCTTTAATTTATATATGGTTTAGAACTTTGTAATTCTTTATTCTTTAATTTATATATGGTTTAGAACTTTGTAATTCTTTATTCTTTAAATTTATATATGGTTTAGAACTTTGTAATTCTTTATTCTTTACTCTTCCTTTTTTTAAGTGTGATTTAATTTGTGTTTCAGTTGTGCTTTTTTGATTAATGCACTTTTTAAATGAAGTCAAACTCTGTAGTGGACTTATTTCAAATAAGAAAATAAATTATAAAAACATTCTTTCTTTTCTATTTAAGGTTTACATTAAAAAAAAAATGGTAAAGTATCACACACACACACACAAAAAATGTTTTGAATTGACGTAAACATTTTTTTTAAATAAGCAAAAAAAAAAAAAAAAAAAAAAAAAATTGGGGTTTGGATCTTATATATTCCCAAAATAAATTCCCAATTCATAATGCCCCATTATGAACTAGACTCGCCATACAAACTATGGCGATTTTGAGTTTTATTGACATTACATATAGATATAAAAATGTATATAATTTCATAACACGCATGCCTTCAGAATGATTTAATCAAATATCCCTAACAATTCAGGTCATAAACATTGATTTTGAACCGAATATGTCATAAACCGATCGCATATGTGCACTATTAGATTCTAAATATGATACAAATGCCTCCTGACATTCATTTACCCATCTATGATAACTGGAATGTCACAAATGCATGTCATATACGATAAGATATTACCATTTGTAATATCGAATAAAGTAGCAGGTAGACATCTGACATTTCAGAATGTTCCTGCGTTCTGCTTCTCTCGTTCAGTCAGAATATCTCACTTGCAAATATGCGAACATGTATCCTAATAATGGAAGTAATCTCATGCAATAGGTATCCAATAAAATATAGCATAATCTGAACTTTTCAAAACATATGCTAGAGTGCAAGCTTTACTGTTTGTATCTGCCAATATGTATCTATTTACATGATGTAATACCCAGAAAAATCAAGAATTCGGGTTTTTTTGTTTTATGAATTTTGAAGATGAATAGTAATTCATGTCTCATTGCTATTATAGCAGTTCTAAATGAAAATCTTTATACAGAATTGCAATATGTATATATTTATTTAATATTTAAAAGAGCTATCGTTTTAAATTTTAATCTTTTTGATAACTTCTGTGGTATATTTTCAAATGTGTGATAACAGCGCTTTGTTTATAAATAATATGTTTTGAAACTTTTAATAAGCCGAAACAGGAACATCTTTACTTAGAAGCTAGTAATTAAGAAATTAATGAATGAAATTAGTTGCTTATTAAGATATCTGAAAATCGTTTTCCAAAGAAAGTTACATTATTTTTTAAATTCCTTTTCTTAAAAGATTGCTTTTATACCATATCTATAACAGTTCTAAATGAAGATCAGGATCATAATTGCAATATGTATATATTTATTTAATGTGTAAAAGAGCTATTGTTTTAAGTTTTAATCTCTTTGAAACTTTGGTACGTTTTACAATGTGTGTGATAACAGCCCTTTGTTTATAAATAATGTGTTTTGAAATTTTTAATAAGCCCAAACATGAAAATCTTTACTTCGAAGCTAGTAATTAAGAAATCATTAAATGAAATTAATCACTTATTAAGATATTTGCAAATCGTTTTCCAAAGAAAGTCGCATTATTTTTAAAATTCTTTTTCCTAAAAGCTTGCTTTTAATACTATATCTATAACAGTTCTAAAAGAAGATCAGGATCATAATTACAATATACATATATTTATTTAATGTGTAAAAGAGCTATTGTTTTAAATTTTAATCTCTTTGAAACTTTTGTGGCATGTTTTCAAATGCGTGTGAAAACAGCCCTTTGTTTATAAATAATATGTTTTTAAACTTTTAATAAGCCAAAACATGAAAATCTTTACTCGAAGCTAGTAATTAAGAAATTAATGAATGGAATTAATTACTTATTAAGATATTTGAAAATCGTTTCGAAACAGTCACAGTATTTTTTAAATTCCTTTTGATAAAAGATTGCTTTTATATTATATCTAAGATATTCAGAAAGATAATTAGAGATGATTACATAAAAGTTAATATCCGAAAGAAGAAATAGTAAGTGACAAGATTAAACTTGAATTCTAAGAAGAAAATTTTAATATTTTAATTTACATTTGTAAATATTTATTGTTTATTTTTGTTTAATGTCATTTTACGTATACAAAATATTATTTTGAAATAATTCCGTCATGAATCTCTATTTTATTTGTGATGTTATCATTAATTTAGAAAATAAGCAATCATTACCCGCAACATGAAATTTCCAATTACAGAAAATTAATGAAAAAGTTATACGCAGAAATAAAAGAAATTATCAACAAAATAAAAAACCCTCTAGCCTATTACTTTTATATAACTTAAAAACTACCGAAATTAGAACCAATTTTTTTCAGGTTCTAGATAATTTTTATGTAATTATATAAACCAAAGTGTACACGATTCTATTCAACTGTTTTTGACAAAGAATGCTTTAAAAAGAGACTAATTTAATGAAAAAAATCCCACTATATTGACATTAAAAAAATTAATTATATAATTTCTTTGCAAGATTTATTAAATTTTTTGTTATATAAATTGCATTTAAAAATATAAAATTTATCTTTCTAATATCATTGATGAAATTTCAAATTGCTTACAAAAATTATATAAAATAAATATATATATATATATATAAAATAAAATGAAATACAATTAAAAATTGCAAATTTTAAATTGTATTTTATTTAATTTTCTGTATATTTTTATTTTATATATTTTTTGTGCAGCATTTGAAATTATATAAAATAAAAAAATACATAAAAACAAATAAAACACAATAAAAAAATGCACATTTTTAATTCTATTTTATTTTATATATATTTTTCATTTTACATAATTTTTGTAAGCAGTATTTGAAATTATATAAAATAATATATATATATATATATATATATATATATATATATATATATATATATATATATATATATATATATATATATATATATATATATATAATCAAATACATTTAAAAAGTTGCAATGCTTTTTTTTTAAATTTTGTAGAAACATGCAACCTAAGGAAGATTTTTGTTGGGCCTCGATAAATCTTGCAGTTTTTTTTTTGGGGGGGGGGAGGGATTTACTCCCATTGCTATTGAATCTTTTAAACTTTGATTTGATATGGATTCCTATGAAAAGAAAATCAAAATTCTTTATCTTCAATAACACTAGGGAAAGAGTATATTTACGCTAATTTGATATTTTAAACCAAGCATTGAATGTCAGCACCAAATACTAATGTAACTGAAACTCCACAGGAAATTCGATCATCCATCAAGCGAAACTGAAAGGCAACAATGCTCCCGATAAATGGATTTGAAGAATGCACACAAAAGAGAGTAAACGCCTCCTTTTGAGGTTAGTTGACCACCTGCCCCCGACTTTCTTGACTTTTCACCCTCCAGGTAAAGCAAGACGGGGCATAAAGCACGCTCAAAAGTGCATAAACTGTTTGTATCCAAAGCAACATTGGAAGCAGGAGTCGTTGAAAAATGACCACCTGGATAAAGGGACCGTGCAATATTTATCGAAAGGCAGATGATAAAATATATTTAGGGTCTTTGAAATGTGGAATACTTTTTTTTATTTAAAAAAAGAAAATCGTTTGCACCAATATAAGATAAATCATAATAATTGTCCCATTTCAAAAGAAACAGTGATTTACCATTTTAACGTGGTTAGTTTTTCAAGTTACTTCGATTATTCGCAATTCGAAAATTCAAATTATTTTTATTAATTTAAACTGAATATTATAACTTTAAATTAGCAAAAAAGTGCATCTCTGAAACGGATCTAAAGATTTGGATCAAAGCGAGTAAAAGATGATTTTTTTGTATTTATTCAGTTCATGAGAAATTATTAAAAGCAATGAAACTTCGGGAAAAAAAAAGTTATTTTTGGTGAGATTTTAAGCAAGAAATTCTTGGAAAGTTCAATGCTCCATTTAGAAAAAGCTTTCCTTATGAGATCTAGATTTTAAATTAGACTTCATTGTTCTAAAAGTATATGAAACTATTTTGAAAAATACAAACTGGTTTAAAAGAAATGCTATAACAAATTATGGTCAGTAAAAATATGATTTCCAAGAGGGGAAAAAAATTATAAATCGACAAAAATCATAATATCCAAAACTTTCAGTTATTTGTTATTAAAGAGAAACAGAAAAAGTCAACACGTTTAACGCTTCTTCGAAATAGAAATATCAAAATATTCTTCAAAAGTAAAGGACCATTCTCTTATTTTACAACATTCATAAAACGAGTTTAAAAAATAAGAGATTAAACGACACACACATATATAGATAGAAATTCTTAAATTATCTTATGCAAATGACTTTCATTTTCGGAAAATAAATATTTTGATTTTCTAGTCAAGACATTTGAAACATGATTGAAAGTCGTTTGCTGGATTTGAAATAAATGAGAGAGAGAGAGAGAGAGAGAGAGAGAAAAACTTAATCGCACCATTTGGAGATTATATACTTATTATGTATATTTCTATAAGCTTAATATATAATTATTAAAAGGTGAAACAACACATATTTAATCGTTCAAGTGTGAAATAATTTTCAAAAGAATTTCAATGCATAAACTTAACATATAATTATTAAAAAAATGTGAATCAAATGCGACTTAAAAACTTAAGATTTGAATATATTTAGAAACAGGATTGAGAAATGTGAATAATATTTAGAAACAGAAATGAGAAAAGTGATTAATATTTAGAAAAAAGAAAAGGGTTGTAGAAGGAGATTGTGTTGAAGTACTGTGCCCCCCCCCTCCATTAATTTTGATTTTTTTTAAAAAAATAAAAGTAGTTTAAAATCTGTTTTGTATTATAAGATTGTTTTTAAAAATTTCAACTCTTAAATAACTTATTCAATTTCAGCCTAATCACTGTTGATAAATTCTTCGATTTTTTTTCAAAGTTGTATTAACATTTTTCTAAAAATGAGATAGAGATATTCATTCTAAAGTTTGCGCCACATCATAATTTTTCATTCATAATTTTGGAATTCAATTCTTATTTTGTAGGAAGGACCAGCAGAAATCTCTATTAGAATTTATTGGGAAATGGTATCGTTAAGCTTTACTGGCAACTGGCGCACGCACGCACACGCACACACACACACACACCTTAGAATATGCAACTCGGACCTCTTACTATTGACTAACAGGATTCAAAATATATTAAAGGTCCATAATCTCACTTTCTTAAGGATAAATTTCATTTAATTAGCATATTGTGTTTCGGGGTTATTGTGTTAATATGTTATCAGAGACATAACAAATATATCAACCACTGATAGATTTTTTGATAACAGATCTAAAATTGTAGTGATAAAATGTGTGGTATATTTCAGTAATATAGCTAATTACATTTTTGAATTAATTGTGTTCATGTGCATACGAAAGAATAGACAGACACTTCTTTTGACAAATTTCATTCAGGTAAATAAACATTTTGGGGATAAGACCAAAATACATTTGTCTAGCTCATGTGATTTGAATTATTATGTTCATTGACAGATGAACTGACGGGATTTTAAATGTATCTTTAAGTAGTGCATATATATATATATATATATAACGATATATATATATGCATATATAATGTCCCATATAACAATATGGGACATTACTGTCCCATATTGTTTATTTATTTGATAGAAATTTGTCAAAAAAAAAAAGGTATCTGTCTGCTCGTGTGAATATATAATTTTTTGATTTGTTGAGTATGATTTGTTTTCTAAATAGGCGGATTTATACAAAAAAATCGAATTATATCTTATGATTGGGAAATATTCAATATTTTTCAGCTTTGCCATTTATCAATATTTACAAAGAATTATTCTTTATACAGCAGATAAATAGTTTTTACTTAAGATAAATAGTTATTTTCTATACAAAGAGTTATCTTATTAATATTTTTTTGTTATAATTGGGAGATTCGAGTTTCTAAAAATATTTATTATTATTATTGATTAATTTAAGTACAAATTATATAGAATATTTTCAGTTAGGATAAGGCTTATTTCTTTAAAATAGTGTCTTTTAAACCATATAATTGCGATAAAAATTTGCAATTGTGCATTTTATTTTTGTCATAATCTTTTGTCAAATTATATTCATTTTTACTGATGATAATCAATCGACAAATGGTTATTTTTCTTGGTGAAATCTAAAATTAATATTCCTTTTTGTTTATTAAGTATAAGTAATATTTCAAGAAAAAGCAATTTAGTTTGAAAGATCACCATATAATGTCTTTTTTTTTATATAAAATCAATTTTATATCCACAACTTTTTCATCAAGTAAAATTCTAAATAAATTTCCGGATTTGAAGCTAAAATGATAGTAAACGAGAGGCCCTAGTTTTTAGTTTTTATAATAATAATAAAAAAAATGTAATTTTAGAGATAGCATTGATGTAGGATCTTCTAGCAGTAGATTGATAGCGTTCAAAAATTATTCTTACAGAAAATGTCTCTAGTAAAGCACCTAGCGCCATCTATCGCAAAAGAGGTACAACTCTCATTCAAGCATGAAAGCGCTGATGGAAAAGCAACAATTATTCGTTCCAACTTAATGGAAAAAAAGTTGTATGGATAATTTACCAATTTTTCATTTGTTAATACATTGAAAAAAATTTCAATTAGGAGAAAAGTTTTGCTATAAACGGCGTTTGATGATTAATTATTTCTTAAATTAATCGGTGTGGATAATGAAGTATTAAATATATGAGTTTAATGTGAATTGAATGTGTAACATAATTTTTTAAATCTTGTTTTAATTCATGTGGAAATTATATCATAGTTAAAATTTAAGTAGTTGTAGTAATTAATTGGAGACATAGATTTTTAATTTAAACTGTGCTATATAAATGCTATACGATAGAATGTAAATGAGAAAGCTAATAATTTTACAGAAATAATTTATTTAGATTTTGTTCGTACTGTTGCTTTATCGTACTTTAAACAATATCTTTCATAGATCATTTTACGAAGTTGTAAATTGTTATCACTAAATTGAACACTTATATACCGATTTATTAAAATAGAAATATGAGCTCTGCTGCTGGTTAATTTAATTTTAGATTTATTATTAATTTCATTTCTCTTTCTTTGCTTTATTATTTATAAATATGGATTTTTGTAATTTATTTTTTTCTTCTCATTATTCAACAGTTTTGTACATTTTCGAGTTCTCGGTGACAATACACTATTTTGACGTTTTCTGAGATTAAATAGTGATTAACGGATTAATTTAATCGAACTTTAGTTATATTTCACGATTTTATAACATTTATCTAAAATAATAAACAAGAAAGCTCGATTTGAAACAATATTTTTAATGCGCAAATTGCCTAACTTCAAAATAGAAATTATACTTGTATTTAAATTTAATTGAAGTGAAGCATTTATATATGCAATTAATAATTATTAATTTTCACTACATGTTGTATCAAATCTGATTCATAATTCATTTTATCATCATCATAATAATAATGAATTTTTTTTAGAATAAAAGATTTTATTTTTAGAATATTTTAAAAAAAATAGAAATGTAAAATAATTTTTAGAATAAAAAGCAAGCTTTTTAAAATAGATTTTTTTAGAAAAATTCGGAACCGAAATTTTTTTTCAAAATTCTGATTTTTTGTGTGCGCATTTTTATAGTATTGTAAATTATTACTTCATATCATTTTTTATACTATTTTTATATCTTATACTATATTTATATTATTTTTATATTATATTCTATATTAATAATTATTATTTTATTGCTGTTATACGAGTCTGCCGAATCCAAAACATTTATTTTGAAATTTAAAAAATCGTGCATTGAAGGGTAAATATACAGGACAACAAACATAAATTTTCAATTATGCTTTATTTGAAATTTTTAGAAAGAAAATGGGTAAGTAATAAATAAAAATAAAATTAAAATTACAATAAAAAATTAAAATTAAAAACTTCAACTGCAAAGTATATAATTATTTACACGCTAATAAGATAAAATAGTAAAATTAAACACTTCACTCATGTGCATAAAGGAACTAAAAAAATAAAGATATATATTTCAAATTTTCAGTGATCTTAGGGAAACTTGCATATCGATTCTCAACGAAAAAATATGAATTGTCCGTTGACATAAATTGCATATGGTACTCGGTGAAAAAAGATATGAAATCAATTTATTTTGAAAGCAAAATTGGTAACTTAAAAAAACTCGTAAGTCATGCTATTAAAAATTGTCATGATATTAAACACATTTACAATTAAAGTTATGAATAATTCATATTAAAATTCGAACCTCATACATGGATTTTAGGATTAAAACATATACACATAATACATGATTAGAATTTAAAGCATGAATTAATGCATAAACTGCTGCATCATAAACTTATTAATTAATACATATAGTTACAATTTAAATACAAACTACAGCACCGTTTCAATTAAAACTCTTAAATTAATAAATTTCATTTTCAATTAATTGCAATCAAACAAATTAACTCATAGTTATTACAATGAAGTTTTTTTATTACAAGTTTGTAGGAATTTATTTGTGAATCATTATGTTGTAGAATATTGTTTTTGTTATTCTAAAAATTATTCACACGGTGCAAGTTGAAGGCGTATATCTTCAAGCGATCCATCGTTCATTTTGTCATCGACTCATTAAGAAAAATTATAGAAACACTAAAAAACTTATTAGATTACTAGTTATTACTACATATTTGTAATTATTACATATTTTCTATATATTTAGATAAGATTACTAGTTAACTACATATTAAATATTTTCACTAAGGTTACTAGTTAATTACATATTTTCAATAAGATTAATAATTTTCATGTAATACATGTAAATCATAGTTTCTTTAAAAGCATTCGTCAAGAGTAAAATCAAATTTCTAATAAAATGTTAAAAGCTCACATGCTTTATAAAAATGTCACAATTTGGCAAATTAAATTTGAATATTAAATTACAAATGGTATACAAAATGATAAATTCACTTACATAAAAAAAAATCTTGACCAATTTTCAGTAAATTTCAAGTACAATTAATAAAACGATGATTTTAGATAAATCATATTTCTATTTCAACAACAGTTCTAAACTGTTACAAATGTACGAAAAAAAATTATAAAAGCAAACGATTTTTGCAAATATGTGAAAATTATCAAACATTGTTGAATGGAAAAAAAAAATTAAATAAATATTTAAATAAATCGCCAAACGATCAACATAAAATGTTTTTCTTTTTGTTCAATTGTATTATAAAAATTTCAACTACTTATTTATGCTTCAAAAGCACTTTTTTTGCTGTAAATTTATCACAGTTTCTTAAAGAATATTCGGATAAATAAAAATCATGATGTCGGTAAATAAAAAGAGTGGAAGACAATATGACCGATCACTTCAGGTTTTCGTGGATTCAATACCATTCATTGCATTTTGAAAAACAGAGGATTTTAACGTCGGACAAACAATTTGTCTTATAACTTGAAAAAAGAGTACACTTCTCTTTTGTCCCGTGGTAGCATTCAGAACAATTTTGTTTCTTGATTTTATTAAGAACCAGACATTCAAAATGCAGCCACAGCCCTGCAGTTAAAAAAAAATGATATCAATAACATATGCAATTATAAGAAACAGTAATTGAATATTTTACTTAAATAAATCATGTATGACTAAAAATCATGGCAGATAATTATAGTTTTAGGCTGCTTTGGTATGGTAATTATATTGAATATGAAAATATATATTAAATTTTGAATCTTTCATTTCAAAAGACAATAGAAATTTGTGTTTTTTTTTATAGATAATAGTTGGTACCAGGAACTTTTAATAAATTTCGGATGGATCGCGAATTTAGTTGTTAAGCTGAAAAAAAAAATACAAGCAAAAATATTAGTCTTGATATAATCCGTCAGCTTTATTTCATATACTTTTGAGAATTCAAGACAAAATTTTGGTATTAGAATGCAAACAATACTAAATTTTGAACTTGATCAGTAGATCAGTTTTTCACTATCTTATTGGCTAATTCAAATGGTTCAGTTTCTAACGGGTCAGCAATATGTTAACAATTCAATACATTATGGGAACTGTCTGTGTAAAAGGACATATTTATCTTAGTAAAGCAAGTTTAACGTCACTTTTTGGAGCATAATAAAAGGACAATTTGGGGCAAATTGTCTTATTTTGAAGTTTGGTCAGATGACCAGAAAGGCCCAAGACACATTTCAAATTCCGAATTTCTCTTTTTTACCAATTTTATGATTTCAATAAATATGATCTTAATTCTGATCTAAAGATCTTAATTCTGAATTTCATCTATTTAGCTCTCTTCATTTTATAATTATCGTGTTAACTTATATATGAGGAGCTGTCAGACGTACTTCCACTGAACAGATTTTATTCAAAATTTTACAAAGATATGAAAATTTGGTGTAAAGAACGTATACCTAATTTCATTTGTCTAGCGCAAAGCGTTTTGAGGTTATCTTTGTCATAGACAGACGGACATTTTTCGAACTCAAGGAGGTCTAAAACTGGAAATTCGTTAAAATCTTGAGTTCGAATTTTTTTTTTTTTAAATCGATTATATACTTTCTCTATACTACATATAAGAAAATGTAAAAAGGAATGCATAAAAATATTTGTGAATTTAAGACCACGAAAACCCCGTTTGTTAAAAATAAATCACGGAATATCTAGCATTTTCTTGAGTAATATTTCTCAACTTGTGCACGCAAACTGGCAAACCATCTATAAAACATTAAAAAATATTTGCTATGTAAAGAAATCTCTTAGATATAGAAAATGCAACGACTTTTTTTTTTGAAGTCTGTTTTAAAAAATATTACATTCAGAAAATATTTTTATAACAAGGAAGATAATTGAATATTACAGAATTTCGAATGCAAAAGTACTTACAGTTATTATAAAAGACAAGGAGAAGAGATGTAGACATAAAGCCACAAAAAAACTACCGTATGCATTTTTCTGAAGCAAAGAATATGTGAGAACCAATGCTCCTAAAACTAACAATATGGTTCCATTCAACAGCCATACTCTTGTTTGGATAATATCTACTTCAATCTGAGAGGGAAAAAAAATCATTATTTTACTTTTTTTTTAACAAACTATCTTAATACAACAAATAAAATTATTTTTATGAAATAATCATTTTTAAATTTTTCTGTCTATTATTACTCATTTAAATTTTGGAAAAAAATTCATTGGCTGGTAAACCATGTCTTTGTGCATCCAAATATGAGCCAAATTCTTCAGTGGAAAGAGATGATCTTATTACTACCACACGTTGAAGTTAAACATAAAAGTGTCATGCAATTTATGCATGAAGAAAGTCTGAAAAAAATCATTTCTGATATTTTAATTAATATACAAAATTTCAAATGCTTGAATGAGCGATATTAATACATACAATAAATATTAATTATACTTATCAAAAATTAATATTATAAAAATTAATAATCATAGTCTAATAAATTTATTTTATTTTAAAAACACTTTTATTAATTTACTTAATTTCAGAAATTTTGAATTTTAATCTTTTTCTACTTTTGAAACTCTAGTTTTGTCGTTTCTCACACTCACCACTAGATGGTACCACTGTATACGGAATCAAAATTTATTTTGATGAGAAATTGACAATTAAATACTGCAAATACTGAAGAAGTGCATTGTCAGAAAAAAAAAAGGAAATTTTTTGATTTAAGAATCAGGAAATGAAAGAAGAAAAACCGTAAATGATGCGTAAAATAATAACAAAAATCTATAAAATAATTAGGTAATAAGATCTGAAAACTGACAAATTTGATGAAAGAAATTAAAATCACAAAAATGAAAAAGTAGTTTTTACATGACACATAATACAAAAGAATTATTTTTCTGTTGCTCCCCAGATTATAATTTGATATAGTTTTTACTAAAATTTATATTGGAAACCCTTCATTAACAGGCATTATCTTTTGCAATTTTTAATTTATTTTATCTAATTTATTATTTTTTTTATTAATTACTTAATATACTTACGCTTCTAGAACATTCTTTATTTTCTTTAATAGCATCTTTTTCTTCCAATCGTAAATAACATAGATTTAAAATTTCATTGCTTTCCAGAGACAGCTCAAACGAATCCATTTTAAAATATTCGTAATTAAATTTTCTTGCTCGATTTAAATTTTCTTGCTCGATTTCTATAAAAGTCCCAAATCAATTGACATATCTACAGAAGAATTTTAAGTTATCATTCGAAACAATTAGTTCTCTTTCAGAACCTGCTTATAATTGACCACAATAAAAAGTCATGAGACTACAACAAAGTCTCGTCCAGAGTCGATAACCTGATGTCAAGCTCATACTTATGCTTAGAAAGAAAGGAAAGACGCAAGGGCTGGTTATCATCCAATTTGAGCATGCGTTTACTTTTGACAGTAGATTCTTGGCTGGCGACGGGAATTTGGCGGGATTATGTGTTCTCCAATTGTGGCCAATGGCGGTCCTTGAGTAAACGGAGTTTTCATTTTCTATATAATATTACTAATGAATACCGAAAACACATTAATCAATTCACTTTAGTACAAGTTTATTTATTATAAAATTTAGTTTAATTAAATTATGTTGATGCAGAATGCTCAATCTAAATAAAAGCTGCTCATTTGGCAATTATAGCTAATTAAAAAATATCTTCATACCTAAGCGAGCCTTCTGATACAATTTAGTTGGACTAATGTAGCATTTTAAAGTAGCATTGAGGATCATTTTGATCCGTATATTATCATTTGGATCCATAGCCAAATGGCGAGTAATACTTTTGCAGACATCTTTCTCTTCAAAAAAAACTTTCTTCCACAATGGAGCATGGGAAACCCAGAGAGGAGTGTTGGCTTTCGTGCAAATGTTATTCGATTCCACGAAAAGAATTTTGCATGTTAAATCTAAATGCGAGTCTGACGCACTCCTCCTCTTGTAGCGCTTAAGTTTGCAAAAACGATTCTGTAGCAAGTGCTATTTATGCCGTTAACATTATGAAAACTATCTTAAAATAGTCTTCATGTAGCTACCTTCAAAACAGTCTTTAACAGTCGAAATCAAAAATGAAATCAAACAACCGTAAAAAACCAACTGACATCGATGACATAAACATGCACCAGTGCGGTGTCTGGGGCAGATCCAGGGAGATCAGCTTTCGAATCCGGAAACGTCTCACCTTCAAATTAGTATTGTTCTAAATGGCTCAAGAATAAAACTTAGAGTTCTATGAAAGCGAATTTTTGTATACTTTTCGGAGGATTTCCTAAATACATCTTGGCCTCAGTGGCGTGGTGGTAAGCCCTTGGCTTTTTATCTGTAGAATTTAAATTCTGAAATGATTCCACTGTACATGTGGAGATTGATGGCGTTAAATCTGATATCAAAAGGTTGAATGTCCTCCTTCTTTCCAGCTCTGATGAGATGTTTGGGAATAGTGGTACCGACTCAGTTGCCACCCAAGTCATCTGATTACATCTCGTGTTCACAAGATTTGTCCCTTAAGTGATTCCATTAATATCTGTGGTATATATGAGGAATGATGATGCTAAATCTGATGTCAAAGTTTAAATGTTTTAAAGCTGTTGTGGCCGTACATTTGGAGAAAGAAATCCAACAGTGTTCGTTTAAGTCGTCTGACTACGGCTCAAAAAATGAGGAGGTTCGTCTCAAAATAGCCTTCGCATTGTTCCAAAACTCGAAGGAAAATTCGAAGGACTTACGCTACTGGAAATTTTGAAGTTTGTTAAATACAATTTCTTTTCCATATATAACATTTGCTAACGTTGATTATAAAATATAATCGATGGTTGTAATAATTTCCTGATTCTTTTTAGAGAAATCATCTCAAAGAATATATTTTCCAAATAGGAGCTTTGTATTGCTCCAAATTATTATAGAATGCAGAAACATATACTCTGCTACTTTTCTTTCAAACATATAAATGCATTGAAATAGTGAAAAAAGCATTTTCAACAATAATTATTGAAAAAAAAAAATGTACGAAGGACCGTGAAATTTTTTTGTCTTTTTTGAATATACATATTAACTGTTAAATTATTGTATTAAAAACTGGCGTGTAATTGCATGCATAAATCTGAACAGCTTCAGCAATTTTGTTTTTGAAATGAACTCTTTTGTATGATGCAATTTACCAGAATTGAAATTAAATTCATTTTCTGCTATACCTCCCAATTTTTGCAGTTTAACCCGTTATGCACATTCGAGACTAATATTAATCATATAACCATTTTAATAAAGATAGGATGGCAAATTTATTCGTCGATAAAACTTTTTTAACCTTATTCGTCTTTATAATAAATTTAATAAAACTTTTATATACTTTTCTCCCCACCACTAAATTAAATCTATTTAAAAACAAAAATCCTATAAAAATACGTGAATTAATCCAAGTGATTAAAGTACTTGTTTATTACTATCCAAAATATTTGAATCTATTTGGAGACATCGCATCTAAAAAGGGATTTAATCCCTGAAATTGTAGAGTAAGAATATTTATATATTTTCCAACTTAATACACGAATTAAATACCAAATAGGAAAGTTGTGATTTTTATTGGATAAAAATTTATTTATTTGGTAACAAATAATTAACTTTTTTAATATGCAAACATGAGAAAAACTATGAAAGCTCGATTTAAATATGAACTTTTTTTTTACATCCTATGAACCAAGCATCGTATAATTTAAAATATTGAAAATAGGATTATTTTAAATGTTAAAAATGTTTTGTTTTATAAAAATTTATTATTCTCATCAGATAGATTAAAACTGCCATAAAAAAAGGATACATTCTTTATAAAAAGTTTCGTTTTAGGATAACTTAATCTTGAATATTTTGTAGTAAAATATTTTAATTGTGTAAATCTGTCTACTTTACCCAACTGAGCACAGAAAACTGGGAATAATACACGTGCTTATCACGGATCTTTAAAAACAGTCTTATTCCTTGTTGTTCTATATTACTATGTAAAAATTTTTTACATATGACATTTAATTTTGGCAAAAAAAAAAAAAAAAAAAAAAAAAAAATGTAAAAGCCTATTGGAAATTAGATGAAACAAAGATGTTTTTGAAATTGCTAGTAAAGCCAGTTTTTATTTAAATGGTTTGGAAGCCTGACATAAAACTCTCTCTCTCTCTCTCTCTCTCACACACACACACACCTCATTTTCTAAATTATAGAATAATTTTTCAAATGCTTTGTAAAAAAAAAATACCCCAGAAAGAGGATGAGCGAAACGCTTCATACTAAAAAATATAAATACATTAGAATAAAACTTAAGCTGATAGAAAATGTATCTCGTTGTCGAAAACCACAAAGCAATTATTCAAGATAGAGCGTCGACAGATTTATTACTTCGGAGTGCGGGGGGGGGGGTAACTACCCTTCAGCTTGGAAGTGTCCATGTCTTCCAGAGACACGCTGAGAAATTCTGGATGTTAAAAGGAGTGCCGCTTGAAAAGTGCTTGGATGTTAGAGTTAGAGTACTTCGAGGTAATATTTGCACAACTTTTTAGATCATTATTAAACAGCGTTCACACGAGGCCAACTACTGCTTTCATTAGAAGGCCACGCCTACTTCAAGAAGATCACGTGATTCCAATGGGTCAATGGCAAATAGTTGTGCCGCTAAGGCAACCATTTGCTTTTATCCCATTGCTGTCACGTGATCTTCCTGAAGTAGACTTGGCCTTCCATTGCGCGCAATATTTGGCCTTGTATGAACGCTGTTCTCTTTTACACAGCCAACGAGAGTCGTGACGCGAGCAATAGTTCAACGCTCATTCATCTCGGGGCAGTGAGTTTATGTAAAAGTTTGTAAAGTTAAAACTTCGGTTATTGCTTCAGGTAAGCTAAAGTAGTATCATTTGTAGTCTCATTTACTGATTCTCTTCTGGCATTGGAATCTTGTTCTTTCTCTGAGCATATTATTGTTTTCAATTAGGGGATGAGTTTTATTTTTATGTTAATTTCTATCAAGTTTTAAAATTCTGTTTTGGTATTTTTAGAACCGAAGATAATGCCTATGATATCGATGGATTTCAAAATCACGCCTCCCAAAGTGAAACCTCAAAGAGCAATCAGTTTAGCTCTTGCAATCATAAGACCATTATTGTGTACGCTATGTTCATTGGTAGCTCCGGTCATTGTGTACCTTGTCGAAGGTTGCACCACCCTTTTCTGGTGGATGTTGGGCTTTGTTCCCATCATTTTTCTTCTCCTTTTGGTGTTTGATTCTCAAAAGATCAAGGACATTACAGAATATCTGAAAATAAAGTATTGTGTTGGAATCCATAGAAAAAAATTGCTGCATGTTCCTTCCAGCTACAAGAATCTCTCGCCTTTGAATTTGATTTCAGCACCAAAGAATTCTTCTAGCTCTTTGCAAAGCCAAATCCTAGACGGGTTTGAAGATTCACAGTCAACAACATCTTCAATTGTTGTCGATATACCATCGTCTCACGATTACAAATCTACAAGTTCTTCCTCCAGTGCATCAGATGAAGCAATTATTCCTCAACACCCCACGCATCTCACACCAACAAGAAGACGAGTGATTTCGCCAGCGTCGATTTCTCTTAGTCCTTTAAGAAATAAGGTGAATGCTCCAAAGATATCGCCAGTTTCCAAAAGACGGTTGGGAGTTTCTGAATATGGTTCTCCTCGTCTTCTGGCCGTTGAGGAGCCGTCACATTTGCCGTCAATTCTAGAGTCCACATACTGTGAGTGCAATGCTGACAACCTACTGGCTCAGAAATTCAGTTGCTTCCATATGTAAAGCGGTCAAGCATAAACAAATGTTAGTTTCTTTTAAGTAAATGTACAAAATACATGTTTTAATTTGTATGTGACTTATATAAAATGGAATAAAGAGTTTTTTTTATGTATTAGGTTGTTTATTATACATAAATAACGAATTTGGTTTCAAAAAATTATGCTCAAGTAATGAATTTTTCGAAAATTTTAATCCGAAACTGACATGAATTCTTTTAAAGCTTCCTCAGAGAAAATGGTTTTATTAACTTATCAAAGGTAAAAATCACTAATGCTTCTTTAAGACGATGTACCTGGAAAACCGAGCTTCGCTTGGAAGTTTTTATAAAATAGTAAATAAATCCTATCCTGAGACTCGTTAAAAGTTATTAACGGAATCTAAATGAATTGCAAACGCACATTGAGTATGAGAAAAATGCATGAGTTCGAAGCCTTAACCACTATTGCATCTCGAATATGCTTATGCAGGTCATGCATAGCCACATGTCAGTATTTAGTTATAAATTTTTTTTGTGTGTAAAATCGCGTTTCCTTAAGAAAGATACCTATATAGATAAAAAGCAAAACCTTATCTAAATTAAAAAAATGATTCAAATCGTTAGAAGCATTTCCGAGATGTACGAAATAAATTTATATAAAATGATTCAAGAATTGTTCGTTTAAAGTTATAAGATTTATTATAGCATTAAAGTGTATGTACACACTTGAAACTTCAAAAATCGTTTAAAATATCGAATATTTTTTTTATTGCTTCAAAATGTTCTCTGATCCTTTATCTTTCAAACGACGCCAAGAAGTTGTCAATATTCGAAATACTTCTCGAGTTATAATTATTTTTCTTGAGGTGCTTTCATTAAAAACTCTAGTTACAGTTTTTTTTAAACTCATTTTATAAAGAATGACATTTTTCCACTATGTTGCTTCATTCAAACAATCATAACTCAACAAAAAATGAACCAAATACAATTATTTATGTATAAAAATAATCTGCATGAAATAGCGGATGTTTTGTGCTTCAATCAAAATTATATTTATGGAAATAAATTTTTAATAGCTATTTAAAAGTTAAAATTACAGAAAAACTCTCGCTTTTTCTATTCATCGTTGATGAAAAAATTGTTTTAAAAAAACTATATATTTTTATAACTTGATTGAGGCAGACAACATGAAGACTAATATTAGGCATAATTTCCAACTAGAATGGTGTGACTGTACAAATTAGAATTTAAGATATCACGTTTCAAAAAATACGCTAATTAGCTCATTAAATATTATTTAATTAATTAATAAGTAGTGTAATATGTTTTTTTCTCACTGAAATGAATTTAAACATATATTAATGGCATACTGTAAAAAAACTGGATTTTTAAAGTTAAAATTTAAAAAAAAATCTTCTAGTGTGTACGTACACCTTAAAGGAATAAAACGATGATTAACAATAGCAAGTTAAATATAGGATGGAACAATTGTTTCAAACGTGCTTCAAGGCTGATTGTTTCCCTTAGGGGAAAAAAATGCTAAGTTTCCCATTCGAGGGTTTTGCAGTGCTGTCGAACCCTCGGTACAGAGCTTCATGGATATATGTGTAGCACTATCATTCGTAAATTATTAGAAATTACGAGGTTCATTCTAAAATAGTCTTAGTGTTGTAAAACGGATATGTGTTGCACCATCATTCGTAAATTATTAGAAATTACGAGGTTCATTCTAAAATAGTCTTAGTGTTGTAAAACGGATATGTGTTGCACCATCATTCGTAAATTATTAGAAATTACGATGTCCATTCTAAAATAGTTTTAGTGTTGTAAAACGGATATGTGTTGCACCATCATTCGTAAATTATTAGAAATTACGAGGTTCATTCTAAAATAGTCTTAGTGTTGTAAAACGGATATGTGTTGAACCATCATTCGTAAATTATTAGAATTTACGATGTTCATTCTAAAATAGTCTTAGTGTTGTAAAACGGATATGTGTTGCACCATCATTCGTAAATTATTAGAAATTACGATGTTCATTCTAAAATAGTCTTAGTGTTGTAAAACGGATGTTAAGTAAATTAAACTCTTGATTTATTAGCAACAAAAGCAAAATATTATAAAGAATAGAATATACACAATATTAAGGAAAGATACTAGAGTGATCAACAAATAATGTGATTGGTGCATTTTCCCCAATTTTATGGAAATTTGCTGGAATGATCTACGGAGATTTGTTTACTTTAAAATAAATGCTCATGTGTTTTTTTGAAATAAGTATTTTGCTTTTGGAATATTTTTTAATCTTTTAACTTTTGCTTCTTTCATGATCTAATTAGATGGCATCTTTCGTCTTGTGAATGTGTTATTTTACCATTTTAATTTAAGAATCTATAAAATATTTTAGATGTTTGTGGATTATGTGTAATTTTTGTATAGAATTATATTGAATAATTTAACTTATAAATTTGAGAAGAGATTATTCATTACCAGCATATCGCAGGGCGTTGGTGTGGTGTGGAGAGGGGGTGCCAGCTCAAGTGTCTTCCTCATCACCTGACCGCGGTTCAAAATGACGAGGTCCATTCCAAAATAGCCCTAGTGTTGCTTTAAACGGGACGTTAATATAACGAAACTGGCAAGTCAGCGATTTACGCCGATTTTGTGCAATAGCTTCTGAAGATAAAGGCCCCTGAGCAACCGAGGGCAGAAGTATTATTTCTAGCTCGTATAAAAAGGACACTCACACGCTCGCTTGCACAACCCCGTTTTACAAGGGGGCTCTTTTACATATCTCACAGGAGAAAGAACAACCAAGCTCAAACCCGGGGCACCCAGCTCAAGGGGAAGACACGCTTCCCCTAGGCCAAGACTCCAGAAATTAAGATGTTAAATTCAAAAATTAATTCAAAAATTCACACAAAAAAAATTAATTCACAAATGAAAAAAAAAGAGCCCCAACATAAAAAATTGTTATTTAGTTAAAAAGTGAATTACCAAATTTTAAAACAGAAATCTTCATTTATCCATCATAATTTAATATTCAAACCATGTAATGTGCTTAAAAATTGCTGGAAAGAGTTTTATTGTGATTTAGTATATTTTTCCAACAATATTATGGATTAATAACAGTTTTTAAGCTTCCGATATCCACAGATAAATCGAATTCACTTCACTTCAAGATGTAAACATCTCCTCCTTTAATATTTCCTGTCACCTCTATTTTGATTAAATAAAAGCATACTGACATATGAACGCGTAAAAATGCGGAGGATTTCGAATCTGAGAACGAACAGTACTTGATTTATTTCCAAAAT
Source organism: Argiope bruennichi (assembly GCF_947563725.1). NCBI lineage: Eukaryota > Metazoa > Arthropoda > Arachnida > Araneae > Araneidae > Argiope > Argiope bruennichi. Next base: position 22,213,719 of record NC_079157.1, on the reverse strand, counting down.
TTATGATACGTTTTGAAAATTTAAGAGGTATGTTATGATTCTTATATGGTGAGATGAAAAACCTTATTTGAGAAATTATGACCTTAATTACGAGACTGAAGATACAAAAGGCTTGCTTTGTTTCATATAGTGAGGTGAGAAATGCCCTACTGAAACTACCGGGTGATTTCAAAAGTCAATTAACGTTTGAAAATTTAATCATTCAAGGAATAATGTACTAGGTAGAGAGATGAAAAGTGACACACACGCTTGAAATGACATGGTTTTTTTTTCATTGCAATAAAAAAGAAAATCTTAAATGGTGTGCAATTCGCACCGGCATTCCATGCACTTCTGTTTGGAGAACACTAAGATGTATTATCTAACGTCCAACGTCATCATGAACTGTTAACTGCCGATTTTATAAAGCGGAAAGCGTTTGTGGTATGGACTTTTCAAAAAGTGGATGCAGATGAAGATTTGTTGTCTAATCTGATGTGGATGGACGAAGTCAATTTCACACTTCGAGGGTCTACCACCTCCCATAATTACAGTACCTGGGTTACTGAAAATCCTAGAACTGTTGTGGAAACCCCAAAATTACGGTGTGGTATGTATTTACTACTCTATCGTGATCGGATCTTTTTCTTCGAGGAAATGCGTGGTTCTGCTTTTCTAACTGTGAGTGAGAGAGGTGCGTGGTAAATCGATATGTTACAAAATCACATCATCCCTAACCTGGTTGATAAACACTTGCTAGAAAATATGACTTTTATGCGGGATAGCGCTGCACCCCATATTACCACACTTGCGAAACATTTCTTGCGCACATCGTTGGTGAGAATAGCATGCTCAGCTGCCATTTTCGTCATACTTGGGCTCCTAGGTCCCCAGATCTTAATCCATGTGATTATTATGTCTGAAATCACAAGTTTATCACGATCGTCCGACCTCAGTGGCGGTGCTAAATAACTACATCCAACGACAGTTTCTTACTACACCTATAGATATACTGTGCAGTGCTGTTCACAATATTGTTCCTCGACTACAGATATTATTGGTGAATGACGGCCGTCATGTTGAATATTTGTCATAAGGAACATAGTTTTTGCTAAAAATCAATTGTTATGTTAATTATTGCTTCCGTTATCATATAAAGTGTCATCTGTTGGCCAGTTTTTGTGTGTTTTATTGCTTTCAGTAAACCCCATGTCATTTCAAGTTTGTATATCAATTTTTACCTCTCTGCCCTATTTCATAAATTATTGAATTTTCAATTAATATTCACTTGATAGATTTTAAAACCATATCATCTCCCAACGATAGAGTGAATATGATTCATATCCATATACATAGAAAATCATTGATAATATCGGGATCCAAATACTCGATTTTCCAATCCTGAAATGAAAAGTATATTGAAAGGCTATGATGGCCTTTTAACCCTTTCTAGGGGCGTGGGAAGTATGCTTCCCACCAAATTTATCAATCTTTGTATGAAATTATGTAGGTTGGCATCAGTTCTGACAAATTTTTTTAGTAAGTCAGAAACTTAGATGCTTCAGTTCTTTATCTCACACAAAATGATGTGTCTTGATTTGTTACTTAATTATTAATTAACCAAATTAATTAATTAATCAAATTAAATTTATTTAATAAGCTAAATGAATCTTTTCTTATTCTAATTTCAAGCCTAAAAATATTTTAACATAATACGACTAGAAAAAAATGGCCCATTAAAAGGTTAAAGCATTTCCATACTTTATGTCTAATTTTAATAACATGATTTATTTGAAATATTAATGACCTATTTGAAAAATGCAGGAGTATATTTATACACGTACATAAAATATTATTAATGAAATTGTGTTCGAATCCATGATCTTTAAGTTCTGAAATAAAAAGTGTGCTATAAGGCTGTTGTCGATTTCCAAAAGAAATTTGTACTTCAGCATTTCCATTCTTCAAGTACAATTCTCAGCGCTTGATTTATTTTCATTATCATTGAATTTGAAGATACAAAATCAGATTCACTTACACAGGAAAAACATTGGTTAAATCGATTCAAATCCTCGATTTTTCTAATCCTGAAATGAAAACTATAGTAAAAGACTGTTCTGGATATTTCAAATGATCCTATGCTGAATTTGTGACTCAGCATGTCTATGCTTTAAAGAAAAGTCTTTTGCAAAATTGATGCTCTGTTTTAAAAACACAAAGCTATATCCATTGGTGAAATTCGGTTCAAATACTCGATCTTTCAATTCTGAAATGATAGCTGCGTCAAAAGTTTATCGTCGATTTCCAAAGGTCCGTAATTAGACTTCGATATGTTCGTGCTTTAAGTACTTCGGTACTTCATTCTTTTTCGATATTAATGATCTGTTTTGAAAATACAAGATCAGATGCACCTACATAGAAAATCATTGGTGAAAGTGAGGTTCAAATCCTCAATCTTTGAATTCTGAAATGAAAGCTGTGTTAAAAGTTTATCGTTGCTTTCCAAAGGGCTTTATTTGGAACTTGACATGTTCCTGCTTTAAGCACAATTATCGGTACTTCATTTAACTTCAATATCAATGATGTATTTTGATGATACGAGATCAGAACCACCTACATAGAAAAACATTGGTGAAATTGGGATTCAAATCCACGATCTTTCAGTTCTGAAGCGACAACTGAGCTCTAACTGTATCGTAGGTTAGGTTTGCTTCGAACTAACCTTATGCTGTATTTGGATTGGAGAGTATAAAAAAAGCTTTGTGAGTTGAAAAACAAAACAAAAGGGAAGCGTTAGTGGCAGAAAATGTGGGAGAAAATAAAAGATAAACGGATTTAATTGCGTAATGTTTAACTTCAGTAAGCACCATTAAGAACATAACCATTCCAGGAAATAAATATTAATGATCGAACTTCGGTTAAATTGTTATTTCAGCCTTCCTCTTTTCACCTTTTTAAGTAGACCTACCTAGTTGTCTTTTTCTTACCCTTATTTTTTTAGAGGATATCTTCTCAATGTCAAATTACTTCCAGCGAGTTAGCCAGCTGCTCTCTGACACATAAATAAGATTCACACGAAGCCAACTATTTGGCGCAATGGAAGGACACGCCTATTTCAAGAAGATCACGTTACAGCAATGGGATAGTGACAAATATTTGCTCTGATGGGACAATCATTTAGCATTGTCCTGTTGGAGTCACCTAATTATTTTGAAGTAAGTGTGACCTTCCATTGTGCGCAATAGTTGTCCTCGTGTGAACTCTGCTATAGCCTTGAATAAAGTTTGTTATGAAAACTGCGATGAGAAGTGAAGACGTTGTTATTTGTATTATTCATTGTTTCTTTTTGAAGCTAATTTAAGCCTCTGGTATTGTGAATCTATATTAGACTCTATTAGAGCTTTAATTGTATCGTAGGTTTGCTTCGAACTAACCTTATGCTGTATTTGGATTGGAGAGTATAAAAAAAGCTTTGCGAGTCGAAAAACAAAACAAAAGGGAAGCGTTAGTGGCAGAAAAAGTGGGAGAAAATAAAGGACAAGCGGATTTAATTGCATAATGTTTAACTTCAGTAAGCACCATTAAGAACATAACCATTCCAGGAAATAAATATTAATGATCGACCTTCGGTTAAATTGTTATTTCTGCCTTTCTCTTTATACCTTTTTAGGTAGACTTCTCTGGTTTTTTCTTTTTCCTACCCTTACTTGTTGGAATTTTTTTGCTATTACAGAATTTAAGTATTCAGTATTCTTTAAATAGCCTTTCTTGAAAAACTTTAAAAAAAAAATAGCTGAAGAGTACCGTCATAAGTGCCATAATGAGTTGTCCATGTATGCTTCGATCCATTCTCGCAGATATGTGATATATTACAAATAAAGTCCAGCTGCGTTTCAGTTTCCAAATAATAGGAAAAAATATGGACAAGAATTTCCTTTAGGATATTATAAATAGTGGCCATTATTAATCCTGTTTCATGCCGACTTAAGTTATGTAAATCTAATATAGATTCACAATACCAGAGGCTTAAATTATCTTCAAAAAGAAGCAATGAATAATACAAACAACAATGTCTTCACTTCTCATCGCAGTTTTCATAAACTTTATTCAAGGCTATAGCAGAGTTCACACGAGGATAACTATTGCACACAATGGAAGGTCACACTTACTTCAAAATAATTAGGGGACTCCAACATGACAATGCTAAATGATTGTCCCATCAGAGCAAATATTTGTCACTATCCCATTGCTGTAACGTGATCTTCTTGAAAGAGGCGTGTCCTTCCATTGCGCCCAATAGTTGGCTTCGTGTGAATCTTATTTATGTGTGAGAGAGCAGCTGGCTAACTCGCTGGAAGTAATTTGACACTGAGAAGATATCCTCTAAAAAAATAAGGGTAAGAAAAAGACAACTAGGGAGGTCTACTTAAAAAGGTAAAAAGAGGAAGGCTGAAATAACAATTTAACCGAAGGTCGATCATTAATATTTATTTCCTGGAATGGTTATGTTCTTAATGGTGCTTACTGAAGTTAAACATTATACAATTAAATCCATTTATCCTTTATTTTCTCCCACATTTTCTGCCAGTAACGTTTCCCTTTTGTTTTGCCTTTGACTCGTTCAATGAAATCCCATACGTGCTCAATTGTAAACAGATGTGTTGATCTCGCAGACCAAGGTAACATGTCGACAGTCTGTAGAGCACATTGCGTTACAACAGCGGTATGAGGGCGAGCGTTATCCTGCTGGAAAACTCCCCCTTGAATACTGTTCATGAATGGTAGCACAGCAGGTTGAATTACTAGACTGACTTACAAATTTGCAGTCAGTGTGTTAGGGATGACCACGAGAGTGCTGCTGCTGTCATAGGAAATTGCTCTCCAGACCATGACTCTAAGTGTAAGTGCAGTGTGTCTAGGCCACAGACAGTTTGTCTGCAGGTGTTCCCCTGGCCTGCTTCTGACCATTACTTAGCCATCACTGTCAACAAGGCAAAACCAGCTTTTATTTAAAAAACAACAGATCTCCACTTCGTCCTCCAATGAGCTCTATCTCGACACCACTAGCGTCTGAAACGTTAATAGCTTGGAGTTAGTGGAAGGAACGTTACAGGGAGCCTGGCTTGGAGCTATCCTTGAAGAAACCGATTTCTAACAGTTCGTTGTATCACTATGGTACCAACTGCAGCTCAAATTTCTGCTACAAACGCAGTACGATGCGCCACAGCCATACACCGAATGTGGTAGTCTTCCCTCTTTGTAATGTCCCGTGACAGCCAGGAACCCGGTATTTTTGAGGTAGTACAATCCACTGCTCCAACAATCATGATTCCCCGCAATAGTTGTCCTTGTTTGAACTGCGATGTGAAGTAAAGACATTGATGTAAACTAAACCTTTAGACTAAAGTGATAATATGTATTGTGAAGATGATTATTGAGAATTGTCCATAATTGAATTTTCTCGATCTGGAATCATGTCAATCTATGGTCGGAGGCCATAAACGTAAACATCGTGGGAAAGTAGAAATAACAGAACGTTTAAACCACCTTGATGCTGTAGAAGATATGGAAGTGCTTTGATATAGTTCTTACATACTTATTTATTAGTTGTTTATTTAGATTTCATTCTTGAAGTTTCTGATTATAGTTCATTAAAAATGAAATGGATAAACCTTTCGGATTCTGTTCATTTTGTGATTAAAGATTGCATTTCTATTTCGTAGATATAGTGCTAAAAGTTTAAAAAAATAAACAGTTCTTAAAAAGAATAAATAGTTTTTTTTTTCAGTTTTAAAAGGCCACTTTTGAACTTAAAAATTATATGTATCAGTAATAAATTTAAAAGAAAAATGAACTGCTGTGTTTGTTTTAAAATGCCAACTTTGATAGAAATATCGTATGCGTCAATATAATATCAGTAAAAGAGTATATATTGCACATTCATATTGATACAATTAATTTTTTTTTCCTTGCCCAATTTTAAGTGTACATCGGCAATTGATTTATAAATCTGAAATTGAACTATGGATATTACGAAGTTTTTAATTAAATATTTCAAAAAGTGAAATTCAATTTTCGGTTTCTTTATTTCGTATCAACATAATTTAAATGTACAATTTTCGTCTTCGACTCAAATGTGCTTTTGTTAATTCGAAATAAGCGTTAAAAAACATTAAATTATCATGTGAAACGATATTAATGATTTACATTTTAGTTTATTAACTTGTTATGAATTGTCTATGCAAGTCATTTTTTTATTTCCTGTAATCGTAAATTAATATCATTTCAAAAACTTTTATAATTCAGCTAGGTATTTGTTAATTAATAAAAAAAATTGCCAATTTGACTCATTTTTAAAGGATCTGTTAGCTGGTTAGCTATCAACTATAAGTTTTATTTTGAAATTGCATATTTGCTCAGTTCAAAGAACTGTTTATTAAAATTACTTATTAATTCATTAATTAAAATTATTATAACTTAATTTTAAGTTTTATAATTTATTTGATAGCATTTAAAAACTAATGAATTTAGGAAAATTTATTCTTTATTATGTTTTTTTTATTTATACTGTTGGATATTAAAAATAAATTTCATTGCCAGTTTTTCTGCATTCATTTTTATATCCTCTTTCTTCTCATTTGAATTTATGAGTACGTTGAATTTTTATTGCCCCTAATGTGCTTAATCACATTATAGTTGATGACGCATATGTTTTTGGATATTTTATATGAAAAAAATTGTTATCGTAGTGATTTCGGGCTATTTAGATTACACTGTAGCGGTTACATTAACTCTATTACTTTCTCTTTTGATACAACAGATGGCGTTACTTTACTAACATCGTGGTATATTTCCTATGAACATCCTGGAGGTCATTATTAGAGGATATTCTAATGAGAGCTGTGTTTTTTCGTGTTAGTGTTTGTTTTGTCTTGTGATGCAGGCATTCAATATTGTAGGAAACTGCACTTTGTTATATATCTAAATCTAATGCCCGTTTTCCGTATTCTAATATAATTCCTGTATTTTTACATCTAATATGTTCATTGTTTTCCAGACCGTGGTGGACTGGGATTAGGAATTTTCAGGTTCGAGACACGATTCCACCGAAGAACCATCGTGTAAGCGAGTTTGATGCGCGCTACATCCTTCGGGGCCAAATGTCCTCATGTTGGTTGTGGTGTGTAAGTTTGGAGATGGAGTGCCATTTCAGGTGTTGTCCTCGTCATCTCACCGCGGTTCAAAATTACGAGGTCCGTCTTAAAATAGACCTAGTGTTGCTTTAAAACGGGAGGTTATTATAACTAAAACTAACAATGATTAGGTTATTATAACTAACTAGACATAACTGCATTCTGATTACTTGCAACATGAATAATCAGAAGATAAAAATGCTCTTCATTACTGACATTTTTTCATTAATGCGTCATTTTTTAGGAATGCTTAAAATCACGTATGTAATTACCAGTAAAGAATTTTCTTTACCTGCTCGGAATTGCATTACTTCTGTGAAATATCTCAATTGTTTAATTTCTCAAGTTTCTCTTCTTTTATTAAATCGGTGTTGCAATTATTGTCGGTCAGTCAAAGGGACCAAATTTAATTGAATAACAGATTATTTTCACTTTATAAAGACTGAATAATGTACTATTAAACAATATTTGTTTTTGGTCATTTATTTGAATTGAATATATTTGTATTTGTTAAATAAATGTTTCATTTAACTCTGTGAAAAAATCCTCTAAATTGAAAAAATATATTTTTACACATTTTATTGATACAAGAGTGAAACTTTGAATATAAATAGTTGAATGCTCAAGAAGGAATTTTACTAATTGACAATTTTACATTATTGAAATTTTTTTAAATGATTCATTTCGTAAGTTTTTCTCTTATACGAAGTTGAGAACGTATTTTTATTCTAGATCTTCTTTAGAAAATCCTATCATGGAGACTACATAAGCGGAGGCATACACAATCGACAGAATTCTTCCTTCACAACTTGGTTTCTGAACGAATTCTCTAGCTACAATCTGAATATTATTGTGATTTATTTAAATTAATGATTTGCTTTTTGCTTGTTTTTAGATAGTTATTAGAAGTGTTGTTTTGTCCATGCTTCGGCTATGTGTTGCGTTTTTTTTTTGTGAATAAAGCCACATTATCAATTACCGAATTTCTTAGACTTTTTACCATACATTTACTAAATTTTCATTAAAAATATTCTTTATTACCTAGTAATTCTTAAATAGACAAATGTGAATTTCTCCACTCATTTGCAGATAAGCAAATATAGAATTGCAAAAATTGATGAATTTTATTTTAATATTTGCTTTTCTGAAATAAAACTAATCTATACCACGGCGACATTTTTACATTTTACAGGGTTGAATTGAATTAATTAGTATAATTGGTGATTAAATGTTCTAATTTTAACAGGTCCTTCATGTACAATACTTACCATATTCATTACAAATTCGTCGATGAACAATTACCACTCATACACTCCGTCCTGCGTACCGCCTAAGCATCCAACTTAAAAAATTCTTGTCAGAGCTTAGTTAGACTCGAATTCCAATTGGAAATTGCAGTAGTGGTATTATTGCATGATAGGCATCTTCTGTTGAGTTTTTCTAGACGAAAGCGATTCAAAGCCAAGACGACATTTTCATTCTTTATCTGTATGATTACGGTTTAGTGTAATCCATGATTAAATGTCCCATTTTAACTTGAACCAGGCATACCATTTTCCTTACAAACCCCTGGTTAAATCCCTACCACTCGCCTACTCCGTACTTTATACCACTCAAGCATCTATCTTGGGAATTCTTGTCGGAGTTTAGACATCCAAATTTTAAGCTACACTAGTAGTATTATTACATGATAGACACCTTCTCTTGAGTTTTTTTAGACGAAAGCGATACTAAACCAAGACAACATTATCATAGGATTCTTGTTGAAGTTTATCTTATTTGAGTTCACCTTAGGAATTCTTTTTGAAGTTTACCTTATGTGCGTTCACCTTAGGAATTCTTGGAGTTTAGACTCGCATCCGGATTGGAAGCTTCACTAATTTTATAAATGACGAGGCTCTTCAGTTAACCTTTTACAGATGAAAGCGGTTTTAAATTAAGGTTACATTTCATACTTTATGAACATGATTAAGGCAACTTAGTGTAACTCAAATATCCCTTCTAAAATGACCATTGAAGAGCACTCCATACCAGATTCTCTATAAAGTCTTGCCAAGTGTCCCTCACACTTTTTATGCACTCCAAGACCCTTCCACCCTTTTACATTGACTAAGTACACATTCCATACGGTATGATAGGGACAGACTTCTTATGAACAGCCTTCCAACAAGCTGCATTCTCTCGAGCCAATGATTCGTTTCTGGCCTACCATACCAATGCGTGGGCTCGATGTTAAATTAACTCGGCTTCGCATTGGCCATACCCTCTTTAGCCATAAACACCTTTTATTTGGTGAACTATGTCCAAAATGCACGACCTGGCATATAGTTTTAAGTGTACGTCATGTTTTAATTGATTGTATTGTTTTTAATCAACGGCTGCGGTTTTTTTTAATTCAGTTTCCAAAGACATCCGTTAGCTAGTGGTTGGCAGATCTCACCCTAATCTTTACACTTTTACAAACCTTTGGTTTGTTGAATTTTATTTAGGTTCATATACAGTTTAAAAAAATCATATGCCGGATATTAATACAATTTTATTTTAAATTTTTAAAGTGGTCGTTTCAATATATGTGGATTAATTTTATAATCATACTTTTACATAATTTATATAGCCTTTTAATATCACTGAATTTAGTTTTTACCATTTGCGTGGCGCAGCAGGGCTAGATTTGGCTTTTGTGCCAGAAAACTTAACCAACCAACTTATGAGCAGTCGACCACCCCTCCATCAGGGAACGAAGCAGCATCGGCAGGATTTGTTGTGGCCCACTGCTGTCTTAAGCATAATCCGTCCATAACGTCAGCTGATTCACAGAATTGTCATCTTCGAGGCGGTTGATCTCCAGCCACAAAGTGGTTCAATCTCTGAACTTCTTCCTCATATTCTCGCACTCGTATCAACCTTTTAAACAAGGATCAGGCCCCCGCTTAAAGAAAATCGCCTCAAAATTCTCACTATTCATCCAAATTCTCGTTCCAACAACTAAAAAAAATCCAAACACTTAGAAAATTTCAAATGGCTCGTAAATTATATGGGATTTCAGTGTTTTAAAATTATATGGGACCATCAGTACTGTACTTAAGTCATCATTTTCAACTTTCGGTTCTTTCGTAATTCCCAGATTAGTATGCATCCCATTAAGTAATAATAAAGAGTTCCAATTCCTCCACAGATGCATTTATTTTCCAGTATTCTTCCAAATGTTTCGAAATATGCAGGAAATCTACCATGCTCTGATATAATTTGGACTATCAGTGGATGCTATCTTTTATTTTTGGGTTAATAATAAAGTTGTGAGTTACGCTTCTTTTTTGGACACATCTGTCAAACTTCTCTGAATACCTATATCAAGATATCATTTTATTTGGGGTTATATCAACACTTGATATCTATGCCGTCAACTTTGCAAATTGATCAAATTTTTCATTACCATATATTGGTCTTAATCCACTTCAACTGTACCCGCTTGTTATTTTTGATAGGAACAGACTATTGGAAATTAAACAGGTGTTTCGGTTTCATTTCATGTTTCACCACGGCATATCAATAGAATCGCCAATGTGAAGATCTAACAGAATCTGCCTGCCATCGAGTGGAAGATTGGTTGTTTGGTTTTGCATTGTCCAGTGGCCCAAGAAGCATGCTTAGCTGTTATGCGCCAAGCAAAAAGGTAAGTTTGAAAAAAAAAATACCTATTAAAATGAAATAGCAAATGAACAAACAAAAAAAAATCATAAATTAGGATGTTGCAACAAGGAAAGGATAAAATTTTGAAACTCCTAGTATCTTAAAGCAAAACAATGATGTTAAAACTGAAGCAAACTACGTTGACCACGAAAAAAAAAAGTTAAAAAGTGCTAATGAAAGTATAGGAGCATACAGCTTTCAAAAGTTAAAATTGGGTGGTAATTAGTAAAGTGAAAGGCGATAAATGAAGGGAAAAAAGAAATATGGTGGTAATTAAAAAAGGCCTTTGAGTAAAACGCGATATATAAAAATAAACAATGCAGGTGGGACACATTTATGCCTTCATTTTAAAAACAAATGCCTACCAATGTAGTTAGTCTTATACCGAGACGCATCAATTTTATTTGGTTTTATGGTGCAAAAGCCATTTTGGCCAGTTGCACCAAACAAGAATTGAAGAAATTAAATCCATTTATTGCAAAGAGACAAGTTTTAAAAATATCAATAATATGCAATATTTTTCAATAGTTTTACAACGTAAAAATATGCGAGTCGGTTTGATATCAACTTCATGGGAGGACTAGGCCCCAAACCAATGGCAATTTTACCAAAATGTATTTTATTGTGGATTTGCATATCCATGATTTTTACCAGATAAAGTAGGTTAGATATCCAATCCGTTCCAAGTCGTATCTAATCATTCCATCTGGATTCGACTCTTAAAGATTTGTGAATATGATTGGGAGGGGGGGGGGGGGGAGAGGAGATTTGGAGAGTGCGTAGAATGGGAACTTAGTCGTACACACATGAAAGGGGTTGGAGTAAAGTTGCTATGGAACGTTTCCAAATAATCGGTCTAAGAACAAATTTGAATGTTTTCATTGGCGTCTGATAAAGTACCAGCTTAGAAGAAACACGAAGGCTTCTTTTAGACAAGACCTCACAATTCTGAATAAATGTCAGATGACGAAAATAATCTATTCTTAACTGGAGGGGGAAGTTGAAGAAGGTAATTTCGATTATTCAAAAAATAAAATCCATGGCATGGATTATGAAATTACCACTAGAACGATAAAATCATTAATTTTTTGTTTTTTGTTTTTATACCATTAAGATCTTTATTATCATGCGAGAACATGTTTTTGGTTTGCGGGATTTGAAGCCACAAATTGCACGGGCAGAAAATTGCTGATTTATCTTTTTTGGCCCATCCATTTTTGCTTTATGGTTATTAGAGTGATAAAGAAGCTTGTCACATTTGGAGATTTACCGGCAACAAAAAATTACAACTTGGCGCGAATAATCGCAATATACCCAATTCTTCTGATTGACCAATAAAGAAGAGGGTAGTAAGAAATTATCGACCGAAGAATAAAGAAAGCAGGAATCAACACGGAACAGCAAGAGGAAGTATAGAAAGTTTTTAGATATAAATTTTTTAATCTTCGATTTTTAGCCGTCAGCAAAGAATTAAAAATTTTCGAACTCGAATGATTTTGCGATGAAAAACCATCGTTTTTTAAATATCGGCGAATTCGTAATCCGAGTCGCGTGATTGTTTCAAACTAGTTTTTCACGAAAAAAATTCTGGCTCCGAGAAAATTTTTTATAACTCAACTGATTGAGATGGTCAAAAACCATCGCTTTTATAAATGTTGGCGATTGCGAAATATAAGTCATGTGAGAACATGTTTTTTTGTAGGATTGATGCCACGCGACTTAAAAAATAATGAATATATGACAACTTTAAATTTGCGATGGAAGATTAAAATTTTTTATCATTTTAGTTCTTGCTAAGACGCTTTAAGTAATAAATTTTATGCTGAGATCATTTGATGCAAGCCGAATTCTAACCCTTTTCCCTTTTAAATTACCTCAATGGACTTGTGGCAATGGGACCTTGTGGTTCGCAGTCCAGTAACATGACCATGATACAAAAACAATTGCTCGTGCAGCTTAGTTAACTGGCTTATAAGCTATTCACTACAGATTTAAGGAAAACAATTACTGGCAATATCAGGTCTGCAAATATTAGTGCTTTCATGTACCGAGTCTCGGAAGAGAGATTGGTTATAAGAAAGAAGCTACTGTTAGTCGACCCAGGGCATGTGTATATTTGGAATTAAGGAATTTCACTCCAATTTTCCTTGTCAAGGTAAGGCTCTTTGAAATAATCCGCAGTATAAAAAAATCCAATAAAGCGCTGTCACTGTCACTGAAATAAAACTGAAACATCGTTCAGACGAGGCCACAATTGCACCAATAGAAGGTCACGCCTACCTCATGAACATCAATGGGATAGGAGCAAATGGTTGTCGCATCGGAAGAACGATTTGCCATTGTCCCATTGCGGTCACGTGGTCTTTCTGATGTAGGCGTGACTTTCCATTCCGCCAATAGTTGGCCTCGTATGAATCCTACTTATGTGACAGAGAGCAGCTGCCTTCCCTTCAATAGTTGCCCTTGTGTGAACCTTGCTTTAGACATTAAGTACCAACAGAATTTAATAAAAAACAAATCAATATTTTATTCGTTCTATAAAAAGGATTAAGTTAATTTAAAATCTTATTTAACAAAATCGTAAAAATTCGTAGTCATCTAGATTCCGATCGAAACACCTCAGATGAATGTTTCGTTCAGTGTTCGTCACTTGAATGATCACACATGAACCGGAGGCGGTAGTGGTGGATCACCAGCTTTGCAACATGATATTTTTCTGAAGCCGTCACGAAGCACAGGGATAGGATTCTTGATCCAAAATATTAAAAGTAACAAAATCTACACAAAAACAAGAGACAGTATATCAGTTTTCGAAAGCAATTTTTAAACATTTTCATGCATAATACAATATCGGGGAAAAAAAAAAAAAAAAAAAGGCATTTCTTCATTTTTTTTATGGCTCCCAAGATAACCTCCCCCCCCCCAAAAAAAAAGGAACATCGGCAATGGAAATAACCGACGTAGTCAGCTGAACCTAAATTGTCATAAAAAGTGTTGCAGTGAAGGTTACTGCGATATAGATGCTTCATTACATTAATTACCAGCCACCTTTGGTGACCAGATGGTCCGCCAGGATTAAAAGTTGCTATAATTTCAATTAAATATTTTTTGTAGTTTGCTGTAATAGACTTCATCATATATATTGATTTAAAAGCCTATTTCATCGAAATAGAGATGGAAAATAGGAGAAATATTTAAGCATCTATCAAGAAACACCGTAGATTCCAATTATCAGTAGTTTCAGGAGGTAATAAATCGAAGATGATCAGCAAAATTGAAACATTTGTATCTAAAGCGCACACAATGAATGTGTGCGCTTTACATGCCAAATTATTTGACCTAAAGTTAAACTTGAAAGAGCTTATAAGTTTGACACACACAATATACATATCGGATAATTAAAAAGTGCATTCGAAGCGATTTTTGAAATGTTAATAAAAAATTTAGCTTGAGTTCTATCAAAATTCCATAAAAAACTTTTTTTGCATCTTAAAATTCGAAAAATTCTTTTTAATTATACTTTTTGTTGATTTGATTTCTCCAACATTTTTAATAAAATATTTCCAATGGATTAAAATCGTTTTCATTATTACTAGGAACTTTTAATCCTAATCCCCCACCCACCCGATTCATGATAATCAAAATATAATAGATGATTTTTACCGTATTAAAAACACGTTTCAATATAAAGCATGCTTTTAATAAGGTTTAAAATGTTATACTTTCGTTTAAGGTTTAACTTTAAAATATAGTACCGCTGTAAACATTTTTTCTAGAGTGTGCCATTTTAAACACTGCTGCCGTTTCCAGTGATATAATTAAAGGTATAAAGATATACAGAAATTTAGAGAAAATCATAGCGCATTGAATAATTTAATTACATTAGCGTCTCGTTTTAAATCAACACCCAAGGCTAGACCACGTAAATTTGAACCGCAGTTAGACGACAAGGATGACACTCGAGCTGCCCCCTCCTCTCCAAACTTCCACACCACACCACACCAGAAGGAGGACGCCTGACCCCGACGGATTTAACGTACACCAGACCCTATTGCACAACGTTTTTTCGGTGGAACCGTGTCTAGAAACTCGAACCTCCAGTTCCGAAGAGGAGATCTTACCACTGTGGACCAAGTGCTTAGAAAAGAACAGCGTAATGCTTCCAAAATATTACAAGTTATATAACTATCAAAAGTAAAAATTGAAAGTGGTTTACCAAGGAAGAAATTAAGACGAAGTTCCAGAAAACCTTTCTTTGAAATTTTTAGCAATCTTTAATTTTGGCAAAGCAATTGTTCACCAAATGTGGTTTTTAGTCAAGATACATGGGTGTTTGTTGGCTCAATAGGCAGCAATCGTTAGACTTCAAGCTATAAATTTTAGCACATAAAAAACCGTCTTCCAAAGTATTTTTTTAAATTAAAAATTTAGCAAAATTGACATTTTCCCACAATAACTTTTGAACATACTGCGCGCATGATTTTAAAATTTTAAATTCAGAGTCGTTTTAATGATACTACTTTAATTGCTCTGGCAGTTGCTAAAGTAATTAATAAAAATTCAATTTTTTAAAAACTATTCAAGTTATTTTTAAGCAAAAAGCATTTTCATTGTTCCATCTAGTTTATTAATCTTGAGCTTTTCTTCCATTATTGAAAACAAAGGCAACAAAGTTTCTCTTTAATATTTATGTAGTTTATGTAAAAGATAAGGAGGTGAAGTTACAGTATCGGGAAAGTTAGAAGATACATTAACAGAACAATTAAATTGTTTTAAAAATTCCTCTGAAATGTCATGGAACTTTATTTTCAGGAAGGTTCATGTACAGTATGATTAACAAGTAAAAGGCTTGTTAATAAAAAAACTCGTCTTTGGCATCTATAACAATTTGATATTTAAAACGTTTTCTTGGAGAAATCTAATGCATGCAAGATTTAATTGAGAGCAAGGATAATGAATGTTCCTAGATAATTGGTCGCCAAAAGCGTCTAAGGGTTTATAAAAGCATCAAAATTAACTTCTATTTCTAGCGATACATACTGCAGAACAAGTGTAAGGATAAGGCATGGAACTGGATAAGGCATGTTACTTTTTACTTACACGCCTGCTTTTAAAATAGAAGAATAGTCAAGATAAATAATGGAATTCTTTAAAGGAAAAGTTGAAAATATACTTACAACGAATAATATTAACAGAATCAATCCTATTTTCGGTTCCGGAAATATGGATATTAATATCAGAGTGAGAAACAGGATTGTTATATAATAAGGCATGTACTTTCTTTTGCAGCATTGAGCATCACGATTATACCCCTGGAAGAGATAAATATTTCTTAACATGAGAAATACATTTCCAAGCGTAAGAAATCAATCGTAATGCAGGGTCAGATCAGATTTTAAATATTTCTAATGAACGATAAAAGAGACACATACGATATTACCTGGATACATAAAAGCACAAAATCTTTATATTTTCGAATGCTCTCCCTAAAAACGCCTTTGGAGTTGCAGTCAGGTAGAAATGGCGACGTTCCAGGGAAAACTGTTGCATATATTAATGACAAATTGCATTGCAGCGTGCGTTTATCTATAAATTCAATAAAGAACCATCGTGTCAAAACCATCGTCGAGCCAGAACCATCGTGTCAAAACCATCGTCGAGTCAGAACCATCGTGCTCAGGAAATCGTAGTAAATGGTTACATATATAAAGAACGCTCTCCCAATCAAATGCAAGTAGTCAGGTATTCGAATACTTTGGACAGCATTTACAAACAAAGCAACCGAAGAGTATCCGGATCCACAAACAAGAGTAGAGATATTGGAATTTCAAAATCAACGGTACGACAATTTTTCAACTTTATTGTACATTGGCTTTAAACACGCAATTCTCACTAGGTTGCAGTCGATTTCGGTAAATATACGAAATATTTTCTACATTATAAAAATAACATACTTGTTTGTAATTTTTTTGAAAGAGTACAGATTTGAAGTAGAAAAGTGTCAAGATACTGGAGAACAGAAGATCAGTTTCATGCCAATTTTGATACATGCTGCTTTTTCAGATCAGCGTCTCGACGCTTTTCCATGGCAGGAACCTTTATTGATGGCACTTAACATGCTATGCATGTTTTACTTGATTCCCTGGCGACATACACCGAGGACGGATGGATGATTCCGTCCTGTCCTTTGTTTCCCAAATTGAAAACATCTATACCTAAAACGTTTTAGGGCAGCAAAGAGTTTATTCCTCTTGGTGCATTTTCCATTGTCAGTCTTAAGGCTAGATAATTTCGAAATCTGACATTTTTGACAAGCACATTATTTTTTATTCGTATTCAAGAGAGTAAAACTAGGATATTTAGAATTTGGAGATTCGTCAAAATCGAAACTAAGGGAATTTTTTTGGAAGATCACGATAGTTGTGGTACATTTCAAGTGTGAGAAATTAAACAGGCATCTTCAAATAATTCATATACATTAAGGGACCATCGAATTACGCAATACTATACGAACCTAAAAACGGCAGTATCAAATTCCTATCAATTATCCTAATGCATCTAAATAAACCGAGTAACAAATTCCTATCAATTATCCTAATGCATCTAAATAAACCGAGTAACAAATTCCTATCAATTATCCTAATGCATCTAAATAAACCGAGTAACAAATTCCTATCAATTATCCTAATGCATCTAAATAAACCGAGTAACAAATTCCTATCAATTATCCTAATGCATCTAAATAAACCGAGTAACAAATTCCTATCAATTATCCTAATGCATCTAAATAAACCGAGTAACAAATTCCTATCAATTATCCTAATGCATCTAAATAAGCAAGGAGAAAATTTATACATATTTACTAAAGCATAATAACGCATCTCTTAGGTTATCTTTCTGTCAGTATAAAATGTCATAGATTATAGTAGACTATATACGCAGGAATTAAAATCAATATTAAAAAAAAAGTCAATTGAATTTCCAGAATATTTCAATTTTTGCTCAAAAATATTATCGATAAGAGTTAAGTTTCACGTTACGCTAAAAACGAAATAGAATTAATTCGTGTTGGGAATCAGAAGTAATTTCATTAATGAACGATATACTGATTCAGTATAAGAAACGGAAGGCATGATAAAAATGCTTCACATAAGATCGATACAATATGGTTAAGTACTTAAAATCCTTTTAATCAAACTCATTAGATTTTTTTTTTGTAATTTTATATCACAAAGTTAGTAAAAAAATCATTCAATCAATCTCTTTCTATTAAAGAAGTAATATATATCCGGGCACTATGTCTACTCACATTTTCTTGGTGTCTTTCATCCCTCCAATTTATTCTATTTAAAGACGACGGAGGAACTGTTAAATTAGAAGCCATGGCACAGTCAGCTTTTCGTGCAGAATTTTTGAGGAATACCAGGAACACTTTAAGAATGCAATAACATCAGAATTGGATATTACATTTATAGGAAATTAAATTTATTTATAGAAAGTCGGTAATGTGTTGCCATACAACGGGCACAACTTTAAAAAATTAAAATTTAACATCTGATTAAATGAAGTTACCTGATGACAAAATGTGGAACTTCATTCTTCAGTATATCCAATAACATTGGGAGCTATGTAATTACCTTTAGGCGTAGGCTGAAATTATCCTGTTTATGTAGCATAGCAGTGATTACTTTTGTCTAAGATCTTAAATTATGGCTCTGGATAGTTTTCCTCATGATGATGTAAGGTGAAATAACAGCATAGCAGTGATTGATATTTTCTACGATCCTGAAATATGGTCCTGATTAGTCCTCATCATGCAACATAGAACAATAGAATAGTAGTAATTATCATTGTCTAAGATCTTAAATTATGGCCCTAATAATTCTCGCCATGCTGATGTAAGTTGAAATAATAGCATAGCAGTGATTGATATTTTCTAAGATCCTGAAATATGGTCCTGATTAGTCCTCGGCATACTAATGTTGGTTGGAACAATAGCATAGCTGTGATTATCGTTGTCTAAGGTCTTAAATTGTGGCCCTAATAATTCTCGCCATGCTGATGTAAGCGGAAATAACAGCATAGCAGTGATTGATATTTTCTAGGATCCTGAAATATGGTCCTGATTAGTCCTCGGCATGCTAATGTTGGTTGGAACAATAGCATAGCTGTGATTATCGTTGCCTAAGGTCTTAAATTGTGGCCCTAATAATTCTCGCCATGCTGATGTAAGTTGAAATAATAGCATAGCAGTGATTGATATTTTCTAAGATTCTGAAATATGGTCCTGATTAGTCCTCGGCATGCTAATGTTGGTTGGAACAATAGCATAGCTGTGATTATCGTTGTCTAAGGTCTTAAATTGTGGCCCTAATAATTCTCGCCATGCTGATGTAAGTTGAAATAATAGCATAGCAGTGATTGATATTTTCTAAGATCCTGAAATATGGTCCTGATTAGTCCTCGGCATGCTAATGTTGGTTGGAACAATAGCATAGCAGTAATTATGGTTGTCTAAGACCTTAAATTATGACCCTAATAATTGTCGCCATGCTGATGTAAGTTGAAATAATAGCATAGCAGTGATTGATATTTTCTAAGATCCTGAAATATGGTCCTGATTAGTCTTCGTCATACTGATGTTGGTTGGAACAATAGCATAGCTGTGATTATCGTTGTCTAAGTTCTTAAATTGTGGCCCTAATAATTCTCACCATGCTGATGTAAGTTGAAATAATAGTATAGCAGTGATTGATATTTTCTAAGATCCTGAAATATGGTCCTGATTAGTCTTCGTCATACTGATGTTGGTTGGAACAATAGCATAGCTGTGATTATCGTTGTCTAAGTTCTTAAATTGTGGCCCTAATAATTCTCGCCATGCTGATGTAAGTTGAAATAATAGCATAGCAGTGATTGATATTTTCTAAGATCCTGAAATATGGTCCTGATTAGTCCTCGGCATGCTAATGTTGGTTGGAACAATAGCATAGCAGTAATTATCGTTGTCTAAGACCTTAAATTATGACCCTAATAATTGTCGCCATGCTGATGTAAGTTGAAATAATAGCATAGCAGTGATTGATATTTTCTAAGATCCTGAAATATGGTCCTGATTAGTCTTCATCATACTGATGTTGGTTGGAACAATAGCATAGCTGTGATTATCGTTGTCTAAGTTCTTAAATTGTGGCCCTAATAATTGTCGCTATGCTGATGTAAGTTGAAATAATAGCATAGCAGTGATTGATATTTTCTAAGATCCTGAAATATGGTCCTGATTAGCCCTCGGCATGCTAATGTTGGTTGGAACAATAGCATAGCTGTAATTATCTTTGTCTAATGTCTTAAATTGTGGCCCTAATAATTCTAGCCATGCTGATGTAAGTTGAAATAATAGCATAGCAGTGATTGATATTTTCTAAGATCCTGAAATATGGTCCTGATTAGCCCTCGGCATGCTAATGTTGGTTGGAACAATAGCATAGCTGTAATTATCTTTGTCTAATGTCTTAAATTGTGGCCCTAATAATTCTCGCCATGCTGATGTAAGTTGAAATAATAGCATAGCAGTGATTGATATTTTCTAAGATCCTGAAATATGGTCCTGATTAGTCTTCGTCATACTGATGTTGGTTGGAACAATAGCATAGCTGTGATTATCGTTGTCTAAGTTCTTAAATTGTGGCCCTAATAATTATCGCCATGCTGATGTAAGTTGAAATAATAGCATAGCAGTGATTGATATTTTCTAAGATCCTGAAATATGGTCCTGATTAGTCCTCGGCATGCTAATGTTGGTTGGAACAATAGCATAGCAGTAATTATCGTTGTCTAAGACCTTAAATTATGACCCTAATAATTGTCGCCATGCTGATGTAAGTTGAAATAATAGCATAGCAGTGATTGATATTTTCTAAGATCCTGAAATATGGTCCTGATTAGTCTTCGTCATACTGATGTTGGTTGGAACAATAGCATAGCTGTGATTATCGTTGTCTAAGTTCTTAAATTATGGCCCTAATAATTGTCGCCATGCTGATGTAAGTTGAAATAATAGCATAGCAGTGATTGATATTTTCTAAGATCCTGAAATATGGTCCTGATTAGTCTTCGTCATACTGATGTTGGTTGGAACAATAGCATAGCTGTGATTATCGTTGTCTAAGTTCTTAAATTGTGGCCCTAATAATTCTCGCCATGCTGATGTAAGTTGAAATAATAGCATAGCAGTGATTGATATTTTCTAAGATCCTGAAATATGGTCCTGATTAGCCCTCGGCATGCTAATGTTGGTTGGAACAATAGCATAGCTGTAATTATCTTTGTCTAATGTCTTAAATTGTGGCCCTAATAATTCTAGCCATGCTGATGTAAGTTGAAATAACAACATAGCAGTGATTGATATTTTCTAAGATTCTGAAATATGGTCCTAATTAGTTCTCGTTATGCTGATGTTGGTTGGAACAATAGCATAGCAGTGATTATTGTTGTATCCTAAATTATGATCCAATTTTTCTTCTATATGCTGATGTGAGTTAATAACAGAGCAGAGATTATTGTTTTATCCTATATTATGGTCTTAATTATTCTCGTCATGCTGATGTAAATTGAAATAATTTCGAAAGCATGGTGCAAGCGCAGAAATCATCTTTTTATGACGCCATGGCTGATAATTATTGTCTCAAATAGTTTTTGTACAGTTTAAAATCAGATGATGAATCAAACATAAAAATTTGAATCAATTCTCAAATTAAATATGATCGCGATAATATGACCATAATATCTTGGTATTGAGATTCACAACTCTAAATATCTTAGGTTATAAAAGTGCCGATAAGATGTTATACTGCTCATGGAGTTAGAATTCGAAAATGAGCGTTATGTAATGTTAAAAGTCTGCAAATGTTTTGGCACAGTCTTATAATTTTTTTATGACAATGATTCAAAACTATGACCTCATAGCTTTCTTTCTCTTTATTTAGAATTTTTATGCTAGAATCATGATCTGTGGCCAAATTTTATTCTTTTCATGTCACCATGGATTTTAACCAATATAAGCAATATGAAACAAGTGTGAAGTTAATAAATGATCCTAATACAGAAACATCTACACATTTTATTATGGAAGCATCATTACCTTGAAGATCAGAGCCATTTATGTTGTAATCAGGCAATCAAACAGATATTTGTGTTCGAGTAATTTTTTTTAACACTATGATTACTAAAATCAGTATTTTGACGGGTTTTAATTTTCAGGCTTAAAAATTTTGAATTTTCTCTAGAACTTTATATCGATTTTTAATGATGTATAAGAACAAATAATATTCCTTTTCAATTTCCATTCAGCCATTTTAACTTCCATAATCAGTATGATCTATATCTGTTTACACTAAGATCCGTCAAAATGACGGCTTTAGCAATTTCAAAGTTTATAATACTTTATGGATCATATATGTAATGATAGACATGATATATCATTAGGTATGTAATATAGATTGACATCAATATTTATTACTAATGATGGATATTAGTATTAATTAATTATTATAAATATTATTCAGTACTTATTTACATTGAAGTATACATCGCTTTTAGATATTTCCTGGAAAAATTTGAATTGCTTTTTTCATATATTGACCGAAGAACTCTTTACTGAATATAGTTTCTGCAGAAAAGAAATCTCCCCCTCAAAACAAGAACTAAAAAATTGGACTCAAATCTTGCCAAATTTGACTGTGCAACAAAAATAGAGCTATTTATACCTGTAATGCATGCAATAAATATATTTGTGACGCGTGTTCATCTAAGATAACATGTAAAATAAGTGCCTCATAATTAGATCATTCATAATCAAATATGATATCCTATAAATGCAAATACAAACCATTTATCTTGCTTTTTTATTAATAATCAATGAATTATTATAATATAAGCTATTTTTTAAAAAATTTATTCTTTTATTTGCATAAACTTTTGGATAAAAAAGTAAAAACATATTAATTTAAAGTATTTGTAAATTTTTAATTGAATAAGAATTATTAAAAAAAAAAAAAAAGGAGAAAAATTTCCCAGCCAGGTTTGAACCCTGACCTTCCTCATAGGAGACGGTTACCTATACAACCACGCCATTGGGATCATCCGGAGGGGAGTCAAGTTATCAGTATATAAGCTTTACCAAAAATTTGAGGATCATTTTCTCGAAATTGACTAGCCATTGCGTTTTAATATTTTCATGAATGAACATTCTAAATGTATACCATCATTATACTAAATCTCATCCCGAACTCAGATTTTAACCTCGTGCCCACCCCTTGTAAGCATTAATAGGAAGTTCAATTTAACCAAAATTGCTTTTGCGACATGATTCAAAAGCAATTGAAATGATAATTTAAGACATACCAAGGTTAAACTTTTTTGATTAAGTTAATCAAGAATTGTATTCATTTCTTATAAGATTAATAAGGCACTTCCAACACTTTCTGGAAAATGTAATATCTTGTTGGAAACTATCATCCGTCAAAACGCAAATGGTGTCAGAAAATATTAGCATATATTTAATAGAAAATCACAGAGGTTTGCAGATATACCAGGATTTCCAAAAATTCAATTAAGCAAGAACATATTGTTACGAAATTTCCTGGGTTCGTTTGGATAGTGGGAGTTATATGGTGTGGAGAACTCTCAATTACCAGGCGGCAGTAGAAAATAAAACAACGACGTTTATTTACACGAAGACACACAGGACAGCACAAAGACGACAACTATACACAGCACAGAAGACGATTATCTTCAGCCGAGACGTGCAGCAACAACAGCATACACAGCTGCATATAACATCATAAACAAGTCCCTACTGCAGACAGTAGCGCACAGCTTAGTTCAGCACTAGCTTCACTCCGTCGCTGCTCCGCTTATTTTTGGAAGGCCAGTTCTTTACCGTCTATCCCGACTACTCTTCGACTCCACTGGTCCACGACTGCCCGGAAGCTGCGGCTGCTTCCTTTTATAGGTCTCAGGAGGCGGGGCTAGTAGCCTCTCAACCAATCAGGAACGTTCGAGGCGTATCTCCGTTAATATTGGACGGTGCGGGAAAATTCGCGATGTTTCGGGTATAATCTATTTTGGCGCCAAAGTTGTCAAATGGTCGCCAAGTTTGTCGCCAAGCTCTGGGACCTCCTATGGAACCAACTACGCTGGGAAGTCGCATCACAGATTCGTAACAATATCAATAAGGCAAGAATATATCAATAAGCATTGACAGCTCCATAAACAGATGAATCAATTCTATTGATATTATTATAAATGAAATAATAAATGCTAAAGAGATCGATATCTTGGGAGTAAATTCCTTCCCTGAACTTCCTTGACAAATTTGTCAGAAGATGTATAATCTCGATGAATTTGTTGTGTCTGTATGCGTTATGGAATTATAAAAATGAATAACGAATGCAAGATCCTCCGATTGGAAGATTAGAGGCTTCGGAACGAACGCCGCATATGTACGTTTGTGCTGGATTTTCCACAGCGTCGCGTCCATGCTTTTGGAATGAAATGAATATTCTATTAGGTAGCGTTACTAATTTAATTAATTACATGAAAAGATTGGCCCATATATTAATATTTCTCTCTTCAAGGTCAAGTGTCTATGAATCTAGATTTTCACATTTATTTTTTTTCAAAAAGTACTTAACAGTTCAGTTACATTAACGTCCCATTTTAAAGTAACACAACGGCTATTTTGGGACGGACATCGTAATTTTGAACCGCGTTCAGTTCACGAGGACGACATCTGAGTCAGCATTTCCTCTCCTAACTTCTGGACCAGGACCGAAGACGTTTATTCCCGACGGATTTAACATGCACTAGGCCCGCTTACACGATGGTTCTGGTCTCGAGCATGAAACCCTCCAGTTCAGAAGACGAGACCTTTACACCAAGCCATCACAGCTTCTCAGCACATAACAGAGGGTATGAGCCTCGAGCACAAGCGAATACAAATAACAAAGCACACTTAAAAAAGTAACAGTAGAGAATATAGCATTGCGAATCACGTATCAATAAAATGCAAATATCAAGCAAAGGTCAAAAAGTAAAATATACTCAAAGATTAGTATCAAGACAGAAGCAAGAGCTTATACAAACATTTCAATATGTATAGTTAATCAGTGGATGGTTTTCCCAAAAGTTTCTCTCATACTCCCAATAAGCTTGTCATATCAGAGAATGGGCCAGTATAGCCTGGTTGGTAGGGCGTTGGATTCGCGTCCCTTAGGTGGCGAGTTTGAACCCCGCCGGCGAAGACTCCTCGTGTGTGTGGTGGCTGGCGAACGTACAAATCTGTCGTGGTCACAAAATCCTCCATGTCGAGAGTAATACCACTGGGAGTACTGGATCAGGGGTGATCGTTCTCTGATTCAGGTCTATATTACGATCTGTAGACGAGTGAACCAAATGTATGAATGAAATCCACCCCGTAAAAAGGGTTGTGACGTGTGTGTAGCTAAGCTGTACTCTTGGCCCTAGATGGCATTATTGAAAAAAAAAAAAAGAGACGCACCCTTGGCTTAAAATCACTGACTTCTAAAGTCAATGGGCTTGTCTATGACAAGTGCCATTAGAAACAACAACAGCATATCAGAGAACGCCTTGAATGGCACTGGCGTACAATAGTTACGAAATATTAACATATCATTTTTACTGAATCCATCGTGTTATCTTTAGAGATTAATCCCTGGATGCGTTAGCAGTGCCCAAAAGTCGAATTTGTGTTTTATACACGTTTTTCCTCAATCGACTGAAACAAAGATTAGACACAAAATTGTATTTATAATCGCGAAAATCTCATAACCAAATTTGAAATATTTAAGTTATTGCGTTATTCAATTATCGGTTATAAATGTTTGAGAAATCACAGACCGACAGACAGTCAAACCTTTACTTACTTTGACTCAATTTAACAGGTGTTTATAGATGTGAAATCTGTACCCCTAATCTTATCCATCTAGCTCTCTTCGTTTAGTTGTTACCGTACTAACTTATATATACTTTATCGCAATGTCAGATAGGTGGACATTCTCTGAGCAGATTTTACTTCAAATTTGATATAAATCTACAAATTTGATGCAAAGACCATATACAAAACTTCAAACGTCTAGCCAAAGAAGCGTTTTTGAGTCATCTTTGCGAGAGAGATATTTTCCAAAAATGCTTTTCTAACTTTTTAAATTAAATGTACTTTCTTTGATTTAAGCATAAGTGAAAGTAAAAATAATGATTAGTCAAGCATTAAAAAAACAATTAAGTCAATTAAAAAACTAAGGTCATGTAGATAAAAGTTGAGAACTATATAAACAGAAGCACACTTTTTGCTAACGAATGGGGAAACATGTGTACATTTTGAAGTGGTTGTGGATCACGGATGATCGTTCTGAAGCAGGTCTAAATAACGATATGTGGATAAGTGAATGAAATTAAGTCCTCCCCGTAAAAAGGGTTGTGACGTGTGCATAGCTAAGTCGTACTCTTAGCTCTAGATGGCGCTACTAAAAAACAAGAGACGCTCACTTGATTTAAAATCACCGACTTCTAAAGTCAGTGGGCTTGCCTACAATAAGCGCCATTAGAAACAATAACATCTAGTTTAAACGAAGCACTTTGACTATTTTGGTAAGGATCAAGCGATTTTGAAACGTGAGCAGATGACACTTGAACTGGCAACCTCTTTCTAAACTTCCGATGGTAAGGACCTCTATCCACCCGAGGGCAGAAGCTACTGCACCCCTCATTCCCCGATCTCTTGAACTTTATTTGAATTTAATTAAAGGGGGATAAGCAACAAAACCAGCGGGAGGACATTTGGCCCCGATGAACTTGATGCGAGCGAGACTAGCTTCCACTATGGTTTTTTTTGGTAGAATCCGGTTTCAAACCTGAAGCTCTAGTTTCGAAGCCCATACCTAAACACCAGGCCACATTGACTCCCAAAGTCTTGAGAAATAAACACTTCTACCACGAAATGAGATTCAAATACTTCAAAAAGGAAATCGTAAAAATAATTTATTCATTTGACAAAATGTATCGGGTCAATATAAAAATCCTTTAACAGTAAAAAAGTTAATAATTAAAAGTGGGAATTTCGCCCGATGCACGGCATTCGAACAGCGGTTGTCATCAAGAAGTCCAGACTTCAAACATGCATCGGAAGCTCCTGGGATATATATTTTTTACAGCAACAGAAGGTGTCTTTCTGGTCGGAAACGCCTCCAAATCTTCTTAAATATCCAGAGTAGAATAATCCCTATAGGAAACTGCAACAATACATCCATAATTAGAAAAACAATGTTTAAAGTAATCCTAAAAATATCGAAATAAAGAATACATAAAGCTGACAAATTATTTATGATTGGTCTTCTATGCGGAACAAGTTTCAGATTTTAGGCTGCTAATTAATATAGGGTGCAATAAAAACATTTCACCATGTAATTTGAAACACCTTAAGCACACGACTTCCATTAAAGTAGTTTATTGCAATTTACAAAGCGTATACATAGTATAAAATGATGTCTCCTGAAAGCGTCTGTATGTTTGAAAGGAGAAAAACTTATAAATACTTAACTGATATTGGAGATATTTGTACCATTTTGTAAGACATTTACTGGGGAAGGTTTTTTAGTATATTGAAGTCAAAATAAAAAGAGTTTTGAAATTTTAATTATTTTCTACCATTCGCGCATGCGTAAAATAGCAATATCTGTCCCTTGCATTTATCCGTGCATGTGCGAAAACTTCAAACTGCAGATGCGCAAATAGCAAGAGCTGGGGCATGCATATGCGACACTTTGTTTATGTCCGATTTTAAACAATGATTCAAAACTCATTATGCTAAAAAAAAAAAAAAAAAAAAAAAAAAAAATCAAGCATGGCTGGAACACATTATCGTTTGGAGGCTAGACTTAAGTTTAAAACTAATTTTTCCCTCTTGGATGTTATGCTACTGGCAATGCTGTGTGGGCACTGTTAGTTACGAAATAAAAGCGAAAGTCAAACTCCTACTGTTTGAATCACTGGGCAAAGGCACATGTTTGAATATTTTGATTGAGTGTTTGAATTCCATCATAGCATTTAAAAACATTGTTTCAGTTACTGCATCAAACTGAGTTGAACGCATTTTAAAAGTTAAATGAAAAATTACACATAATGAAATTTATACAATTAAAAAGGTAATTTTTTAAATTCTTACACGATTATACAAGAAAGCATTTTTATAAAATAATTGTTTTAGAAGATATGAATATCAATTTCCGAAGGCAAGTCATAGCGGTTACAACTAAAGATTAATATATGGACGCCAAAATGGAAAAAATTGAGCGATTTTTCGCCAAATATAACTGACAATTTTTGATTGCAACTTTAAAAACCATTTGTTAGCATTTCTCGTATACATCCAGGATTGCAAACTCTTCGAGAGTTTTTGACGACTAGCACGATTTTGAAGTGATTGGCAAGAAACCGTACACTAATCATTAGTCTGACCTCGATAACTTATCTGATAATGGTTAAGCCTATTTTTACATCTGATTGCACTTCGTTTCAAGCCTGTTTCTTGATTTGTATTTTCCACTGACTGACTTCCTCCTTGATGACATGGGGAATTATCATGATAACACAGATAGTATTTTGCATATCCATTAATTATCCAAGCGAAACGTTCAATTCAGAACAAAAATGTCCGGTAAATGAAACAGTTTGGAATTCGTATGATGTTTTTCTTGTATTTGACAGCTGCCATTTGACAATTAATAATAAGTTCAATTTCTGCATGACGTACATTAGCATTTTATCAATAATTATAGATTAATATATTAACGTATGCAATATAAGTCATCAGCAAATCTTACCGGGAAGGGGGGGGATGGAATCTAAAAACGCACAATAAACATTTTCCCTGTTAAATATTCAAAAACAATAAAAGTCTTGCAGCCACAGTTTTAAAATTTGAAAACTGGCACCCTCGATTAAGCGATTTAACACCTCTGAATTTCTTTTTATGGTGTTATTTGAAGTAAAAAGGTCTATGCCAACAAGTCCACAACCTTGCGTGCATTGAAGGAGGAAATTCAATTCTGCATGAACGGAATACAGCCACATTCATGCAAAACGTGTAATGGGAAATTTTGACTATAGAGTGCGTATGTACCAGCACAGCCATTGAGGTCATTTGCCTTATGTGTTATTCTATGCATAACCATATCCTGTGCCCTTTGCGATTCAATAAAAATACCGGGTGTCCCATAAATTTGTAAATACTTTAAAAATTCATAGAAATTGAAGGACTGGGTATATTTGAATGCAGTTTTCGAAACTATTATTCTCATGAAGGGGGGATTTTTTTTTGATACAGAAAAAAAAATTCAAAAATTTGTCAATAGAGGGCGCTGCACACAAGAAAATCAGTGGAAATATGCAAATTAAAGTCTTATGAAAGGCAGAGTAAGCGATCGACACATCATTTCTAAAGGTTTGCATAAGGTTTGTATTAGGATGTTGACACTGGTGGATAAAGCATTATTGGTAAAGTTGTTTTATGTCAGCAACGAATCGGCGGCTGAAGCCTTACGAAAGTTTAGGACCCAGAAAAGATTGAAGAAAGGTTCATGTCCGATCACTCCTGCTGGACTCGTTTCCCTAGTACACCGTTTCGAAGAAACTGGAAGTTTGTGTCATCGGCCACGCAGTGGTGCACCTCGTTTAACAACAGTCCGTACCCCCAATGTCTCTTCGCAAATGGACACGCTAAGGGAACAGTCTACAAGTGCAGTCAGTAGCGCACGAGAAGTGGCATAAATAACTGGTATACCAAAGACTTCGGTGTACCGTATCCTTCATGGTGTATTGCAATTGTACCCATACAAATTGCAATCGCTACATCAGCTCTTACCAAATGATACAGCTAAGAGATTGGAATTCTTAAATTGGGCTTTGGCGAAAATTGAAGATGATCCGCGATGGCTGCTGAAAATATTGTGGACAGATGAGGCTCGTTTTGCTTTGCATGGAGCAGTTAATATCCATAACTGTAGAATATGGGCACATGATAATCCACATGCTTACACTGAGAAGCCCCTGCATTCACCACGGGTTACTGTTTGGTGTGGTTTCACTGCATCCATTATTGTAGGCCCTTTTTTCCTTTAAAAGCCCTGTAAAAAGCAGGACGGAAGATATGTTCAGTTAATGGAACAAGTTACTTGGAAATGTTACAGAAAGAAGTGATACCGTCCTTATTGGAACACGATGTCCTTGACACAGTGACATTCATGCAAGACGGGGCACCTCCTCACATCGACACCGAAGTGAAGGCATTTTTGAGAAGAACTTTTACTGAAGAACGGATAATCAGCCGTCACTTTACACATGCATGGCCCCCACGCTCACCAGATTTAGCACCCCTTGATATTTGGCAATGGGGTTACCTTAAGTCTCGGGTGTACCACCATAGGCCAACCTTGTTAGTGCAGCCAAAGGGAGCCATTCACCACGAAATCTCAAGCATTCATCCGGATATGCTGTATGATGAAGTTACCAGTGTTGTCTCCCGCTTCCAAACTGTTATTTGTGCTGATGGCGGACATATAGAACAAGTATTGTAGTACTGGTGCGATACGCATGTAAACAATTGCTTGCGTACAAGTAAAAGTATTTTTCCCGTAGAATTCTATGTTTTGCTTGTGTTTAGCCCCCTCTATCGACAAATTTTTGAACTATTTCTTTTTTTTTGTATGAAAAAAAAATCCCCTTCATGAGAATAACAGTTTCTCAAACCGCATTAAAATACTCATTCCTTCAATTTTTATGAATTTTTAAAGTATTTACAAATTTATGGGACACCCGGTATAGCTATTTAAAAGAAAAAAACTGCTTTTTATTTAATTCAAGTCTTTCGTTAACACGTTGTTTTATCGTGTAAGGCTCCATTTTGAATAACCCTAAATTATCAGCCGTCAAAGGTTTCTTTAATAAGGTTGCCTTTATTGCACGAATGGTGGCAAATTGAAATTTGTGTTAATCTTGGGACACCCTTTATAAGCCATCAATCTACGCAAGATCTTTTTAGACATGTATTAATTGCCAAAAAGGTCAAGTAAAGGCTTGATTCCGTTTATCTTAATCTTAAGCCTTGTCACATAAGCTATGACAAGAGAATTTAGTGAACTATAGAAATTGAACTCCAGATAGTGTAAAATTCTACACAACTTGACGATTTTTATTATGGCCAGTCCTAATTCAGTTATATTAACGTCCTGTTTTAAAACAGAGCTATTTTAGGAGGGATCTCGTAATTTTGAACCACGGTCAGATGACGAGGACCAAATCTGAGCTGGTACCCCCTATCCAAATTTCCATACCACAAAAGTGGGAGGACTTTTGGTCGCGAGGGATTTAACTGGGGAGGGAGGGAGCTGCTTACATTATTGCTCTTCCGTGGAATCGGGTCTCGAACCTGAAGCTCTCCGATTCCGACACTTTAGAACCAGGCTACCATGGCCTTAATTTGGCCTGTCCTACATATTTCCCACTACTACCCTTCCGTACTTGCATTTCCTTTCCAGTGATATCCCTGAAGTCGCCTGCTTTTCATAACTCAAATATCCTTAGTAACTATTACCTATCCAACCAAATCCTAAGTAACCAGCAAGTTAAAATAAAAAGGTTAATTTACTGGCAACTTATTGGGAATGAAGGGCATTTTGAATACGATTTCTAAATTTTATGTTTTGTTTTTTTTACAATTGGAGTGAAGACTCATCCGACAATCTTGAAACTAAGAAAATTAGATCAAATTTATTACAGAAGCCAAGTGAAATGAAGAAAGTTATCGCATTATTGATAATTTTAAAAGTTATGATTTATGATGGAGTGTAAGACGATGTTCCGGAGTTGATATTTCAAGGTAAGAGTTCAAAAGCCAATTTTTCATAAATTCACCCTTTCATTGAAAAACCTTAAAAATTAATGGAATGAATTTAGGTATAATCTGGTATACATTTTTGACTAATGGAGATGATGGAAAAACTCTTCCCATGACCGAAAGTTACCAGAAAATCAGATGCATTTAAGCAATGCTATACAGATTTATACTTACCGCTGAAAGGAACGAGAAAGAAAAGACCATGTATTCATAAACGAAGGTTGTAATAATAACTACTGTGACGGCTATAAAGTATAACAAGATAAATTTTCCTTCGGTGCACCAGGGTAGTTTCTGGAAAGTAGAAATATTTTCGTAATAAATTATAAAAATTAAAAAAAAAATTATGGAAGATCAGGAAAAATGAAGCAAAATCGTGATAAAAAATAACGATATCAGAAAATCATGCAATAATTCATAATCTGTATTTATAAAGCTTTAATCTTTATACTACAATGCCAATTTCAATCAATATAGTCAGCCAATCTTAAAAATTCATTTTGAAATCTTTTCTTAAGTAGGACTGGTCGCATATTTCATATTTCAGCAGTAATATTGCTACGAAATTTTCCGAGGGTTCGTTTGGATAGTGGGAGTTATATGGTGTGGAGAACACTCAATCACCAGACGGCAGTAGAATATAAAACAACGACGTTTATTTACACGAAGACACACAGGACAGCACAGAAGACGATTATCTTCAGCCGACACGTGCAGCATACAAAACAGCATACAACAGACTAATGCAGACT
Source organism: Argiope bruennichi (assembly GCF_947563725.1). Classification (NCBI taxonomy): domain Eukaryota; kingdom Metazoa; phylum Arthropoda; class Arachnida; order Araneae; family Araneidae; genus Argiope; species Argiope bruennichi. Next base: position 22,181,134 of record NC_079157.1, on the reverse strand, counting down.
GTAGCGCACAACTTAATTCAGCACTCACTTGACTCCATCGCTGCTCCACTAATCTCTGGAAGGCCAGCTTTTTCTGTCGATTCCGACTACTCTATGACTCCACTGGTCCACGACTACTCAATTCACCGTCGGTCCACAACTACGACGACTCCACTGGTCCACGACCATACTTCTCTGTCGTTTCCGACTACTCAATTCACCACTGCTGTGTCACGACTACAATTCACGACGACGACTCTGGTTCACTACTACTCTGCTCTACTCTGTCGATTCCGACTTCTCAATTCACCACTGCTCGGAAGCTGCGGGTGCTTCCTTTTATAGGTCTCAGGAGGCGGGGCTAGAAGCCTCTCAACCAATCAGGAACGTTCGAGGCGTATCTCCGTTCCTGCTGGACGGATCGGGAAAATTCGATGTTTCGGGTATAATCTATTTTAACGCGAAAGTCAAATTCGTCGCCAAGTCGCCAAATGGTCGCCAAGTTTGTCACCAAGCTCCGGGACCCTCCGACGCGACACCGGACTCCGTCCAATACCGATGACTAAAACATTCTTTCCGATGGTGGAACCAACTATGCTGGAAAACCGCAATACAGATTCGTAACAATATACTCAAAGAATGGCTACAAGAATGCAGTTGGTTGAGGAAGTAGTTACATGGTTATTGATACGAATCAATACAAATTGATACAAATACTGGAGCATGGTTATTATGGAGCATGTTATACTAGTTATTATGATACAAGTTCGCTTTGCATTTGAAATGCACATATTGGTGCATCGAATCACTACGTGTGTGTGTGCGTGCAGGGAGGGAGAAGTTATTGATTTTGTCGATTGCTTTCAGAGTTGGCGGTTTTTTTTATCCTTTAGCTGATAAATGTAAAAAGTTGGTTGAAAGATGATTTTTTAAAATATACATACGGAGCAAGTAGAATATGTATAAAATAAAAGAAACGCAAACTTAATTAAAATTTTTTTAATTTAAATAATTATTTATTTTAAAAATTTTAATTATTGTGCAGACATTTGCATCCAAAGGCTTGCTTCCAACAACTATGTAAAGCATCGAGATGTAGATCGTCTATTGGACCCAATGAAAAGGCCTTTTCTTCCGAGTAACAATGCCAAATAAAGAATTGAAATACTGTCCAAGGGAATTTCAGTTGTTGCAGATTCTTGTAAGGAGAAGAGAATGGTTCTACGTGTAAGCCTACGTGTAAGCTGGGGGAGGTGATCAGTAACGTGGACATGTATTTTGTTATTGTTGATTAGTACACTATACGATATTCCTTCCTTGAATTCAAGAATGGGAAAGCACCTCGTCTCCATTTAGTCACATTTGAAGTTAAAAGGGAACAAATGTTATAATTAGTCCCATTATGACGTCATACTTTAAATAGTGTAAAGAAACGTGTTCTAACTTGGCGCGGAATGAATGGCTCAATGGTAGAATGCTATGAACTGAAAGGGAGTTAGCAAGTGCTTATCTGATTACAAGCAAGTTCCCAAAAAAAATTGTTTTATTATTGATTTACTTTCTGTTATTTTTCATTTGTTCCAGAATATTCTTGGAATTTCTGTATCTTTAAATCTGAAGAATTGGAGTCATTTAGTCTTTTGAATAAAAACAGATGCAAGGTTTAGTTCCTTCAATAAAGTCTCGAGTTGAGATTAGAGAATCTTTGTCCTTGGTTAACACAGGGCTTATCTATGCTAACTTCATTCTACGCGACAGTATAGATCACCGTATATAGATATCCATGTTTTGGATAAATTACCATGATACCAAGCAACTTCTATTCAAAATAGGAAGTACATTTGTCTGTAGATAATATTTTAACCCTTTAAAGGGCCATTTTTTCTAGTCATTATGTTCAAATATTTTTAGGCTTGAAATTAGAAGATTAGGGATTCATTTAGCTTATTACATAAATTTAATTTCATTAATTAATTTGGTTAATTAATAATTAAGTGACAAACCAAGACACATTGTGCGAAAAAGAACTGAAGCATCTAAGTTTGCCTTTCTAAAAAAAAAAAAAATTGTCAGAACTTATGCCAACCTACATAATTTCATACAAAGATTGATAAATTTGGTGGGACGGCCTTAGAAAGGGTTAAACTAAATTCCGATCAATTGTATTTATCACATTTAGATAAGATATTTACTACAGTTTATTTGCAAGCCATGCGTCTTTAAATTTTTTCTTTACTTTCAGCACATATTTAATCTTATTTAATCTACAGCTTGCGGATATACAATTGGAGACAATAAAAAGCAGAATTAGTTTTTTTTTGAAGAGAATAAAAATCTAATGACTTTAGCTTTATTTTTTTACAAGATGATACATATCTATGGGAAAGTATATTAACTTTATAGTACATTGTCAAATATTAATTTTTAGATAAATATGAACTATAATTAGTTTTATATCAAGCATTTGAAATAAATTCTTTTACCCGTAGTGGTGGAAGATTAAGCATGCGAAAGTGACAAGTTTCGCGGCAAAGAGAGATACTACGTTACGATAAAAAAAAATTATGCCGCTAAGATAAAATTTACATTTAACCAGTTAATAGCTTCGGAAAATGCGTATCTAAACTGTGCCGCAAAAATTTAGCGATGTCGAGTACACTCGTCAAACACAGTTTGTACAATATTAAATTATATTGTAAAGAAATCACTTTATTTCAATAATCATTTATTTACTTAAACTATCATGCATTTTTTTGGCATATGAACCATAAAAACGTCTCTCCTTGAAAACTTGTAAAAAAGGATGCAAAAGAATCCTCGTATTGGGTTTTTCCCCCAGGTATGCCACTTATTTAATAGTCTAAAACAATTTATATTTGCTTCTATAAAGACTAAAGCAACACAGTGTTACATTTAAGAAAAACAATTCATAATATATGCGGGTTTTTTTTTGACAGCTATTAATCTTTTATTTGCTCCTTTGATTTTGTCTTGGCTCCAAAATATGTTAAACATCTTCGAATTTACGAACATGCTTGAGTTTTTACTAAAATTTTAATTCAAAGTAGAAATTGTCATTAATTATTACTCCTGACGAATAAACACGTCATAATGCAAAATTTTGTACTTTTTCCCATGACGAGTATACTCAAAAACAATTATCAGGTTAAATTCTTATTGTTTTTTGCATTTATATCCATCAAAATATTAATTTGGTAATCACAAGTTTTATATAACTAAGGTATAGGTATTTCACATTTTATTCCATAATTTTACATGAAATATCTTTAAAAACATAAATGCAAATTTTTTACTTACATCATATTCGTCACTTCCCTCAGATTCCTCTTCATCCTCCTCCTCTTCTTCTTCGTCTCCTCCTTCTTCTGGTATAGGACCATCTTGCATTTGATAACCCACTTCTTCAGACTCTGGACCATCTTGCATTTGATAACCTACTTCTTCCGATTCTGGGCCATCCTGCATTTGATAGCCCACTTCTGCCGATTCAAAACCATTATGCTTTTGATACTTTACACTTAAATCATCGGCCATATCGTCAACTTTTCGTCCAGGATTATTGCAGAAAATCGGAAGCGTTCACTGAATGCAAAGTAAGCGGAAATGGATTCCTCATTTCTATGGCATTCAATTTATTTCAAGAATGTTTGTAACATGTTGCCACACAAAAAGGGAATACTTTGAAATTCACCAGTATATTATTGATTCAAATGAATTTGTGGTTGCCTGGTGGTAAATTATAGAGCCCGATCTTCCTTAGTGTCCTTCCTTAGTATCCTAGTAATCCTTCCTTTCTGATTCTTCCAACAATAGTGAGGACTATGTAATGATCTATAACTTTTACGTCAATGTTTTGGGAACCCCGGTGGTCTGGTAATAAGGTCTCGGACTCAGAACCGCAGATTCCACCGAAGAACCGTCGTGTAAGTGGGCCTGGTGCACATTAAATCCGTTGGGACCAAACGCCTTCCCGCTGGTGTGATGTGGAAATTTCGAGAGGGTGGTGCCATCTCAGCTGTCGTCATCGTCATCTGACTATGGTTCAAAATTATGAAGTCAGTCCCAAAATAGCTCTAACTTTACTTTAAAATAAGACGTTATTCTAATCTAATCTAATCCGTTAATATTTTATGAAAAAGCTCATTGTGGCTCAAGATCTTAAATTATGATCCTCAATAACCTCCAACATGCTTTTATAGGCTAAATGAATTTCGGAACTACGGGCAACGGCAACTTTGTGATGTTTCGGAGTTCCACGGTGTGACAAAGTGGTCACGAGCACCTCCACAGAATAATTTGGAATAGCAATTATAATTTGTAAGTTTAAGGAAAGATTGCAATTAATTGAAACTAGTTTAAACGAGCACATAAAACTCTAACGTCATGAAATTTGGTATAATTATTTAATATTTTTACGATCTAATTTTAAACAGTAAAATAATACTTTGATTATTTATGAGGGAATGGAGAACTTAATAAAATTACGTTGCACGTGCCTTTTACTTTGGAGATTGATTTAATTGACTATTTTGATTAGTTATTTTTGAAAAAATTCAGACATTTTCACGCTTGTAACTCATCGTAGCTATCTAAAGCCGAAACAGAAATACTTTAGAAAAATCTTTAATCCACCAGATTGGCAATGGATTTAGAAGTTCTCAGTCTTTTTGCAGACAAAAATTAATAATGATGTTGTCAATTGCAGCTCCAGGTCTTTTCCTAGAGCTGGGTCCAGCAGGATCTTATGCTAGCAGTTGTAGTAACTTGTTGGGAATCTGGGGTAATTTTTCGAAAAACGGAATTGATGTTCTTTTAATACATTCTGAAACAGGTTCAACTAGGATGCCATCATGAAATATTTTCCTTCTGATGTACCAGGGTGCATTAACAACTTTCACTAGATGTTGATTTTGAAATACTTCTTAATATTTTGGGTGGAGATGACCTCCCAAATGTGAGAGCCATACATCCATTCTGGTCTTAAAATTGCCTTGTAGAGCAGAAGCTTGAGCTAATTGGATTGTATGGTACTATTACCCAGCATCTATCTATTTAACATCCACCAGATTGGCAATGGAGTTAGAAGTTCTCAGTCTTTTTGCAGACCAAAATTAATATAAATGTTTTCAATTGCAGCTCCAGGTTTTTTCCTAGAGCTGGGTTCAGCAGGATCTTATGCTAGCAGTTGTAGTAACTTGTTGGGAATCTGGGGTAATTTTTCGAAAAACTGAATTGATGTTCTTTTAATACATTCCGAAACAGGTTCAACTAGGATGCCATCATGAAGTATTTTCCTTCTGATGTACCAGGGTGCATTAACAACTTTCACTAGATGTTGATTTTGAAACCCTTCTTAATATTTTGGGCGGGGATGGCCTCCCAAATGTGAGAACCATACATCAATTCTGGTCTTAAAATTGCTTTGTAGAGCAGAAGCTAGAGATAATTGGATTGTATGGTACTATCCAGACATCATCTATCTGGATAGTAATTATTGTTTCCAATAACCTTCTTTAGCTTAAAATCATATTATTAATCAAACAAATAGATTTGAATCAATTATTTTGTTAAATAGAATCGCAGTAACATGACTTCAAAATCGCGTTTTCATGATTCAATCGTCCTCGTGTCATTTCTGAGTATTGAAGTTTGTAGAAGTTTCCATAAAGTGTCTTTTGTGGGTTAGCAGTAAAAGAATATGGTTTTTCACACAGATACAGTATCAAAAGTCTGAAAATGTCCTGGTTCTGTATCTGCCTTTTCATATTTGATTTGAAATAGTTTCGCCATTTTGATGCAGTTTTCATACCCTGGAATAGTAATCTAAGTTCAGATTTTGTTTTTTAAATCTCACCGTGTACTCAAACTGCGATATCCAATATTTTTCACACCCATTAACTGATATTATGGCCCTTGTGTTAGAATCATCTATACATTTCCTTACGTTCTAACAAGCTACACATAGATTGCAAACAGGCTATCCGTCCAGCAAGTCGATTTGAATTAAATGCTTAATTTAATGGTTTGAAGCTTCAAGGTGATAACATCTATCACGATTACAAACTGATTAGGCAGACTTATTGAGTGATGCAACGAATAATTTTTTTTCAATTCCATTACTGATATTAATAATTTTATTTGATTAAATCACCTTTTTGTTCTTTTTGTTGTTGTTTTGTTGTTTCTTAACCATTTAATAATTAATAGAAGACAAAGACATTGAAAATACCTTCAGTTTGGCGCTAAATAACCAAGACTGCCCTTTGCGCCATAAAAACCCAGCCAACCAACCATTGCATGTTCAAACAATATTGTGTTTTAAGATGGCAAAAATGCTGATGAGACATTGTTACAATCTCTTGGTATACAAGTTCAAAAGCAAGACAAGTTCAAAAGCAAGACAAGATATAGTGCGAAAGGGCTAAAAAATGTCGTGGATGAAAATGATACTATTCATCTAACCTACGATCCAAAACTGCAATCTCAGATCTGCCAAATGTGAGATATAGTGAGAAAGAACTGAAAAATGGTATTGATCAAAATGATCCTGCTCATCTAACCTACGATCCAAAACTGCAATCTGAGATCTGAGAAATGTGAGATATAGTGAGAAAGGACTGAAAAATGGCATTGATCAAAATGATCCTGTTCATCTAACCTACGATCCAAAACTGAAATCTGAGATCTGAGAAATGTGAGATATAGTGAGAAAGGACTGAAAAATGGCATTGATCAAAATGATCCTGTTCATCTAACCTACGATCCAAAACTGCAATCTGAGATCTGAGAAATGTGATATAGTGAGAAAGGACTGAAAAATGACATTGATCAAAATGTTCCTTTTCATCTAACCTACGATCCAAAACTGCAATCTGAGATCTGAGAAATGTGAGATATAGTGAGAAAGGACTGAAAAATGGCATTGATCAAAATGATCCTGTTCATCTAACCTACGATCCAAAACTGCAATCTGAGATCTGAGAAATGTGAGATATAGTGAGAAAGGGCTGAAAAATGGCATGGATCAAAATGATCCTGTTCATCTAACCTACGATCCAAAACTGCAATCTGAGATCTGAGAAATGTGAGATATAGTGAGAAAGGGCTGAAAAATGACATTGATCAAAATGTTCCTTTTCATCTAACCTACGATCCAAAACTGCAATCTGAGATCTGAGAAATGTGAGATATAGTGAGAAAGGACTGAAAAATGGCATTGATCAAAATGATCCTGTTCATCTAACCTACGATCCAAAACTGCATTCTGAGATCTGAGAAATGTGAGATATAGTGAGAAAGGGCTGAAAAATGGCATTGATCAAAATGATCCTGTTCATCTAACCTACGATCCAAAACTGCAATCTGAGATCTGAGAAATGTGAGATATAGTGAGAAAGGACTGAAAAATGACATTGATCAAAATGGTCCTGTTCATCTAACCTACGATCCAAAACTGCAATCTGAGATCTGAGAAATGTGAGATATAGTGAGAAAGGGCTGAAAAATGGCATTGATCAAAATGATCCTGTTCATCTAACCTACGATCCAAAACTGCAATCTGAGATCTGAGAAATGTGAGATATAGTGAGAAAGGGCTGAAAAATGACATTGATCAAAATGTTCCTTTTCATCTAACCTACGATCCAAAACTGCAATCTGAGATCTGAGAAATGTGAGATATAGTGAGAAAGGACTGAAAAATGGCATTGATCAAAATGATCCTGTTCATCTAACCTACGATCCAAAACTGCAATCTGAGATCTGAGAAATGTGAGATATAGTGAGAAAGGGCTGAAAAATGGCATGGATCAAAATGTTCCTTTTCATCTAACCTACGATTCAAAACTGCAATCTGAGATCTGAGAAATGTGAGATATAGTGAGAAAGGGCTGAAAAATGGCATGGATCAAAATGGTCCTGTTCATCTAACCTATGATTCAAAACTACAATAGTTTTCGTCATATTGATATGATGTTTATAATCGAAAATATTCTCTCAATTCTAATTTTTCTTCTTCTAATTAAAACGTAAACTAGTTCTGCAATACTGATATATTTCAAAGATTTATGAAATTGTTGTTTTTTCTCAAAAGTTATTTATCCATGTTTTCTTAGACCGAATTATTATTGACAAGTCAATTGCATACAAGTACTAACAAATGAATTAGAAATTTTATTTTAATGCCCCAATGGATTCTCTTTAGCTCGATTTACTGCCTGTTAAATGTTAGTCGTGGATTTTTGTAATGCATTTATGTCAAGAGAACACCAGGTATTGATCAAACAAAACTTATTGCTTCTAAACTTGATGGCTCAAATGGCAATGTGACATAAAGTGGGTAAAAAAAGTTTTCGTACGCAGCTGAGATTTTTAATGATCGTTTAATTTTTGACACAAAATACTTTTTTGAAAATTTGTTTAACACAATTTCGTGCATTATTCATGAATATTATAAAGAAAAAAATATGGGAAAAATTAAATACGTAAATTAAAAGAAACAAAAAATGTCACTAATAAGGAGCAAAAAAGTTTAGGTACGGTATTTACATAGTGAAAACCTTTACCATAAAATGTACCATAGTACATTTTACCTTTTTCATGCAGACCAATTTACATTTAATGATCGATAGGCCCTTCTTTGGCCTTTACCTATTTTTCTCAAGCGTTGCGGCATAACCTCCACAAGTGTTTTTTGAGAAATATTGCTCTAAATGTTCTGATTGGCTCTTTTAAGTTCAAGCTAGTTATTTGTGTCGTAATTTTTTTTTGTAGTTTTCTAGTTTTCACGACTCATTTCTTCCTATAAATATTCTAGTGTTTAAATCGGGAGACTGGGGAGGTCAATGAATCTGTTGTTTAACATAATAGAGGTTTTACTCTAGGCAGATCTTGGAGATGTGCTTAGGCAGGTTGTCCTGTTTCAAAGTAATATCAGTTCCAAGAGACAGTTTTTATGCTCTGGGTAAACGTTTTGTTTTAAAATTTTAAGAAACACGTACCTATCCATATTTCATTCCATAAAATATAAAATTCCAACACCAGCAGCACTCATACATTCCCACACCATGATCTCATCACCACCGGGCTTCATAGTTCTATATAAATTCTTAATTAACATCTGCTGCTTTGATTTCCTCCAGACCATAACTTGACCATCTGACCCATGGATATTAAATTTTGATTCCTCACTAAAAAGGATAGATTTCCAAAACGCTGGAGGCATGCTTACAAGCTTCTTTACAATCTCGAGGCGCTTTTTTCTGTTCCAGACACTTATAATGGGCTTCTTACAGTCTTACAGTTTTTTTTTAATGACATTTTGAGATGTGACTTTAATGTTGTAATCAACCATGAAATCAGTTGGCAGTTGAGGTGCACTAATCCACGGATTAGCTTGCACCTTACACATTATATTTCTTTTCATGAGGTCTTTCGGATTTATCTCTATCCTGAAACATTTGCAGCTCGCGGTATCTTTCAATAATATACTGAACTGCAGACTTTGATTTGATAGCGATTTCACTGATTCTTTCCATATATAATTCATATTTTTGAAACCGTATCACTAACTCTCGAATCTAACTTTCAGAACTTCCATTTTAAGACTATCAGTTATAAAATGGAACTGTAGAACAGTTGTCAAACAACTGTTGCTATGTTGTGTTCTTGACTCTGAGAAACAAGCAAACTTCGCATATTTACTGTGGGAAAGTTGTAAAACACGCCAGGAAGAATTTGCGAACTTCGTATGGAAACTTTTTTTTGCATGACATTTCGTCATTTAATCTTAAAAATTACAAAGACTTGCTGCGTTTTGTAAAAAGATCAATTTATTATGAAATTCTCTTTTAAAGACTCTTATTAACCATATATAAGTAGTTGCAAAAAAGATAAAAACCAAAGATAAGAAATTATGCTAGTTTTATTTTTATTTTGTCTTCAGTACGGAAACTTTTTTACTCACTGTACTTCGTCTCAGTGAGTCTCAGGAAGTTTGTTTATAATTAAAATCATTATTTGGTTGTAGGCAGAGCAGATATTAGAACTCAGAATCATATAGAAGCCCAGTTTAATAGACTTTAAGAATTGGCTATGGAAATTTTATCAACGAATGGCCCTTACACATTAGTTATGAACGAAAGCATAGAATCAACACCTGACCAACCATTTTTAATCCAATCTTAGTCTATTAAAACACCACATTCCATAATTCTATAATCCGTAGAGACACTGCCAATCTAGAATACCCTCCCAGACCACGATACATTCTCATTAAACTTGGTGGTGGAATTGAGGTAGCCCATGTGAGTATGCAAAATTTTATGTTTATTATTTTTGCATTAATGTGCATTAGTTACTAATGCACCTAGAATAATATGTTTTGAACCTTTCTTGCTGGTATTTGGCTACGTTGAAACAAAATGTTTTCAGATTTTTAAATCATAAAAGGTACAATCGAAAGTGTATTTTAGGACAATTTAATACATTGTAAATTTCAAACTTGGTCAGATAATGAGAACGGAAAAGGAGCCAGAATTGTTTCCATATAATTGATAAATAATCCAACCAATTTGAGAGAAAATGCATTATTTTGTTAGAACAATTATAATCTGCCTTTATAAATGCAACATTTGAACGAATATACCACTCAGAAAATACGAGTATGTATAATTGTTCCGAAAAGTATTGATTATACACCTCTCTTTTTTTTAAATGGTATAAGAATTTATTAAATTCAAGTTTAAAAATACGAAATGAAAATAAGAAACACAAAATATTATTGAAAACAACAACAACAAAAAGACTTAAATATCTTATTGGCATGAACTTTATCTTGAAGTTATAAATTTCTTAATCTGAAAATCGCTTGAAGTTTGTCTACCTTGATGAAAGATAAAATTAATTAAATTCTCTTGGTTTTTTTAAAAATTTGCCTTTAAAAAATTATTCTTTATAGAACGACCCTCGTACATTCTTTAACCTCTTCGTCGTCCGTAGCACGTTTAAGTGAAATTTCCATAGAGCGGCTGTAACGCACTTCAAGTGTTCTTCTACATTAAAACTTTTAAACATTTAAGATGTACGTACACACTTGAAATTTTTTTTTAAATTTTAACTTTAAAAATCCAGTTTTTTTCACAGTAGATTATTACTATATGTTTAAACTCATTTCAGTGAGAAACAACCATATTACACTAATTATTCATTAATTAATAATATTAAATGAGCTAATTAGCCTATTTTTTGAAACATGATATCTTAAATTCTAATTTGTACAGACACAATTCTAGTTGGAAATGATGCCTAATATGAGTCTTCATGTTGTCTGCCTCAATCAAGATATAAAAATATATAGTTTTTGTTGTACAATTTTTTCATCAACGTTGAATAGAAAGAGATTTTTTCTGCAATTTTAACTTTTAAACAGCTATTAAAAAATTTCTATAAATATAAATTTGATTGAGGCACAAAACATCCGCTATTTCATACAGATTATTTTGATATATAAATAACTGTACTTGGTTCATTTCTTATTGAGTTATGATTGTTTGAATGAAGCAACATAGTGGAAAAATATCATTCTTCATAAAATGAGTTTTAAAAAAAAGCGTAACTAGAGTTTTCAATGAAAACACCTCAAGAAAAATTATAACTCGAGAAATATTTGGAATATTGGCAACATCTTGGTATCGTTTGAAAGCTAAAGAATCAGAAAACATTAAGCAATAAAAAAATATTCGATATTTTGAATGATTTTCGAAGTTTCAAGTGTGTACATACACCTTAATTGCTTTGTAAATGTTTATTTGTTTGAGTTTGTTTTTTCTAATGCGGTGGAAAACAGGAAAAATAAAGTTTCGCTGACAGAAGAGGATGGCAAAAGGGTTCGAGTATTTTATGGAGCTATTTTTGACACGAGTGGCACATCCTTTGTTTTGGGAGCAATTGTATGAGAAGGATTATCAGATATTTCTAGTTAGGAATGGAATTTGATGATTTCCATGTATGCAAGTCTATTAGTACAGTTTTCCCACTTAGCTGCTATACTTTCATGTTAACAGACTGCATCGCGAGTTCCTTTTTCCATAAATATCTTATATCTGAAATCATAATATGTACGGTTAAAACTTTAGGCTGAAGTCGGTTAACTTGGGTCGACTTCTTAAATGTCAAAACACTTTCTGAATTTGTTTGAAAAACCTAGTAATCTGAATTTTTTGTGTCTTCATACATTATGGAGTTTGTTTTATGGCATAAAAAACACTTGGATAAGCCGCGTCACTCATATTAAGATATTTTTTATGAATTTGTAATGAAATTGAAGCATTGGATGACTGAAATTTATCTAAAAGTATGAAAAATGGACCAGTCATGGAAAAAATGCAACAATGATGCAAGATACAGTACAAAAAAGCGCGACTAATGTTTTCTATATATGATTATAAAAACCAGTTTTTTTAAAAGTGAAAAAGGTTAACATGGAGTTTTGTAAAGCAATGCACCCAAATTAGGGTGGTTTCTGAGAAAATGCGAGGCGCTATAAAGAAAACGGTTCACATTTCTCAAGAATCTGCAAGACAGACAAGACTTACAAATTCAGCAAAATGGTGTTGGCTTCCCATCTACAAACGCAGGTGGGTGAATCTAGTATGTCCAATCCTGAATCTAAAATAGTGTCCAGTTTTCTGCTGTGTAAAGTGGGCCAGAGATAGCATACGTTTCAACATTTCAGTACAAATGAATTATAAATCCGTGGCCATTTATTTCCAAGCAAGACTCGTATCAGAGCATGGCTTTTTGATTAAAGATTTTTTTTAAGTTCCTGTTCTTATATGCATTCTAAGAATCGATGTTTCACTATCAAACACAAAAATGAGTAAAAAAAGATTTTACATATAAAAATAAGACCTAAAAAGCTACAAAAGGAACATTTAAAAATATTTTATTCATTTATTAAAAATGTTCAAGTCAATACAAAATCGTATTTAACAATAAAACAGTCAATAAATTCAGTTAAAAGCTGAAATTTTCGCCAATGAGTGGCATTCAAAAAAATGATTGTCGAGTTGAATTCTAGTTCTCTTGATGACGTAGCAGCTCTGGCGATTCATGGTTAGTGCAACAGAATATTCTCCTCAAGAAATTAAGACACCCGGGCTCGTCCGATCTGCATTTCTTTGACAGCCAATACAAGCCGAAGCTGAAAGGAACCTGCACAAAAGCGATAAGAATTTCAATGATAGAATGATTTGGCCAAAAATTTTCAAAGTACCACTAAAAGAATGAAAAAGACATCTGTGAAATTCATTGAATTGTTTAGTTAAATTAACGTCCCGTTTTAAAGCAACACTCGGGCTAATTTGTGTTGGTTGGTTTGGTATTTTTAGCGCAATAGCCATATTTGGCTATGCTGCGCCGATAAGTGAAGGCTACTTTGGGACGGAACCTGTAATTTTAAACCGCGGTCAGATGAAGACGATGCCCCCGACCTCTATAAACTTCTATTCCGCATCAGCGGGAGGATGTTTGGTCCAGACAGCACCAGACCCGTTTACACGATGGTTCTTTGTAATTTGATCTCGAACCTGAAACCCTCCAGTTCCAAAGCTCAGACCTTATCACCATGCCACTGCGGTCCACAAGTTCATGGAATCGAGAATGAACCTCGTTTAAATTGATTTGCAAATTTGATATACAAAATAAAACTATGAAGGCGACTTATGGACGGTAAAATTAAAAATGTGTAAGGGTACTCGGTTAATGGTCTGACAAATAGAAGGTTCATATATAAGCAAGAGGAACAATATTTAATGGAAATTATGCAACAAATCATAATTATACGATGAAAATAGCTTGGTTACATTAACTTCCCATTTTCAATCAACACTAGTTATTTTGGGACCTACTTCGTAATTTTGATGATCAGAACGACATTTGAACTGGCACCTCCTGCCCAAACTTCCACACCATACTAGTGACAAGGCTTTTGGAATCGATGGATTTAACTTGCGCCAGACACGTTTATACGATGGTCCTTCGGTGAATCGGGTCTTGAATCTGAAACCTTACAGTTACAAAGCTGAAATCTTACAACCAGGCCACCGTAGTTTTTGAAAATTGGGAAAAACGCATGTCTAGCCTGAATTCGGAAGGTATTTTGTTTTTAATACATAGATGGGAGATTGATAATTCTCCTGGCAGTGTACCGTAGGAATTCCAAGAGGTTTAGTGACAAAATGACAGGAATCTTTGGCAATTATCTCAGAGCCACAGTTGGTACTCTAAAGCCTAGACAGAGCAATGTGCTTTGGTATCAGCAAAATGTCCTCCCGGAATGGCTTCAGTGCATTACCAATTACAACCTTGCGACATACCTACATTTCATGCCGAAGCATTTGTTCCAACGTAATATCAGTTTAAATCTTGGCCTACCAGAACACTGTTGGCGGAAGACTTGTTTTACGTAACATGGGAAAATGGCAAGGATTGGGAAGTTTTGGAGCACGACCAGACTTAGCACCCTCAGATTTTCATTTGTTTGGACTCGTGAAGGGGTCTGTCGGTGGCCAGAAATTTGAGTATGACGACTACTTTATATTGGGGGATACAGTTTTACGAGACGGGAATTTTCAGATCGATTCAGCTCTTATTCTCAACATGAATGACAATCATGTTAAGAAGTAATAAATTAACAATACTTTCATTTCCGTTTTATTATATTTTTTCCGATTTCGTTCACAATTATGGTCGTTGTTGATATCCCTTGTGCATTCTGTGACACTACAGAGATTTCTGGGAATAACCCTTATCTCGTCTTGTCTTCTGACGGAGATATTACCAAAAATTATGCATTTTCGAGAGCCTTTAGGCGGGGGAGGGAAGTCTTTCATTGTTTGGAATCCAGCATTCTTTTAGTATACGAAAATCAAAAATTTCATTATAATGAGATTAATTGCATAGAGAAAAAAATTTATCACAATACCAACCATTGAAAGGAATATTGTACCCATGATAATGTATCCCTGACCAAATGTTATTAGAGAGACTGCCATGACTCCTCCACCTATTATAAGGGCTGTGACCCATTTTCCTTTTCTACAGTCGGCGTTCTCCTGCAAAATAAATTATTTTTCATTATACAGTACAACCTTCCATTATTCAGCCAAGATAGGCTTCGAGGTTAAAGTGCCAACTTTAATCTCTAAGACTATCTTGGCGAAATTTTAGTCCAATCCGTCAATGTGATATGCTGACAAGCAAAAATGTTACGTAAAGTTCCGATGAAACTGCATGCATTAATTTTATAATCACCAATTTATCAAGAGAATATTTTTAAATCTATCGATAAACAACGACTGAAGGAGCTTGCCAAAAATCAAACTGCTAGTCAAGAATAACCGATTTGGATTGAGCGAAGACTACAAAATCAGTCACCAGTGATTGACGAAATACGAAATGGAAGTAAACTGTCGGACACGGATGATAGACGTGGCGTTAAATGTGCTAAAGATATCAAGCATATGTTTTCAAAGATTACAGAATTCTATATTACTGCGATCAAATAATTAATTTTATGAAAACAAAATATCAGTTTGACTAATATTATACGCGTCAACAAAGTATCAGTTTGACCAATATTATTATGCGAGTCAACAAAGTATCAGTTTGACCAATATTATACGAGTTAACAAAGTATCAGATGACCAATATATTTTATTCAAAATATCATCTTGCAACTATAATAAATCTAGCAATATTTTTCCAATTTGCAAATCTTTCACGATTCGTAGCAATTTTATTGCAGAAATATGCACCCGTCTTGAAATTTATAGACTAGTAAAATAAATGCTTTAGCAAAATATTAAGGAATACACCAATTGCAAATATATTGAAGACATTTGCGAATTGCACTCAATGAGACATTTGTAAAAACTATTTGTACTTCAATTATATAACTAAAATTGAAATATCAAGTATCCTAAAGCTTAATAGAATGACATTTCAATAAATGGTGTTCAAAACAATGTTAACTGTTCAAGTCTGAATTTTCCAGTGCGATATCGTATACATGCTTTTCCATTGATATAATTAAGGGTTGATATATCTTTGGTTTCAAGTTGTACTATGCTCTTTTAATAGCTATCTACAAGGCGCTCTGAGTAAATATCCCCTTCAATAGCTCTCATGTATTGGGTTTATGCTCTCATAATCTCGTATATGCTCCACACATTTTTAATTGAGTTTAGATCAAATCTCATCGATTACCATTCAAGAACAATAACATTTTTCATAATTAAATATTTTGTCGTAGCATTGGAAATATATGCGGGAGTATTATGCTAATATCCAATTTCGTACTCTATTTTTTTATATATATATAGATGACAAAAGGTTATTCTCTAGCATTTTTAAATGTTTAGGAAAATTCTGTTGGCAAATTTAGGCAATTTTGTTCTGTAGGCCAAGCAAACTCGACAGTTGCAACCGAAAGCTGCCTACGCCATCGCAGACCTACCAACACTTTGCCTAATGAAAGAGTTCAATTCTTTTGGATTTGATTTTTGGCGCAAGATCTCGATACAAAATATGCTGCGCCGAAACAGCTTAAAATATTCCGAATAAGATTAAAGGTAGTTTAACATTGTAGAAAGTAACCGATCATTTTCAAACTAGTCAAAAGTTGAAGGAAAGCATTAAAACTAGAAAATTAAATTTCATGGATGATACCAACATCTTTAATATACAAGAAAATGTTTAGATGACGCGTTTCAGGTAGAATTATTGGAATTAAGATGCTTACAACGGAGACTAGTAAAACTTGCGCATTCTATTTAAATGTTACAAACTGTCCCAATTCTTTTGGTAAATCATAAGAATTCTTTATGCAAGATTCATCCAGGTTCCATTTTTTCCTAGCTGAAAATGAGGACCATCCATTTATTGACATATGCCCATTGCAATTTCTTGCCAAATTTCTTGATTTGACAACATATTCCGAGAAACATTTTTGGGTGAATCATCGCAATCTTATTAACAGTCTTTTTGGACATTTGAAATCTGGAAGCCTAGCAATTTCAGGAACAGACATTTACTAACTTGAAACCTTTTTTGTACCCGTCTGTCACTTTGAATACATCATATGAGGTCTTCCCAATGGAGATTTGCTCATATGGCGTCTTACGAGCCAATACAAAATAAATCATACTTTTAGAACGATTTAAAAGTTAATATTTCTTTAAAAGTCTTAATGAGAAATTTCAAATTCAGAATATTACTTCATCAGAAAGCCAAGAAGATTCAGGCATTTTAACCCCTTTGCACACAGTGACGTGTCCGACACGCGCATCGAATTACCGAATTTTCAATCTGCAGTTAAGTGAAAGTATTAAGTAATTTAACCCTTTGCACTCTGATGGCACCTCTCACTCACCATTCAAGTGGTGAATCATTTTGGCTTTTAATTAATTTAAAATTTTGATTGTTAAAACGCTTACAGAATGGTAGAAAAAAATGATTAATTTTGAGATTAATTTTTCAAAGAAATTCGACTTAGAACAATTATGTATATTTCTCAGAACAATAAACAGACATTTGTATTGAGTTAATCATACATGGAATTATTTTTTCCGAGTGCAAAAGGGTTAATATAAATACTCATGAACACTTCAATCTGAGAGCTTATATTATTGCAGAAATTTAAAAATAAGTTTCCAGATAGGATGGATGTATTCTCTAATGGGAAGTTAAATTCTTATGCCAAAGAGATAAAATGCAAAACAAATGACCGATTTCCTTTGCTCACAACGCATTTATTAGTTCTAAATCGACGTCACGATTACCGATATCGTAATTCCGTAAAACTGCCTTTGTTTATAAAATTTGGAAACATAATTACAACTATTCTGGGATTTAAAAAGTGGCATTAGATATACGCGTTCGAACTCCTTTTTCTTAATATACTTAAGAAATACATATATACTTAAGAAATACATATATACTTAAGAAATACATATATACTTAAGAAATACATATATACTTAAGAAATACATATATACTTAAGAAATACATATATACTTAAGAAATACATATATACTTAAGAAATACATATATACTTAAGAAATACATATATACTTAAGAAATACATATATACTTAAGAAATACATATATACTTAAGAAATACATATATACTTAAGAAATACATATATACTTAAGAAATACATATATACTTAAGAAATACATATATACTTAAGAAATACATATATACTTAAGAAATACATATATACTTAAGAAATACATATATACTTAAGAAATACATATATACTTAAGAAATACATATATACTTAAGAAATACATATATACTTAAGAAATACATATATACTT
Source organism: Argiope bruennichi (assembly GCF_947563725.1). Taxonomy (NCBI): domain Eukaryota; kingdom Metazoa; phylum Arthropoda; class Arachnida; order Araneae; family Araneidae; genus Argiope; species Argiope bruennichi. Next base: position 22,162,753 of record NC_079157.1, on the reverse strand, counting down.
AAGAAATACATATATACTTAAGAAATACATATATACTTAAGAAATACATATATACTTAAGAAATACATATATACTTAAGAAATACATATATACTTAAGAAATACATATATACTTAAGAAATACATATATACTTAAGAAATACATATATACTTAAGAAATACATATATACTTAAGAAATACATATATACTTAAGAAATACATATATACTTAAGAAATACATATATACTTAAGAAATACATATATACTTAAGAAATACATATATACTTAAGAAATACATATATACTTAAGAAATACATATATACTTAAGAAATACATATATACTTAAGAAATACATATATACTTAAGAAATACATATATACTTAAGAAATACATATATACTTAAGAAATACATATATACTTAAGAAATACATATATACTTAAGAAATACATATATACTTAAGAAATACATATATACTTAAGAAATACATATATACTTAAGAAATACATATATACTTAAGAAATACATATATACTTAAGAAATACATATATACTTAAGAAATACATATATACTTAAGAAATACATATATACTTAAGAAATACATATATACTTAAGAAATACATATATACTTAAGAAATACATATATACTTAAGAAATACATATATACTTAAGAAATACATATATACTTAAGAAATACATATATACTTAAGAAATACATATATACTTAAGAAATACATATATACTTAAGAAATACATATATACTTAAGAAATACATATATACTTAAGAAATACATATATACTTAAGAAATACATATATACTTAAGAAATACATATATACTTAAGAAATACATATATACTTAAGAAATACATATATACTTAAGAAATACATATATACTTAAGAAATACATATATACTTAAGAAATACATATATACTTAAGAAATACATATATACTTAAGAAATACATATATACTTAAGAAATACATATATACTTAAGAAATACATATATACTTAAGAAATACATATATACTTAAGAAATACATATATACTTAAGAAATACATATATACTTAAGAAATACATATATACTTAAGAAATACATATATACTTAAGAAATACATATATACTTAAGAAATACATATATACTTAAGAAATACATATATACTTAAGAAATACATATATACTTAAGAAATACATATATACTTAAGAAATACATATATACTTAAGAAATACATATATACTTAAGAAATACATATATACTTAAGAAATACATATATACTTAAGAAATACATATATACTTAAGAAATACATATATACTTAAGAAATACATATATACTTAAGAAATACATATATACTTAAGAAATACATATATACTTAAGAAATACATATATACTTAAGAAATACATATATACTTAAGAAATACATATATACTTAAGAAATACATATATACTTAAGAAATACATATATACTTAAGAAATACATATATACTTAAGAAATACATATATACTTAAGAAATACATATATACTTAAGAAATACATATATACTTAAGAAATACATATATACTTAAGAAATACATATATACTTAAGAAATACATATATACTTAATATACAAAGTTATAGGCAAAATACAAGCTTCTTTAAACTTTTCGTACGAAGTGTACAGATAAGAATGTATACGAAGCGAGTTCTCCAGCAAAAGTAAGAGACATGGTGCCATATCTGATTATTATGATATATGAGGATCTATTTGTAAATTTCAATGAAAATCTACATATAACAATTTTAAAAGGAGGCAACATTCAGCACTAAAGGATCCCCTGTCATCTAGTGAAGCACTAATGATTCACTTACACCTAATCTCAACTCAAGATGACAAACATATAATGCTACAACTACCATACACATATGAATGGCACTGAGGGTGTTTATAAGTTATTAGATAAAGCGTTTTGCATTTGCAAGAGTTTGTGAGTTACAGATCGAATTACAGCTGTAGTATGAAGCTTTAAACCATGTAAAAAGTATTTGAAAACCACAATTTTTTTTATAATCCAAGTGAAAATAAAATTAAATCGCTTGGTTTTTAAAAATCGCAAGATATGTTTAAGTGAAATTTTCTCATTAAATCAACAATGACCATGCATGGCGCCATCTATTGATTGGGAATTAAAATAATTCGAATCATGCTAGTAATCTATAGCATCCAATAGACGGCATTATTCCCAATTGTTTTTATATAATGTTGTGGTACGTCCAATAATATTCGGGCACCTTGTATTACTGACACCCAAGGGAAGAAGAAAAGTTTAGAACTATTTATTCGAGCATAATGCAGCTTTTACCGTAAGTTCTGCAGCGTTCTACAATCGATGACGACAAAAAAATTAAAATATTTAAGAAGTTTATCAAGTTTTCCCGATATTCTTTCAATAAAAATTGAAGTTGTGATATGATGCCATATATATATAAACCAAGTAAAATTATTTGACAAACAATCTTTTAGAGCTCCAAGTGAAAAGAAAAAGGCATTACATTTTGAAAGTCGCATGATATTACTTTAAGTGGAAATCTCATTAAAGCCACACTGGCCGTATATAACGCCATCTATTAGCAGTATATAGCATCGAAGAAATGCCAGTATTTTGAATTATTTTTTTTACATTATTGCATTCGGAATCATTTTTTTATTTTGTTCTGTGTCTATAAATTTATAGGCATCTAGTATTACAAATAACCAAGGGAATAAACAGAACTTTTAGAGAATAATGGAGCTTTTATCTTCCCTATTGCTTTCACAGCACGTTCTACAAAGTACTATAGTCGATGACAGCATAAAAGGAAACGAACTTTAATAAGAACTTTATAAAGTTTCCTTGCATTTTTTCAATTAAAATTGAGAAAATATAATCGATATTGGATACAATACAGGGCTATTCATAAAGTATACTTCCGGATGCTGTAAGACAGTAACAGTCAGAGACAAGAACCGCCTTAGCGAATCGTAAGGTAGATGTACTCTTAAAGTTTGTGCCTAGCCTCCGACAGAAGTTACATAGGCAATAGCATATGTGTCATGTGACTAGTCAGTCAAAATGGTGGCTTGTGTAGTGAAAAAACTTTTAATCTTCAATGTAGCGAAGCGGAATCCGCAACTGCTATGCAATGATTTTTTAGATCACATTTTGGCAAAGTGCCAATTAGAAAATCTATCAATGGAATGAAAAATTCAAAACTACGGGCTGTTTGTGCAAAGGTTCATCGTGGGCCATTAATCGTATCGCAAGAAGTCATCATTTAACGAGATCCAGAAAAATCAAAGCACAGGGTGAATCGTCATGTGCAGATTTCTCAGCAGTGCAGATTTCTAGAGAATTGATAAAAAAATCTGAAAATGATTGCATAAAAAGTGCCGTGTTACAAAATCTGAATAACTTTGACAAACAAAAGCGCCTTGAAAATAGTGATTTTGCTGATCACTTAGTTTTAACTGACGAAGAAACATTTCACGTCTCTGGGAAGGTACACAAACATAATGTACCCTTTTGGGGAAGAAAGAATCGCAAATTCATAGGTCAACACGAGGGATATTCCTCTAAAGGTAAATTTGTTCTGTACAGTATCCAGAAAGGAAGTGTACGGCCCTTTCTAAGGAGTCACCCATAGAACATCTGCGACTGTCTCCAACAAAAATTAAAATAACTCCATACAATTATATTGCAGGCGACATAATATCCCTCCTTTTTCATTATTTAAAGTGCATTGAAACTGTATACTTTATGAATCAACTTACGTTAAGATTTTTGATTGATATGAAATGGAGCTTAATTTGAATCCGATATTAGAAATAAATCATACATTGCATAAAATTAAACACGCATAACATATGCCATGAGAAAAGATACATCACACAGGCTAACAATTTCAGTACTGTTAAATGTTTGGTATTCGCCCAATTATGGCCCTAATTCTAGGTTCCAAGTTATAAAAAAAAGTAAAAATATTAGCAAGAACTCACCTGTGGTTCGTATTCTTGATAACTTAACTCTCTGTGAAATGACAACATATCAGACGCTAAATCAGACAAATATAATAAAAGCAATATTGTCGAATTTTTGGCGCTGGTTTATATTATAAAAGTATGATTGAAATTCAATGAATCGAATGGAATGAAATATGACTAACACGCTTATATGAAATCGGATTTATTTCCAGAATATTGTCATTGCCATACATGGCAACCTAATTTGATTATTTAATTATCTGAGATTCAAATGGCCTAGTGGGTTGTTACATAGATTACTCCTTGTTAGGCAATATGGTTGTATTAACGTCTCGTTTGAAGGTAACAGTAAGGTTCATTTGGGATAGATCTTGTAATTTTGAACCCCTATTAGATAACGAGGATGACACCAGAGCTGGGACTTCAAATTTCCTTATTAAACAAACTAGAGGATGTTGTGCACGATGTCAAAATCGAGTATTGAACGTATCTTTCTGCTTCGAAGCCAATATCTGGCCACTAGGGGCCACGGTGGCCTGGTGGTAAGGTCTCAACTTCGGAACCGGAGGGTTTCAAGTTCGTGACCCGATTCCACCGAAGAACCGTCGTGTAAGGGGGTCTGTTGCACGTTAAATCCGTCATGACCAAACGTTCTCCCCCTGGTGTGGTGTTGTGTGGAGAGGGGGATGCCAACTCAGGTGTCGTCCTCGTCATCTGACCGCGGTTCAAAATTGCGAGGTCTGTCCCAAAATAGCCCTTGTGTTGCTTCAAACGGGACGTTAATATAATCAAACCAAACCAAACCAATCTGGCCATTAGGCCATGAAGGCGTCCCTTCGTTAGTCGTAGGGAGTCTCTGAGGAAGCTTTGGTATATTTTGCATATTTCCTTGGGGTTGCTTAGCAGTGGCTTCGCACTCTTTTTAACTCTGATTAAAGCATAGTCTGAGCGAACATAAACATAAACGCTGATATTTTAGCGATTGAATTTGCTTGTATGATATCACGGCATGTTTCAAATGAATTTTTATTCACTTATTTTGAATATAATTTTTTTTTCTGCTTTATCAACTGTGACCATGCACCCTTTCTGAGGGCCTGTTTTAGCTATATTCAATTAGCAGGAATGGTTTCCTCACAAATTTCTCGCACACTCTCTAATAAACGTGTCATCCCAGAGAGCACCATGCATAGCACTGGTATACAATAATTACGAAATATTAATATTTGGTGTGAATTTATCATTTTTACTGAATCTATCATGCCATCCTTGGCGAGTTATTTGGCGAATAATCACTGGAATGGCTTTAATAGCATTCAAAAATAGAATTTGTGTTTTAGACACGTTTCTGCCAACTGATTGAAATAAAATTTTAATACATTTGTAATAACAAAATTCCGTAAAAAATTTGATATATTTAAGTCATAGCGTTTTTGGATGATCGCATTTACGTGTTTTTGAAAGCACAGACCGATCCGATCAATCCCTTATTGCATTTCGCTCAAAATGTAATAGGGTCAAGACTATAGATGTTAATTCTGTGTAACGAATTCCATCTATCTAGCTCTCTTAGTTTTGTAGTTATCGTGTTAAATTATATTCGAACAGCCGGACAAATAGATTTCCTCTGATAGGATTGTGCTTAAAATTTAATTGAAATCTATAAATTTGGTATGAAGACCTTATACCGAACTTCATTCGTCCAGATGAAAGCGCTTTTAAGTCCACTTAGTCACAGACAGGCAGACGACATTTCCCAAAACTGATTTTTTCGAACTCAGAGAGGTTTGAAACGTGGAGATTCGTAAAAATCTCGAGTTTGAATTTTTTGACGTTTACTAAACGTTCTCAATATTACGAATACGAGAAAGTAAAAACCAGAGAGAAAGATGTCTTCGAAACTTTCGTACCATGTAACTAATGAATGAGATTATTATTCGCGTGCCATTGGTGAACAGTATTTACGAAAGAGCCTGTTAGATGCGATTTCAGGTGATTTTTTTTTTATCGTGTGACTATTTTAAGCCAAATGTTTGAGCAGTAACTTCTGAGTATAAAGACCCCTCAGCACCCGAGGGCAGAAGTCTAACTTCTGGCTCAAATGAAGATAGCACACACACACTCGCTTGCACAACCCCTTTTTACAGGGGGGCTCATTCACGCACCTCACAGAGAGAACACAAGGAAGAGAACAACCCCATGCCCGAACCAGGATTCGAACCCGGAACGCCTAGATCACGTGGAAGACGCTATACCTCTAAGCCAGGACGCCAGAATTTCAGGGGATTAATCGCTGAGATGCGGTTAACATAAAAGTGCAAAAAAACATAATGCATATTTTGGACGCCTTTTTTCGAACCGATCGAAAACAAAATTTGGCACAGAAATACAATTTAATCATAAAATCAGTACAAAATATCCCATAATTTAGTCTCTTCATTTTTGAACTATCGCTTTTATATGAGGTATAAGTATACACACACACACAAAAAAAAGGTCAACCTCTCATTCGATTTGGTTCCTAATTTAATAAGAGTAAACCCTTTAAATTCGGTTCACTCATGTTAACGTTCCCTTTTTTAAAGCAGCACTAGGCAGCACTACCAGCATGTAATTTTGAACCACTATCAGATGGCTAGAACGACATCTGAGCTGGCACCCCATCTCATAACTTCCGTATTGTAGTAGTAGAAGGATGCTTGGTAAATGGATTTAATGTGCACCGTACCCTCTTACAAGACGAGATGGAATCGGGTCTCGAACCTGAAACCCTCAGGTTCAGAAGCCGAGACCTTATTTTATCCAGGCCGTATTTTATCCTTTTGTAGTTATCGTAATAACTATGTAATATTGGAATAGTTAGATTGATCGATGCATTTCCCTAAGTTAATTTTCTATTCATAATTCACCCAAATTAATTTAATAACTGCTTTTTGTGATAGTTATGTTTTAATTCTTTAACTTATATAATTTCATGAGAATTTTAACATAGAGATTGCAACTGAACATTTACTAAGAATACTTTAAAATTTAATAAGGAAAACATATTCTGTTGGTTATCTGTGTATCCTTTTCTTGACTTGTGAATGTCAGAGCCCTTATAGGCAGTTTTAGAGTTATTTTCTTTTATATTCTTTTCTATCTTTAAAAATTTCCATGATCCATAGATGTAAAATTGCAAATCGATTCCCCGTAATTTTTCTGTTTCAGTTTTTCTGTTCTGCTTAATTTTAAGTTTTTACGGACTTTTTGCCCATTCCGTATATAAAAATTTTTAAATGAAGGGAGTGTGTCTTTTTTGGTACAGAGACCATGATCGGAGAGGAAGATATGCAGGAATTTTCTGAAAGTCGTGGAATTAAAATCATTTCAGATAATACAGGTAGTAATAAGTACAGGTAGTTGAAAAACAGTTTGTGTTTGAATCTCTGAAATAACTATATCCAGTAACTACGGTAAGGTGTCGGCCTCGAAAGGGGAGGGTTTCAGGTTCGGGATCCGATTCCACCGAAGAACCGTCGTGAAAGTTGGTCTGGTGCACGTTAAATCTTTAGGGGTTAAACGTCCTCCCACTGGTGTGGTATGGAGAGGAGTGCCAGCTCAATTGTCGTTTTCGTCATCTGACTGCGATTCGAAATGACGAGGTCCGTTCAAAATAGCCCTAGAATTGCTTTAAAATGGGACGTTAATATAACTGAACTTGGAATAACTGTAAAAGTCATAAAACCATGTTCTCTCCTCCAGTAAAAATATATTACCAATATAAAACAATCCATACTGAATGAGATTTGTTGATATAAGGAAACCCCAGCTCAAAAAGGCTAGATCTTGCAGTATCGGGTGTGTTCTCTAGCTCACTCGTTGATATTTTCAGATAGATTATGGCGTTTTACAAACTTAGTTTTGACATTTAACGAACAAAGAGTATGCATCGAATGTATTGGCGAGTAAATATCTCATTTTGCAAACTGAAAAAAAATCTTGAATTTAGCAGAAATATCAAATTTTGGGATAGATAACATACAAACTTTATTTCATTGCTCCTGTAGTATTGTTGAATTATTGTATTCATTTTCATATCGATAGATTTATAAATTAGAAACAGCAGGAGTGATCATTCTGAAACTTTCTCGAGCACTCTAATAAATGTATTTGGGTATTCTATAGGTGATTAATTGTTACGATTAATACGAAAGTAACAGATTTTGTATTTCGGACACTTTTATTTCGACTGAATGAATGAAAACATGAACCACAGCAACATCAACACTAGCGGGAACTGTGGTTGTATCTTTAGGAATACGTCCTGTTCTGGGAAGTGCCAGACCCCCATCCCCACCTTTTCGTGTACCCTCAGGAGGGGCTTGAACCATGCACCATGTTGGAACCTCCTCATCCTCATTTATGAGGTACCCCCCCCCCAAGTGGGAGTTCCGATTGTTTAAATCAAAATTAATTACAGAACTGTAACTGTAATTAGAAAATCACATACCGAATGTCATTTACGCCATGGCATTTTTGAACTATTGTAATTACATGCTTGTGAAAGAACAAAACAAAAAGTCGTCACCCCGCCCCCCGAAGATTTAATTCATAAAATGATAAGAGTCCACACTTAACCATAACACTGCTGTTAAATATGTATGTTAACCCCACTGTTAAATGTTTACATCAAATTCTCTCTGTTTTATCTTAGTTATGTAATAATTATGCTAAATTCTATTTGGGAAGTTGTACAGACATAATTTCTTAATGGATTTCGCTCAATATTTAAAAGAAATCTAAATTGGGAGGAGAGAGGATAGACAAAATTTCCAATTCTTTGAGTTATTGTGTGTACATAGAAACAATTCTAAAAATCTGTTTTTGAAATAGATGAAGTCTGAAACTTGAAGATGCCAAAATCTGGAATTCGAAGTTTTTTGACGATAAAATTCTTTGTATATTTCGTATATGATAAAGTAAAAGTTCCTTCGCGTTCCGAGAGTTCTGCATCATGAGAAATTAAAATGTCAAATTCGGATTTTATTTGTGCATACAATATTTTCTCTTTGTATATACAGGGTGTTGCCGAATTTGACCAACAAATTCAGAGGGGTGAAAGTAGGTATCAAGAGGATAAAGAATCCCCATACAACATGGAGTCCCAAACGTCGTTTAGGGGGTAAAAATCGCAAAAATATAGGGAGTCGGCAAACATTTGGAAACAGTAAAAAATTAACAAATGGTGTTTCAGATACGATTTTTTTTTAAGTGAAAGCATATTCTAAAAGGCAATGTTTCATGTAAGTAACATGCCGATTTGATGGACCAGGGGGTCGTAAATTATTGAAAGCGAAAAAGTAGTTTAGAACCCTTATCTGCAAAAATATTAAAACTTTAAGAAAAATAAAAGCTTGAAAATATAAGGAATTTAATTTGATGTGAAAACTGAGGAGGTTTTAAGATATTCAAGAAAAACTGAAATGTTTGCCGGGAAACATCGCTGAAAAACATCGGCACCCATTTTTTCAGAAGGTATTGCAAAAATATGAGGAGTAATAGTAGGCATCAAGGACATAAGAATTTTCCAAGAAATATAAAGTGGCAAACGACGGTGAAATTTATTTGCTGGAATAAAAATACAGCATACATTTACAGCACAGACATTTTAACATAAGAAAGAAGACGATGAGAAACTTTTATTAAAATTGCTGAGTGTTGCGGCTGCGAAGCTCATTACACAACCGACACCGACGTTTAAAGGACTACCGGACACGCTCAAACATACTAGATGTGCTTGCGAATTCTCCAGCAGCTACGATGATCCGTGCTACGAGATCTTTCAATGTATACAAAGGTGTCTGATAAACAAGAGATTTCATACGGCCCCAGAAGAAGAATATCCGCATATTCGTCATTCGTGAAATCTGTTGTTTGCGAATGAAACTTACCGACAATCAATTCTGCACTGCTATTTAATGAATACAAGCTGTTTTTATATTCCTAGAACCATCAATTCTGCAATGTTCGCTGGTTTTATATTCCTCGAAAGCATGGGAAATTTAGATACTAGAAAGCTTCTTCTTCTTGACTACCCTGTTCCAAATCCTTGCATTCTTAGGGCCATTCTCTTCGCCAGGCAAATTCTCTCTTCGATGTCTGTTTTTGCAATTTTCACAGAATAAACATCTCCTGCGACCCTATGTTATATGAAAATTTTCCATCTCCTTAATGCCTACTATCACTTCCCTAAATTTACCTTTCGAATTTGGCAACACCCTCTGTAAACATCGGTACCGATGTTGCAGCGATGTTTCCAGGCAAACATTTTAGTTTTTCTTGAATATCTTGAAACCTCTTCCGTTTTCACACTACAGACTTATATAAAATTCCTTTTATTTCCAAGCTTTTATTTTTGTTAAAGTTTTAATATGTTTGCAGATAAACGTTCTAAACTGCTTTTTCATTTTCAATAATTTACGACACCCTGGTTCATCAAATCGGCATGTTATTTACATGAAAAATAGCCTTTTAGAATGTGCTTTCACTTTAAAAAAAATCATAGTTGAAACACCTTTTATTAATCTTTTATAGTTTCCAAAAGTTCGCCGACTCCTTATATTTTTGCGACTATTACCCCCTAAACATCGTTTGGTACCCCATGTTGTATGGTGATTCTTTATCCTCTTGATGCCTCCTATCACCCTTCTGAATTTGTCGATCGAATTCGGCAACATCCTGTTTATATAAACTCATAACTTTGTACTCATAACTAGTAAAGAGATGAAATTAATAAACTGAAGTTTTAAGGCTTATTTTTTACACCAATCCAGTTTCTCCAAAGGCTATAAGGCCGGAGAAAAGTCAAAGGCTTGTTTCTAGATAGTTTCTGAATGTACTTTGAAATAAACTAATTAATTACAAATGAAGCTAATTGCATTTTGTAGCAACAGTTTACTTGGAATGACAAAATTTTCAAAATTTAGGCACCATGGTGTTTGTTGTTTTGCACTAAACCATTTATGAGCCTAAAATGAATATTTTTAATGATTTATAGCGAACAGGCCCAAAACTAATTATTTTCAATATCATAATTAGTATATTTTTCTTTGACATTGTATAAACTCAATATTTTAATGATGTAAATCGAAACTATCGATTCGGGATTTATTCACCATCGAATCTTTCAATAGTTGGCCTTTTTAAAAACTATCAGCTTCAAAACTTTAGATGGAAAGAACTTGTATCAAATATTTTTTCAAAATACTCAAGCTATTATTTGTCTATGAAAATTTTAATACTGTAAGTAGAATTGGCTTAAAAAGCAGGGAGTTTCTCTTGCCATTACAATATAAAATGAACTCAAGTTAATGAGAGAAGATATTAAATAGGTAGCAAAATAACTTCATTAAAATATTATAGTAATTTTTATTCAGTAAATGATTAAAACAGTTTAAAATAGTACTATGCAATAAAACAGTAAAAATTTAATGTATAAAAGTGTCGCCCAACGATAGAACATGAAACATTTGTTGTCGTCTGAAAGAAGAATCTTAAACATCGATCGCAAGTAGCAGAATCGATGACTATGGAGGTAATGGCACCGAACTGAATTCTACAATAGGTGACTATGGAACCGATGATGGGGCCGCATGCTGCGGGGTTGGTAGCTTGGAGACGATGGAATCGAAATGGATTCTATAGTTGGTGGTTCTGCAGCCGGAGTCATTCTAAATGGTGGAATCGTAATGGATTCGATAGTTGGTGGTTCTACAGCCGGAGTCATTCGAAATAATGGCATTGACCTGGATTCTACAGCTTGGGGTTCTGAAATCGGAGGTTGACGAGTTGGTGGCACCTTTGATAGCATCGAATTAGATTCTAATGTTGATGGCTCTGAAAGCAGTTGCTGCAAGATTGATAACTCTGGAGGTGATGGCATCGGTTTGGATTCTAAAGTTGATGGCCCTGAAATTGGATGCTGTTGAGTCGGTGGCTCTGGAGGCGATGGCATCGGTTTGGATTCTAAAGTTGATGACCCTGGAATCGGATGCTGTTGAGTCGGTGGCTCTGGAGTTGATGGCATCGGACTTGATTCTAAGGTTGATGGCTTTAAAGTATGGGGTTCAGAAACTCTGCAGCAACAGCAGTAGCAGCAGATTTTTCCCAAGCAGTCAAAATATCTGTTATAACCAAAGCACTTAAAAATCCAATAAAAATAGCCGACCGTAGGAATCTGAAAGAGAACGTTTGAATATTAAAATAATTCTAGGTCTTTCCGCTGAATAGATCAGAATAGCATTTTATAATCCAATAAGTATCATCCGGTGTTAATAAAATTTGAATTTGAAATAAAAAATTTAACCCCCCCCCACCCCGACTCAAAAATATATAGAATTCTAGTTTTTCTTTATATGATCATTGTGTATTTATAAGGATATAAATTTGGATTCCCAAATGTGATTGTAATCGTTGATTATATTTAATACGATTGAAATCTTGAGAGTATTCGATCCAGGATTTTGATAATAAAAATTACAATTACTATTCTAACTATTATTACTATTCTAAAATTACAATTACTAACGAGTCTACTTATAAATTACTATTCTTAAAAAACATGATTACTACTACATCCAGTACTGTCACTTCATTTATTAAATGTATGACTGACACGAAATGGAGGGAAAAAATTCTGTAATATTTCAAGAGAAAAGAATATAATTAAATTATAATTTTCGCTCTCGGGTAAATCATTCAATTACTTCCAACTGAAATCCAATTTTGATGTATTGATCAATTTTTCTTTTAAAGTTATGTTTATGGGTTTTTTTTTTTTTTTTTTTTTTTTTTACAGAAATGAATATTTAAAAAGCAAGATTTATCGGTACATTTTTGTAAGTGTTTATTTGAGAGGAGGGTAAATTTTCCGCTTTCTAACAGGTTGCTTAATGCTTTAATCCATAATTCCAAATTTGAATCCATTATGTTTTCTTTTTAAAGAATGGCATCGAAAACCAATCAATCAGTAGACTCGCAATTCTATTATTTGACTAGTTTGTGCAATCCAAGATAAACAAATCAAAGAACTTTTTGTTTAAAAAACAGTGCCATTCACAAAACATTAATGAATTTTATCCATGGTCTAAAATTTATATTTATTCATCAACTTTAAAATTTTTTATTGCGCATTAGATGAACAATGATTAGATGATAATATAAATGGTTGATATTTGAAAGATAAGGAACATTGAAGATGAATGCACGATTTTAGATCGAACTAAATCTTTTTGAACTAAAATGGAAAACTAGTTATTTGGCAAAACCTACCATCTTTTTTCCATTCTGGTTCATGTAACATTCCTTGTATTATCCCAACCAGTCTCATGCAAAAAGTATGCTCCACATCTCGTGTATGCACCACATCTCGTTTCATAGAGGAATTTTTGCAATCAAATTTCACAGATAAGAGTGATTAGTTCTCTTCAATGATCTTGGAACCGCGTTTAACTACTTGACACCTTGCATCTTATGGTTACTAGATCACGAGTGATGTACCGTAGAAATTTTACTACTCCGATTTAATTCACGGAGTTTATATGTTAATTGGACAATAGTCCTTGCTAGTTGTTCTCCTAGTTCTTATGGCGAATAGGAGAACAACTGAATGACAGCATTATTCAATATATTTAGAAATAAGTTATGGAGAACACTGGAACTTATAGAACGATTTATCGTATTGCAGCATCTTCTGTTAGAGACTTCTAATGTTTTGCAAGAAATCTCACATTCTCTAAAAGTGACTGCTTAGTGCTAGTTCATAACCTTGAACTTTTTTATAAATATACCTGTGACATCTACAGTGGAGATCCATCGGTGCAAATTTCATTTTGTGCATGCATAACAGACTGCAGACGTTGTATTGCGTACTTGCTGCAGTTTCTGATTGCAACATGTCTTGCGTTCTTGCTGCAGTTTCTGATTGCAACATGTCTTGCGTTCTTGCTGCAGTTTCTGATTGCAACATGTCTTGCGTTCTTGCTGCAGTTTCTGATTGCAACATGTCTTGCGTTCTTGCTGCAGTTTCTGATTGCAACATGTCCTGCGTTCTTGCTGCAGTTTCTGATTGCAACATGTCTTGCATTAGAACTAGTTTCATGCAGAAAATGTGCTCCCAGCTGGTTTCATGCAACGAAATAAGCTTCAAATCTCGTGTGGTTCCTAGACTAACTTTTGAAATTTTTTCACAGATCAGAATCTTAATAGTCTCTTCAGGACGCTTTCGTCTACACTACACCTTGCATCTTTTGATTACTAGATCACGAATGAATTAGGTGTATCGTAGAAATGTTTCTATCTTGTCCTAATTCACGGAGTTCGTTACGTTAATTTACTTAGAAAATATTGCGAGGTGCTCTCGACAGTTCGATGGCGACTCGGAAAACTGTCACATCTGAACGATACCATTATTCAACATAATCATAAAATCAATAAGCTATGGAGAACCTTTGGAATTATGCAAAACGATTTATCGTGTTGCATCGCCAAATATTGGAAATTTGCGTTTTGCAATAAATCTAGAACACATTATCTTGATGGTCTATTGTCCAAATTTCATATCATTACGATTCAAACACCCCTTGCCCTACATAGCTCTCAAAGTTGGGAAGATTTAATTTCGACAATCCTGTTACATACTGAAACAAGAAATATAATATACATAATTATATGCATACCGAAAATAGCAATGAAGTACCTGCGGTATTACATCCGCAACGAAAAAGTGTCAAACCAACTAAAATGATAAACAAGCAAACAAGAATCGATACTGTAGACAAGATGGACAATTCCTGAAAAAAAATCATGACGAATTATGCTTTCGGAAAAGATTAGATTCTTGAATATTACTTAAATTTTGAAATATTTCATAACTAATTTTTTACGCTTTTAGTTAAACTTCCTTTCTTTCATGATTCAAAAACCAAATTGAATACTATATTTTATTTCCTTCCATATGCTAGAATTTACAAAATTGTATACAGTTGCGCAGTTCTGATGGGAATACATTATCTTAATATTTTTAGAACTTAATTACTTACTGATAGTTTAATACAAATTAAATTGATTTATGCGAAATGTAACATAATGGATAATCCAGGAACTTACTACTTACTGCTATTTCTAATAACAAGCAGCGTTAAAAACAAAGAAAATAATAAAGCTTTCTAAACACTATTTCTGACTTTTCTTTTTGCTACAGTATACTCCAGTAAGGTATAGGAGGAAAATTAAATAGTTAAATAGGTATAGTCAGTTCAATAGGCATAGAAGGAAAGGATTTTTGAAAAAAATTACAAAATCAAACTTTTGTGATTTCTCTTTCTAGGATTTAGTAAAACGGCTAGCATCCAGCACTGAATTAGTTAGATCAGAATGGATATCGACATTTCGCGTTCTTCTGTGCTAGTAAACTCAACACCTAAGTTGAAAGACTCTCCTTAAATTTTCAAACTACGTCAGCTAGAGAAACTTTCAAAGATGGCAAAGTTTTGTTTACCTGACACAAAGACCACCAAATCGGTTTTGATTCGACTCAAATAGCTTGAACACAAAATTACCACCCGACACAAAGAACACCGAATCGGTTTTGATTCGACTCAAATAGCTTGAACACAAAATTACCACCCTACACAAAGAACACCGAATCGGTTTTGATTCGACTCAAATAGCTTGAACACAAAATTACCACCCTACACAAAGAACACCGAATCGGTTTTGATTCGACTCAAATAGCTTGAACACAAAATTACCACCCTACACAAAGACCACCGAATCGGTTTTGATTCGACTCAAATAGCTTGAACACAAAATTACCACCCGACACAAAGAACACCGAATCGGTTTTGATTCGACTCAAATAGCTTGAACACAAAATTACCACCCGACACAAAGAACACCGAATCGGTTTTGATTCGACTCAAATAGCTTGAACACAAAATTACCACCCGACACAAAGAACACCGAATCGGTTTTGATTCGACTCAAATAGCTTGAACACAAAATTACCACCCTACACAAAGAACACCGAATCGGTTTTGATTCGACTCAAATAGCTTGAACACAAAATTACCACCCGACACAAAGAACACCGAATCGGTTTTGATTCGACTCAAATAGCTTGAACACAAAATTACCACCCGACACAAAGAACACCGAATCGGTTTTGATTCGACTCAAATAGCTTGAACACAAAATTACCACCCTACACAAAGAACACCGAATCGGTTTTGATTCGACTCAAATAGCTTGAACACAAAATTACCACCCGACACAAAAATAATTGATTCCACTCAAAATGGTTTGAATACAAAATTATTACCTAACACAAATAAAGGTTCAAACTTTTGACTTTGTCATTGGGTTACTTTTGGCCTGAATGTGCATTCGTATGTGAAACTGATACTTTTCAGTTGACTTGACAACCCTGAAATTTAGTCGGAACCTTTTCAAAACCCTTCGTAGAATGCTTTCATTTCAGCTGTTAAAGATATTTTTGCTATTTCAATATCGGAAATGTAGAAGCATGCACAATGAATTCAGTACAGGAAGTTGAAATACAGTCTAGGTTTACTGTTTGAATCTGTTCTTTGGAACAGCTGCGTAAGTCACAAGACCATACTCTGGTCCTTGGTAAAATAACTATTAATATAAAATAATTACTCATACTGAATGACATATATTTGTCGATATAATGAAATCCCTTTTCAAAAAGTCTGTTTAAATTATAGAATGCATTTATTTCAGATATTTAGGGTAATTTGTCGTTTGAATAACATGAATGTAGAAGTACGCGCAATGAATTTAGTGCAGGTAATTGAATCTTTGAAATAAGGTCTGATGTAAGACTTTGGCTTCGAAAGTGGAGGGTTTCGGGTTCGAAATCCGATTCCACCGAAAAATTATCATGCTAGCTGGTCTGGTGCACTTAAAATACTTCGGGACCAAACGTCTCCTACTGTTATATTGCGGAAGTTAGGAGAAGGGGCCAGTTCAGATGTCATCCTCGTTACCTGACCATGGTTGAAAATTACTTTCCTTTCCCAAATAGCCCTAGAATGGCTTTGAAACAGGAAGTTAATATAACTGAACTTGGTTTTGTGACTTACGCAGTTATTCCATGTTCTATCATCCGGTAAAATAACTACTATTATAAGATAATTATCTATATTGAATGAAATTTGTTGATATAATGAAACCCCTGTTCGAAAAAGTTAGAGCTTGCAGAATCGAGCATTTTTTCTAGTTCCTCGTTACCTGACCATGGTTGAAAATTACTTTCCTTTCCCAAATAGCCCTAGAATGGCTTTGAAACAGGAAGTTAATATAACTGAACTTGGTTTTGTGACTTACGCAGTTATTCCATGTTCTATCATCCGGTAAAATAACTACTATTATAAGATAATTATCTATATTGAATGAAATTTGTTGATATAATGAAACCCCTGTTCGAAAAAGTTAGACCTTGCAGAATCGAGCATTTTTTCTAGTTCCTCGTTACCTGACCATGGTTGAAAATTACTTTCCTTTCCCAAATAGCCCTAGAATGGCTTTGAAACAGGAAGTTAATATAACTGAACTTGGTTTTGTGACTTACGCAGTTATTCCATGTTCTATCATCCGGTAAAATAACTACTATTATAAGATAATTATCTATATTGAATGAAATTTGTTGATATAATGAAACCCCTGTTCGAAAAAGTTAGAGCTTGCAGAATCGAGCATTTTTTCTAGTTCCTCGTTACCTGACCATGGTTGAAAATTACTTTCCTTTCCCAAATAGCCCTAGAATGGCTTTGAAACAGGAAGTTAATATAACTGAACTTGGTTTTGTGACTTACGCAGTTATTCCATGTTCTATCATCCGGTAAAATAACTACTATTATAAGATAATTATCTATATTGAATGAAATTTGTTGATATAATGAAACCCCTGTTCGAAAAAGTTAGAGCTTGCAGAATCGAGCATTTTTTCTAGTTCAATCGCTGATATTTCCAGATAGATTACGCCGTTTTACGAATTTAGTTTTGAAATTTAATGAACAAAGAGTATGCATCGAATGCATTGAAGAATAAATCATATCTTGCAAAATGAAAGTTTTAGTAAATTTATGATTTTATTTTTAAAAACAATAGACTGTAAATTAAAAAAAAATATTTACTCAATCTAAATTCTTTTAGTTCTTCCCTAGAAAATAGTATAAAGTCACCCAATTTCATACTAATATGGTTATATTTTGAGTTACTTGATTTGAAGTGATCAAAAAATAAATATATATCAATTTTGAGAAAAATGCATTTAAAATATATAGCAACATGTTTTAATAATAAATTATGCATGTACATAAAATTCACCACATTTATAGTTATACCTTCTTCCTTCTCAGCGTTTAATAATTTTCTTTTTTTATCAATTTTTTTTGGTAATTTTTGCATTTGGCTGTGAATGCCGCCTAGATTCATTTATTCTGTCTTTGTAGAGCTCAGCAAATGCTCCAACTGCATTTGCACTAGGATACACTCCAATATCCTTAAGGATATTGAGTAATCCTATAAAACCTTCGTTAAATGTATTTCAGACAAATATCCTTAATATGAGTGTTTGGACCTTAAAGACATCTTTAGGTACAAATTTCCACAAAAAACCGTTGAAACTCGTCGGTATTTTGCTTTTTTTTCCGTGCAAAAATTTTACGTATTTAAAACCAAATTTGTGTTGTACAAATTTTTAACATGTTTCTGGCCCTTTAAATCAGTGCTTCCGGTTATTTAAATGTCCACTTCCCTTTACCGATCATTATGAAAATATTAGTATCTCGACTTCTCAGACAAAAATAAACCTATTTTGGATAGCTCAAACACTGATCTATCCAAAATTTTTTTTTTTCAAAATGTCATTTTTAGCCTTTCGACGTGTTGGGATGGATACCTAAAAAGAAATCTGAATTGGAAGGAGAGAGAATAAACCAAGATTCAAGTTCTTTAAGTTAGAAACAGTTTCAAAAATCCGTTTTCGAAACGGGAAAATTTTGAAACGAAGATGTCAAAATCTGGTACTCGAAGTTTTATGATAATATATTCTTCGTACACTTTGTATATGATGAAAGTTCCTTTGCTTACCAAGAACTCTGTATTATGGGGAATTAAAATGTCAAATTTGGAGTTTGCTTTGTATATAAAATTTCCTCTTTGTATGCGTATATATATCAACATACATACACGCTATATCTATCTATATATATATATATATATATATATATATATACACACACTGCTTACACAAGATTATTGCAAATGCTATGAATAAAGCAAAATTGCAAATTGACTTTGTACTCATAACTAGTAAAGAGATGAGATTAATAAACGTCAGTTGTGGTTTATTTCGCAAACCAACCCAGTTTTGCCGAAGGCTATAAGGCCCGAGAAAAGTCAAAGGCTTGTTTCTATATAATTTCTGAACGTACTTTGAAATAAGATTAATTAAAAATGAAGCTAACTGCATTTTGTAGCAACAGTTTACTTGGAATGCCAAAATTTTCAAAATTTAGGCATCAGGTTGTTTGCTGTTTTGCACTAAACCATCTATTAGCCTAAAATGAATATTTAAGGATTTACAGTGAAGAGGCCCTAAAATAATTATTTTCAATATCATAATTCGTATATTTTTCTTTGACATTATACAAGCTACACATTTTTATTACGTAAATCGGAGCTTTCGATTCAGGATTTATTCACCATGAAATCTTTTAATAGTTGGCCTTTTCAAAAACTGTCAGCTTCAAAACCTTAGATGGAAATAGTTTGTGTCGTATTTTTTCAAAATACTCAAGCTATTATTTGACAATCAAAATTTTAATACTGTAAGTAGCATTGGCTTAAAAAACAAACAGGGAGTTTCTCTTGCCATTACGATGTAAAATGAACTCAAGTTAACGAGAGAAGGTATTAAACTGATAGCAAAAGAACTTGCTTAAAATATTTTAGCAATTTTTATTCCATAAATGATTAAGTCAGTTTAAAATAGTGCTATACAATAAAACAGTAAAAAGTCAACATAAAAGTATCGCCCAATGATAGAACTTGAAACATTGGTTGTCGTCTCAAAGAAGAATTTGTATGACCGCAAGTAGCAGAATCAGTGGCTCTAGAGGTAATGGCATCAATCTGAATTCTACAGTGGCTATGGAACCGATGCTGGAGCCACATGCTGCAGAGTAGGTAGCTTTGGAGATGATGGCATTGACATGGATTTTACAGTTAGTGGTCCTGTAGCCGGATGCATTCGAGATGGCATTGACTTGGAATAAACAGTTTGTGATTCTGCAACTAGATGCATTTGCAATGAAGGCATCGACCCTAATTTTACAGTTGGTAGTTCTGCAGCCAGATGCGTTCGAGACGAGGGCAGTGACCTTGATTCTACAGTTAGTGGTTTTGCAACTGTAGGCTTACGAGTTGGTGGCACCGTTGATGGCATCGAACTAGATTCTAACGTTGATGGTTCTGGAAGCGAATGCTGAAACGTAAATAAGTCTGGAGGTGAGGGCATAGGCTTGGATTCTAAAGTTGATGGCCCTGGAATCGGATGCTGTTGAGACGATGGTCCTGGAGTCGATGGCATCCAACTTGATTCCAACGTTGATGGCCCTGGAATCGGATGCTGTTGAGGCGATGGTCCTGGAGTCGATGGCATCCAACTTGATTCCAACGTTGATGACCCTGGAATCGGATGCTGTTGAGGCGATGGTCCTGGAGTCGATGGCATCCAACTTGATTCCAACGTTGATGGCCCTGGAATCGGATGCTGTTGAGACGATGGTCCTGGAGTCGATGGCATCCAACTTGATTCTAACGTTGATGGCCCTGGAATCGGATGCTGTTGAGGCGATGGTCCTGGAGTCGATGGCATCCAACTTGATTCCAACGTTGATGGTCCTGGAATCGGATGCTGTTGAGACGATGGTCCTGGAGTCGATGGCATCCAACTTGATTCCAACGTTGATGACCCTGGAATCGGATGCTGTTGAGGCGATGGTCCTGGAGTCGATGGCATCCAACTTGATTCCAACGTTGATGGCCCTGGAATCGGATGCTGTTGAGACGATGGTCCTGGAGTCGATGGCATCCAACTTGATTCTAACGTTGATGGCCCTGGAATCGGATGCTGTTGAGGCGATGGTCCTGGAGTCGATGGCATCCAACTTGATTCCAACGTTGATGGTCCTGGAATCGGATGCTGTTGAGACGATGGTCCTGGAGTCGATGGCATCCAACTTGATTCTAACGTTGATGGCTCTGAAGTCTGTGGTTCAGAAGCTCTGCAGCAACAGCAGCAGCAGATTCTTCCCAAGTAGGCAAAATATCTGCTACAGCCCAAGCAGTCAAAAATGCGATAAAAACAACAGCTCGCAAAAATCTGAAAGATAATTATTTTCGTATTTAAACGCTCTAGGTCTTTCTTCCCGAATAGATCAAAACATTTTAGAATCTAACCAGTGTCATCCGATGTTATTAATGAAATGATTTAGGCGAAGAATTTGAGTTTGAAAATTTAACCACCTTCCCCCATTATTAATGTAGAATGTAAACTTCATATGAACATTTCATTTACAGGAATATAAATCTGGATTCTCAGATACGATTGTAATCATCGCATATATTATACATATCCTCTGAAAATATTTTCCAACTAGTCTTACCTACCTAGTCGCAAGTATTTTCCTACTAGTTCAGAACCTTAAACTTTTCTCCTGTATGAAAATACCGATAGTTATGTGGCCTGTGCCAAGAAGACCTATCGGTACAATTGCAGACCCTGGCATTTTTGTAGACTGCCTGACCTGTAATTTTTCTGGTTGTAACATTCCACGCATTACTACAACCAGTTTCACGTGAGAAAATATTATCCACATCTTGTGTAATTCACTGAGGAATTTCACAGATAATAATTAGTCTTTTCATGGCTTCGGTACCGCGTTCACCTACTTGATACCTTGCTACCTTCGGTTATTGAAGTGCCCCAAGTTAAGAGCTGCAGACACTGATATTATGATAAACTTCAGGACCCGCAGTTTTGGTTGCAACATTCATTGCATTACCCCTAATTAGTTTGATGCAAAAAAAGTATGCTCCATATCTTTTATGATACATAGAGGAATTTTTGTAATAAAATTTCACATAAGAATCATTAGTCTACCAAAATACTTAGCAATTGTTTTGGATTCTGAACTTACAAGTAATAAGCATATTGATTACATTGTCTGAAAAGCAAGAAAACGGTTAAACATCCTTAAATATATTGCAGGTAGAGACTGAGGCGCTGACATGACTACCCCTTAGAACTACTTATCTAGCAATCAGACATTTACTTGAATATGGATTCCCAATTTATTGCTGTGTCTCCGATTCCAACTTTAACAGGTACAGCTGAATGCAGCTCGTATAATAACTGGTCTGAAACGAAGTTGCCCCTCAGATATTGTTCTTTATGAAGCGACTTGAAACCTTTCCATGTTAGAAGACATGCTAATCTAATAAAATCAAATATTACAACAAACTTTCCAGTTATGGCATTCAAAACACCTCAAAATACCCAAGTAATTGGACTTGCCTCCAAAGACTCAAGAAAAATAGTCCCTTTAGTCAAGTCTTGTCTCAGAATGCAATTCCGAAAAATGTAGAGCCACATTCTCTTCACTCCTGTATGAATTCTACTGAAGAACTTACCAGGATTCACTTTCATTTCAACCTCCCTGTTCCCATTAAGGAAAATGAGTCAGAACACCTTAGACATTTGACCTTGAAAGTCATTAATAAAATCCCTAAATGTGATATTAAATTGTATACCGATGACAGCAAAATCGACAATTTTGCAGTATTTGCATCTATATTGTAACTCTTCAGTCTAATTTCTCTCTATGCAAATGAAATCTGTTCCGTTTTTAGAAGCGAACTTCTAGCAATCGATGAGGGACTTGCGACCATTTTACACGAAAATTATAAGAACCTTTGGATTCTTACTGATAGCCGCATCTCAATGGAACACCCTAACAATAAGACCTATATTGGAGATAAAGAAATCTATTCTTCAGAAGTTGAAGTTGATTTCACTCCAACATGATATTCATTTCCAGTAGATCCCATATCACGTGGATCTACTTTGTAACGAAATAGCAGACAGGCTTGCAAAGAAAGGAAGCAGCCTAGCGACTTCATCTTCTGCTGAACTCATAGAACTCTTCTCTCAAGCGAAATTCCTAAATAAGAAGAATTGGATGGTACCCCTTACTCACGATTGGTATAGGGCTAATAAGTCGGGCTAATCCTCAATTCTCCCTTGTGATAGTAAAACCAACACTTGCCTGTAGCGCCTTGCCAGTGGCCACCTTAAATGTCTTTTCTCTGGGTGAAAAATTTTAACCTCTTTGCCCGAAATGCTGCCAACATCGGGCCTCTGCCGAACATATTCTAGACTTTAGAATTTCTTTGGGGAGAAATTTATTCTAATACCTCGTTTTTGACTTTCTTCTTGTCAATGGATTTTTGGATATGGTCTGACTAAGTCAGGCCATGGAGATTAGCAACAACAACAACATTAGTCTTTTCACGTAAACGGAACCGCTTTCTTCTACCCGACACCTTGCATCTTTTGGTTATTAGATCTTGAATGAAATTGGTGTATCGTAGAAATGCCGCTACTCTGGACTAATTCATAGAGTTTATATGTTATATGGATAATGTGGCTGGTTTCTCTCGGTAATTCGATGGTGAATCGGACAACAACTCCCAAAACTGCCCCATCAGAATGGCATCTCTATTCACCATATTCGTAAAATATATAAGTTATGGAGAATCATTGGAATTTATGTCGAATGAGTCAACGTTGGAGCGCCATCTGTTGGATACTTCTAATGTTTTTAATAAATTTCACGTGTTCTCTAAAGTGAATGCTTATTGATGGTTCATAAACTTGAACATCCTGTATAAAAATACCAGCGACGTCTTATTTTGTGCATTCATGACAGACTGCAGTACTTGCTGCATTATTCCGATTGCAGCATTTCTTGTTTCAGAATTGGTTTCATGGAAGAAAACACGCTCTTGCGGTTCATAGAGGAATTTTTGCAATTTCACAGATAATCTTAATCTCATCAGGACCCATAGAATCGCTTTCGTCTACCTGACCCCTCGCTTCTTTTGGTCACTAGATCATGAATGAATTTGATTTAGCGTTGAAATGTTGAAATCTTCTCCGTTACATTAACATAACATATAGACTAAGTTGCGAGTGGCTCTTGGCAGTCCGATGGCGACTCGAAAAACTATCACATCCGAAAGACAGCATTAGGCAACATTCGTAAAATCAATAAGTTATGGAGAACCAGTGGAGCTTAAAGTAGAACGATTTATCGCTTTGCTTCATTTATAGGATAATTATAATGTTTTGCAATACATCTAGACCACATCATCTGAATGATTTATTGTTCATATCATTACTATCAGATACTCTCCCGCCCACAGCTCTCTAAGGTGGGAAAGTTTAATTTAGACAATACTGTACATATTGAAACAAGAAATATATACATACCGAGCCTAGTACTGAAATACCTGCTGTAGTATATCCAGAACCAAGAAGTGTCAAAGCAGTTAGAATGATAAACACGATTATGAAAATCAAAACTGTAGTAAAGGCAGACATTTCCTGAAAAAAAAAATAATCAATTGTGTTTTTGGAAAAAATTTAAATTTTTAACATTCTAAATTTATGAAATCGGTTATAAAATGTAACTGAAAACTAATTTCTTTTAAGTTTCAAAAATCAATTAGCATCCTATATTTTATTTCCTTTCATACGTTAGAATAATTTATAAAATTGTATACAGTTATATGTTTTCGATGACAATACACTTTAATAGTTTTAGAACTTAGTTTAATTCGAATTAGTTTTATTAATGCGAAAGGTGCCACATAGCGGATAGTTTAGAAACTCACTACTTGTAATAATAAGACCCAGAAAATAAAGATTTATGAATTCTCTTCTACTGAGCTTTGTGAATTCTCTTCTATTTCTGTGTTTCTTTTTGCCACAGTATGTCACAAAAATCGAAACATTAAGGAGTTTCTGAAAGTTCAGGGTATAAGAGGAAAGATTGAAAAATATTACTGGGGAAAATAAAATTAACTTTTGCGATTCTTGATGATGTGTCCGCGTTACCACGGAAAGGAAGTGCAGTAGCTTCCGAGGGTGAAGACCCCTGAGGAATCCGAGGGCAGAAGTCTGACTTCCAGCTCATATGAAGATGAAACTCACACATTCGCTTGCACAACCCCTTTTTACAGGGGGGCACATTCATACACCTTACAGATAGAACACATATGAAGAAAAGCCATGCCCGAACCGGGATTCGAACCCGGGATGCTCAGATCAAGGGGAAGATGCGCTACCCCTATGCAAGGACGCCGGCTTTGCGATTCTTCTGTCTGGGATTTGGTAACAACTCTAGTACCCAGCGCTGAATTAGTGTAGTTGGCAAAACTACAGTCCAACACGTCACTCTTACTCCCGCATTAGTTGAAGGAATATAGCAGACCTTTAAACATGGCAGCTCCATTGGCGATCTGTCAAGGGGCAAATGAAGGCAGCGATTCGCTTTTTGTTTGCGGAAGATGTTAAACATGCTTAAAGTGTTCGTCGAAGGCGACACCTTTATCACCAGAAGTTCAGAAATTTAAACGCTAACCTTCAGCTGGTAAGATTATGTTAATACTATTCTGACACATGGAAGGTGTGGTAGCAGTTCATTTCATCCCAAGAGGTGAAACTGAATAGTGAGAACTAATGTGATGCGTTGCTAGCTAAACTGGGACCTGCAATCAGATCCAAACGTCGTGGAAAACTGAGAACAGTGTCATCCTGCAGGCAACATTCTGCCCAGCGGACTCCGAAGTACTGGAACACCGGCCATACAGTCCAAACCTGGCTCCAAGTGATTTTTATATGTTTGGACCAGTGAAGAGAATATTAAGTCGAAGATTCGCAGGCAAGGAAGAAATCATTTTTTTTTCGATGGAATAAAAACTTGTGAAACTTTGGAGAAAGTGCTTTGAAGTCTAAGCTGGTTATGTATATAAATAATGAATGTTTCAATTTTCTATCATTAGAATAAATGCATCTCTTCTCAAATGTCTTCTTACTTTGACTCTGCCTGGTATTACATGGAATAGAAACTCATAGTGCGAAATATAATGAGAAGCAATGGATTTATAGGCTGTGATGTAAAATTTGATTAGTTTGAGGGAAAGGTTTCATTGGGAATAACAATAAAAGTGAACATAAGGAAAATGAATTTGAGATGGAGTTAAGAATTCTTTCCAAGCCTGGATTTGAGGAAATAAGTCTTCATTATGCACAAAGATAACAAAAGCTAGATTAAAGATTTAAACTAGGGTCTTGTTTTAATCTTGGGCAATTTGTTTTCATTATGTTATTATACAATAGAATGCCTTATCATCAGAATAAATGTTTGTTGAGGAACATTGTGTTTCTATATTTTTTTTTAACCTCAAAATACGATTCAAGCTTGTTAGCGAGTGCTGTAGATGTTGAATGTAAACGTCATAATACAGACAGTGCAATGCGTAATTTTTCTAGTTTTGTCAAAGTCAGTTGTCAAAAATTATAGTAATTGTATCAAATGAAAAGAGTATTTAGTGAAAATAGCCATGTTTTTGAATATTTGCATTAAAAATATTAAAAAAAAACATCTATAAAATAAAAACATACCAGTTAAGTGGTAAAATGCAAAAAATTTTAGTTTATACGTTCATCTTGATTCATCATCAAATGATTTTCTTTAAAATTTTACAGATAGCTTAAGAAATATCTAATTTCTGAGCTACAAGAAACCGTTTCTATCCATTCTTTAAAAATTAGGGTTCGACTGATAAATAACACGGCATTTTCAACCTTTTTTTTCCCCATTTTAAAACACTAAAATCACCATAAAATCTTTAAAGGAATAGATTACTTATTCTCTAGTTCAGAACGTATTGAAGAATTGTAATACCAAGCTTGAACATAAAAAAAAATTACATTTTAATTTATGAAGTTTTCCACAAGAAAATTCGGTGAAAGATTAGAATCTGTGAAGCCATCATCTCAATGTATCATTACGTATAAAATAGCATTTAAACTATATAACTGTAAGCATAGAAATCGATGCAACATCCCGAAAATTAGAATTAAAAACAAAATTCTAACAGTTTCATAAAGGAACCTACTGAAACGTCAAACATGGTAAATTAAAAAAAAATAATAATAATTCCACAAAAATTAAATTTTTAATGCACTCACCTACCTTTAAAATAGTCATTATAATTATATCAGATGTTCACAAGAAATTCACGAAAGGTGAGGCATTATTAAACTATTTGATATAATATTACTTGATCACAAAAATAATACTCACCAGGGGGCCATCGATTTGCTGGTAACCCCTCCGTCGAATTTGTGTCGTAGATCTGAGCGCTTTAGGGATGTTTAAAACAGTTCCTTGCATATTCATTGTTTTCTTACTAAGTTATTTCGCAGATTCAAAGCGTGCAGTCACTGTCGATGAACATATTTATAAGAAATCATGATTATTTCTTCAATAATGAAAATGCGTTGCCATAAAAAAAATTGAAATTCTTTTGTTTAATTCAATCATATTATCGTACCATTTTGAAGCAACACTTAGACTATTTTGGGACGAAACTCGTAATTTTGAATCGCAGTCAGATGCCGAGAACAATACCTGAGTTGGTACCCTCTTTTGCTTAACTTCTGCGTTACACCAGCGAGGGGAGGTTTGGCCCCGATGGATTTAACGTACACCAGACCCGTTTACGAGATGGTTCATTGGTGAAATTGGGTTTCGAACCTGAAATTCTGCGATTTCATGGCCGTACCTTAGCACTAGGCCACCTTGACCATTCTTTCGTTTAAAAATAAGGAAAGGAGACTGAAGTAACCAGGAGGTCACTATCACATCCATAAAAATTTTACTATGATAACTTTTTTGAATTATGTCCACTTTCCTGCTACGACTTAGTTTCAAATATTGACATAAATCTTTAATTTGATGTCAACATGGCACTCGAAATTTGAATTGATAATTATAATTTGAAGGACTAAGAAACAAACATTTCAAAAAACGGATTCAAGATTGTTGGAGACTTAGAGGTTTATCTAATCGTGAAGTCAAAAATTCCTTTATTCTTGCAATATTTACTGCTTTTGTGTTTCTTATACTTCATAAAGTAAAAAAAAAATGTGACTTTAATATTTTTCTCGAATAATTATGGTTCATTTTGGCTAATTCATCTTAGTCGAAATAACGTGGCAAAGCACATAGAGACTTTTTTGATGGACCATAAGGTATCGAACCCTGCTTAAATGATGATGATAATAATCGAAATGAAGCCTCCTCCTATCATAAGAATGGAATTTAAATCGTCATCTGTACATAATGAAATCTGTGGTTTTCTTCATTCATCGCAATTAAGTAGCATCGTATGCGATCAGTGTCTGGAAAATGACCACAACTTGCCAGTGACTATGTTACTAAGCTGATGACTTAATGGTCATAAATTGTGATTGATTTTAGTATTCACTTGGTGTAATTATTAGACCATAGACAATTCATGCTATTTGGTAATTATAAGTTCGAACCAGAGTCAAAAGTCGAGAAACATCATTTCTATTATGTGCAAACTAGTAAATATGAGATTTATGAATAAAACTTAAAGGAAACTAATCCTAAATTCGATTTTTTTTTGTATATGATTGATGCTTCCTATACTTCATGAAGTAAAAAATAAAATTTTAATATATTTTTTAGAAAAATGATGATTTGTTTTGAGTAATTCACCTTGTTGAAAGAAGGGGGCGTGGCATTCATCCTTTAAGAAGAATAACGTCCTGTTGTAAAGCAAAGCGATAATTTTTTGATGGACCGTAAGGTATCGAAACCTGCTTAAATACACCTTTATATTATAATAAAAGAAACCAGTGTTTGTATATTATAAACCGCATGCTGTTAGCGAATCTATTAGCTTGTGATCTATGGAATTTTTTTACTAAATTTATAAAGTATTCTGCCAATTAAAATAAAATTTCCGCATTTTATTTGGAATGCAAGGAGTTAAAAAAAGAACTAAATAAACAAAACCCTATTCCAGATTGGATTTAAATAAAGTCTCAAAGATTGTTTACTCATTTTCATCCGTTGAAAATTTCATCTTTTAGACAGCAAATAAAAGCAAAAGCATTTTCAAGAAGCGAATGTATTATTTGGTGTTATTATAAAGTAATCTAAAAGAGAAGAACAAAAAAATTTCATTAAAAATAAAAATACATAAAGCGGAGTTTATAACATTAAAATCTAGTTCCGTGATTTAGAAAGATGAAAGTATTGTACCAAATCATTAATCGGATATTTTTACCATTTCCTGTAGACGGAATAAATTTATTTATGTAATTTGAAACCGCGAGAAATAGCGAAGAGCTTTGAGATTTGTACCAATGCTATGTAATGCCTAGCAAAAGTTTTCGCGCATTACATAGATCATTTGTCAGGGTCCAAAATAATGAGCTCTGGGGGTGGGGCAGGGTAGACGGCCTTCAATAATGTATCTAGAGGACCATAAGCTTCATGTAAAACAAACATTTTAGAAATCAGTAACACGGTTATGGCTGGGTAACTCTATCGATGTTTTTCACCATCGAATGAACGGATGTCGATAAATGTCCCCATCAAGAAAATACAATGTAATTATTTTATTTTATTTTTTTGAAAATGGAGCGTAGAGTAAGTCAGTCGAAGGTCAGTCTGAAGGTCATAAATTTTTATATGAAACTAAATTTGATGATATCAGATTAGTAATTGGGTTAGGTGACTAATTAATTTGTATCTTTTGAGTATATAGAATTGGCAACTTCGGTGATCAGCAATTCTTCCGCCATCTATATAATTAAAATAATTAACAAGACCAAAGAAACATGCCCCCCCCAGCCACAAATGCAAAAAATCTTGCCATTTAAAAAAAAATTATATAAAATTAATACCAGTGAGGGCCATAATAAGATCATGTGAATTTCATATACTATCAATTGTACACTTCTCTCAGCCACCGTTCATTTCCGAGAAATATTTTTAAAACATTAATTTACCACTCATTCTCTACAGGGAAAACATTGACAAAGATGGCAAATCAAAATAACTAAATCAAATATCTCATATATCGATTTTGACAATATTTATTTCGTATGAAATCTCACAAACAGTAGATATATCATGAAGGGAAGTTTGCCCCTTTTACCTTCAATTTTGATTGATACAGTCTAAAGAAGCATAAAGAAAATCTCTTTCACAACAACCGAACATCTGGCTGGCATATTAAAATCACAATGAAATCCTTTAAAATGAATAACCGAGTGATTTCTATTTATTCTTATACAAATATGCTTTTTACAACTTTGGTATTAGAAAATACTTTAAGAAATTAAACTTCACAACGACACTCTGGCTGATTGAAAATGGAATTTTAATCTAAAGTGAAAATAAATTTCTAAAAGTTAATCTCCTTGATTAATAAAGTTGTGACAGATAATGCCTTTTCTGCGGAAAGAAAAAAGATATAATTGACTAACTTCCATTTTAAATCGTTTATATTTCAGTGTTTGCATCACAACTTTCATCAAAGAAAGCGATATTTTTATGATGAAACATCACTTTTCAATTGGATTTTATTACAATGTTATTGAAATATTGAACCATTCGTGATTTTGAATGAATAGGGAGGTACGTACAATTCAAATGAAATTCACTGTTTAATCAATTCATTTTATTCCAAATATTTTAGGGTAATACTATATAGGACTTGGAGGGGGGGATATATTTCGAAATGGTCATTTCGAGTCACTTGTACATCGGACATATAATCATGGAAACAAATCATTTTTGTACCTCTAATGTATGATTTTCAGGAGGCTTTACATTGCATTTAAGCAATGATATTTGTTTATTAATTAACAATGACAAAAACTAACTCATCGAAAATGAACTCGATGCATTCTATTTTCTTGATTATTCATTTCTTCGGATTTTTCAAAAAACGAGATATCAATGGATTGAGAAAGTGCTTTAAATGTTACATTGTTTTACTTCACATATTTTCTGTGTACCTAGTGCTGATTGGTTTAGCATCAAGCTATCGAGAAAATCAAATAAAGGTATCTATGTGTTACATTTTTATTACTCTCCTTTCTGTCGCTTTGACACACTCCATGAATCACCAGAAGAAAAATATCAAATCTCTTATCGTTTCATGGAATTCTCGCCAGAATTCATCCAGAAATAATTTGGAGAAAACTCGCTTGCGCTTCATGAAGATGGCTCTGTTATCAGTGTGCTTCATTTTACCGCTCTTTATTGCTTCTGTCTTTACCTATTTGGCTTATGCAGAAGAGGATGCCACTACTTTTTGGGTATTCCAATATCATGTTCAAAACCAAACACTCAAAGTAGCTCTTAATTTCTTTGGATACTGCATCTATTTCATGATATACAACCAGATTCCCTGTCTGGTTTGCTTATCTATGTTACTGTTAATACACCACTGTGTTTATATGCTTGATACCTTTAATAATAACTTGAAAGATATGGGTTCATTCATAATTTCAGCAAAATACATTGAAATACGGAAGGAATATAAAAGCTTAGAAGAAAATATAAGGCTTTTAAAAAACATTTTATCAATACCCTTGTTTATTTTCTTTTTGGGTAGGTTCCTGAATTTGTATGTGGTCATGTCTATATGCCTTGAGAGATTTATTCGGCCATTTATCATGGTAGAACTATTTGTAGACAGTTTAGCAGCAGTCGCTTTAATAACCATTCTGACGATTCACGGCTCCAAGATTCCAGAAAGCATTTCAACAATAAAGGAGACAGCCAGTTTATTGATTGATAAATATAACTTCGACATTTTGGATAAGAGGAAAGAATATTGTGTTTTAGACGAAATTAGGAAAAAACACACCATCTGTTTGTCTGTTGGTGGTATGATACAAATTAAAAGGAATCTTCTGCTGTCAGCTTGTGGTTTTGTTTTCACATACGGATTGTTAATTTATAACATTAATTAAAATTTTACATATAGAGCAAAGCAAGCGTATCAAATTCCTGCTTCATACTCTATACATCTATGCAAGCAATATCCTGACCTAGCCAGAGGCCATGAAGCCGCCGATGACCTAACCCCACCTAGCACGAAGGAGAAAACGACATTTGATGACAATCGACACTTGCAAACAACAAAGAACCCTCGAGAGAAAACTCATATTGGCACAGAAAAAAAAAGAATAGAAAAACATTATATATTAAATTGGGAAACATTAAAATTGTATAAAATACATTTAATGTACATTAAAATTTTACATTAGGAGAGAACTAAAGTCAAGAGCTTTGATAAAATATCCCTAATAGAAGATTTAATGGCTGGAATATTTTTTATGAGTTCTCCGACTTCAAGAGACATCCGATTTCTTGGCCATCTGCTTCTTTTTTTCCCATCATGGATCACGTGATGTATAGATCCTTCTTCGATGCCACACTGACAAGTCGAGTTTTTGCCAAATAAACGTCTTTGATGTACAGAAAATATACCATGTCCAGTGTACACTTGATTAAGATAAAAATCATCCTCATTTCGGCTAACCGAAACGTTTTCAAAATGCTAATAGATTGTTCTCCCCTTGATGGAATTATTCCATTTCTCCTGCCAATCCTTAATTATTAGCTTTATAGTCTCATTTCTATGTTGGATTTTCAACTCATTGAAAAATATTTCTTGGGTTTCTAATTTTAAAGCTGCCTTGGTTAGTGTATCTGCTTTTTCATTTCCAATATATCTCTGATAATCTCTGATCCAGATCATTTCAGTCCCAAGTTCAACAGTTTTTTCTTTTATATCCATTAATAATTTTTTTTTGTTTCACCAACGGAATGAAGGACCATTAAAGCCGATATGGAGTCAGAAATTATCTTTGCCCTTTTTATAATGCATTGAGCAACAAATTCTAGAGCATTTCTAATTGCCATCAATTCTGCCATAAAGACAGTTGCATTGTTATTCAATCTAAATTTTCTAGATTCTCTTTCTTGTCCATTTTCGTACCATAAAAAGGCACAACCTACTTTCTAAATTTCAAGGTTCACATCATATTTAGAGAGCTTTTTCGTGAGACCACTCAGATTTTCTATGTTCACAATGTAAGAAAGAAGTCGTGTTTACATTTATGAAATTTATATATCTCGTCGATTATACCACATCATGCAATTGAAATGAAAATAAATCGGAATGAAAGGGTGTTCTAGGCAATAAGAAATTCTTTAACTCTTTCTAGGGCCGTGGGAAGTATGCTTTACCCACCAAATTTATCAACCTTTGTATGAAATTATGTAGGTTGTCATAAGTTCTGACAAATTTCTTTAGTAAGTAAGAAAATTATATCCTTCATTTCTTTATTTCAGACAAAATATTGTGTCTTGATTTCTTACTTAATTATTAATTAACCAAAATAATTAATTAATCAAATTTTTGTTGTTTATAATGGCACTTGCCATGGACAAGCTCGCTGACGAAGTCAGTGATTTTAAGCCAAGGGAGCGTCTCTTGTTTTAGTAGCGCCAACTAGGCCCAAAAGTACGTCTTAGCTACTCACGCATCACATTCGCTTGCACAACCCCTTTTTACAGGGGGGCACATTCACACATCTCACAGATAGAACAGGAAGAACAACCATGCCCGAACCGGGACTCAAACCCAGGACGCCCAGGTCACGGGGAAAACGCACTACCCCTATTCCAGGACGCCGGCATTAATCAAATTAAATTTATCTAATAAGCTAAATGAATCCCTTTTCTTATTCTAATTTCAAGCCTAAAAATATTTTAACATAATATGACTAGAAAAAAATGTCCCTTTAAAGGGTTAAGTAAACATGATGACCTTTATGGAAATTAATGAAAATAAATTTCATATTCCGAATGAATCTGAAAGACAATTAGAGAAACCTTTGATAATTATAAAAGGGGATGCATATCTATTTGCGAGTTTATATGTTAGCGTTGTACAGGCCAGAATATCTGACTAAGAACTCTCACATTTGGGGCATACATAGTATTTTATAAAAGGAGAAGAAATATGCAGTTTGGCCTGGTTGAATGTCCAGCTAAAATTTTAATGAATTAAGCATTAATCCAGATCTAGATTTCTTCACGTGACAGCTTCCAAAAAGTAATATTACACAAAAATGACTTTTACATTATTTTCAGATTCAAAAGAATTTTTGTTTTGCACTAATATATCTGTTTCTGAAATTTTTTTTCCGATATTTGACAATTTTAGTAAATGCCTTTTTTGTATAATGTTTTTGCATTGAATTTCAAAGTCTCCATTGCTACTTAATTATTTAACCACGTGATTTATTTCCATTGTTGAAAAATGAATGTTCAATACTTTGTAAATAAAAAGAGTAATTAGAAAATGCAGTTACAATTGAACGAAAAATAGCCCTACTAAGTTAGAAAATGGATAAATCAGACAGCTAACTTTTAAATATTGCTGAAATGTAAGCAGATACCAGAAATTTCAATTAAGATTCAAAGAAATGAAGATATTTCGTGAGAATTTAAAAATAATTATGGTGAACTGAATAAAAATCAAACTTGTTTCGGATTAACAAGGCTAAAATAAGGAAAGGAATTCTGTTTAGCAGCAAGAAATCGTTTGGTGCGATTAAAAATTTGAATAACATAGATTATAAAAAAATACAGAAAAAAAAACATTTGGGATTATTTAAAACTGAAATTCATTTTAAAAATTTGACTAGAGTGGATACTTGTAATTCGAATAATATAAACATATAATTTTCCCTCTGCTTGCTAAATCAGGTAATTTCAGATTTTACTATCATTT
Organism: Argiope bruennichi; assembly: GCF_947563725.1. Classification (NCBI taxonomy): domain Eukaryota; kingdom Metazoa; phylum Arthropoda; class Arachnida; order Araneae; family Araneidae; genus Argiope; species Argiope bruennichi. The sequence continues at coordinate 22,127,717 of NC_079157.1, read as the reverse complement.
TCATGTTTTGTTATGGTATGACTCAGCAAAATTGCCTTTTTATATCTGAGAAATTTTATAGTCAGAAGTATCACAAGAAACATAACTTTTTCTTGGTGTATCTCATCACCATGTCGTTTCGATAAGTCTTTATTTTAAATTCCAGATTTGGCATAAAATGGCCCCGAATTTTAAATTTATTTTAGATGTTGGTAAATTGGATCATAATATTAAAATTAACGATATTTCAATAGAAAATAAAACAATTGAATTTCCAAACAGTATAAAAGATCCTGAATTCGAGGTGTACACTGACGGCTCTGAAATTGATGGTAAGTTTGGGGCTGCGGTGTGCATTTTTAAAAATAATAAACTAATTGGAGCCCAGTGTTTGAAATTATCCCGCTGTAGACTTTCCTAATGCATCATTCTCTTCTTCCAAAGATTTGCAAAAATTTGACCGTGCAGCTGGCATAGCGATTAAAAATTTATAAGGTTAGTTATTCCGATTCAAATGCAAAAGAAGTCCATGCTTGAAAGTCTCATAATATTTATAGCTATAGGTTTAATATAAACCTGCACATTCATTAAAAAAAACTCGAAAAATGATGGGAAAGAGAATCAAATGCAAAAGAAGTCCATGCTTGAAAATATCATACTATTTATAGCTATAGGTTTAATATAAACCTGCACATTCATTAAAAAAAACTCGAAAAATGATGGGAAAGAGAATCAAATGCAAAAGAAGTCCATGCTTGAAAATATCATACTATTTATAGCTATAGGTTTAATATAAACCTACACATTCATTAAAAAAAATCTCGAAAAATGATGGGAAAGAGAATCAAATGCAAAAGAAGTCCATGCTTGAAAATATCATACTATTTATAGCTATAGGTTTAATATAAACCTACACATTCATTAAAAAAAATCGAAAAATGATGGGAAAGAGAATCAAATGCAAAAGAAGTCCATGCTTGAAAATATCATACTATTTATAGCTATAGGTTTAATATAAACCTGCACATTCATTAAAAAAAATCGAAAAATGATGGGTAAGAGAATCAAATGCAAAAGAAGTCCATGCTTGAAAATATCATACTATTTATAGCTATAGGTTTAATATAAACCTGCACATTCATTAAAAAAAAAACTCGAAAAATGATGGGAAAGAGAATCAAATGCAAAAGAAGTCCATGCTTGAAAATATCATACTATTTATAGCTATAGGTTTAATATAAACCTACACATTCATTAAAAAAAAAAAAAAAACTCGAAAAATGATGGGAAAGAGAATCAGCGCAAATAGTGAAAATCTGAATCCTTTATTTTCGCTATAATAATAAGATGTATAATTATACGAAATGAATCTAAGGATTCATTTTAATAGTAAGATTTAAAATGTTTAAATGCTTAATTTGTTTAAATGCCAAAAATTCAATCTTACATAATATATGATATAATAATCGTTGCCTACTATATGTGAAAACAATGTATCATTCGAAATGAGAAGTCGAGCTGAACATACGAACCAAAAGGGTTAAATATTATGTATGAGTGTTTATTTAAGGGACTCTAAAACATAATAGTCCACAAGTAAGAAAGTAATCAAAGAATAAAATGAAACGTTTGTGTTCGATTCCCGATCTTGCTGGAACATGCTAACTAGAATTTGTTTGATATGGTAAAGGTAGTGCCCAGCAACATAGAAGTTGATGAACGAATATAATGAAAATATCTGGGTTAAATTCCGAGTTATCTTTCTTGAATTATATAATTCTTTTTATAATTTTTACACGTTGGAGAATTGTTGGTCGCAACAGACTCTATTAAGGTGTATGTACACATTTGAACCTTCGAAAATCGTTCAAAATATCGAATATTTTTTTATTGCTTAATAATGTTCTCTGATCCTTTAACTTTCAAACGATGCAACGAAGATGTTGTCCATATTCGAAATATTTCTCGAGTTATAATTATTTTTCTTGAGGTGCTTTCATTAAAAACTCTAGTTACGGTTTTTTTAAAACTCATTTTATGAAGAATGATATTTTTCTACTATGTTGCTTCATTCAAACAATCATAACTCAACAAGAAATGAACCAAATACAGTTATTTATATATCAAAATAATCTGTATGAAATAGCGGATGTTTTGTGCCTCAATCAAAGTTATATTTATAGAAATAAAGTTTTAATAGCTGTTTAAAAGTTAAAATGACAAAAAAAATCTCGCTTTTTCTATTCATCGTTGATGAAAAAATTGTTTAAAAAAAACTATAAATTTTTATAACTTGTTTGAGGCAGACAACATGAAGACTAATATTAGGCATCATTTCCAACTAGAATTGTGTGTCTGTACAAATTAGAATTTAAGATATCATGTTTCAAAAAATAGGCTAATTAGCTCATTAGATATTATTTAATTAATTAATAATTGGTGTAATATGGTTTTTTCTCACTGAAATGAGTTTAAACATATATTAATAACCTACTGTGAAAAAACTGGATTTTTTTAAAGTTAAAATTAAAAAAAAAAAGTCTTCAAGTGTGTAGTACACCTTAAGGTCAAACATTTGTATTGTTCGTAACAGTAGCCAAAGGCTACCATTTATCGACGATTCTACCACGCAAATGTGTGAGACGCGGGAAGATGAGCTCATTTCCGGAATAATTCGTCATTCTTAACATTTCCTCTCCATTCGATACTTTTTCGTTCAGTTTTTTCCCATGTATGTGACTGCTATGTCGTTTTTGACCATATTATTTTATATTAACTCAAAACTGCTAAATTGATTCCTCATTGGTGAGTTCAAGTGGTAAAACTGCTAATTGATTCCTCATTGGTGAGTTCAAGTGGTAAAACTGCTAATTGATTCCTCATTGGTGAGTTCAAGTGGTAAAACTGCTTACAGATGTGGCTTGAAGAACAATTCCTGCATAATATTATTAAATGAGATAAAGATTATCTATCTTTTGTTAATAAGATATTATAATAAAAAATCCATTAACAAGTAAAAAAAAAATATATTTTAACACAAAAAATTATCATTATTTTGTAAAAACACGAATTCCCAAATTTCAGAACAAAAAAAAAAAAAAGAGGGAAATTTTCCATTTATTTATCATAATTTAATGTTTAGGTGCATTGCAGTACAGAAAAATTGCTCTAAAATATTTAATGAGAATACTTTTTCGGTAATATTGCGAGTAATCCTCAGTTTTTAAGCCTCCTAAGTCCATGAATAATCCGATTTCCCCTTATTGTTAAATGTAAACATTTCCTTCTGCCATCTTTCCACTCACCCCTATTTTGACTAAATAAATGCATCTTGACACATGCGCAAAAGCGCGGAGGGTTTTGGTCCGAGAATGAACAATAATTGATACAATTTTTTCAAAACATTCAATATTTTTTAAAATATATTTTATCGATTTGATAGCCAAAAAATTATTTTGACTATTACGCGACCTTTTTTTTTCCGGAATGCAGTGGTCAAGAGAAAATGTTGGCTTCGGTGTCGGAAATTCCAGTCCATTTCCAATGAAGATTCGGACCTCATTGGATGATGTGTATGCGTGTCTGGTTCATGTTAAATCTGACATCGTAGTCCATCCTCCTTCCCTTGATATGGTGCGGAAATGGAGATGCTAGTTCAAGTTACGTCATCATCATCAGAGCAGCGTTCAAAATTATGAGATCTGTTCGAAAATAACGTTGCTTCCAAACCAAACATAAATATAACCGGACCAAACTTCATTATCAGGTTATGTTTGCGACTAAATAATCTAGCCCTGTGTTTATATACAACAACGTCTGAGCTTGTACCCACCTCTCCAAACTTCCACACCACACCGGGGGGAAGGACGCTTGGCCCAGACGGATTTAACATTCACCAAACCCACTTACATAACGGTTTTTTGATGGAATCGGGTCTCGAACCTGAAACCTTTCAGTTTGGATGTCCAGACCTTACCGCCAGGCTCCTGGTGAATGCGACGGATATCAGATTGTTTACTTTTTAGTTTCACATTAAAAAAAATGGAACTCTAGATTTTGACGAAATTCTACGTTTCACACCTCCCTGAGTTCGGAAAACTCAACTCTGGAAAATATCTGTCTGTTTGTGACAGAGTTAACTCAAACGATTTGAGTAATATTTGGGGTTGAAATTTGGTGTATGGTTTGTACACCAAATTTGCAGATTTCTATCAAATTTTGAGTAAAATGCGTTCAGGGGATGTCTGACTGTCCGGCTGCCTGACTATAAGTTAATACGATAGCTATAAAATGAAAAGAGCTATATGGACAAAATTCAGTGCACAGATTTAAGATCTATAGTGTAGACACTTATCGAATTGTGAGTCAAATCCTATAAGAGACTGACCGTCTCTACCGTCGAAATTTTTTTTCATTATGAAGGGACTCCTCAAATCTTCGAGAATCGATCACCAGTTATTCACCAGTAACCGTTGTCATTAAGTGTCGAAGTCAGGTGGACTTGAGTCGATATTAGCGATGAATTGATTACAATTAATTTGTGTTCAGGAAGAGTCAGCTACAAAGATGGATCATTAACAGACATTCCCACGATCGACTGGAGACCAATCAGGAAGCGTTGCTGGGCATCTATTGGGTGATAAAGAACTCACCAATCAGAAAGTCAGAGGCGGAGATCTGACGGAAATAAAATGCGGGGGTTTTGTTTGGAAAAAGGTAAGAGAAGAGCAGTGAGAAGCATGGAAGGATAATTTTGGAGAAACGTCAGTGCTCGAAGAATGTGTTCCTGATTTTGTGAGAAGTTTCATGGGATCTCTTCCCTGGAATAGCCGTTTGAGCTAACAGCCTATTAGTGTGTTTTTTTGTGTGTTTATTCTCAAAATTGATCGAATAACTATTTCATGATTAACTTTCACTTGTTTTGTTAATTTTGTAAATATTAACCAAAAGAGAAGAAGTTGTTTTTGTGTGTATATATATTATATATATATATATATATATATATATATATAAAGCTGTAAATAAAAGAACTGTTTGTTACGTTATTCTCTTATTTGATCGGTCAGGATGAAGACATTGGAATATAAAACATATTTTATTAATATTGGTATTAAATCCTTATACAGGCCTTAATTTCTGTGAAAAGCTGCCTGCTTGTCACAGAAGATTAATTCGTGTCTTGTGACAGTGAATTATTATTTTCATTGGTTGTTATATTGCATTTTATGTATTGGTTCATTAGTGCTGCAAGATTTCAACCTCGTCACACCCTTCCATTGTTCTAAAAACCTCTCTATTTTTAATCTTATCCAATAATTTTTCTATTTTGGAAGTTCCATTTGGAAGGTTTTGTGGTTACTTTAGACATTTTTACAATTGAGGTCTCAGGCCATCTGCAGCTCTCATACACCAGCAAGAATGGTCTGTCCTAAAAGTTTTCGTGCATAAATACTGCATTTGTGCATCATTAAGCGCATGTCACTGACCTGGGTTACCTAATTTCAATAGTTTTGAGAGCCCTTTTAAGCGTGCAGTCTTTGGTGAGTTTTTTGTGATTACTCGTTGTGATACAGTTAATACACAATAATCAAATGTGTATTTTGGATGACTTTTTCCGACAACCGGGGAAACAAAATTGGATACAGAAGTAGAGCTATAGTTCATAAAACTGGTACCAAAATTCATATGTCCACCTTTTTGCATTATAGCGTTTACATGTTGTCAAATTGAAGACTTGACGGATGATTTGGCTCTAAATTTGACAGATACCTACACTTTGGCTGGTAAACCTATGTACCAAATTTTATCCATCTAGATCTCTTCGTTTTGTAGTTAATGTATTCTTATTTGCGGATAGCCAAACAGAAAGACTTCCTCTGAATTTATTTCACTGAAACTGATAGAAATCTACTAATAATAAAAGTCCATATACCAAATTTCATTCTACTAGCTCAGACAGATAATTTCAAAAATGAGTTTTCCCGACTAATCGATATTTGAAGCAGGAAGTTTCGTAAAAGTTTCGGTTTCGAATTCTTTTGATATTGCAATATTTTCTTAGGCATACGAGAAAGTATCAAGATCTGCCTTGTTTTCTTAATCTTTTTCTTACAATTTATCTTCTCGGTTGCTATTTACGATTTGTTTTTTGCCTTTATTATTTTCTAACAAAATCAGAAATCAAATAGTTAATATGCTTTTAATGAATGTGGAACTCATATGTATAAAATAAACCGATATAATTAATATTTTTTAAAGTAATATTTCTGTTAAATATAATTTTAAAAGTAACTTATGATAGAAAATTTCAAAATATACAGTGTGGTTAATTTTTATTAAATGAGGGTTTTCAATAATTTTTGACTAAATAAATTGGGTAGAGACGTATTACTGTTGAGCCCTTTAAATTCAAATGGGCATCTCGAATTACCAAGGGAAAGTAACATGTAACTATAGTAAGGCGACTACCCTAAATTTATAGAGATAGGTTAGAACTCCCCTTTCGGAAAAATAAGGAATTTGAGATCATAACAGAAAAAAATGAGATCTTCCCAAAATTTCAATCAGAAAAATTCTCTATACTATAATACAAACGTAGAAATAACCCATCTAGTTATATGTAGAATTGGCAATTATGTTGGCGATTAAAATTATGAACTCTCCGTGACTCCAAAATAGTTCGCTTTAAAATTGAAAATGTATATATATTTGTAATGTACTGAAAAATGTAGTCTTGAGAATTTTCTTGGCTCTGAAAAACTGTATAACTCTGGAGAGTACATTTTTCAGTTTTAGTACGGACCCTTTTTTGTTATGAAAAGTTTATAGTTTTAAGCTCAAATACCCCTGGAAATGTTACGGATAACTCCATAAAACTTTTCCCCTGTTATTTTATTATTATAATACAGCACACATTTTTCTGATTGGACTTTTTAACCAATCTCCCTTATTTTTTCTAAGCGATCCTTTCGTAATAAAGGACCGTAGAATAATTCCAATATCTAACAACCTGTATATTTTCTTTAACATTTTTTTTATAAATTTTAAATACCAGTTGGGTATTTCAATATAGATTCATTAAATATTTGAAATTTTATTGTAAATCAACGATTTTTGTTACGTTTTGGAATGGGATCTGCATCAAAAACTCATCAGAAGTAAATTTCGTTTTTGTACGAATCGTGTTTTACAATGCTTTCAAGGTAAAACAATTTAACTTCATTTAAAACCTTGTAGTATTTATTCGTCATAAATGATTATCAAATTAAAAGCAATAAAAAGATTAAAAGAGTTTGCATTCAAATTGAAAGCTTCGTCCGGTGATTGATATTCATTAATCGGTAATTAGCTGAAAGAAAAATTTTAAACATTCATCGATGTCTCAGCGACCGGATGCTCCAGAGCGGGAGATTCCTGGTCCGGTTGCTCCAGAGCGGGAGATTCCTGGTCCGGTTGCTCCAGAGCGGGAGATTCCTGGTCCGGTTGCTCCAGAGCGGGAGATTCCTGGTCCGGTTGCTCCAGAGCGGGAGATTCCTGGTCCGGTTGCTCCAGAGCGGGAGATTCCTGGTCCGGTTGCTCCAGAGCGGGAGATTCCTGGTCCGGTTGCTCCAGAGCGGGAGATTCCTGGTCCGGATGCTCCAGAGCGGGGGATTCCTGGTCCGGATGCTCCAGAGCGGGGGATTCCTGGTCCGGATGCTCCAGAGCGGGGGATTCCTGGTCCGGATGCTCCAGAGCGGGGGATTCCTGGTCCGGATGCTCCAGAGCGGGGGATTCCTGGTCCGGATGCTCCAGAGCGGGGGATTCCTGGTCCGGATGCTCCAGAGCGGGGGATTCCTGGTCCGGATGCTCCAGAGCGGGGGATTCCTGGTCCGGATGCTCCAGAGCGGGGGATTCCTGGTCCGGATGCTCCAGAGCGGGGGATTCCTGGTCCGGATGCTCCAGAGCGGGGGATTCCTGGTCCGGATGCTCCAGAGCGGGGGATTCCTGGTCCGGATGCTCCAGAGCGGGGGATTTCTGGTCCGGATGCTGCAGAGCGGGGGATTTCTGGTCCGGATGCTGCATAGTGGGGGATTCAGGTTCCAGATTTTGTAAAGTCTGCGACTCTAGAGCAAGATGTTGCATAGTCGGTGTATGAGGAGGCGATTGAAGTACATTTGTATGTTCTGTAGGAGTCAATAATGGAGTAGTTTCTGAAGGCTCCGGTTCCGAAGGTTTAATGCAGCACCAGCAGCAGCAGTAGTAGACACTTCTACAGCAACCAAGATATGCGCACCAGACAATAAGTGCTATCAGCAAAAGTAAAACACAAAACCCAACCACCTATAAAATAGAGAGTTTAACACGTTGAAAATAATTCTGGGTGTCATTTAAATAAAACATAACACGTTTTGATCTAACAAGTATTAATTTAATGATTTTGCGAGTATTCAAATATTTTTTTGCCAAGAAAACATTCAATTTTATGTTTTATTATATAAATACCATTTGAACAGTCAAGATTTGTTCATATATTTTCCTCAGTTTACTTAAATGTTAAGTTGTGCATTGTAATGTAATTTTCTTCGGCGCTGAGGCATACGAAAGAGTTCACTTAATCTTATTCAGCAAGAATTTATTAATTACTTGCGATGGTAAGAAATTCACAGGCGAACAGTTCCCTGCACCTCATAACGAAATCGCAAGAGATATCCGACACTTTACTGAAATCGGAAAAAGATCATGTATTATAGACGAATTAATATTCGACGCAAGATTGTGCTCCTGTATACTGTGTTTCGGCAAACTCAGTCGGCAGATCGCGAAAATCCTTTACTTTCGCATTTCAGTTTCCAAACATCAGCACTTTTAAAGTACATATCGAGAATAGAGCAAGTATCATGGTAGCCTCTAATTTCAGCGAGTACAAACAAAATAACATTTCACATCCAACAGTAAAAGTCTCTGGGTAAAAGCGCATATGCATTCAACATAGACAATGAAAAAGCAGACAATCTGGCGAAAAACGCAATGCGAAATGGGCAATTTTATATGCAATCAAATCTTCCTAAACTACATATGAAAGACCTCCTCCGGAAAAGCATGTTAGAGGAATGGCAAATATAGTGGAGCACAGGTAGAAAATTTAATATCCTGCCTCAATTAGCCTTCATACCACTAACTGGTTCAGAGAGGATACTATTTTCCTTTTCTGAACACTTGTGCTGTACAGTTGTGTATTGGCAGATCACTTCATTATGCTACGGAATGCATCTTTACAGCCTCTTAACATATGACAAATTTATCATCACCCATAAGAATGGTTGACAAGAGTCACCAATAACTTCTCCAGACAGAAAATCCATACGATAATTAAATTTATCAGTGAAAATAAAAGATATTTGTCAAACATAAGGACCAAGGGGGAAAAAAGCATCAATTTCTTTACATTTATATGCATTCACAAATAATTTTCAAATAGAGATTTTCTTTGTACTCATTATCCATATTACAAGGGATGTTCAAATGAAAAAGGTACGAAACGACACTGTGGGTACAAATGACGACTTTATTCAAAGTATACATCATAAGTCTGAGCACAACGATCCCATTGATTAATGAGCCGAAAGATTCTTTATTCCCAGAATTCCTGTGGCGGTGACGAGACCCAGTCCTCTACAGTGTCCTTGAGTTCACAGTCCAAGGTCCGCTACTTGAATTCTTCGAGCACAGAAGAACCATTAACTGCGATGTGTACTGTGAGACTGAAAACTAAGCAGGTCCATCAAGAACAAAAGACCCGGCTACTCATGGAGGATATGGTTCTGCTCCATCATAACGCGCGTCCACACGTCTCCAGGGTCACACACGCGGAACTGGCCAAGTTCAAGAGGGAGTAGCTCGATCATCCTCCCTACAGCCCGGACATGTCTTCCTGCGATTTTCATGCGTTTAGTTCCCTGAAAAAACATTCGAGAGGGAATATCTGAAACTCGGACGGTGAACTAAAGGCGTCACGACCACAGGAATTATGGGAACAAAGAATCCATCGGCTCTTTAATCCATGGGATCGTTGTGCTCAGACCTATGGTGTATACTTTGAATTAAGTCTTCATTTATACCCATAGTGTCGTTTCGTACCTTTTCATTTGAACGTACTTTGTACATTAAATTTATTTTAACTGAATCTTCATCTGCTATGTTATGATAACGAGTGCAATAATTACAGAACTCGTGCTTTCTTTTATCCATTATATCTTCCTTCATATTATTGGAACTTTTTTTAAATCTAATTTCAAAGCAGAAAACAGCAGCAAGATATTTCATATATATTTTTTTTATACGTTTGTAAATTCTGTGCATACTTATTTCTGTTTTATCTTCTGTAAATATCCTGGTGTTTAATAAAATTCTCACAACATTCCCAATAAACATTTCAGTGACCAGAATGGTTACGGACACGGTTGTCGTTCAGTTCCTTTCTGTGCCTGATAACGTATGCAGTATGATTGGCGATTCTGTGACAAATTCACTTCGACGTACTTGGCATATCTTATTACCCACTTGCGGTTGAAAGAATTAAAATTCCTATTTCTACAGATGTTTATTAGATTTTTTATGCCATTTTGACATGGTTCTAGGATGCAAGTTGCGGCCTAACCCTTAAATGCATGAAATTTGAAATAAAATTTTTTAATCAGTTGGGAAATTAATGTATGCAATGAAAAAAATGCCACATTTTTTTAATTTTTGAAAATTTATATTGATGAATCTACACATCACTCCTTGAGTTCTACAGATCTACTCCGTATAATATACTTCAAACATAAATAATACTTCTAATTACATTATAAAACATGAAAATTGTTAAGCAACAATTTCTAGCATTTAAATATAAAGGAAAATTGCAATTGCTACACGACCACTGTACAGTAACAACGCCATCTTTTCGTGCATCCATAGACGACAAAGAATGAAATGACCCTCTAGTTTTAAGCGAGTTTATGTAGAACTGATTTATGAAATTATGTAGAACTGATTATGTAGAACACACACCGAAATGAAATTCTCAGATTGTGAGCATAAAACGATAGAATAGTTTTCTAGAATTAAAATAAAAAACCATTATGCGAAGGTTGCTTTTTACAGAAGGTTTTAAACTTGATACAGATCTTCATTACAATGCATTTAAGGGCTAAGGTATGATATCAGTCGATCTGGATCTGATTCAATCCTGATGCATGTATGCAACAGGATCGAATCAGATCTGCGAAACTAAGGTTAAGTTTTGTTTAGCATATTAACGTCCCATTTTAAAGCCACACTGGAATTATTTTGGGGCAGACCTTGTAATTTTGAATCACGGTCAGATGAAAAAGACGGCACCCGAGCTGGCATCCACCCTCCAAACATCCACACCACATCGGCGTTAGGACATTTGACTCCGACGCGAACCAGATCCGCTTCCGATTCTTCTGTGGAATCGGGTCTCGAGCATGAAACCTTCCCGTTTCGAAGCCGAGACCTTACCACCAGTACACCACGATTCCTGCTGAAATAAGCAACCCTACGTACCACCCTTTGAATTTGACAGAATTCAACATCGAACATATTCTGAAATTTTCTTTGGATTGTTCAGCACACGACTAAAAAAAATGCATCACTTCTCGCATTTCTTGATAATTTTTTTTTCTCTTGGAACAAGTCCACTTGTGTTTTGAACACAAAATAAAACAAGTAGTATTTTAGTTCTGCTATTACTTTACCAAATTTAATTTTATATAGCACATACAGCACGTTTTACTATAACATACAGATTCATAAATAACCAAGAGACAGGATTTTTAACTTTTATGTCATTCCCTATATTGAATTTCTCATATTGTGCAACACAGCGCCAGTAACTGATATTTTTGAGGAATTTTTTGAAAATTTCGTTAGCATATCTCGTGTTGTTGATACACAACGACTGAAAATAACCAGGGGTTGTGGTCTCCACACCTTCTCGCATCTTTATCACAGACTTGTACAGACGGACATTTTCCAAAATTGTGTCTTTCGATCTCGGGCAGGTTTGAAGCATGAAGATTCAACAAAATCTCCAGTTCGAGGGTTTTGGCAATTATACTTTGTCTATACTATATATCCCAGAAAGTAAAAATAATCCAATTAAGCAATCACATTTCAAAAAAAAATCATGTATTAAAATTAATGTGTAATAGATTTCATTTAAAACATTTTGGATTATAAATTATCATATATGCATTTTATTTTAGGATTACCACAAATAAAAAGAATAAGACCTGCAGCCGAAATAAAATTTATCCACCAAATGTTTCCTTTTAGTTTTCATTTTCTCGCATATAACGATTTATTTCAATCATAATCGAGTTTTAAGAAATTTATTTCGCGTTTCCACATTTCCCGACATATTTAGTAGAATGAACTCGATGGAGCGTCACATCAGTTATCAAGAAAGTGAACTTGCCAAAAAGTAATTGCAAAATTAATAATTAAAATGAGCAGTTCAAGAATGTCATTAAAGAATGGTCCAAAATATCGTCAGAATACACTAAAAAAATTGGTTTATTCTATGCTAAATAGGTTTACAGCAGCAAGACTTGCACAAGAACAGTCCACAAAATATTAATTTTTTTATTGGTTGTTACTTATGGCACTTGCCATATGCAAGCCCACAGAGGAAGTCAGCTGTGCAGTGCTTTTGAGGGCAAGGACTCCCAAGCACCCGAGAACAAAAGTCCGACTTCTAGCTTATATGAAGATGGCATTCACACATTCGCTTGCGCAACCCCTTTTTTACAGGGGGACTCATTCACACACCTCACCGATAGAACGTAGGGTAAAGAACAACCATGCCTGAACCAGGACTCGAACCCAGAACTTCACGGGGAAGACGCGCTACCCTTAGGCCAGGACGCCTGTTTTTTTATTGGTTATTTTTTTATTCAATTTAGGCGGATTTTTATTTTGACTATAAAATTTTACTTTGTTTATTTTATTATGAATTTACCAAAAAGGATATTTTGTTTTAGTTTAAATGCATTTATTTTGGGTAAAAAGAATTTGCGTATAATTTCTGAATCATTAAATCAATTTGTAATCTTGAAATGCATGCGGATCATTTTAACTTTGAGTAAATTGTGATCGGTTTCCTGCTAAGCATTACAAAGTTTGATTTGTAAGAAACATGTATATATGTATAGAATAAAAAAATATACATACCAAAGTTATGACAGCAGATACCAAGTCTTTGTAATGTAAAATTAAATATACGCCTGTTAATAAAATAACACCCCCGCATGCAAATACCAATACGAGGCATACTGTTACGAAGTTACTTCCCTGGAAAAGAAATCATAGATCATTATTTTCATATTTTGGAAAAAACTCAAATCAAATAAAAGCATCACAGCTATTTTTAGAAACTTTTGTTTAAAAATTTCCCTATTTAGAAATTGAATTTGTAGTCGGATTTCATTAACTTCCTAATGTTAGGAAAACTCGGTTATGTTTTTAATGACTAGATTTTATCATTTTTAGAAATCGATTGCTAGCTGCTCATTTCAATTCAATTAAATGAAAGCACCATCTTTTGGAGGATTTGTGAAACTTTTGGTTATGCCACTCCATAATATTTATAATGAGTTATGAAATGAACTAAAGACTTAACATTTCAATAATGTTTCTATTAAAAAATAGGGAATTTGAAGTTTTTAAAATAAAATGGAATTTTAAGTAGCAGTAGTTCTAGGAGATGAATTTTTACTAAGAAATTAGAAAACTGTTAACAAGTAAATTTATTTTACTTGTTAACAGTGTTTACACAATTTATATAAAAATATTTGTCTTTAAAATTTACAGCTATACTATTAAAATTCCAATCGACTCTTGTGTGATCGCTTTACGATTTTATTTTAACCTCCATATTTGATAAACTTATTTCAGTTTTTTTTTAAATGATTTAAAAAAATCGATTGATGAATTTAATAATGAAAAGCACAAACTGTTAATATTATATTCAACTATTCCTATTAGTTCGTAAATGAACTCGGATAGATTGCCATGAATAATGTGCGACATTTCTATTCCTGTCAGAATATAATGAAATTTTCAACAAAATTAAAATCAACAATAGGAAATATACGATTTATTTGACTATTCCCAAAACTTTATTTATATCCTGAGTAAAATGTTAGTATATATTATTAAGTAAATATACGCAAGTAATATATTAGTAAGTAGTTAGTAAAATGTTAGTACTCAATATTTATAAGCAAAGGTTTAATTATGTGTATGCGAAACCATTATGACACTTTCTAGCATTACCTTTAATAAATCTACTTCCGTATTTTCAACCGTGTGTCATTGAAGAAAGATAGTTACGAAGGAACCCACTAAGATGTGATCTTTGATAATTACGCTTACGATTAATCGCCAATGTACCAGTTTAGTTATATTGACGCCCCGTTCTAAAGCAACACTAGGGCTATCTTGAGACGGACTTCATAATTTTGAACAGCTTTCAGATGACGAGGACGACACCCAAGCTGTTACCCCTTCTCCAAACTTCGACACCACACCAGTGGGTGGATGTTTGAACCCGACAGATTTAACGTGCACGATACCCGCTTACACGACAGTTCTTCGGTGGAATCGGGTCACGAACCTGAAACCCTACTGTTCTGGAGTCGAGATTTTACCACTAGGCCACCGCGGCCCTTACAAATGTACCAGAAAAACGAATGTATTTTGGACTTTTGTTTACCAACCGATTAAAAGCAAAATTTGATACAAAATTATAATTTTAGCCACTAAATCATATTCCAAATTTCATGTAATTTCATCTAGCTCACTTAGTTTTATAGTTATCTAGTTGACTGTTATTCGTACAAATGGACATACTCCCATTAAATGGATTTCGTTAAAAATCCGATAGAAAAGTATAAATTTGGAATAAAAACTATAAAATTTCCTTGATATTGATCAAAGTGTTAATTATTGAATTCACAGACACAATTATAACCCTAAATTGTGATTTTTTGTCTGAGGATGTTTGAAATCTAAAGTTACTCCAAAATCGAGGGGTCAAATATTTTAATGAGTACAAAAATTTTGCTTTGTATACTTCGTACGAGAGAAAAAAAAAAGTAAGAATTTACTTCACATTACCATCCTGGGAAATCCTATCCGATTTGTGAACAAACGGTCTCTAAATATTTTTTATATTAATGTTATTTAAAATATAGTACACAAAATATTTATAAATTGCAAACTTTATTTACATTAAATACATTTTAGAATTTTTAATCAAATTAAAACCGCAAAATATTTTAAAAATACACACATAAAAAAAATTGTTAAATACTTAGAAATCTCACCGTTGCATATAGCAACATAGTATTATAAGCTTTAAAATCATCTGCATCCAAATAGAATCTAATTTGCTGAATATTTAACAACTTTTGTACCTTGAAACATTAACAGTATTTGATAGAGAAAGAATACGAAATCAAAGAAGTTTTACTAAATAACGCACAGTTGCTTAAGTGAAGTTGAATTTGAAATACCTCAAATGGAAGTATAGGAAGTTTCTGGCATAGTGGTTGGTTCTCGTCACCCTGATGGGAATAGAAATGTGGGGATCAGCTACTCCCTACCGATGACGGAACGTGCTTACTACGACAGATTGAACCATGGTCGGTGATGGCCCTTAGGTCTCAACCTTAGTTCTTGAAAAAGATGATATGGCGGTCCAGTCAGATTTTTCCACGTGCCTTTTGGTGGGTCGAAGTAGCGGTCTATGGCTAACCCATCATTTAACCATGGTGTTCGTCAAGCTCCGATGGATCATAAAGAAAAGCGGAGGACAAAATGAAATTGTCCAAAATTCATTATGTTAAATTTTAACATAATGAACTATGAAGATTCAGGTATTTGTCCTATTGGTGAATGACATTTCGATGTCCTCTTCAAACGTAATCTCCAAATATAGATTCTTGAAGCTCATTTCGAGTTTCTCCTTCATCTAGAAGTTCTCCGAGTTTTCTTTTAACCCTTTCAACTACTGGACCGGCCCAAATGACCGTGCAAACCTCGTACCAGAATATCGATTTTTATTTCTGGTTAATGATGAAAAGTGTCATCCTTTGTGATAATTCATTTTACGTCCTGCACCTCCGATTTGAAACTAGATTACGACTTCAACAGGCCTTCCAGGATAGAATTTGCAAGGCCAGTTGGGCCGATTCAGTAGTGAAAGGGTTCAGGAAAGATTATGGAGAAAGAATGTTTAGACAAACTTATTAGGCAGGTAAACTAGCCCTTTGCCAAGAATTCTAGCACTCATCTTTCGAAGGACTTTGCCAAATCGTTGACCAAAGATGTTCTCTAGGCAGTTTTGCTCTTTGTTCATCCATTCAGAACGCTGCTTAGAGAGTAATTTTTATCTCTTCCTGATTTGAAGAGAGTTTTGGTTAAGATACCGAAATAATTTTCGATTAACATAGAGCCTCAAACAATCGTTAAGGCCCGTATCACATCGGTAATGACAATGCTTTTCGAAGTACAAATCGGAAATCCGATCTATCGAAATGCTCGAATTTTCACATTGAGAATGCTGAATGGAAAACAAGATTGCACAGAACTTTTGGTGATAAATTCATTTTGATCTCCAGTCATGTCTTTCTTTCAAATTCCATTGAAATTGGAATAGAAAAAAAAAAAAAGGTCCCGTGCATTCATAATAACCACACTGACTTATTTTGATTAACTTTTGACTGAACGTAAACGGAAATAAACGCATTTTTATTTTCTCGTACATGGAGTATAAGGAAAATATTATGACCGTCAAAAAATCCGAAATCAAAACTTTTATTAATCAAAATTTTTGGCATTATGTCTTCTAACACGATAATTCACATATGATTTGAGCTAGACAGACGACATCTGGTATATGAAATTGCGGTTAAATTTGTAGACTTCTATCAAATTTTGAACAAAATCCGTACAGAGGAAGTCTGTCTATCTGTATGAATACAAGTGAATTGGATTATTGCAAAACGTATACAGCTAGAGAGAAAATTTCTTTGCAGAGATTAGGCCTTTGAAATATGGATTTTTGTTGAATTTCAAACCAAAATTATCTAAGGAATAACCATCCAGTCTAATTTCACCAACATTAACACTAAAATCAATGAAATTCATCGAGTGATCATACACCTGCAACTATAGTTCAGTGTCGAATTTCGGTTCAAATGGTTGGAAAAAGTTGTCCAAAATACATCTTTGAACAGCAGATTCTGCAAAAATTTTAGATTAACACCAAAGAACTATCGTTCACCATTGTCATACAATGCATTCACGGCTTTATCCAAGGACAGTAGTTTTATACGAGAGGAAGAAAACTTATTAGAGAGTATGGTAGAAAGTTTTGGCGAAATCAGTCCCGCATGTTTATATAAGCATATCCGATGCAAAAATAATTTTATATAAAATATTGTACTTAAAACTATACTCGTTTTTAAACTTATTTTTATTAAAAAAGTGACTTGAACCTACCAATTTTTATACGATATTCAATAAGAAAAAAAAAATGTAAGAAACAATTTTAAGCACAATTGAAAGCCAATTTCTATTATTTTAAATATTATTAATAAGACAAAATTTTATTTGAACTTTCGAATGATATTTCAAAGATCAAAAAATATTCTTAATATATTTTAAAATTATTAATTAAATATTATTTAAATATAATATAATTAATTATTTAAATACTTAAATATTATTTAAAATTTTCATTCAAAAGGAATGACAAAATTAAAGTTATAAAAATTGTTTCTATTCATCGGTTAATATATGTATAAAATTGATATTTTTTCCCCTACTGAGCAATTAAACAATTGAAAGATATATGCCAAACATGCAAATCAAAATGTCCTTTATATTTTCAATGCTAGTTATTAACCAATATAGCTAGTTTTAACTCATAAAATGAAGTTAATATTCATGGAAAGTCTATATGCGTTCTTGATATATTCATCTACTCGTGAGGGAAAAAAAATTAATCCTCGCTATATTTATCCACTCGCCAAGGAAAAATTAATCGACATATTTTTATCCACTCGCCAAGGAAAAATTAATCGACATATTTTTATCCACTCGCCAAGGAAAAATTAATCGACATATTTTTATCCACTCGCCAAGGAAAAATTAATCGACATATTTTTATCCACTCGCCAAGGAAAAATTAATCGACATATTTTTATCCACTCGCCAAGGAAAAATTAATCGACATATTTTTATCCACTCGTAAGATAAAAATCCCTTACATTTTTCTTGAAAAAAAAAATAACACATTGAGATACTTTATTCCTTTCTCAAAATAATTATATTATCATCCAATCATGAAAAAGATTGATTATTTATACTTATAATAAAGCTCAATGTGTGTGTGTGTGTGTGTGTGTGTGTGTGTGTGTGTGTGTGTGTGTGTGTTGGGGCTCTGCACCCAGACCGTTTGACTTACAGCTACTAAATTTGGGGCATGTATACCTTTGACATGCAATAAGTGCACTTCGCAGCGATTTTAAAATTTTTAGTTAGAATTTTAATTAAAAAGTGAATTTTTTACGTTTTTTCGTGATAGCTTCCGAAAATATTATTGCAAAAAATTGATTTTTAAGTCAAATTGAAGTTCAAAATATTATCTTTTTAATGATATCAATGTTTTTACCTAATTTTTTTAAATTTTTAATGAATTTTTAAATAAATACTTTAAATATTTTTCAACAATTTTACTTCCAATAAAGTAAAAACAAAATTTAATCTGCACGAGCACGTTTCGTGTGCATTGGAAAAAATAAGCTTTTACCAACGTGCTGCCATCACATTGATGAAATCTCAAATTCAAATAAAAGTCAACTGTTACTGAAAATTAAACCTCAGAAAGAATAATTTTCAACACGTATTTGTATGAAATAAATTTAAATTGTTGTTTTTTGAAAAGTAAATGCAAGAAGACATTTTCCATGATCTTTTCCTATACCAATATTACTGATTCAATGATACAATTTTATTTAAGGCAAATATAGTTTAATATGTACAAAATATCTACTCCAATCTCGCTGATTCGTAAACCTTTAGTAATAGACATATACATCAGCTAACAAATGGTCTAAGTGAAATAAATGTTTTCTACGTAAATTGAGTCAATAAATACCGATGAATGACGAATTTTAAATTTTTGCATTGATCCTCTGCCGGGGGATATTTAACAAAATACTCTTGGGGCACTAATATCTTTAAATAAGTTGCACTTCAATCAACTAAGTCAATCATTAAATCTGACCGACTTATGAAAATTTCAATACCCTTATTCTATAAAAACGGTCGATTTTAGTGCACTTCATGGACAAAGAAGCCAATCATCTCCCAGGGTTTCCACAGAGTGATTGGCGTAGATTATGAAAATGCCAATTTTTCTAATATTGTAATGGTTGAAACTTAATAAATCGATCAGATTTCATCGTAGAAGACAGAAACATTTATTTATTTCTTTATTTAGAAGGTGGCGTGTCAAGAATATTTTGCAGAATACGATTTTTTAGGATCAAAGAACTGTCTACAAATTCATAGTTTCTTAAAAAATTATGAACCTATTTTAAAGTTAATAATTTAAAAGCTCATAATAACTTCATAATTTTTTTGAAGTATATTTACTGACAGAAACAGAATAAAATATTATTGACGTCATTTAAATCCTATTGAAAGCAAATCTAAAGGTTGAAACTGGAAAACTGAACTGAAATTTCATAAAATATAATCTAATTTATCGGAGCATTTATTGGGAATTTTTTATTTTTATATAGATCCTCTGCCCGGGGAATCGTTTAACAAAAGGTTCCTGAGACACTAATATTTTAAATAAAAACAGTCTCACTCCATTCAACTAAATCCATCATTAAAACTCATTATAAAAATTTGAATATCACTTTTTTATAAAATCGGGCTATTTTAGATCATTTCATCGAACGTCTCAAAGAAGATACCCCAGTCATTTCCAATTGTTTCTAAAGAGTAATTCACTTATGGCTATAAAAATTCTTATTGTTCTAAAATTGCAATATGCAGACTTTATAAATCAATCGTATGTTATCAGAAGATAGAAATGTTTATTCATTTATTTAACAAGGGGAGTGTCAAGAATGTTTCGCAGAATGATTATTTAAATCAAAGGACTGTAAAATTTACACATAATTTTTTGTAGTATATTTATAGACCTTAAATATTATGGACAAGCAATTATATTCTTTAAAAACTAAAAACTGAATTTTACGAAGAATCCACGAAAGGTTTATTGAATAATTCTTTAAAATAATAAAAGCATTCTGAAAATTACTCTGTAGTGCGCATAATACTTCAATGCTGAACGACTCCGCTTTCAGTTCTCATGTTTTTTTCTAAACACATGCTTGGATTCAGTAAAGAAAGCCTTTATTTTAATTGCAGTTTAATCTTTTCCGCTTTAATTTAAAATTTGAATAGAATCTTTCTCTAATTTAGAAAATTAGAGAAAGATACGCAATACAATGATTAGACCAGGTTAAGGTCTACATAATAGTAAAAGTAAATCATACAACTATCAAAATTTGAAGCTTAAAAATTATTTTGCTGAAAGTCCTGTAATGAGACCAAGTTATATAAAATATTAACTGTACCTTTTAGCCGGCATTAGCATTAGCGAACCAGGCTGATCGCCAAAGGTGGCTAGTATTTAAATAAGATAGAAAGTCATTGCATTAAAAAGTTTCATTGAAACATTTGGTTTCCAATTCAAATACGAAATTAAATTCAATCCATATTACACACTGCTGATATTGAAAGATTAATCATTTTACATGCGGAATAATTAAGAAATGAAATAAAGTGAATGAGAAGTCAGAATAAACAACCAGTAATCAAAAATCATCGAAATAGATGAATGGTCCTTCCTCTCATGAAAAGCGACAGCGAGTTACTGTACAAATATCTTATTCACATGGCGTTATAGAATGAGATATTAGCATTCTACTTACCGATTGGGCATTAGCATTAGCATTTGCATTACCATTACCTAAAGCCTGGCCATTGAGAATGACATTGCCTGGCATTTGGGGGGCAGGTGGTGGTTGAGCCACCGGCTCAACATTTGCAATAGCTCTGAATGTATCAGGGATATTTAAAACCATATTCATAATCTCCTAACAAATAAAATCCTCAAAATCTAAAATTGCTCAAATAATGTAATGTCGTTTAAAACGCATACCATTTTTATAAGAACTCATACTTTTGTCTTGAAAGTGATGCCATACATAAGAATTTAATTCGATATTCACTCATTATTTATGTGGATAAGTGGTCACTTCTCATGGGCATTAAACCATGTACCAAATTCTTCAGATAGTTCTCCAATCTTTTTTGAATTATTGCTTACACACGGACGGACAGATTCTGTGAAGTTTAAAAACAAAATTATTCAAAAATTTATTGTAAATCCCTCATCCGAAATTTCAACTGTCAGGCCCACGTTCCTTAGTCCAAGAGATAAAATTATAAAAATGGCGGTTACATACGGCAATACGGATGATTAAAATTAGGGGATTCATGGGCAAATGTTTTTTGACGATTACTATATTTTCTGTTTATGTACCTATATGAATATATGCTTCTTATATTAAATAAGGTAAAAATTAAAGTATTAATACTTTTCTAGAATAATAAGGGCTCGTATTTTCCAGTGCCTTTAAGTCAAAACAACGTCACATGACAGCAATCATAGCAGTAAAGAAACAAGATATTTTCACTTATATGGTCATTTAGTCAATTTTTAATTATCAATCCGTCAGTACCAAACGTCCTCCCGTTGGTGTGGTGTGGTGTGGTGTGGAGACGGGGGTGCCAGCTCATGTGTCATCCTCTTCATCTGACTGCGGTTCAAAATTACGAGGTCCATCCCAAAACAGCCCTAGTGTTGCTTTAAACGGGACGTTAATATAACTAAACTAAATTAAACTATTTTTAATTAAAATAATATCTAACTAATTATTTCAAAGCTATTTGAGAGGTTTTTTTATGTCAGACCTCAACGTTTCGAATCCTTCTCAGACGACGAGATTACTGACTGGATTGGCTAAATTTAAAACTCAATAAGAGTGAAATTTGACAAAATAACTCGTCTATTCCACAATGAAAGAACTGATAATTGTCTAGTTTAGTTTTTAGGTTTTGGTTATACTAACGCCCCGTTTTAAAGCAACACGAGGGATATTTTGGGACGTATTTCGTAATTTTGAGCCGCGATCAGATGACGAGGACGACATCTGAGTAGGTAACCACTTTCCAAACTTCCGCACCACATCAGCGGGTTTAGTTTAGTTTTGTTTAGTTATATTAACTTCCCGTTTAAAGCAACACAAGGGCTATTTTGGGACGGACCTCGTCATTTTGAACCTCGGTCAGATGACGAGGACGACACCTGAGCTGGCACCCCCCTCTCCACACCACAGGGTGGACGTTTGGCCATGACGGATTTATCGTGCAACAGACCCCCTTACACGGCGGTTCTTCGGTGGAGTGGGGTTACGGCTCATATGCCGAGGCCTTACCACCAGGCCACCACGGCCCCACCACTTCAGCGGGATTACGACGAATTTAATGTGCACCATACCCGCTTACATGACGGTCTTCGATGGAATCGAATCTCGAACATGAAACCTTTGTGTCCCAAAGACGAGACCTTACCACCAGGCCAACGTCGGCATCTGATTTTTCTCTAATCCTAGAAGTAAAGCAGTTTGGGTTACTGTCAGTATTTAAGAAGGTGACCACCACTTTATTAGTATTCTTTAAGATCGAGACTCGCTTTCGTTAAACATCCAGGCCTACTGATCTTGTAGTCATAATTTCTTACTAAGCTAGCAAGAAGTCACTATTGTATTTTACCTGTTCACGTGATGTAATGATTAGCACAATGGACTACTATGATGGTTTGAACCTCTTTCGAGGAGGGATATGTATCTTTTTACAGTGGACGTCGTTTATATGAATTACTTTAAGACCAAGCCAGTACATATAAAATATTTGAAAATAATTCTATAAGAATTATTAAGACAGCAGAAAAACACACACACTCACACAAGATCATACAAATTATAATTTTATCCTAATTAAAAGCAAAAATATCGATGCAGTAACCAGAAATGAAAAATATTTGTAAATTCATTTTTTTTCCCAAACTTTTTAAAAAGTCGCAGTGTAACTTTAAAAAGTTATACTGAGTTATAAAGTCTACTTCATACTAAAATTTTAGTTATAAAGTCTACTGAGTTATGAAGCATTCATTGTATTAAATTTTAATATGAATAATATTTCCCAAAAAGATACAACTCGATATTAAACTATTCTTCTTAAGGTTTGAGGGAATTGCAAAATTTCGTGTGCTAATGGTGGTTTCTCTTCTGGCTTCTTTTCATAGTTTCATGTCATGTCATGTGCTCTCTTGTTTTGTACAAATCTGTACATGATGAATTGTTTCTTCTGTTTTTTTTAGTTGTCTCCCGTTTTGAGTAAACATTGCACCAGGATTAATAATTTTATTTGAAATGGTCTACTGATTTTTCAATGAATTAAAATCATCCTTTTGTTTGGTGTTAATAACACCTGCCTGTCGAAATCCTGCAGATCGCAAATGATCACTATAAATCATTATAAGCGAATTGTTGATCCTTAGAACTGGCAGATTTTCTATGTATTCAGATTCAGAAGATCAGTACAATCAAATAATCGCTAGATGCATGATTAATACAAGTAGCGAATTAATAAAAGTCATGTTTTCTTTATCATGTTAAGTATGACATCGGAGGTCTGCTTTCAAGTACTTCTTAAAACCTCATAACTTGAGTAAGGAAATTTGACACCTGATTAAATAACTTATTTCCTTTATCGTTAAAGGAGTTTCGTATGGAAGCGCCAGTCCTTCCTATGTGTTTGCATACCAAATCGAATTTTGTATGTTTGATCTATCATGAAAGCCTGTCTTATAACTTTGTAGATTAGTTTAGTTCTGTTATATTAACGCCCCTTTTTAAAGCAACACTAGGGTTATTTTGGGATGGACCTCGTAATTTTTAACCACGGTCAGATGATGAGGCTGACACCTGAGATGGCACCACCACCCTCTCCACACGACGCCACACCAGCGGGAAGGCGTTTGGCCCTGACGGATTTAACGTGCACAGATCCCCTTACACGACGGTTCTTCGGTGGAATCGGGTCTTGAACCAGAAACCCCAGGGCTCACGAGCAGAGATCTTGCCACCACGGCCAATCACTTTGTAGAATGTATTCTCTTAGGAATGAATTTCGATTGTAAATTAATTAAGTTTCCATTCCAGGTAGGAATGAGTTTTTTTTTTCAGTACATTCAAAATGTGGCAATAATTACAGATAATTTTATGCTATTTACCGCAATTTTGAATCTTGTACTGATGTAATAAAACAATTCATCTTATTCTCTTTTATCTCCCTTGCAACTTTTAATGAAACTTCGGACAGTTATGTACTCATATATAGATAAATGTTGCATGTTCTCAATTCTGTTGCGAATGATGATCTAAACTGTACTTGATTTTAAATTTATTAAATACGATAAATGCTTAAAATGTTCCACTTTAACTTTTTTTAATAACTTAAAAATCTTATGTGGTGGTCACTAGTATAACATAATGTTGAACGTTTGACATGGACGTATTATTTAAAAGACCATAAGTGAGAAAAGACTTTTATTCGCATAAAATCATAATATCATGTTTGATGTATTATTTTTGATTAAATTTAAAGTTGTTACGCATAAAATCATAATATCATGTTTGATGTATTATTTTTGATTAAATTTAAAGTTGTTATGCATAAAATGTTATTTATAATAGTTTGTAGTTTTAGAAAAGTTCGATCCTTTAAAAATATCTGCATTATGTTACTATTTAATGAATGATTAATTTTTACTTAATATTATAGTTAAAAAATATTATTACTATTTTAACCTTCTTTATTATAGCAGCAAACTTTAAAAAAATATTTTCTAGGTTTATTAGTGTTGAAGACAACATTTGATTTATATACTATAAGGCTAGTGTTTCAGATCTTCCTATGCTAATTTTCAGTTTTATCTTTAACTGGAGAGGTGAAATTAGGATTTAACTGGGGAGGTGCAGTCTACGAGACCGCATTCCATTTGCACTCAAATTAAATTTTCCAATGAATGTATTAGTATGAAAATCTGCCAATATATTTTGCAGATATTTTTCTTGATATAAAGATATGTTTTAGAAACTTTTCAAAATATATTATCATTGAAAAAAGTAAATGCGTTGGAACATACATTTTATTCTCAAATGACATGTTACAATAAATAATATTCTTGAAAAAACATATTGCATTTTACTTTTTAAATCATAATTATTTTTAAAATATATGAAGGTATATAGAAGACAATATAATGTAAAATTCAACAATTATATGAAAAATAAAAAAAATGACAATGGGTAAAATTGGCCCTTTTTTATCGGCTTGTGTGACTTTCATAGCACGGTTTTCTAGGGCATTTTAAACATACAGGTTAAGAACTAGTATAAAAATCAACCTATAAATTATGCATATATATTTCTTGGTATATTAATATATTTTATAAAATTTCCAAAATACATTATCACTAAAAAAATTAATTATTCAACTGATTGTGAACATACATATCACAATCAGTTGAATGCGAACTTTCATCGAAAAACTCTTCTATAGTATTATCCTTATCACTAAAATCACTTTCTGCTTCATTTAAAAGTGTCTGGAACACTGCTTCATAGTAGGATCAGTAAACGGGATGATATTTCGGGGCCCAAGTTTTAGCGCCAACTGCTAAGCCTTGTTTATCACTAGGACACTAACAGGGAGTGCGGTCTTAGAGACCGCGCTTAAAGAAATAACGGAATTATTTAAAAAAGCATCTGTTGAAATCGTTTGATAAAGTGCACGTGTATTGAAGGTCACAAAACAAGAAGCTACAGGGTCAATTCATTCAATTGAGTTAAAAATAGAATAGGGGTGACTGAAAATCAATCGCTAGCGGTCTCACAGACTACACGTCCTCAGTTTAGGGTTAACTTTTATTTCTTTTCTTGAACCTATTCTTCAACGAGTCTTCAAGAATGACCTCACGTTTTCTGGGAACATAATTGAGGAGAACGATGACTATTTAGTTTGATAGTACTTAGGTTTAGTGTCTATGTTTACAAACCTGCAATGGCTGAATCATGCACGAAATCTGGAAGAATCTACCTTGTCAATTACAGATAGGCGAAGGAAGGGAAATATCCCCCACGAAAGATGGATTATTTTATAAAAAGCAATACATTTAATTAAATTTTTTTACAAAAAGCATTAATTTATAAGCATTAAAAATTTCTCAGAATTTCGTGTCAACGTCATTTAAATGAAAACTTGTCAAAATAATACATATGAAAAGATAATAAAGTAATTTCATTTAAAAATTCTGTAATAACTTATACGCCATGTCAGTTTAAACAAAGCTATGCAATAAAAATGATGAAATAATGATCTAAAAATGAGAATTCCGTCCAGCGTTTGAAACTCCAGTAAGTACAAGTCAGGAATTTTCATCGCCGTCTCTCGAAACGGCGACTCTATCGTTATTGGCTCTATGGGTGGACAATATCGAAAAGATAGTTCTAAAGGTGAACGAAAGGAAAGCTACTGTTAGAGGCTCTGGAAATAGTGAATCTATACTTGGAGCCTATGGAAAAGATGATTATATAGCTAAAAGCTTTGGAAACTCTTGATATGGTATCGTAAATGGTTCTGGATATTAAAGTCGACGTAGATCGAAATTGGTTGATCTAAAATATCATGATCGGTCAATCTCTGTCGGAGGCTGCAGAAACAATGGTCGTATAGTCGGTAGCTCTTGAAATTCTTCCTGTGGCGTGGTTGGTGGTTCTGGGTATTAAAGTCGACGAATATCAAATGGTCAAATTCTGTCAGAAGCTCTGAAAACAATGACCGTGTAGCCAATATATCTGGATATTGTAGTTGCGGAGTGTTCGTTAGTTTTGGGAGTTCATCAGTTCTGAAACAGCAAAATATTCTTTTTTTTTGGTGATATAAGAACATCACTTTTAGTTCAATTTCTTTAACAAAAAGATTCAAATAACAGCAAACAGTAGGAACATGTGCGAACGATTCAGTATAATAAATATTGAAATATTTTGTATCACAACTTCTATCTGATAAATTGGATCCATATTTGAAAATCCAACTTGCTTCAGTCATTGGTTTTATTATTAACTAGCCGCCTTTGGCGACCAGCCGGTTCGCCAATCTTAATGCTCGTTAAAATTTTAATAATTAAATATTTTATGTAATTCCTACTTTAATAGCTTCTTCATCAAATATTTTAAAGCTTCAAATTTTGATAGTCATGTAATTCACTCATAATAATATAAAGTCCTTCAGCCATAACATAATATGTGTCTCTCTAATTTTCTGTTAGTTCCGGAAGAATTTATGCTTAAAATTAAAATGGAAATGACTAAACTGCAATTAATATAATATTTTTTACTGAAACAAAGCATTTTTTTTTAATAATATGATTACTGATAATAGAGTCACTGAGCATTTAAACTTTATGGGCACTAAAGAATATCTTTAAGTTATGTAATATCTCAAGAATTTGTCAACAAAATTTTCTCGGATTCATCATGAACAGATCGATTCATTAACAATGTTTAATTTTAAATGCATCAAACTTTAAGAAAATAAAATGAATCGTTTAAAATAATCGGTCGAAAACAGGTTTAAAAAACTACTTTAAAAACGATTTACTTAAAACTATAAGCATATACAAAAAAATATATAACTAACATAAATACAATTTAATTACAAAAGCATGCAACTAACCTAAAAATAATTTAAACCATTGAAAACAGGTTAAAAAAATCTACTTAAAAAACGATGTACTTAAAACTATAAGCATATACAAAAAATATATAACTAACATAAATACAATTTACTTACAAAAGCATGCAACTAACCTAAAAATAATTTAAATCATTGAAAACAGGTTAAAAAAAACTACTTTAAAAACGATGTACTTAAAACTACAAGCATATACAAAAAATATATAACTAACATAAATACAATTTACTTACAAAAGCATGCAACTAACCTAAAAATAATTTAAATGATCCGTTGAAAGTGGTTGTCATGACAACAGTCAGAACAATGCGCATGCGTGAATTTTCTTCGCCAGTTAGGTAACGCAAATGCGTGAATTTTTCTACGCCATTTGGGGTAACGCTAGGCAGATTATACATTTTTAATTTCCTTTATTCTGTGTTATTTTAATTCAAAAGTACTTCAGAATGAATCTGAAACATGGATTAATTAACAATGTTTCATTTTAAATGCATCAAACATTAAGAAAATAAACAGAATCGTTTGAAATAATCTGCCGAAAAATGTTAACCCTAGCCTCATTTCTGTTGGGAGAAAAAAAAAATTGAAGTTGGCGGTGGGGAAAATGGAAGATTTTTTTGGCGGGAAAGTTAGTTTTTAATTAATAATTAAAATTCTAATTAAAATTTCAAAAAAAGGGACCCCAGGTGCACATTTCCGACCTCTAAGGTATACATGTACCAAATTTGATAGCTGTATGTCAAATGACCTGGCCTGTAGAGCGCCAACACACACACACACACACATTGAGCTTTATTATAAGTATAGATGAATTATTTTAGATTATCAGTTCGTATAAGAAGGTTTAGAATCAAAATACAATTAGGGATGTTGCCTTATGATTATATTTTGAATCTCGCTATATTTATAAGCGTCTGTACCCGAAATGTTTGTGCTTATTCTTAGATATGAATTCGATATTCGATTTTTTTGTATCCGGTTAAGGTGACTTTTTTTTTATAAAAATACAAGATCCCACTGATATTCTTAATCTTATTGCACTTTCTTAGTGTTTTGCATAAATTTAACAAAATAAATTATGTCAATTTATATTTCTTGACAATTTTGTCTTAAGAATTCCTGGACTACTTTAATGAATATCGGAGCATTTAATGCGTTATTTTATTGAGAACACTCCTTTTATATTTTAAATATTAAAATAATATTCAATGATTCCGATTATGTTAATTATAAATATTAAAGAAATAAATTCTACAAAAAGGACAATAGTATGCATCATTTTTCGGCTACATCTGCATTCATTTTCATCGTTTATTACAGGTTTTCTTAAATGAAAAAAAAATATTCATTGAAAGTCAACTGGATTTTTCGATAATTTTTTTTGTTGGAATTTTATTTAAAAAATCAGATGTGTCATACTTGCAATTACAGAAGGCAAATTGTAATTGGCTGATTGGCTCATCTTTTTGTAACGGCATAAAAGCAAGATTTCGCCAAATTGCATCGAAAATTTGAACCAAATTCTACATATTAGGGACATATCACTTATCAAACTTCATTAGTTGAGCGCATTGTAATCGAATTTAGCTTATGCGGACAACAGAACCCCCGGGTGGGGGGCACCTCAAAATGAGGATGAGATGCTTCCGGTATGGTGGTTGGATCTCGTTACCCTGGAGGGTACACAAAAAGGTGGGGATCTGGCTCCTCCCGTCGATGACGGGACGTACTTCTTTCGGGAAGGGTTGCACCGTGGTTGGTGATGGAACTGAGGACTCAACCACAGTTCCTTCCAGTGTTGCTGTTTCGGCTGTCCGGTCATTCGGGTTTTTATTATCCGTGTGCCTTCGGGCGGGGTGGAGAGTCAGTAATACGGACAACAGTCAATATATATTTCCCTCCATATTTAGAGAAATATAGATTGAACATTTAAAATTTTAACATCAAAATAAATTGATGCAAACTACTTTTTCTCTTTGTATGACATGAACAGGAGATAGTAAAGAATTAAATTAAGAATACGATTACTATAAGAGTGGCATTGAACTCACAGACTATAAAAAACGTCCTAACATGAAATTAACCTGTAAATCTTATTAAATTTTCATTTTAATTGAACATTCATATGTATATTTTAATAATTGTACTTTCTAAATTTCATTATTTCTTTCAGCAGCGAATGTTTAAACTTCGATATTTGATAACTTCAGGTTTCTACCTGTTGTAGTTTCACAATCTTTCAAGGATAATTATAAAAATAAAGCTTTTCTTATCGATGCTTTGCAACGAATGAAGATAAGAAAATATTGTATGAATATTAATTTTCTTTGATACTTTCAATAATCTATAAATAAAGTCTATTTACTCTGCAAGAAAAAATTAATTTTTTTTTCTAATTTTCATGTCATATATTAGGATAAGTGTTTGAATTTGCCTCTTCTTAATATTATATACGAAAGAATCTGGAAAGTTTTGCTCAAACCGAATTTTACGAAATGTGTACATTGTGCAATTTATGTCAATATCACTAAAATTAACTCTTTCCAAAAAGATAAACACAACAATTGTAAACTAATTTGATTAAAAACTTGATAAACATTTATTCACTAAAAAGTGTTAAGTCGGTTTAATATATACATTGAAACATTAAAGAAGTTAACAGTTAAAAAATAAAATTTCATTTGACATTGGAGTATTGATTGCCTTTTGGACGGCAATCATTAATCTTTTAGGAGATCATGAATAAGCTGCTACTCAACCGCTTTGTCTGGCAGCGCTTGCAGATTCCACAACATGTGAATCTGTAAGAGGTTGCTGCAGCGTCAGGTCAATCTGCAAGCGACTGTGGAGGCGTCGAGGAATCTGTAAGCACTTGCGGTGTCGTCGGTTGATTTGGCGTCTCTATATCAACAGGTGCGAAACAACAGATTCCTCTCAAACAGCGGCAATATCTGCTCCAGTTCAAAGACTTCAATGGCCAATATAAACAACAGCCCGTGGGAATCTGTATAAAAGAAATTTAATATATGAAAAGTTTACTGCTGCCTTTTTCATTTCAATGATCGAATCAATATTTTAGGATTGAACCAGCAGCAGTTTATTTTTATTATTAACATTCTAATTGAATAAATGTTTGAACTAGCACATTCAGTCAAGGAAAATGCAGGGAAATTGCTTATTATTAATCGGCTGATTATTGTAACTTAGAACCATAATTTTCTGTCCTCTTAGAGTTGAGTTTGTGCTTTATTGCATAAAAGCCATCTTTGGCTAAGCTGCGCCACAATCATGGAATTAAAATATTTCTATGAATGTATAATAAAATCGAGAAATCTAATGTCTACAAAATCCAAATATCTAGAAGCTTGATCCGAGGTATGGTACAGTGCTAAAATCGATCACCTTTGAAGAATAGTCCAGCAGTTAAATGCTTTTCATTAATATTAGAATAGCTTTCATTTTAAATTTCGTACCAACGATTGATTACAAAACTTAGGTCTCGTGACTTTTTAATGAAGGTTGACATTTTTAGTATACCTCTAGATACAGCAGATTGATATAATTATTCTTGCTTTACATTAAACAACTTCATAACGAAGATGCGAAATGAATATTTTCTTAAATTTAAAGTTATTTTTCATAATTATCAACGCTTTGTACTCGAATGGTGACTTTCACTCACGATTCAAGACGGTGCATCATTTCGAGCTTGTTGTTTTATCATGTGAGAACATGTTTTGGTTTGGAGTTTTGAAGCTCGAAATCGCGTAGGCAATAAATAAAGCATAAACGGCAATTTTCAAAATCTTTTAACCGCATATATTTTTTTGCCTGCTTTTACCAGTATTATTATGTATGCTACTTTGAAAGCAGATGCGTTTTTAAAAAGTTGACCTGCTTTTACCAGTATTGCCTTATAATTACGTATGCTTCTTTGACAGTAGATGCGTTTTTAAGGTATCCAAACACATTTGGAGCAATTTTTTAGAAACACAAATGTGTAGATATACTTTAACCATATTTCTGGGTTTAAGACTATTCAAAATTAGTAATAGGATGTCAAAATTTGAAATAAACATTAAATCTTTTTGAAAACTGTCATTTAATAACAAATTTAAGCCAAATTCTTATGAAACTTCAAATTCTCTGCACCAAAAACTGTTACTCTCATGCGAACAAAACTTATACCAAAATAAACTACATAGTTTCTCTAAGGAATGAACTACAAGCGTATGGTTAAAATACTAAATAAAAATTTTAGTACCAGTCGAAGATTTATATGAAACTTTTTAGTAAATGTATGACATTATTCAAACAATTGGCTGTAAATCAAAAAATATACACTCAATCTAAATTATTTTAGTTAATTTTCTAGAAAATAGTATAATGACGAAGTACACCAAATTTCATAGTGATATGATTATTATATTTTGAGTTCTATTTGAAGTGAGCAAAAAGTAAGTGAAAATCAATTTTGAGAAAAATGCATTAAAAGTATACAACAACATGTTTTAATAATAAATTATGTGTGTACACACTTAAAAATCACCGCATTTATAGATTATACCTTCTTACAATAATTTTCCTTTTTTAATCATTTTTTTTTCGGGCAATTTTTGCATTTGCCAGTGAATGCCGCCTAAACTCATTCTGTCTTTGTCAAGTTTAGCAAATGCTATAACTGCACTTGCAGTAGGACACACTGCAATAACCTTAAGGATATTCAGTAATCCTATAAATCTTCGTTAAAATGTATTACAGACATAAATGCCCCTAATCTGACAGTTCGGAGAGCAGCAAAGAAATCTTTAGGTACAAATTTCCACAAAACACCGTTGAAACTCTCATTGGCATTTTGCCGCTCAAAACATTTTCCATATTTAAAACTAAATTTGTGTTTATATAAATTTTTAACATGTTTTATGGCCGTTTAAATAAGTACTTCCGGTTATTTCAATATCCACTTCCGTTTACCGATCATTACGAAAATATTAGTATCTTAACTTCTAATTAAAGTAGAGATAAAAGTAAACCTGTTTTGGATAGCCCAAAGACTATTCTATCCAATAAAAGAATTTTAAAAAATGTCATTTTTAGAGAAAATTGACTTTTTCAACGCTTTCAGATACCTTAAATGTTTGACGTAGAACTATGACATCATAGCTGTTATTTTCATGGAATGTAATGTTTTTTCGGGGGAAATTAAATAATTTAATTTTTATAACATGTTCAAAAAAACTTCACTCGCAATTAATCAAAATTTTGATAAAAGTATTTTCTCTTCCTCCCAATCAGGAAATATCACTTCATTCATTCTCAAGTGGGAAACATTGAAGGATTTGACTCCTGTTCTAAGATTAATCCATTATGGAACTGTTTTATCATTTCAGAAATTAGAAAATAGCAGTTTGTGTTTACAAAAATATTTTTCATAAAAATTCTATATAAATTAATGTGTTTAAAAATTTATTGGTAAATAGTTTATCATTTGGAAATCGCATTGCGACGGAAACACTCGTTTTTCAGCTTCCAAACGTGACATTCCTTTTAGTGAGAACACGATGTTATGAAGCTCGAAATTGCGTAGGCAATAAATAAAGCATAAATGACAATTTTCATTTTCAATTTTTTCCTGGCTGGAAAAGTTCTGGAGCTCTCGTAAACCGGTTTAAACTGGTTCATCACTTTAATTAAGACAGATAACGACTTAAAAAATTATAATGCGACATGAACTAACATGAAATTTGCGATCGTAGATTTCATTTTCATTTTTTGATTTTGATTGTTGAAAATACCTACAGAAGGGTAAAAAGACGTAGATTAATTTTTCGGAGAAATTATACTTAAAACAATTGTATATATGCATTTATTTTTTGGAGCAAT
This sequence comes from Argiope bruennichi, assembly GCF_947563725.1. NCBI lineage: Eukaryota > Metazoa > Arthropoda > Arachnida > Araneae > Araneidae > Argiope > Argiope bruennichi. The sequence goes on along the minus strand of NC_079157.1, from coordinate 22,093,835 downwards.
AAATAAGCCCTTGTATTAAGTGAATAATTATGAACCGAATTACTTTTCCGAGTGCAAAGGGTTAAATATCTCGAAAAGCAAAACTTCGCTCGGCAGTGATTTTTTTTTGTTTGCAAAATCGTGTGTATTCGGGGAAATTATTTAGATGCGATTAACACACTGATTACATATTAATATTTTCAATATTACCTATATATGAACTGGTCCTTTAAATAAAAAAATAAATCATGAATGGCACTTCATTTAACACGTTATTTGAAATAGTCTGCTGTATTACAGTATTTATTTCACAGTTTATCATTACTTATATTTTTGAACTTGTACTTAGTTTTACCATGGTGAAATCGGGTCCTAAATGGCGCTAAAAACATTGACGAGAGCAGATAGATGAATGCTATGATAGTTATAAAAAAGGCTTTTTCTTTGTGTAAAATCGCATTTTTTCTGCTTAGACCCCTTTATAGCCTAACTTAAGGACTATTGTATAGGATAGACCCCTATATAGCCTAACTTAAGGACTATTGTCCAGGATAGACACCTATATAGCCTAACTTAAGGACTATTGTCCAGGATAGACACCTATATAGCCTAACTTAAGGACTATTGTCCAGGATAGACACCTATATAGCCTAACTTAAGGACTATTGTCCAGGATAGACACCTATATAGCCTAACTTAAGGACTATTGCCCAGGATAGACCCCCTATATAGCCTAACTTAAGGACTATTGCCCAGGACAGACACCCATATGGTCTAATTAAAGGACTATTGCCCAGGACAGACACCCATATGGTCTAATTAAAGGACTATTGCCCAGGACAGACACCCATATGGTCTAATTTAAGGACTATTGCCGAGGACAGACACCCATATGGTCTAACTTAAGGACTATTGCCCAGGACAGACATCCATATGGTCTAACTTAAGGACTATTGCCCAGGACAGACATCCATATGGTCTAACTTAAGGACTATTGCCCAGGACAGACATCCATATGGTCTAACTTAAGGACTATTGCCCAGGACAGACATCCATATGGTCTAACTTAAGGACTATTGCCCAGGACAGACATCCATATGGTCTAACTTAAGGACTATTGCCCAGGACAGACATCCATATGGTCTAACTTAAGGACTATTGCCCAGGACAGACATCCATATGGTCTAACTTAAGGACTATTGCCCAGGACAGACATCCATATGGTCTAACTTAAGGACTATTGCCCAGGACAGACATCCATATGGTCTAACTTAAGGACTATTGCCCAGGACAGACATCCATATGGTCTAACTTAAGGACTATTGCCCAGGACAGACATCCATATGGTCTAACTTAAGGACTATTGCCCAGGACAGACATCCATATGGTCTAACTTAAGGACTATTGCCCAGGACAGACATCCATATGGTCTAACTTAAGGACTATTGCCCAGGACAGACATCCATATGGTCTAACTTAAGGACTATTGCCCAGGACAGACATCCATATGGTCTAACTTAAGGACTATTGCCCAGGACAGACATCCATATGGTCTAACTTAAGGACTATTGCCCAGGACAGACATCCATATGGTCTAACTTAAGGACTATTGCCCAGGACAGACATCCATATGGTCTAACTTAAGGACTATTGCCCAGGACAGACATCCATATGGTCTAACTTAAGGACTATTGCCCAGGACAGACATCCATATGGTCTAACTTAAGTACTATTGCCCAGGACAGACACCCATATGGTCTAATTTAAGGACTATTGCCCAGTACAGACACCCATATGGTCTAATTTAAGGACTATTGCCCAGTACAGACACCCATATGGTCTAACTTAAGGACTATTGCACAGGACAGACATCCATATGGTCTAACTTAAGGACTATTGCACAGGACAGACATCCATATAGTCTAACTTAAGGACTATTGCACAGGACAGACATCCATATAGTCTAACTTAAGGGCTATTGCCCAGGGCAGACACCCATATAGTCTAACTTAAGGGCTATTGCCCAGGGCAGACACCCATATAGTCTAACTTAAGGACTATTGCCCAGGAATAGACACCCATATAGTCTAACTTAAGGACTATTGCCCAGGAATAGACACCCATATAGTCTAACTTAAGGACTATTGCCCAGGATAGACACCCATATAGTCTAACTTAAGGACTATTGCCCAGGATAGACACCCATATAGTCTAACTTAAGGACTATTGCCCAGGATAGACACCCATATAGCCTAACTTAAGGACTATTGCCCAGGATAGACACCCATATAGCCTAACTTAAGGACTATTGCCCAGGGTATACCCCCTATATAGCCTAACCTAAGGACTATTGCCCAGGGTAGACCCCCTATATAGCCTAACTTAAGGACTATTGCCCAGGACAGACACCCATATGGTCTAATTTAAGGACTATTGCCCAGTACAGACACCCATATGGTCTAATTTAAGGACTATTGCCCAGGACAGACACCCATATGGTCTAATTTAAGGACTATTGCCCAGGACAGACACCCATATGGTCTAATTTAAGGACTTTTGCCCCGGACAGACATCCATATAGTCTAACTTAAGGACTATTGCCCAGGACAGACATCCATATAGTCTAAATTAAGGACTATTGCCCAGGACAGACACCCATATAGTCTAACTTAAGGACTATTGCCCAGGACAGACACCCATATAGTCTAACTTAAGGACTATTGCCCAGGGTAGACCCCCATATAGCCTAACATAAGGACTATTGCCCAGGGTAGACCCCCTATATAGCCTAACTTAAGGACTATTGCCCAGGACAGACACCCATATGGTCTAATTTAAGGACTATTGCCCAGTACAGACACCCATATGGTCTAATTTAAGGACTATTGCCCAGGACAGACACCCATATGGTCTAATTTAAGGACTATTGCCCAGGACAGACATCCATATAGTCTAACTTAAGGACTATTGCCCAGGACAGACATCCATATAGTCTAACTTAAGGACTATTGCCCAGGACAGACATCCATATAGTCTAACTTAAGGACTATTGCCCAGGACAGACATCCATATAGTCTAACTTAAGGACTATTGCCCAGGACAGACACCCATCTAGTCTAACTTAAGGACTATTGCCCAGGATAGACACCTATATAGTCTATAGCTTAAAAAGCAAAAAATATTAAATTTAGAAACATAAGTAAAAAATAAAGCAAAAAGAGCCATTAGTACAGAGGAATCGCAACACACGCATCATTCATGTTGTTATCACCACTATATATTGCACATGCCCATATTTCGAAGCGAAAGTTGAATATACTTTTTCTAATAGTTATAAAAAAATTGCTTTTATAACTATTAGATTATAACTATTTTTTATGTGTAAAATAGCACTTTTTTCAAGATAGATATTTATATAGATAAATTTAAAAAGAAAAATCTTGTGGAAATATAAAATTTGGTTCAAATCGTTAAAACTAATCCCGAGGCACACGAAATCAATTTAAATATATACAAAAATTGCTTGTTTACAATTATAAAATTCACGTTAAAAATCACGGATCATTATACAAAAGAAATTTGATACTAGTTAAAAACCGCTGAAATCTCACTTTGAAGTGTGGTATTCATTTTTGTTTAGTAGCGCCAAAGAATACAGGAAATTTCTGGAACGCCCAGAATGCCATCATTTTCACCGAGGTACGTCAGGCCAGGTTGATTTTTTAATTACTTCATTTTATTTTAACCAGAAATATATAAAATTTAAAGATGGATGCTTTCAATTAAGTAAATATATATATATGTATATACATACCATAAGAATGAGTAGAGAACCAGGGATAGTATATCCATAAGCAATTGCTGCCATCCCCGAGAAAATGGAGATCAAGCCAAAACAGTATAATATGATAAATTTTAATGACAAAAATTGGGAGCCCTGGAAAGTAAAACTTTTAATTTTAAGTAATGCTTATTTGTGAAGCATTTTTAAAAAATTATATAATATGTACATTTTTCTTATGAAATAAATTTGTATTTGTAATATAGTAAACAACTGCAAATTTAATAAATTTTAAATAACTTTAGAGATTTTTTTTCCCTCCAAAAAATTATATAACAATAATAATTGGCAAAAATTTATTTATCTTAACGCAATGCATAACTAACATTTTTATCTATGTATGAAACAAATAATTCAAAATGTGTGGAAAAAGAATTCAAACTCTAAGGTTTGTAAAATGTTACTACATTAATCTATACTATAAAAATATAATACTATGTTTTTACTATATTAATCTTTAAAATAAACTCAGAACTGGGAATATAAAACCTAATATAGTTTAATATATATAGAATAGAATTTCATTTCATTCTATTAAAATATTTCCCAAATCATATTTATAACACAAATTTTCAGTGAAATACGTTTAAAAATTTTAACACAGAACAAGCAATGTACCGACGTCAGATTAAATTGCTCTCCCTATTTTTAAGTTAAAATATTTCTAATTTTCTTTTTAACTGATTATAATTTCTTTTACTGATTAATTTCATTGTAATTAATTACAATTGGCTAAGTCCTGATAAAAGAATTCGCTCCTTCTAAGTTTCCAATATATTCCTATGCGTTAGTGGATCAATTGATATTTTTAAATTCTTGAACATATATATATTCCGAAAGAGTTAGATTTAATATATACAATGCAATAAGTAAAATTGATTAACCAGAATGGTCTCTTCGAAACTTTCTTGCATAATCAGCAATAAAAGTTTTATCCGACTCCAAGCACAAGAAAGTGTAGACCTGGATATTGTCGCTAATGTTTTGTATGGCATGGCATGGCATGGCATTAACGAAAAATAATTATGAAATAGATATTTGGTGTGAATTTAATATTTTTATTGAACCTATCGCATGAATATATATATCGGACTCATTTTCTTAGACTGATTAAAACCGAAATTTGACATGAAATTACAGTTGTAGTCACTATGTCACATACCGAATTTTATTGATTTCAATCATTGAATTTATGTACGCGTTATTGCCTTTATATGTATACGAAAGCATACACCGACAATAGGTCAACTTTTTGTAAGATTTGGCTCAAAATTTGATAATCTATGCTATATATCTCAACTTGTGCATCAAATTTTATGTATCTAGACCTTTACGTTTTGAAGTTATGTTACGTTTTGTAGCGCACTTGTTTTTAAATAGCCAGGCAGAATTAAAAAAAAAAAAAAAATAGATTTCGTTTAAATTATATCAATTGCAAATTCGTATTAGAGACCATTTACCGAATTTCATCTACCTGGCTCAAAGCTCTTTTGAATTATCTTGTTTGCAGGTAAATTGACGTTATACCAAAAATGTGTTTTTTCAATTTCTAACTACAATTTTTTCGATAAATTTACTTTTCAACAAAAATTTTTCCAATAAATTTAATTTACTTTTCAACAAAAATTTTTCCAATAAATTTAATTTACTTTTGAACAAAAATTCTTAAAAATAAATTTCACTTTTCAACAAAAATTTTTAAAAATAAATTGCACTTTTCAGCAAAAATTTTTAAAAATAAATTGCACTTTTCAGCAAAAATTTTTAAAAATAAATTTCACTTTTCAGCAAAAATTTTTAAAAATAAATTTCACTTTTCAGCAAAAATTTTTAAAAATAAATTTCACTTTTCAGCAAAAATTTTTAAAAATAAATTTCACTTTTCAGCAAAAATTTTTAAAAATAAATTTCACTTTTCAACAAATATTTTTAAAAATAAATTTCACTTTTCAACAAAAATTTTTAAAAATAAATTTCATTTTTCAACTAAACTTTTTTCGATGAATTTCACTTTCCAACAAAAATTTTAAATAATTTTCATTTTTCAACCAAAGTTTTTACGATAATTTTTCCTTTATATAGAAAACATTTTCGATAAATTTCACTTTCTAACGAAAAATTTTCAAATTTCATTTTTTCATGGAAATTTCCTGAGATATTTTTTTTAATATTCAATATAGAATTCAGTCTTTTCTATAAAGTTCTATTGATAATGAAATTGTTTGTCTATTGTCAATAGTTATTATTGATTTGAAGTTTAATATTGCTCATTATCATGGGCAATACTAAAATTAAATGAATAGAAATGTGCCATGAGAGTTAATAAGTTTTCATTGCATATTATTAGTAAATCAAAAGAATAAATCTTTCACCCTAAAAAAATTACGATACTATGATTATCTCTCTATATTTAATCAAGTTTATTAAATCTATGATATTATAGTAAATACTTGCCATTCCGTCATTGATTTGTTCATAATCCGACCGTCGAATTTGTGAAGTGCTTCTGAACGCCCTAGGAATGTTTAAACAAATTGCTTGCATATTGTTAGCTTTGAAACAAAGCTATTTTCCAAAACTAGGAATGTTCAATTAAGGTTAAAAAATAGAGCAGCGTTCACACGAGGCCAACTATTGTACGCAATAGAAGGTCACGCCTATTTCAAGAAGATCACGTGACCGCAATGGGACAATGACAAAAAAATTGTACCGAATGAACGCTACTTAGGACATGCTGAGAATGTGTTGCCATACATGCGAGCTCAGCTCAAAGTCCATCAATTTACTAATCTTGAAAGGAAACTAAATTGATCTATTCGTCATCTATTGTGAATATAAAGTCATCTAACAATTTTTGTTCAGAAAGGTCGTTGATTTTTCGAGTTCTTGTGTTCATATTAGGATGGACCAATACTCTTTGAATGATTTTAAAATTTCGTAGAAATCTTGATAAATTCCAAGAAAAGGTTATCTTCAGAATCAAAAATTTTTAAAATATGAAGAATCATACAAATCGAATTTTTTTGACAGTTACACCATTTTTTTGCATCCTTCATTTACATGAAAATAAAGTCTAAATCCTCAGTTCTTCCATTAAAGTAAAGATATAATGGATTTCCTAATTCATGTTAATTATAATAGTACTGTGAGGTAAACACATGATGCTACTTCCTATATGGCCTTTTAGTTTAGATTTAATTGGATTTACGTACTGTTTCGCACCAATTTTGGAGGCAATTTGGGATAACTTGCAACCTTTCAAACCCCTGCTATGATGATGACTCGCACACTGAAACTTTGTTCAAAACTTCAAACCTCATAAGAAGAATCAAATTTGAACCACTGGTCATATCATATTGAAAGCATCAGTTTTCGTCTGAAAACAGCAGTCAGGGCTTCGAACCCCTCCCTATCGAAAATTCCAATTATATATTTGTTGGATTGCACTTAAAGTGTTAAACAACATCAGATGCAATTGAAACTTCAGAATTCAACAATCGTATGAATCTGATTAAGAATCGTTGGATCTTATGAAATTTGAGTAACTTAAATGGTTACGCGTCAATACTGATCAGAAAGTGATGGATATGTTCGAGGCAAATGATGTGATCTGAAATAGGCTTTGACTCCCATGGTCTGTTGACAGCAAAAGATCTACATTGCTGCTGACCATCGGTTCGCACCTTTTTCAAGGAATGAGGCGTATCATTTTCGAAGAAATAAAAATAAACACAGTTTCCATATGTTGGATTCCACCCGAATCACTTGTGATTCACATATGCTATCAAATTAGATTATATATGATCCATTGCAATTAAGGGGGCCACGTTGGCAAGGCCCCGCCTTCTGGCATGGACCCAACGAAATCCCTTATTTGAGACTTTAAATTACATGATCGTGTTTTTTTTATTCAGAGATTGTCCTTATATAAACGGGATCTGAAAGTTAATATGCTAACAATATGTTGAGGATCGCAGTGGCCTGATGGCCTGGTCTCGTCTTCGGGTTTCCAGGTTCGAGACCCAATTCCGTTGAAGAATCGTTATGGAAGTGAAATCCCACGTATTTAAGTAAGATGTCTGAAAATAAAAGTTCCAGTTCTGATTATGCTATAACATAAATGATTCTTCTGCTTCTTCTTTTTTTTTAAAGAGTTAATAATTTTGGACACAAAACTAAGAAGACGATTCAACACAAATCAGAGCTGGCTAAGACTAATAATCTTACCTGTGGACGAAGAATTTGTTTTTCTTTACCTTCCAACGAGGCAGTTTTTACTTTGATGTCATATGTATACTCCTTCTAATTCTCATGTGTTCCCGTTGTGGCCTGGTGGGTCTCGGCTTCGGAACCAGAGGGTTTCAGCTTCGCGACCCGTTTCCACCGAAGAACGGTCTGGTTGCAAGCGGATCTGGTTCTTGTTAAATCCTCCGGGGTCAAATGTGGTGCCAGCTCAGGCGTCATCCTTGTCATCTGAACCATGGCTCAAAATTACGAGGTCTGTCTCTAAAAGAAGTGTATCCCTAGTGTAATCCCCTAGTGTTGTTTTGAAACGGAACTTTAAGGTAATTAAACTATTCAGTGCGCTATGATTTTTTTCTAAATTTCTGTCTATATCTTTATGCATCTAATTATATCAAGGAAAAGTGCATCAGTGTTTAAAATGGACGCATTCTACAAAAAATGTTTTCATCAGTGTTAGATTTTAAAATTAAAACTTAATTTTAAGTATAACATTATAAATCTCATTAAAAGCATGCTTTATACTGAAACGTATTTCAATATGTTAAAAATAAGCCTAACTATTTTATCTTGACTATCAAGAATCGGGAAAAAGCTAGGATAAAATGTTCCTAGTAATAATGAAAAAGATTCGATTCAACTTCAGATGTAAAATATGCTTAAAATATTTAAAAACAAATAAAGTTTTACGGCAAAAACAATTGACATAATTGAAAAAAAATTCTTGAAATTTTAAGATGCAGGAAAAAAAAATGTTTTGATATTTTATGGAATTTACGGGGTTTGTCCCTAAAAAGCCACAGGGTTGCTTTAAAACAGGACGTTAATATAACTAATCCATGCCACTGCGATTAAGAGATAGCAAAGATGTTGTCTAAATATATAGATTGTTCGAATCACATCCGTAATTGAGAAAGCATGTTAAACTTAAAAGGGATTTTTAAGATTATGAAAATTACCTTAAGTATTTCGTTAAAAAAACCTCAAAAATGTTTTTGTTTACATCAGATGAAGCATATGCCAAGACTACATCACATCATCTAAAGCTTACTACCGTGAGTTTAGCCGTAGCCGTAAACTTACAGCCGTGAGTTTACTTTGGTTTAGCTTAATTTTCATTGCCTCCCCATGGGGGGCACCTCGAAATAAGGATGGGAAGCTTCCGACATGGTGGTTGATTCTCGTCACCCTGGAGGCTACATGAAAAGGTGGAGGTCTGGCTCCTCCCATCGATGACGGGACGTACTTTCTTAGGGAAGGGTTGTTTTTGTGGCCAGTGAGGGCCCTTGCGACTCAACTACAGTTTCCGTCAGTGTTGCTGTTGTGGCGGTCCGGCCATTCAGTATTATTCATCCGTATGCCTTCGGGCCGGTCGATGAGTCAGTGATGCGACTTAATTTTAGTTACCGTCAGGTTTAGAAGCCTCGCAATGACTGTTTTGAGCATATACCTTACAATATTGAACCTTGACGATATAATGCGGCCACTGCATTTTAGTTTAGTATTGTTTAGTTATATTAACGTCCCATTTAAAGCAACACTAGGGCTATTTTGGGACGGACCTCGTCATTTTGAACCCCAGTCAGATGACGAGGACGAGACCTGAGCTGGCACCCCCGTCTCCACACCACACCTACGGGAGGACGTTTGACCCTGACGGATTTATCGTGCAACAGCCTCCCCCCCCTTTATACGGCGGTTTTTCTGTGGAATGGGGTCTCGAACCTGAAACGTTACGGCTCACAAGCTGAGACCTTACCACCAGGCCACCACGGCCCTGCGGCAACTGCAGTACTCTTGTGAAGACGGAGATGTATTTCTGAACTTTTTGCTGGACTTAAGAAATTAAACAATTCGCCTTATTAATTTTTACCATGTTCCAGCTTTTTGAAGATAATAAACAGTTGAAATATATAAATAGCTGTCATTTTTGAACATCCTTCGTTGATACATGTGTTGACTAGTTCAACGTAGCAATGAAATAAAAGGTATTAGAAAAACTCTACTTTTAGAATTTTAAATATTAGAAATATTTCATTAATTCTTGCATTTTTATATCCATGTAGAGACACTAGCACACACTCAATATTTAATTATTCAGTAACTGAACATTTAGTTATGAAGATATTAATACAATACATTGTCATTAAGAATGTACAATTATACTAAACTTCAAGTTAATTGCAAACTTTCATCTTTATAAACATTAAAAGAAATTCTAATTGTCTTTATAAAAATTAAAAAAAAAAAAGGGATGTTAAAGATATTCTAAAGGCCCAAGGTGGTATAATTATTTTAAGAGCAAATTAAAATTTAAATCGCATTCACTTAAAAAAAAAAGACTTATCGAAATAATGATTCAAGATTTACTCTACGACATTCATTGAAAATTAAATTTATTGTATTTTTTTCGTGAATTAAGATTTAAAAAAAATTCTTTTCGAAATGGACACTCTAGTTAAAAGTTTCTATTTTTAGCATCCTAATGATATTTAATACGGCACTCCACCCCAACACTGTGCACGAAGCACATCGTTGGCGGAGATGGTGGAATCCGACAAATTATCTGCTATAAGCTACCCACATGGGTCTTTACCAAGGGAAACACCCAACCCACCCATTTGGCAGAGCAAACAACGGTGGCTACCTAGAGCCTAGGAAAGTAATCATTAACCCACGTTATAATTTGCTGAATAACGTGTAAGTTCTTAGGATCCTGTATTAGAAGATCTTTTGTTGGGGTGTAGTTTAGTTTTTGTCGGAGTGATTGTGTATAAGCACACTCGAAAATATAGTGGTCAGGTGTGCCGACATCACCACAATCGCAGAGCGGATTATCAGTGATGCCGAATCTCTTAAAATAAGACGGGAACCTGCCTTGACCAGAAAGGAATTGTATGATTAGAGGGTGAAAAGTTTTTATTTTGGTGGAAACCTTTGGCAAATATTGATGGGTCTGTGGACCTCTGGTGGTGGACGCCGCCCATTCCTTTTGCCATTCTTCAATTATGTTTCAATGAATATCCGATTTTAGAGTATTGTGTGACCTAGGGACACGTGAATCTACTGTATTCTTGCGTGTGGCAAGTTTAGCTTGTTTGTCCGCTTCCTCGTTGCCTGCAACTCCGATATGTGCTTTAACCCAGAAGAAAGAGGGCGGGTGTTTGGTATTAACAATTTTAATTTTATCCATGAGTTGTTTCAATATCCAGGTTTTTCTTTTTGGGGAAGCGAGAGCTGTCAGGAGCGAGAGCGAATCTGAGAAAATTGAGGTATTACTCCATGAATTCGTTTTTTCAATTTAATCAAGTGCCATGAAAAAAGCATAGGCTTCGGCTTGGAAAACAGTGGCGTGGTCTTCCAGCCTATGTGAGTCAATATGAATGAGTTTGTTAAAGTAATAGCAGGCAATGGCTGATCCTACTTTGTTGTCAATTTTGGAGCCGTCTGTATCTATTTCGATACCGTCTCCTGATGGTGGAGTTTTTCTGAAAGGATATGTTGTCCACTCACAAGGGTGTTGCTCATAAGGGTTTAGGGCTGGTTCATATATGTCTGGTTCAAAGACTGTATCATTTAATTTGACTTGTAACTTTTGAGTTTTAATTAAGAAGTTGGCAAACAGCTCTTTGGCTCTTAAGTGGAGAGGTAGGATACCTGCTAGTATTTGGAGGGCATGAGTGCTTGTTGTCCGGTAAGCCTTCAATATTTTTACTAGAGGTCTCCTCTGGATGATCTCAATTGTTCTCTTGATCTGTTTGTATTTAAGTCTGTGACCCCAGGCCCCATAGCCGAAAAGGACATATGGTTCGAAGGCACCTGAGTAAATGCGTTTGAGTAGGTGGTGGTGTAGCTTCCTAATGACAGTGCGCTTTTAAATATTTTATTATTTACAATGTTGAGTCTAAATATATTATACTATTAGTATAACATGAATTGGAGTTTTAAAATCATTTTTTCACAATTTAACTGCAAGTTTAGTTAGTTTAGTTATAATAACGTCCCGTTTTAAATCATCACTAGGGCTATTTGGTGATGGACTTCGTAATTTTGAACCATTGTCAGATGACGAGGACGAGACCTCAGCTGGCACCCCGTCTCCAAGCTTGCTCACCACACCAGTGTGAGGACATTTGGTCCCGATGGATTTAACTTACGCGACGGTTCTTCAGTGGAATCTGAAACTTTCCGAAGCCGAGACCTTACCACCAGGCCGACGCGGCCCCAATTTAACTACAAAAGAATTAAAGAATGAAAAAAATCGACCAATATTTCCAGAAATTCACTTCAGATAAAGAGTGTACTGCCGTCTGTAATTACTAATAAAAATGTCAATGACTTCAGGGCGTGGCAAATACATGAAAAATGAATTGTCATACTTTTTTCTCATACGAAACAAATTTAAAATAGTATAAATATATTAAGTGTTCAATCTCGAGTTCACTTTATACACATAATAAGAATCGTGTTGTGTTTAATTTTGATGTAGAGGAAAAAATAATACACTTTTGAATAGTATTTCTTCCACTATAAATACAGAAATTTAATCTTTTGGGGTCGAATCATAAAACGTTTCATTTGGGTTTATCTATATCAAATTTTTGTGTCTAAAATTGATTTGGTTTGCAAGAATAAATAATTCAAATTCTTGAAATTTATGCAAATGTAACGAATTTAGTATTTGGGTAGGAAAAATTGAACTCAAATTGGAAATTAAATTCAATAAAATTTTTATTCGTCAAAAAGATCAAATTGACTAAAAATATCTTTCAGAAAAATTTGTCTAAAAACGAAAGCGATACCCGATGATCGGCATTCAAGAAATCATTGTGATCTGGAAAGAGTCTTAAACATCAGAAGAAGGGTCCGGTAGTGGCACTCCTTCAGTCGAACGGCTTGGTAATGATTCACCTTCAATCGGACGCTCTTGAATCAATGGCTATGGTACCTGCGTTGCTTCAGTCGGAGGCTCTCGATCCAACGGCACCGGTACCTGCGTTCCTTCAGTCAGAGGCTCTCGATCCAACGGCACCGGTACCTGCGTTCCTTCAGTCAGAGGCTCTCGATTCAGCGACTCCGATACCGGCGTACTTTCAGAAGGAGACTCTCGATTCAGCGACTCCGGTACAGGCGTACTTTCAGTAGGAGACTCTCGATTCAGCGACTCCGGTACCGGCGTACTTTCAGAAGGAGACTCTCGATTCAGCGACTCCGGTACCGGCGTACTTTCAGAAGGAGACTCTCGATTCAGCGACTCCGGTACAGGCGTACTTTCAGTAGGAGACTCTCGATTCAGCGACTCCGGTACAGGCGTACTTTCAGAAGGAGACTCTCGATTCAGCGACTCCGGTACAGGCGTACTTTCAGAAGGAGACACTCGATTCAGCGACTCCGGTACAGGCGTACTTTCAGAAGGAGACACTCGATTCACCGACTCCCGTACCGGCGTACTTTCAGCAGGAGGCTCTCGATTCACCGACTCCGGTACCGGCGTACTTTCAGTAAGAGGCTCCTGACTCACTGCCACCAATTGTCTCCTTTTAAACGGTGACTCTTGATTTACTGCCTCCAGTAACGGTATCCTTTCAGTCGGAGACTCTTGATTCACTGCCTCCAGTAACGGTATCCTTTCAATCGGAGACTCTTGATTCACTGCCTCCAGTAACGATATCCTTTCAGTCGGAGACTCTTGATTCACTGCCTCCAGTAACGGTGTCCTTTCAGTCGGCGATTCTGGATTCACTGCCTCCAGTAACGGTGTCCTTTCAGTCGGAGAATCTCGAGTCAGCAGTTGAGTCAGAACTTCTTCAGGATCAAACGGTTCGGCAGTTCCGAAACACCAACAGCAGCAGCAGATTCTTCTGCAATGGCGAAAGCACTTTTGCAGTGTTTTTTTCACTTCATGCAGTGTTTTTTTCAGCGGTGAATACAAGCAGCAGCCAACAGGTATCTGTACAAAATAAAACCATTTTCAAATGCAGAACAATTTTAGGTAGTCTCTTATATCTAATAGATCGGAAAAACATTTTAGGAATCAGAGATTTGTAATTTTAGATTAGACAAATGTTTGACGAATAAAAATTTGAAGATTTAATGTAAAATCAAAATTCGGGTATTGAATTATTCCAATATGGGCATTTTGTAACTACTTGGATGTGAATTTATCGTTTCAATCATGGTTGCATTTATTTTTTAGTTACACTTTATTTTTTTAAAGATTTTTATCGATGCTTGTAAGAATTTTAATCCATTTTCAGAAATATCTTGATCTTTATGTTTTTATTATTTTATTTCATTTTGTCAGACGTTTACCAGTTTTGTAAGACTTTTAGGAATGTAAGTTACGAGAAGGCGACTTAACGGCTAATGAGCGGAAATTAAGGAAGACTTATTTAACGATTTAAAGGGAAAAGACAGTAGCTAAAGTACACATTTTTGCAATTCTTTGCATTGCCAGACCTTTATATTGAAGTTAAGACATGTTACACATAAATGTTTCCTTTTTGAAAAAAATGGGGAGTTTACAGATATTTTAACACGATTTTGGAAAATAAGAATGAAATGTATTTTATGGCTGTAAATACGTTTGCATGATATTGTAGCCTACAATTATGAAATTTGAATACAGCATTCTGCTTTTTCCATTGAACAATATCCAGTCTAAATTAGTCATATTATGTATGTTTTTGTTTATTTTGAGACACTAGATTCGCATGTCCATCGGTAAAAATTCACAAATCTATCGATATCACTGTCGAGATTCATCAATACCAATTTCAGTAGTCATTAAGAACTGAATAAACTTGTTTTCATACATATTAGATATTAAACCCCTGGATTTACGTATTTATTTAATTTTCTAATTAGATGACATTCTATTTGTGACATCAATTATTATTTTGATACTTAAAGCAATACAAGGGCATTTGAGTTATTGAAGCATTTTTATGCCATTTTGGCATTTTAAATTACTAATGTCTTCACTTAATTGCAGGTTTAAAATTAAAAATTCAGTAATTCGATGGTAAGTCAAACTCTGCAATGTATGCGATAGATTAATAATATAGAACTACTATTAGTAATACATAACTGTTCCGACTTAAGCTGGGAAGAACCAATCCTCAAACAGGTAAAGATATCATGATATCCTGAATTCGGAAAGATCCATGTGGTTCTCAAGGTTTTCATATAGTACAATTTATTTTCTGTATTTAAATCGAATTGGTTTTGACACTATTAAAGAAAACCTATTAGCGAATGTATGCACATACAGAAGCATCAGGATGAGGCTGCGTATGCAAGCCACTTGCAAATTTTGCAGAAGCCTCATTTTTGTGGCTGCCAACATTGGCAAGGATCCCCCTCCCCCGAAAAAAAATTGGGAGTCATCTGGTCAAAACTTTCTCTTTTACTTGTCATGCCAGAGAACATGCTATGTCTTACATGGCATTAGCGTACAAATATTAAATGTGGCACGAATTTTGATTTGAGAATAGCGTTGAAAGCTCTCTTTAGTATATGGGTATTATCTGAGTATCTTCTATTTACAAGAGATTGAAGAGCAGACAAGGAATCTGACAACCTTTCTGCAGAATGACCAAGGGCGGAAAGCCAATTGCTTTAATGCCTCGATTTCGCCATCGTAATGAATGGAATGAGCACCTATTGGTGCATATCATGAAAAAAGATCACAACACACACCGGCTCCAGCTCTCGAGCCGAATGTGATGTAATAATGCTACTTGATAAAGGTTAATCAAGATGAAATTTCAATAACTATTTTTGCAACTTTAAATTAACCTAAATTCTTATACATACCACCAAGAAGAGTAAAAAATTAAGACCAGGATAATGAGAGACAGCAACCGCCACTCCGGTTATAAGTAGAAGAATGCAAATAATACTGCACACTTTTTCGCAGCTGCCGATTACCTGAAAAAAATTTCAGATTAAAATATGTATGTCGTAATGGATTAAGTTATTGGAAAATATGAAATTAACAAATTATGTCAAGTAATCTTCATAATTCTGAAATGTTTTACATACTTATGAATTATGTTCTTGTATGCTTATTACGATGGAGATTTACTATAGAATTTTTCAATTTTTAACTCATTTGTTTTCAGAAATTTTGTGCAGTTTCTTTTTTCGGGAGGGGGGAGTATTTCAATAGATTCAAAATAATTTTTATATCAAATTTTACATTGTAATAAAAGCAGCATTTTGTAATGGGATAATTCCTACACATTTTAATCTACATTTAAGCTACACATGTTTGGGATAATCTACACATTGTAACACTAGGTTTATGGAGATGCGTTATTTCGACACATTTCATATAAGGAAAAAAACAAGCAAAGTTCGCATTTTTATTTTATCTTCTGCACTGATTTTTATTCGTTGAACGAGTTAAATATATATCGATGTCTATTTTCTTCGAACTTTTTGAAATATTGTAATTCTCTCTGTTTTATACCTATATTTCCGAATGTTATAATTATCTTACTTTCTTGTGTCAGTTTGATGCGATAGTAAACCTAGTGTTAAAAGACATTAGCAAACATACCCCGGAAACAATAGCATATTACAATGAGACAAAGTTTGGAATCAACATAGTATAAATGAAGAGCAAAAATACCATCAGAGCTGCCTCTTTTCAATGGCCTCACTAGCTGTTTTTCAACATTTGTTACTTGGTGGCAATAAAGCCATAGATCTTATATAAGAATATACTAAATCAAAAGTATCCTAAATGATTTTCTATTTCGAGTTGAACAATAAAATTGCAGAAGGAAATAAGAAAAAAAAATACAAAAGCATTGATATATTCTCCCACCACCTAGTACTTCGTAAGAACAAAAGGGTTACCAAATTGGCCTTTGTGAAAGAAATAGAAGCAATAACGGTTGTAAAATATGTGAAAAGATTGCTTGCGGAAAGTGTACAAACACAATTGAGTGAGCGATAAGATGAAATTCAAAAAGGTTTTGATTAAATTCTTACTATTAAAAAGGGAAGTAAACAATTTACCATCAAAGGTGGTTATAAAATAAATTAGGAAATATTGTAATGTCTTGATCATGGTCGATCAAATATCAATTCTTTTATTTATAGCCTTATATATGTACACAAAAAAACAATTTATTCTCTTCTAGGTTGATATTATTCACAAAATTCACTCAGCAGTTGAAAAGTTAATCATGAAATAGTTCATCGATCAAATATGAGCGCCCCCACACACCCACCATCTGATGGACCATCTACATCAGAGGTCAAAAATGAAAATATGAATGATTAGATATTTAAAATCGATTTCGTTAAAGAAATTTTCATTCTGGAATATAAAATAATATAAGAGTTCATGCTTAATTTTTTTAAAGAATTATAACAATATTGTTCATACAGGTTTTCTGTATTAAATAACAGAAATTTCATTTTTATACATAAAATAAGATTCAAATGCACCTAATGAGTGTTATAGATATTGTCTTATGCTGTAATTTTTCTCCTATTATCAACATAAGTGTACGATGACTTTAAGAATTCCCTGAAATAAATGCAATTTTGATTGAAAATTAAAAATACTTCCACAAATTTAAATAGTTAATAAAGAAATTATGACAGTTCATTGATAAAAATTTAATTTTAGCAAAACGTTACCTTTTATGTCGAAACCAAAAAGAAATTTTCTTCATTATAAGTACCACCGATAAAGAAAAAACATTACAATAACAAATTTAAATAATATGTATAATAAAACAATACTTAAAGAGGACATTTCATATCACATTAGATTAATGCATCAAAATTAGAAATAACTGTACTCACGTTTTCAGAAAAAATCTGCTGCATAGCCGACGGATCAGGTCGATAACCGGCTCTAAATCGCCGAGGTATGTTTAAAACAAATGTTACCATATCATTCATTTTTATTGCAATATAATTCCATAAAATTGAGAATACTAAAACAATGCTAAGGTATTAAAATACGTAATACTTCAATGCTAAAATATATTATTTCTTGACTGAGGATAATGTATTGCCATACATAGGAATTCGGTTCAAAATTCATGAATTAATTCTTTTTTGAAACATACCTGAAGTGGTGTAGTGGTAGAGCATCAAGACTGATTCTGCCCTATATCCGGTAACATAGGATTCTATGTAATATCATCTTTCTATTCTGATAGCATAGGATCCTATGTAATCATCTTTCTGTTCTGGTAGCATAGGGTCGTATGTAATCATCTTTCTGTTCCGGTAGCATAGGGTACTATGTAATCATCTTTCTGACTCGGTAGCATAGAATCCTAAGTAATCATCTTTCTGTTTCGGTAGTGTAGGATACTATATAATCATCTTTCTATTTTGGTAACATAGGATCCTATGTTCAACTTTCCGTTCCGGTAGCATAAGGTCGTATGTAATCATCTTTCTGTCTCGGTAGCATAGAATCCTAAGTAATCATCTTTCTGTTTCGGTAGTGTAGGATACTAGGTAATCATCTTTCTATTTCGGTAACATATGATCCTATTTAATCATATTTCTGTTCCGGTAACATAGGATCATATGTGACCATATTTCTGTGCTGATCGAAATAAAGATATTAATGACTTAATAATGTAATAATTGTGGTTTTAGAATCTAAATTTTGTTTCTAATGATTTATCGCCACAATGGTGCTGTGCAAAAGAATTTTGAATATATACTCGATTATCAATCCATGGATCATAATTATGATCTCCAATTGGCTTCGTATAGCTTTAAATCGTATAAATTTAAATTGGAGATAGGATAAGATTGAACAGGATCACGGTAATAAGGCTGTGAAAGCTCAGCCATGGGATTCAAACATCCCTAAATCACAGTGGAGTGGAAGATTGGAAAGGTAGTGTCTCTATGAAGTGTCGTTCTATCATGGGATCAGAATTAAAAAATGCCGGCGTCCTGGCATAGGGGTAGCGCATCTTCCTCGTGATCTGGCCGTACCGGGTTCGAGTCCCAGCTTGGGCATTGTTGTTCTTCCTGTTCTATCTGTGAGATGTGTGAATGTGCCCTCCTGTAAAAAGGGATTGTGCAAGCGAATGAGTGATGCGTGAGTAGTCAAGTCGCAGTCTTGACCCAAGTTGGCTCTACGATAAAAACAAGAGGCGCTCCCCCTTCGGCTTAAATCGGCTGTCTTTGAGCAGCGGGCTTGTCCGTGGCAAGTGCCATAAGAAACAACAAGTTTTATGGTGTTTGAATGTCTTTGGTTGTGGAACGACAATTTGGTGGAATATTTAGTATTTTGAGGAGATTTTCTTTAAGTGGTGGCATGCTTCTCTTTTAAAAAGAAGATAAGTGTATTTGAAGATGGAGTATGACCACTTTGTGGCTGGGAGCCAACTGTCTCGAAGAGGATGACATTCGATGAATCGGCTGGTGTTATTGATTGGTTATGCTAAAGACAGCAGTCGGCACAACAAATCCTGTCAATACTGCTTCGTTAAGTGGTGGCCGGGTAGTCGTCTGTACATAAAAAGAAGACTTTCCTCATGCTGTTACAATGTGAAAGTTTCAAAAATTCTCTGGCTCAAAATTTGCTTCTTCGTTAGAATATAATTCAAATTATGATCTGAATTAGCCTTTTCCATGTAAATATAATGTTGATATATTTAAAATGTGATTCAGGACACAGATTTTCATTCTCTTCACCACGCGTTGGTTCTAAATTATGCAATGTTCTATATTAGGTGTGAAATGAAAACATTTTCTAGAGAAAAAACTGTCTGACTCAATATTTATCTCTCCAATAGCCTTCAAAAAGTTTAGAATCAGATTATAAATCATACATAAATTTTAATGAATTGTTTATTTAAATAAGATTACAAATACATAGCAATAAAAGTTCGGTTTTGAGATTTAAAATCCCTCACAATGTTGGATACAGAAGATCTTACCGACATCGATGGGCTTACCGATAACCTCTCCCATTAAAGAGCACCTCAGATATGAGGATGTGAAGCTTCTGGCATAGTGGTTGGTTCTCGATAAAGGTAGGTACAAAAATAAAGGGGGTCGGCTAGCTCCTACCGCTGAAAGAGAAGTGCTTACCGTAGGCGATGATGTCCCTTAGGACACTATCTCAGTAGCCTCCAATGCTATCGCGTTGCTCCAGTCAGTCAGATTTTATACGTATGCCTTAGCAGGGAGGTCGGAGCAACCAAGTTTGGTTATCGAGGACATCAATTGTAGGTTATTGATAAACTGTCCTCCTTTTCATGGGATTAGATTTGATTAGATATATTAATGTCCTGGTTTAAAGCAACATTAGGGTTATTTTGGAATGGATCTCGTAATTTTGAACCACGGCCAATTAACAAGAACGATACCTGACCAGACAACCCATCTTCCAATTTCCACACTATACCAACGAGAAGACATTTAGCCTCGACGGATTTAATATGCACCAGACCCGTTAACATGGCTGTTCATCGGTAGAATCGGGTCTTTTACCTGGAACTCTCCAGTCTCTGAGTTGATATCTTACCACTAGGCCACTTTGGCCCTTTTCGTAAGATAGAATTCAAATTAAGTTTCGGTGTAGTTTTCTTCATGTGAAAACAGAGTGAATTATAGAAGTGATTGGATGTAAAAAAAATGAAAGAAAACTTAAATTAAAAATTATTTATTTATTTAACCATGTTTCAAATTTAGGACTTCAAATCACACTATTAATCAAAATAACTAATTTTAATGCCGGCGTCCTGGCCTAAGGGTAGCGCGTCTTCCCCGTGATCTAGGCGTTCCGGCTTCGAGTCCTGGTTCGGGCAGGGTTGTTCTCTTCCTTGTGTTGATGCAAAGATGTTGTCTAATTATATAGATTGTTCGAATCACAGCCTTAAATGAGAAAAAAAGTTAAATTTAAAAGGGATTTTTATGATTATGAAAATGACCTTAAGCATTTCGTTAAAAAAACCTCAAAAATAGTTTTTGTTTACGTTAGATAAAACATATATCAAGATTACATCACATCGTCTAAACCTTATCACCAAGCAGCTGTGAGTTTATTTTGATTTAGCTTAATATTAATTACCTCCCCATGAGGGGTACCTCGAAATGAGGATGGAAAGCTTCCGGCAATGTGGTTATTGTCGGCCCCTAAAGGCAACACGAACAGGTGGACGTCTGGCTCCTCCCATCGATGACGGAATGGGAAGGGTTGTACCACGGTCAGTGATGACCTTTAGGACTCAACTACATGGTCAGATGATGAAGACACACCTCAGCTGGCACTTCTTCTCCAAGCTTGCACACCACACCATTGTTCCTATAGATTTAACTTATACGGCGGGTTTTCTGTGGAATCGGGTATCGAACCTAAAAACCCTCCGGTTTCGACCTTACCACACGCCGCCGTTGCCCTAATTTAACTACAAAATGGTTAAGAAATGAAAAATCGACCAATATTTCCAGAAATTTACTTCAAATAGAGAACGTCTTCAAATAATAAAGAAAATGTCAATCACTTCAGGGTGTGTCAAATACACGAAAAATGAATTGTAATTCTTTTTCCTCATACGAAACAAATTTAAAATAGTATAAATATATGAAGTCTTCAATCTCGAGTTCACTTTATACAAATAGTAAGAATCGTGTTGTGCTTAATTTTGATGTAGAGGAAAAAAAGAATACACTTTTGAATAGTATTTCTTTCCACCATAAATTCAGAAATTTGATCTGCATTAACATTTGGGGTCAAATCATAAAACATTTTATTTGATGTTATATCAAATTTTCATGTCCAAATTGATTTTTTGCATGAATAAATAATCCAAATGAATGGAATTTTTTTATGCAAATGTAAATAAATGAATATTTGTGTAGAAAAATTAAACTCAGCAAAATGCAAATTAATTTCATTAAAAATTTTATTCGTCAAAAAGATCAAATGGACTAAAAATATAGTTTCAGCAAAATTTGTCTAAAAACGAAAGCTATCCTTGATGATCGGCTTTCAAGAAATAGTTACCATCTGGAAAAGGTCTTAAACATGAAAAGAATGGTCCGGTAGTAGCGCTGCTTCAGTCGGACGCTCTTGATTCACTGGCTCCGGTACCGACGTTCCTTCAATCGGAGGCTCTTGATTCACTGGCTCCGGTACCGACTTCCTTCAATCGTACGCTCTTGATTCACTGGCTCCGGTACCGACGTTCCTTCAATCGAACGCTCTTGATTCACTGGCTCCGGTACCGACGTTCCTTCAATCGAACGCTCTTGATTCACTGGCCCCGGTACCGACGTTCCTTCAATCGAGCGCTCTTGATTCAACGACTCCGGTACCGGCGTACTTTCAGTCAGAGATTCTGGATTCTCTGCCTCCACTAATGGTGTCCTTTCAGTCAGAGATTCTTGATTCTCTGAATAAACTAACGGTGTCCTTTCAGTCAGAGATTCTTGATTCTCTGAATCAACTAACGGTGTCCTTTCAGTCAGAGATTCTTGATTCTCTGAATCAACTAACGGTGTCCTTTCAGTCAGAGATTCTTGATTCTCTGCCTCCACTAACGGTGTCCTTTCAGTCAGAGATTCTTGATTCTCTGCCTCCACTAACGGTGTCCTTTCAGTCAGAGATTCTTGATTCTCTGCCTCCACTAACGGTGTCCTTTCAGTCAGAGATTCTTGATTCTCTGCCTCCACTAACGGTGTCCTTTCAGTCAGAGATTCTTGATTCTCTGCCTCCACTAACGGTGTCCTTTCAGTCGGAGTCCTTTGATTCATTGCTTCCAGTAATGGCGTCCTTTCAGTCGGAGACCCGTGATTCACTGCTTCCAGTAACGGCCTCCTTTCAGTCGGAGAATCTCGAGTCAGTAGTTGAGTCAGAACTTCTTCAGGATCAAATTGTTCAGCAGTTCCGAAACAATAATAGCAGCAGCAGCAACAGATTCTTTTACAGTGGCGAAAGCACTCTTTCCAATTCACTTTATTCAGTGTTTTTTTCAGCGGCGAATACAAGCAACAGCCAACAGGAATCTGTACAAAATAAAACCATCTTCAAATGTAGAACGATTTTAGGTAGTCTCTTATATCTAATAGATCGGATAAACATTTTAGGAATCAGAAATTTGTATTTTTAGATTAGACAAATGTTTGACGAATAGAAATTTTGAAGATTTAATGTAAAATCGAAATTCGGGTATTGAATTATTCCAATATGGGCATTATGTAACTATTTGGATGTGAATTTATCGTTTCAATCATAATTGCATTTATTTTTTAGTTACACTTTATTTTTTTAAAGATTTTTATCGATGCTTGTAAGAATCTTAATTCCTTTTCAAAAATATATTGATCATTATGTTTTTATTCATTTTGTCGGAGGTTTACCAGTTTTGTAAGACTTTTAGGAACGTAAGTTACGACAATGCGACTTAACGGCTAATGAGCGGAAATTAGGGAAGAATATTATTTAACGATTTAAAGGAAAAAGACAGCAGCAAAAGTACACATTTTTGCAATTCTTTGCATTGCCAGACCTTTATATTGAAGTTAAGATATGTTACACATAAATATTTCATTTTTGAAATAAATGGGGCGTTTACAGAATTCTTAACACGATTTTGGAAAATAAGAATGAAATATATTTTCTGGCTGTAAACACGTTTGCATGATATTCTATCCTGCAAATATGAACTTTGAATACAGTATTCTGCTTTTTCCATTGAACAATATCCAGTCTAAATTAGTCATATTATGTATTTTCTTTTTTTGAGACACTAGATTCTCATATCCATCCGTAAAAATTCACAAATCTATCGATAACACTGTCCAAATTCATCAGTACCAATTTCAGTAATCATTAAGAACTGAATAAACATGTTTTCATGCATATTAGCTCATAACCACCCTGGATTTACGAATTTATTTAATTTTCTAATTAGATGACACATTCTATTTGTGACATCAATTATTATTTTGATACTTAAAGCAATACAAGGGCATTTGAGTTATTGAAGCATTTTTATGTAATTTTGGCATTTTAAATTACTTGATGTCTTCACTTAAATGCAGTTTTAAAATTAAAAATTCAATAATTCGATGGCAAGTCAAACTCTGCAATGTATGCGTTGGGATTAATAATATATAACTACTATTAGTAATACATAACTGTTTCGATTTAAGCTGGGAATAACCAATCCTCAAACAGGTAAAGATATCATGATATCCTGAATTCGGAAAGATCCATGGGGCTCTGAAGGGTTTCACTTAGTAAATTTATTTTCTGTATTTAAATCGAATTGGTTTTGACACTATTAAAGAAAATCTATTATCGAATGTATGCACATACAGAAGCATCAGGATGAGACTGCGTATGAAAGCCACTTGCAAATTTTGCAGAAGCCTCACTTTTGTGGCTACCTACATTGGCAATTATACCCCTCCCACGAAAAAAAATTGGGAGTCCTCTGGTCAAAACTTTCTCTTTTACTTGTCATGCCAGAGAACATGCTATGTCTTACATGGCATTAGCGTACAAATATTAAATGTGGCAAGAATTTTGATTTGAGAATAGCGTTGAAAGCTCTGTATTCTAGTATATGGGTATTATCTGAGTATTGTCTATTTGCAAGAGATTGAAGAGCAGACACTGAATCTGACAACCTCTTTGCAGAATGATCAGGGACGGAAAGCCAGTTGCTTTAATGCCATATAAATAGCCTCGATTTCGCCATCGTAATGGATGGAATGAGCACCTACTGGTGCACATCATGAAAAAAGATCACAACACACACCGGCTCCTGCTCTGGTACCGAATGGGATGTAATAATGCTACTTGATAAAAGTTAATCAAGATGAAATTTCAAGAATTAATTTTACAACTTTATATTAACTAAATACTTATACATACCATCAAGAAGAGTACACAACTAACACCAGGGTAACCAGAGAGAGAAACCGCCACGCCGGTTACAAGGAGAAGAATGCAAATAACAGTGCACACTTTTTCGCAGCTGCCGATTACCTGAAAAAAATTTCATATTAAAAGATATATGTCGTAATGGATTAATTTATTGGAAAATATGAAACTAACAAATTTTGTCAAGTAATATTCATAATTCAGAAATGTTTTACATACTTATGAATTATGTTCTTGTATGCTTATTACGATAGAGTTTTACTATCGAATTTTTCAATTTCTAACTCATTTTTTTCAGAAATTTTGAGCAGTTTCTTTTTTCGGCCGGTGGGAAAGGGGAGAGTATTTCAATAGATACAAAATAATTTTTTTTATATCAAATTTTATATTGTAATAGAAGCAGAATTTTGTAATGGTATAATCTACACAATTTGATCTACATTTAATTTAAACATGTTTGGGATAATCTGCACATTTTAACACTAGGTTTATGGAAATTTGTTATTTTGACACATTTCAAATATTATAAGGAAAATTACAAGCAAAGTCGCATTTTTATTTTATCTTCTGCACTGATTTTTATTCGTTGAACGAGTTAAATATTGTTACGAATCTGCGATGCGGCTTTCCAGCATAGTTGGTTTCATGGGAGGTCCCGGAGCTTGGCGACAAACGTGGCGACCATTTGGCGACTTGTTGACGAATTTGGTGACTTTGGACCCAAAATAGATTATACCCGAAACATCGGGAATTTTCACGATCCGTCCAGAAAGAACAGAGATACGCCTCGAACGTTCCTGATTAGTTGAGAGGCTTCTAGCCTCGCCTCCTGAGACCTATAAAAGGAAGCACCCGCTGTTGCCGGGCAGGTGTGAACCAGTCGTGACCCAGCAGTGGTGAACCTTGGAGCAGTCTAAGAGTTGTCGGAAGCGACAGCGCGGAGTCGTGAACGGGTCAGAGTTGGAAGCGGTGAATTGAGTCGTGGACCAGTGGAGTCGAAGAGTAGTCGGAATCGACAGAAATAATTGGCCTTCCAGAGATTAGCGGAGCAGCGACGGAGTCAAGCGAGTGCTGAATTAAGTTGTGCCCTACGGTCTGCATTAGAGTCTGTTGTGTGCTGTTGTCTGCACGTCTCGTCGGCTGAAGATAATTCTGTGCTGTATATAGTTGTCGTCTTTGTTCTGTCCTGTGTGTCTTCGTGTAAATAAACGTCGTTGTTTCATTTTCTACTGCCGCCTGCTGATTGAGTGTTCTCCACACCATATAACTCCCATTATCCAAACGCACCCACGGGAAATTTCGTAACAATATATACTGATGTCTATTTTCTTCGAACTTTTTGAAATATTGCAATTCTCTCTCTGGTATACCTATCTTTCCGAATGGTATACTTATCTTACTTTCTTGTGTCAGTTTGATGCGATCGTAAACCTGGTGTTAAAAGAAAATAAACATACCCCGTAAACAATAGCATATTACAATGAGACAAAGTTTGGAATCAACATAGTATAAATGAAGAGCAAGAGTGCCATCAGAGCTGCCTCTTTTCAATGGCCTCACTAGCTGTTTTCAACATTTAGGACTTGGTGGCAATAAAGCCATAGATCTTATATAAGAATATACTAAATCAAAACTATCCTAAAAGATTTTCTATTTCGGGTTGAACAATAAACTTGCAGAAGGAAATAAGAAAAAAAAAACGAATATAAAAGCATAGATTATATTTTCCCGCCACCTAGTACTTCGCAAGAACAAAAGGGTTACCAAATTGGCTTTTCTAAAAGAAATAGAAGCAATAACACTTGTAAAATATGTGAAAAGATTGCTTGCGGAAAGTGTACAAACACAATTGTGTGAGCGATAAGATGAAATTCAAAAAGGGTATGATTAAATTATTACTATTAAAAATGAGAGTAAACAATTTACCATCAAAGGTGGTTCTAAAATAAATTAGGCAATATTGCAATAAAATAAATTAGTCTTGATCATGGTAGATCAAATATGGCGGTAGCGTAACAAAACAATTCTGTTATTTATAGTCTTATATATGTACACAAAAAAACAACTTGTTCTCTTATAGGTAAATATTATTCACAAAATTCACACAAGAGTTAAAAATTTAATCATGAAATAGTTCATCGATCAAATCTGAGCGGCCACACACACCCACCAACCCACCCAATGATAAACCCCAACAACGATAAAGTGTGAGATGCTGAAAGGAAATTAAGCCATAATAATTATCACGATTGTCCTTACTAAAGAGTTGGAAACATGCAAAATATATTGTTTTGTTTTAGTTATATTAACCTCCCGCTTTAAAGCAACACTTGGGGTATTTTGGGACGCACCTCGTAATTTTAACCAATGATATCCTGTCCCTTGCCACTCTCCATTCACCAGAGACTTCGCAAAATGAAAACGTATCACAATCCCCAGTCTCCATGACAGGACTGATAATGCCAATTACTTTAATTGAACTAATTCTTGTTATTGATAACACAAACGAACATCTGATCACGGTAGGCGGCTGATTATTTTCCTCGTAAAAATAGCCATTTCTTTTTCAATTGAACTCCTGTCAAGACTTCAATTATCACTTACTTTTCAGGTGCAACTAGGTATGAAATGATGGTTCCTTCTATTGCAATTTGTCCATGCATTTCTATATCTATTGATAGCTCTTTGATAAATCGGCCAAAACGTCACTGTTATCATTATCAAATTCTAAGCGTAATAGTCTGATATGATTAACAATTTTTTTACATGAAAGTTTAGTATACAATTTTATTTCCCGATAATTTTTTTAAAAATAATAATTTTTCTTACATATTTTTTTAATGTTTGAATTTCATTATATCGCATTTCAAAATACGAAATATTTGAAGAAGAAAAAAACAAGAATTCAGAAATTTATGAAGATATAATATTCACAGAGGGTTCAGTTAGTCGCATGAAACATATCAGCAAGCGATTGCCAAAGAAGTTTCAGCAAGAAATGGGAAATTCCTTCCCAAAGGTGAATTCATTCATTCCTTCCCAAAGGGGAATTCATTCATTCATTCCCAAAGGGGAATTCATTCATTCATTCCCAAAGGGGAATTCATTCATTCATTCATTCATTCCGAAAGGCGAATTCATTCATTCATTCCGAAAGGCGAATTCATTCATTCCTTCCGAAAGGCGAATTCATTCATTCCTTCCTTCCTTCCCAAAGGCGAATTCATTCATTCCTTCCTTCCTTCCCAAAGGCGAATTCATTCATTCCTTCCTTCCTTCCCAAAGGCGAATTCATTCATTCCTTCCTTCCTTCCCAAAGGCGAATTCATTCATTCCTTCCTTCCTTCCCAAAGGCGAATTCATTCATTCCTTCCTTCCTTCCCAAAGG
Organism: Argiope bruennichi; assembly: GCF_947563725.1. Lineage (NCBI taxonomy): Eukaryota > Metazoa > Arthropoda > Arachnida > Araneae > Araneidae > Argiope > Argiope bruennichi. The sequence goes on along the minus strand of NC_079157.1, from coordinate 22,065,488 downwards.
CGAATTCATTCATTCCTTCCTTCCTTCCCAAAGGTGAATTCATTCATTCCTTCCTTCCTTCCCAAAGGTGAATTCATTCCTTCCTTCCTTCCTTCCCAAAGGTGAATTCATTCCTTCCTTCCTTCCTTCCCAAAGGTGAATTCATTCCTTCCTTCCTTCCTTCCCAAAGGTGAATTCATTCCTTCCTTCCTTCCTTCCCAAAGGTGAATTCATTCCTTCCTTCCTTCCTTCCCAAAGGTGAATTCATTCCTTCCTTCCTTCCTTCCCAAAGGTGAATTCATTCCTTCCTTCCTTCCTTCCCAAACCATCTACTGCAGTGAAGGCAAAAATGAACATATGAATGATTCGATATTCAAAATCGATTTCATTAAAAGAATTTTAGTTCTCGATTATAAAATATTGGAAACGTTTATGCTTAATAATTTTAAAAGAATTATAGCAATATTGTTCATGCAGGTTTTCAATATTAAATATCAGAAATTTCATTTTTATACATTAAATAAGATTCGAATGCACCCAATGAGTGTTATAGATATTGTGTTATGTTGCAATTTTTCTCTTATTATCAACATCAATGTAGCCGACTTTAAGATAAGTTAATTCCTTGAAATAAATGCAATTTTGATTGAAAATTTAAAAAATAAAGAAATTGAGACATTTTATTGATAAAAATTTAATTTCAGCAAAACGTTACCTTTCATGTCCAAACCAAAAAGAAAGTTTCTTGATGATAAATACCACCGATAAAGAAAACAATATTGCAATAACAAATATAAATAATACATTAAAAATAAAATGTCCTCTTTAAGTATTGTTTTATTATACATTTCCTATCCAATTAGATTAATGGATCAAAATTAGAAATGACTGTACTTACGTTTTCAGAAAAAATCTGCTGCATATCAGACGGATCAGGTCGATAGCCGGCTCTAAATAGCCGAGGTATGTTTAAAACAACTGTTACCATATTATTAGTTTTTATTCCAATATTTTTCCATAAAAGTGAGAATACTAAAACAATGCTAAGATATTAAAATACGTAATACTTCAATGCTAAAATATATTATTTCTTGACTGCCGATAATGTATTGCCATACATAGGAATTCGTTTCGAAATTCATGAGTTAATACTTTTATGAAACTTACCTGAAGTGGTTTAGTGGTAAAGTATCAAATCTGATTCTGCCCTATATCCGGTAACATAGTATTCTATGTAATATCATTTTTCGGTTCTGATAGGATAGGATCCTATGTAATCATCTTTCTTTTCTGGTAGCATAGGATCCTATGTAATCATCTTTCTTTCTTGGTAGCATAGAATCCTCAGTAATCATCTTTCTGTTTCGGTAGTGTAGGATACTAGGCAATCATCTTTCTACTTCGGTAACATATGAACCTATGTAATCATATTTCTGTTCCGGTAACATAGGATCATATGTGACCATATTTCTGTGCTGATCGAAATAAAGATATTAATGACTTAATAATGTAATAATTGTGGTTGTAGAATCTAAATTTTGTTTCTCATGATTTATCGGGACAATGGTACTGTGAAAAAGAATTTTGAATATATAGTCGATTATCAATCCATGGACCATAATTATGATCTCCAATTGGCTTCGTATAGCTTTAAATTTTATAAATTTAAATTGGAGATAGGATAAGATTGAACAGGATCACGGTAATAAGGCTGTGAAAGCTCAGCCATGGGATTCAAACATCCATAAATCACAGTGGAGTGGAAGATTGGAAAGGTAGTGTCTCTATGAAGTGTCGTTTTATCATGGGATCAGAATTAAAAAATGCCGGCGTCCTGGCATAGGGGTAGCGCATCTTCCTCGTGATCTGGCCGTACCGGGTTCGAGTCCCAGCTTGGGCATTGTTGTTCTTCCTGTTCTATCTGTGAGATGTGTGAATGTGCCCTCCTGTAAAAAGGGATTGTGCAAGCGAATGAGTGATGCGTAAGTTGTCAAGTCACAGTCTTGGCCCAAGTTGGCTCTACGATAAAAACAAGAGGCGCTCCCTTTTCGACTTTAATCGGCTGTCTTTGAGCAGCGGGCTTGTCCGTGGCAAGTGCCATAAGAAACAACAAGTTTTATGGTGTTTGAATGTCTTTAGTTGTGGAACGACAATTCGGTGGAATATTTAGAATTTTGAGGAGATTTTCTTTAAGTGGTGGCATGCTTCTCTTTTAAAAAGAAGATAAGTGTATTTGAAGATGAAGTATGACCACTTTGTGGCTGGGAGCCAACTGTCTCGAAGAGGATGACATTCGATGAATCGGCTGGTGTTATTGATTGGTTATGCTAAAGACAGCAGTCGGCCACAACAAATCCTGTCAATACTGCTTCGTTAAGTGGTGGCGGGGTAGTCGTCTGTACATAAAAAGAAAACTTTCCTCATGCTGTTACAATGTGAAAGTTTCAAAAATTCTCTGGCTCAAAATTTGCTTCTTCGTTAGAATATAATTCAAATTATGATCTGAATTAGCCTTTTCCATGTAAATATAATGTTGATATATTTAAAATGTGATTCAGGACACAGATTTTCATTCTCTTCACCACGCGTTGGTTCTAAATTATGCAATGTTCTATATTAGGTGTGAAATGAAAACATTTTCTAGAGAAAAAACTGTCTGACTCAATATTTATCTCTCCAATAGCCTTCAAAAAGTTAAGAATCAGATTATAAATCATACATAAATTTTAACTAATTGTTTATTTAAATAAGATTACAAATACATAGCAATAAAAGTTCGGTTTTGAGATTTAAAATCCCTCACAATGTTGGATACAGAAGATCTTATCGACATCGATGGGCTTACCGATAACCTTTCCCATTAAGGAGCACCTCAGATATGAGGATGTGAAGCTTCTGGCATAGTGGTTGGTTCTCGATAAAGGTAGGTACAAAAATAAAGGGGGTCGGCTAGCTCCTACCGCCGAAAGAGAAGTGCTTACCGTAGGCGATGATGTCCCTTAGGACACTATCTTAGTAGCCTCCAATGCTATCGCGTTGGTCCAGTCAGTCAGATTTTATACGTATGCCTTAGCAGGGAGGTCGGAGCAACCAAGTTTGGTTATCGAGGACATCAATTGTAGGTTATTGATAAACTGTCCTCCTTTTCATGGGATTAGATTTGATTAGATATATTAATGTCCTGTTTTAAAGCAACATTAGGGTTATTTTGGAATGGATCTCGTAATTTTGAACCACGGCCAATTAACAAGAACGATACCTGACCAGACAACCCATGTTCCAATTTCCACACTATACCAACGAGAAGACATTTAGCCTCGACGGACTTAATATGCACCAGACCCGTTAACATGGCTATTCATCGGTAGAATCGGGTCTTTTACCTGGAACTCTCTAGTCTCTGAGTTGATATCTTACCACTAGGCCACTTTGGCCCTTTTCGTAAGATAGAATTCAAATTAAGTTTCGGTGTAGTTTTCTTCATGTGAAAACAGAGTGAATTATAGAAGTGATGGGATGTAAAAAAAATGAAAGAAAACTTAAATTAAAAATTATTTATTTATTTAACCATGTTTCAAATTTAGGACTTCAAATCACACTATTAATCAAAATAACTAATTTTAATGCCGGCGTCCTTGCCTAAGGGTAGCGCGTCTTCCCAGTGATCTAGGCGTTCCGGTTTCGAGTCCTGGTTCGGGCAGGGTTGTTCTCTTCCTTGTGTTGATGCAAAGATGTTGTCTAATTATATAGATTGTTCGAATCACATCCTTAAATGAGAAAATATGTTAAATTTAAAAGGGACTTTTAAGATTATGAAAATGACCTTAAGCATTTCGTTAAAAAAACCTCAAAAATAGTTTTTGTTTACGTTAGATAAAACATATATCAAGATTACATCACATCGTCTAAACCTTATCACCAAGCAGCTGTGAGTTTATTTTGATTTAGCTTAATATTAATTACCTCCCCATGAGGGGTACCTCGAAATGAGGATGGAAAGCTTCCGGCAATGTGGTTAGTTGTCGTCCCCTAAATTCAACACGAACAGGTGGACGTCTCCCATCGATGACGGAATGGGAAGGGTTGTACCGCGGTCAGTGATGACCTTTAGGACTCAATTACATGGTCAGATGATGAAGACACACCTCAGCTGGCACTCCCTCTCCAAGCTTGCACACCACACCATTGTTCCTATAGATTTAACTTATACGGCGGGTTTTCTGTGGAATTGGGTATCGAACCTAAAAACCCTCCGGTTTCGACCTTACCACAGGCCGCCATTGCCCTAATTTAACTACAAAATGGTTAAGAAATGAAAAATCGACCAATATTTCCAGAAATTTACTTCAAATAGAGAACGTCTGCAAATACTAAAGAAAATGTCAATCACTTCAGGGTGTGTCAAATACACGAAAAATGAATTGTAATTCTTTTTCCTCATACGAAACAAATTTAAAATAGTATAAATATATGAAGTCTTCAATCTCGAGTTCACTTTATACAAATAGTAAGAATCGTGTTGTGCTTAATTTTGATGTAGAGGAAAAAAAGAATACACTTTTGAATAGTATTTCTTCCACCATAAATTCAGAAATTTGATCTGCATTAACATTTGGGGTCAAATCATAAAACATTTTATTTGATGTTATATCAAATTTTCATGTCTAAATTGATTTTTTGCATGAATAAATAATCCAAATGAATGGAATTTTTTTATGCAAATGTAAATAAATGAATATTTGTGTAGAAAAATTAAACTCAGCAAAATGCAAATTAATTTCATTAAAAATTTTATTCGTCAAAAAGATCAAATGGACTAAAAATATAGTTTCAGCAAAATTTGTCTAAAAACGAAAGCTATCCTTGATGATCGGCTTTCAAGAAATAGTTACCATCTGGAAAAGGTCTTAAACATGAAAAGAATGGTCCGGTAGTAGCGCTGCTTCAGTCGGACGCTCTTGATTCACTGGCTCCGGTACCGACGTTCCTTCAATCGGAGGCTCTTGATTCACTGGCTCCGGTACCGACTTCCTTCAATCGAACGCTCTTGATTCACTGGCTCCGGTACCGCCGTTCCTTCAATCGAACGCTCTAGATTCACTGGCCCCGGTACCGACGTTCCTTCAATCGAACGCTCTAGATTCACTGGCCCCGGTACCGACGTTCCTTCAATCGAACGCTCTTGATTCAACGACTCCGGTACTGGCGTACTTTCAGTCAGAGATTCTTGATTCTCTGCCTCCACTAATGGTATCCTTTCAGTCAGAGATTCTTGATTCTCTGAATCAACTAACGGTGTCCTTTCAGTCAGAGATTCTTGATTCTCTGAATCAACTAACGGTGTCCTTTCAGTCAGAGATTCTTGATTCTCTGAATCAACTAACGGTGTCCTTTCAGTCAGAGATTCTTGATTCTCTGCCTCCACTAACGGTGTCCTTTCAGTCAGAGATTCTTGATTCTCTGCCTCCACTAACGGTGTACTTTCAGTCAGAGATTCTTGATTCTCTGCCTCCACTAACGGTGTCCTTTCAGTCAGAGATTCTTGATTCTCTGCCTCCACTAACGGTGTCCTTTCAGTCGGAGTCCCTTGATTCATTGCTTCCAGTAATGGCGTCCTTTCAGTCGGAGACCCGTGATTCACTGCTTCCAGTAACGGCCTCCTTTCAGTCGGAGAATCTCCAGTCAGTAGTTGAGTCAGAACTTCTTCAGGATCAAATGGTTCAGCAGTTCCGAAACAATAATAGCAGCAGCAGCAACAGATTCTTTTACAGTGGCGAAAGCATTCTTTCCAATTCACTTTATTCAGTGTTTTTTTCAGCGGCGAATACAAGCAACAGCCAACAGGAATCTGTACAAAATAAAACCATCTTCAAATGTAGAACGATTTTAGGTAGTCTCTTATATCTAATAGATCGGATAAGCATTTTAGGAATCAGAAATTTGTATTTTTAGATTAGACAAATGTTTGACGAATAGAAATTTTGAAGATTTAATGTAAAATCGAAATTCGGGTATTGAATTATTCCAATATGGGCATTATGTAACTATTTGGATGTGAATTTATCGTTTCAATCATAATTGCATTTATTTTTTAGTTACACTTTATTTTTTTAAAGATTTTTATCGATGCTTGTAAGAATCTTAATTCCTTTTCAAAAATATATTGATCATTATGTTTTTATTCATTTTGTCGGAGGTTTACCAGTTATGTAAGACTTTTAGGAACGTAAGTTACGACAATGCGACTTAACGGCTAATGAGCGGAAATTAGGGAAGAATATTATTTAACGATTTAAAGGAAAAAGACAGCAGCAAAAGTACACATTTTTGCAATTCTTTGCATTGCCAGACCTTTATATTGAAGTTAAGATATGTTACACATAAATGTTTCATTTTTGAAAAAAATGGGGCGTTTACAGATTTCTTAACACGATTTTGGAAAATAAGAATGAAATATATTTTCTGGCTGTAAACACGTTTGCATGATATTCTATCCTGCAAATATAAACTTTGAATACAGCATTCTGCTTTTTCCATTGAACAATATCCAGTCTAAATTAGTCATATTATGTATGTTTTTGTTTATTTTGAGATTCTAGATTCTCATGTCCATCGGTAAAAATTCACACATCTATCGAATCACTGTCTAAATTCATCAGTACCAATTTCAGTAGTCATTAAGAACTGAATACACTTGTTTTCATACATATTAGCTATTAAACCCCTGGATATACGAATTTATTTAATTTTCTAATTAGATGACATTCTGTTTGTGACATCAATTATTATTTTGATACTTAAAGCAATACAAGGGCATTTGAGTTATTGAAGCATTTTTATGTAATTTTGGCATTTTAAATTAATTTATGTCTTCATTTAATGGCAGGTTTATAATTAAAAATTCATTAATTCGATGGTAAGTCAAACTCTGCAATGTATGCGATGGGATTAATAATATATAACTACTATTAGTAATACATAACTGTTTCGACTTAAGCTGGGAATAACCAATCCTCAAACAGGTAAATATATCATGATATCCTGAATTCGGAAAGATCCATGGTGCTCTCAAGGTTTTCACATAGTACAATTTATTTTCTGTATTTAAATCGAATTGATTTTGACACTATTAAAGAAAACCTATTAGCGAATGTATGCACATACAGAAGCATCGGCATGAGGCTGCGTATGAAAGCCACTTGCAAATTTTGCAGAAGCCTCATTTCTGTGGCTGCCAACATTGGCAAGGATCCCCCCCCCCCGAAACAAAAGGTGGGAGTCGTTTGGCCAAAACTTTCTCTCATTTACTTGTCATGCCAGAGAACATGCTATGTCTTACATGGCATTAGCGTACAAATATTAAATGTGACGAATTTTGATTTCAGATTGGCGTTGAAAGCTCTCTGTACTCTAGTATATGGGTATTATCTGAGTATTGTCTATTTGCAAGAGATTGAAGAGCAGACACTGAATCTGACAACCTCTTTGCAGAATGATCAGGGACGGAAAGCCAGTTGCTTTAATGCCATATAAATAGCCTCGATTTCGCCATCGTAATGGATGGAATGAGCACCTACTGGTGCACATCATGAAAAAAGATCACAACACACACCGGCTCCTGCTCTGGTACCGAATGGGATGTAATAATGCTACTTGATAAAAGTTAATCAAGATGAAATTTCAAGAATTAATTTTACAACTTTATATTAACTAAATACTTATACATACCATCAAGAAGAGTACACAACTAACACCAGGGTAACCAGAGAGAGAAACCGCCACGCCGGTTACAAGGAGAAGAATGCAAATAACAGTGCACACTTTTTCGCAGCTGCCGATTACCTGAAAAAAATTTCATATTAAAAGATATATGTCGTAATGGATTAATTTATTGGAAAATATGAAACTAACAAATTTTGTCAAGTAATATTCATAATTCAGAAATGTTTTACATACTTATGAATTATGTTCTTGTATGCTTATTACGATAGAGTTTTACTATCGAATTTTTCAATTTCTAACTCATTTTTTTCAGAAATTTTGAGCAGTTTCTTTTTTCGGCCGGTGGGAAAGGGGAGAGTATTTCAATAGATACAAAATAATTTTTTTTATATCAAATTTTATATTGTAATAGAAGCAGAATTTTGTAATGGTATAATCTACACAATTTGATCTACATTTAATTTAAACATGTTTGGGATAATCTGCACATTTTAACACTAGGTTTATGGAAATTTGTTATTTTGACACATTTCAAATATTATAAGGAAAATTACAAGCAAAGTCGCATTTTTATTTTATCTTCTGCACTGATTTTTATTCGTTGAACGAGTTAAATATTGTTACGAATCTGCGATGCGGCTTTCCAGCATAGTTGGTTTCATGGGAGGTCCCGGAGCTTGGCGACAAACGTGGCGACCATTTGGCGACTTGTTGACGAATTTGGTGACTTTGGACCCAAAATAGATTATACCCGAAACATCGGGAATTTTCACGATCCGTCCAGAAAGAACAGAGATACGCCTCGAACGTTCCTGATTAGTTGAGAGGCTTCTAGCCTCGCCTCCTGAGACCTATAAAAGGAAGCACCCGCTGTTGCCGGGCAGGTGTGAACCAGTCGTGACCCAGCAGTGGTGAACCTTGGAGCAGTCTAAGAGTTGTCGGAAGCGACAGCGCGGAGTCGTGAACGGGTCAGAGTTGGAAGCGGTGAATTGAGTCGTGGACCAGTGGAGTCGAAGAGTAGTCGGAATCGACAGAAATAATTGGCCTTCCAGAGATTAGCGGAGCAGCGACGGAGTCAAGCGAGTGCTGAATTAAGTTGTGCCCTACGGTCTGCATTAGAGTCTGTTGTGTGCTGTTGTCTGCACGTCTCGTCGGCTGAAGATAATTCTGTGCTGTATATAGTTGTCGTCTTTGTTCTGTCCTGTGTGTCTTCGTGTAAATAAACGTCGTTGTTTCATTTTCTACTGCCGCCTGCTGATTGAGTGTTCTCCACACCATATAACTCCCATTATCCAAACGAACCCACGGGAAATTTCGTAACAATATATACTGATGTCTATTTTCTTCGAACTTTTTGAAATATTGCAATTCTCTCTCTGGTATACCTATCTTTCCGAATGGTATACTTATCTTACTTTCTTGTGTCAGTTTGATGCGATCGTAAACCTGGTGTTAAAAGAAAATAAACATACCCCGTAAACAATAGCATATTACAATGAGACAAAGTTTGGAATCAACATAGTATAAATGAAGAGCAAGAGTGCCATCAGAGCTGCCTCTTTTCAATGGCCTCACTAGCTGTTTTCAACATTTAGGACTTGGTGGCAATAAAGCCATAGATCTTATATAAGAATATACTAAATCAAAACTATCCTAAAAGATTTTCTATTTCGGGTTGAACAATAAACTTGCAGAAGGAAATAAGAAAAAAAAAACGAATATAAAAGCATAGATTATATTTTCCCGCCACCTAGTACTTCGCAAGAACAAAAGGGTTACCAAATTGGCTTTTCTAAAAGAAATAGAAGCAATAACACTTGTAAAATATGTGAAAAGATTGCTTGCGGAAAGTGTACAAACACAATTGTGTGAGCGATAAGATGAAATTCAAAAAGGGTATGATTAAATTATTACTATTAAAAATGAGAGTAAACAATTTACCATCAAAGGTGGTTCTAAAATAAATTAGGCAATATTGCAATAAAATAAATTAGTCTTGATCATGGTAGATCAAATATGGCGGTAGCGTAACAAAACAATTCTGTTATTTATAGTCTTATATATGTACACAAAAAAACAACTTGTTCTCTTATAGGTAAATATTATTCACAAAATTCACACAAGAGTTAAAAATTTAATCATGAAATAGTTCATCGATCAAATCTGAGCGGCCACACACACCCACCAACCCACCCAATGATAAACCCCAACAACGATAAAGTGTGAGATGCTGAAAGGAAATTAAGCCATAATAATTATCACGATTGTCCTTACTAAAGAGTTGGAAACATGCAAAATATATTGTTTTGTTTTAGTTATATTAACCTCCCGCTTTAAAGCAACACTTGGGGTATTTTGGGACGCACCTCGTAATTTTAACCAATGATATCCTGTCCCTTGCCACTCTCCATTCACCAGAGACTTCGCAAAATGAAAACGTATCACAATCCCCAGTCTCCATGACAGGACTGATAATGCCAATTACTTTAATTGAACTAATTCTTGTTATTGATAACACAAACGAACATCTGATCACGGTAGGCGGCTGATTATTTTCCTCGTAAAAATAGCCATTTCTTTTTCAATTGAACTCCTGTCAAGACTTCAATTATCACTTACTTTTCAGGTGCAACTAGGTATGAAATGATGGTTCCTTCTATTGCAATTTGTCCATGCATTTCTATATCTATTGATAGCTCTTTGATAAATCGGCCAAAACGTCACTGTTATCATTATCAAATTCTAAGCGTAATAGTCTGATATGATTAACAATTTTTTTACATGAAAGTTTAGTATACAATTTTATTTCCCGATAATTTTTTTAAAAATAATAATTTTTCTTACATATTTTTTTAATGTTTGAATTTCATTATATCGCATTTCAAAATACGAAATATTTGAAGAAGAAAAAAACAAGAATTCAGAAATTTATGAAGATATAATATTCACAGAGGGTTCAGTTAGTCGCATGAAACATATCAGCAAGCGATTGCCAAAGAAGTTTCAGCAAGAAATGGGAAATTCCTTCCCAAAGGTGAATTCATTCATTCCTTCCCAAAGGGGAATTCATTCATTCATTCCCAAAGGGGAATTCATTCATTCATTCCCAAAGGGGAATTCATTCATTCATTCATTCATTCCGAAAGGCGAATTCATTCATTCATTCCGAAAGGCGAATTCATTCATTCCTTCCGAAAGGCGAATTCATTCATTCCTTCCTTCCTTCCCAAAGGCGAATTCATTCATTCCTTCCTTCCTTCCCAAAGGCGAATTCATTCATTCCTTCCTTCCTTCCCAAAGGCGAATTCATTCATTCCTTCCTTCCTTCCCAAAGGCGAATTCATTCATTCCTTCCTTCCTTCCCAAAGGCGAATTCATTCATTCCTTCCTTCCTTCCCAAAGGTGAATTCATTCATTCCTTCCTTCCTTCCCAAAGGTGAATTCATTCATTCCTTCCTTCCTTCCCAAAGGTGAATTCATTCCTTCCTTCCTTCCTTCCCAAAGGTGAATTCATTCCTTCCTTCCTTCCTTCCCAAAGGTGAATTCATTCCTTCCTTCCTTCCTTCCCAAAGGTGAATTCATTCCTTCCTTCCTTCCTTCCCAAAGGTGAATTCATTCCTTCCTTCCTTCCTTCCCAAAGGTGAATTCATTCCTTCCTTCCTTCCTTCCCAAAGGTGAATTCATTCCTTCCTTCCTTCCTTCCCAAAGGTGAATTCATTCCTTCCTTCCTTCCTTCCCAAACCATCTACTGCAGTGAAGGCAAAAATGAACATATGAATGATTCGATATTCAAAATCGATTTCATTAAAAGAATTTTAGTTCTCGATTATAAAATATTGGAAACGTTTATGCTTAATAATTTTAAAAGAATTATAGCAATATTGTTCATGCAGGTTTTCAATATTAAATATCAGAAATTTCATTTTTATACATTAAATAAGATTCGAATGCACCCAATGAGTGTTATAGATATTGTGTTATGTTGCAATTTTTCTCTTATTATCAACATCAATGTAGCCGACTTTAAGATAAGTTAATTCCTTGAAATAAATGCAATTTTGATTGAAAATTTAAAAAATAAAGAAATTGAGACATTTTATTGATAAAAATTTAATTTCAGCAAAACGTTACCTTTCATGTCCAAACCAAAAAGAAAGTTTCTTGATGATAAATACCACCGATAAAGAAAACAATATTGCAATAACAAATATAAATAATACATTAAAAATAAAATGTCCTCTTTAAGTATTGTTTTATTATACATTTCCTATCCAATTAGATTAATGGATCAAAATTAGAAATGACTGTACTTACGTTTTCAGAAAAAATCTGCTGCATATCAGACGGATCAGGTCGATAGCCGGCTCTAAATAGCCGAGGTATGTTTAAAACAACTGTTACCATATTATTAGTTTTTATTCCAATATTTTTCCATAAAAGTGAGAATACTAAAACAATGCTAAGATATTAAAATACGTAATACTTCAATGCTAAAATATATTATTTCTTGACTGCCGATAATGTATTGCCATACATAGGAATTCGTTTCGAAATTCATGAGTTAATACTTTTATGAAACTTACCTGAAGTGGTTTAGTGGTAAAGTATCAAATCTGATTCTGCCCTATATCCGGTAACATAGTATTCTATGTAATATCATTTTTCGGTTCTGATAGGATAGGATCCTATGTAATCATCTTTCTTTTCTGGTAGCATAGGATCCTATGTAATCATCTTTCTTTCTTGGTAGCATAGAATCCTCAGTAATCATCTTTCTGTTTCGGTAGTGTAGGATACTAGGCAATCATCTTTCTACTTCGGTAACATATGAACCTATGTAATCATATTTCTGTTCCGGTAACATAGGATCATATGTGACCATATTTCTGTGCTGATCGAAATAAAGATATTAATGACTTAATAATGTAATAATTGTGGTTGTAGAATCTAAATTTTGTTTCTCATGATTTATCGGGACAATGGTACTGTGAAAAAGAATTTTGAATATATAGTCGATTATCAATCCATGGACCATAATTATGATCTCCAATTGGCTTCGTATAGCTTTAAATTTTATAAATTTAAATTGGAGATAGGATAAGATTGAACAGGATCACGGTAATAAGGCTGTGAAAGCTCAGCCATGGGATTCAAACATCCATAAATCACAGTGGAGTGGAAGATTGGAAAGGTAGTGTCTCTATGAAGTGTCGTTTTATCATGGGATCAGAATTAAAAAATGCCGGCGTCCTGGCATAGGGGTAGCGCATCTTCCTCGTGATCTGGCCGTACCGGGTTCGAGTCCCAGCTTGGGCATTGTTGTTCTTCCTGTTCTATCTGTGAGATGTGTGAATGTGCCCTCCTGTAAAAAGGGATTGTGCAAGCGAATGAGTGATGCGTAAGTTGTCAAGTCACAGTCTTGGCCCAAGTTGGCTCTACGATAAAAACAAGAGGCGCTCCCTTTTCGGCTTTAATCGGCTGTCTTTGAGCAGCGGGCTTGTCCGTGGCAAGTGCCATAAGAAACAACAAGTTTTATGGTGTTTGAATGTCTTTAGTTGTGGAACGACAATTCGGTGGAATATTTAGAATTTTGAGGAGATTTTCTTTAAGTGGTGGCATGCTTCTCTTTTAAAAAGAAGATAAGTGTATTTGAAGATGAAGTATGACCACTTTGTGGCTGGGAGCCAACTGTCTCGAAGAGGATGACATTCGATGAATCGGCTGGTGTTATTGATTGGTTATGCTAAAGACAGCAGTCGGCCACAACAAATCCTGTCAATACTGCTTCGTTAAGTGGTGGCGGGGTAGTCGTCTGTACATAAAAAGAAAACTTTCCTCATGCTGTTACAATGTGAAAGTTTCAAAAATTCTCTGGCTCAAAATTTGCTTCTTCGTTAGAATATAATTCAAATTATGATCTGAATTAGCCTTTTCCATGTAAATATAATGTTGATATATTTAAAATGTGATTCAGGACACAGATTTTCATTCTCTTCACCACGCGTTGGTTCTAAATTATGCAATGTTCTATATTAGGTGTGAAATGAAAACATTTTCTAGAGAAAAAACTGTCTGACTCAATATTTATCTCTCCAATAGCCTTCAAAAAGTTAAGAATCAGATTATAAATCATACATAAATTTTAACTAATTGTTTATTTAAATAAGATTACAAATACATAGCAATAAAAGTTCGGTTTTGAGATTTAAAATCCCTCACAATGTTGGATACAGAAGATCTTATCGACATCGATGGGCTTACCGATAACCTTTCCCATTAAGGAGCACCTCAGATATGAGGATGTGAAGCTTCTGGCATAGTGGTTGGTTCTCGATAAAGGTAGGTACAAAAATAAAGGGGGTCGGCTAGCTCCTACCGCCGAAAGAGAAGTGCTTACCGTAGGCGATGATGTCCCTTAGGACACTATCTTAGTAGCCTCCAATGCTATCGCGTTGGTCCAGTCAGTCAGATTTTATACGTATGCCTTAGCAGGGAGGTCGGAGCAACCAAGTTTGGTTATCGAGGACATCAATTGTAGGTTATTGATAAACTGTCCTCCTTTTCATGGGATTAGATTTGATTAGATATATTAATGTCCTGTTTTAAAGCAACATTAGGGTTATTTTGGAATGGATCTCGTAATTTTGAACCACGGCCAATTAACAAGAACGATACCTGACCAGACAACCCATGTTCCAATTTCCACACTATACCAACGAGAAGACATTTAGCCTCGACGGACTTAATATGCACCAGACCCGTTAACATGGCTATTCATCGGTAGAATCGGGTCTTTTACCTGGAACTCTCTAGTCTCTGAGTTGATATCTTACCACTAGGCCACTTTGGCCCTTTTCGTAAGATAGAATTCAAATTAAGTTTCGGTGTAGTTTTCTTCATGTGAAAACAGAGTGAATTATAGAAGTGATGGGATGTAAAAAAAATGAAAGAAAACTTAAATTAAAAATTATTTATTTATTTAACCATGTTTCAAATTTAGGACTTCAAATCACACTATTAATCAAAATAACTAATTTTAATGCCGGCGTCCTTGCCTAAGGGTAGCGCGTCTTCCCAGTGATCTAGGCGTTCCGGTTTCGAGTCCTGGTTCGGGCAGGGTTGTTCTCTTCCTTGTGTTGATGCAAAGATGTTGTCTAATTATATAGATTGTTCGAATCACATCCTTAAATGAGAAAATATGTTAAATTTAAAAGGGACTTTTAAGATTATGAAAATGACCTTAAGCATTTCGTTAAAAAAACCTCAAAAATAGTTTTTGTTTACGTTAGATAAAACATATATCAAGATTACATCACATCGTCTAAACCTTATCACCAAGCAGCTGTGAGTTTATTTTGATTTAGCTTAATATTAATTACCTCCCCATGAGGGGTACCTCGAAATGAGGATGGAAAGCTTCCGGCAATGTGGTTAGTTGTCGTCCCCTAAATTCAACACGAACAGGTGGACGTCTCCCATCGATGACGGAATGGGAAGGGTTGTACCGCGGTCAGTGATGACCTTTAGGACTCAATTACATGGTCAGATGATGAAGACACACCTCAGCTGGCACTCCCTCTCCAAGCTTGCACACCACACCATTGTTCCTATAGATTTAACTTATACGGCGGGTTTTCTGTGGAATTGGGTATCGAACCTAAAAACCCTCCGGTTTCGACCTTACCACAGGCCGCCATTGCCCTAATTTAACTACAAAATGGTTAAGAAATGAAAAATCGACCAATATTTCCAGAAATTTACTTCAAATAGAGAACGTCTGCAAATACTAAAGAAAATGTCAATCACTTCAGGGTGTGTCAAATACACGAAAAATGAATTGTAATTCTTTTTCCTCATACGAAACAAATTTAAAATAGTATAAATATATGAAGTCTTCAATCTCGAGTTCACTTTATACAAATAGTAAGAATCGTGTTGTGCTTAATTTTGATGTAGAGGAAAAAAAGAATACACTTTTGAATAGTATTTCTTCCACCATAAATTCAGAAATTTGATCTGCATTAACATTTGGGGTCAAATCATAAAACATTTTATTTGATGTTATATCAAATTTTCATGTCTAAATTGATTTTTTGCATGAATAAATAATCCAAATGAATGGAATTTTTTTATGCAAATGTAAATAAATGAATATTTGTGTAGAAAAATTAAACTCAGCAAAATGCAAATTAATTTCATTAAAAATTTTATTCGTCAAAAAGATCAAATGGACTAAAAATATAGTTTCAGCAAAATTTGTCTAAAAACGAAAGCTATCCTTGATGATCGGCTTTCAAGAAATAGTTACCATCTAGAAAAGGTCTTAAACATGAAAAGAATGGTCCGGTAGTAGCGCTGCTTCAGTCGGACGCTCTTGATTCACTGGCTCCGGTACCGACGTTCCTTCAATCGGAGGCTCTTGATTCACTGGCTCCGGTACCGACTTCCTTCAATCGAACGCTCTTGATTCACTGGCCCCGGTACCGACGTTCCTTCAATCGAACGCTCTAGATTCACTGGCCCCGGTACCGACGTTCCTTCAATCGAACGCTCTAGATTCACTGGCCCCGGTACCGACGTTCCTTCAATCGAACGCTCTTGATTCAACGACTCCGGTACCGGCGTACTTTCAGTCAGAGATTCTTGATTCTCTGCCTCCACTAATGGTATCCTTTCAGTCAGAGATTCTTGATTCTCTGAATCAACTAACGGTGTCCTTTCAGTCAGAGATTCTTGATTCTCTGAATCAACTAACGGTGTCCTTTCAGTCAGAGATTCTTGATTCTCTGAATCAACTAACGGTGTCCTTTCAGTCAGAGATTCTTGATTCTCTGCCTCCACTAACGGTGTCCTTTCAGTCAGAGATTCTTGATTCTCTGCCTCCACTAACGGTGTACTTTCAGTCAGAGATTCTTGATTCTCTGCCTCCACTAACGGTGTCCTTTCAGTCAGAGATTCTTGATTCTCTGCCTCCACTAACGGTGTCCTTTCAGTCGGAGTCCCTTGATTCATTGCTTCCAGTAATGGCGTCCTTTCAGTCGGAGACCCGTGATTCACTGCTTCCAGTAACGGCCTCCTTTCAGTCGGAGAATCTCCAGTCAGTAGTTGAGTCAGAACTTCTTCAGGATCAAATGGTTCAGCAGTTCCGAAACAATAATAGCAGCAGCAGCAACAGATTCTTTTACAGTGGCGAAAGCATTCTTTCCAATTCACTTTATTCAGTGTTTTTTTCAGCGGCGAATACAAGCAACAGCCAACAGGAATCTGTACAAAATAAAACCATCTTCAAATGTAGAACGATTTTAGGTAGTCTCTTATATCTAATAGATCGGATAAGCATTTTAGGAATCAGAAATTTGTATTTTTAGATTAGACAAATGTTTGACGAATAGAAATTTTGAAGATTTAATGTAAAATCGAAATTCGGGTATTGAATTATTCCAATATGGGCATTATGTAACTATTTGGATGTGAATTTATCGTTTCAATCATAATTGCATTTATTTTTTAGTTACACTTTATTTTTTTAAAGATTTTTATCGATGCTTGTAAGAATCTTAATTCCTTTTCAAAAATATATTGATCATTATGTTTTTATTCATTTTGTCGGAGGTTTACCAGTTATGTAAGACTTTTAGGAACGTAAGTTACGACAATGCGACTTAACGGCTAATGAGCGGAAATTAGGGAAGAATATTATTTAACGATTTAAAGGAAAAAGACAGCAGCAAAAGTACACATTTTTGCAATTCTTTGCATTGCCAGACCTTTATATTGAAGTTAAGATATGTTACACATAAATGTTTCATTTTTGAAAAAAATGGGGCGTTTACAGATTTCTTAACACGATTTTGGAAAATAAGAATGAAATATATTTTCTGGCTGTAAACACGTTTGCATGATATTCTATCCTGCAAATATAAACTTTGAATACAGCATTCTGCTTTTTCCATTGAACAATATCCAGTCTAAATTAGTCATATTATGTATGTTTTTGTTTATTTTGAGATTCTAGATTCTCATGTCCATCGGTAAAAATTCACACATCTATCGAATCACTGTCTAAATTCATCAGTACCAATTTCAGTAGTCATTAAGAACTGAATACACTTGTTTTCATACATATTAGCTATTAAACCCCTGGATATACGAATTTATTTAATTTTCTAATTAGATGACATTCTGTTTGTGACATCAATTATTATTTTGATACTTAAAGCAATACAAGGGCATTTGAGTTATTGAAGCATTTTTATGTAATTTTGGCATTTTAAATTACTTTATGTCTTCATTTAATGGCAGGTTTATAATTAAAAATTCATTAATTCGATGGTAAGTCAAACTCTGCAATGTATGCGATGGGATTAATAATATATAACTACTATTAGTAATACATAACTGTTTCGACTTAAGCTGGGAATAACCAATCCTCAAACAGGTAAATATATCATGATATCCTGAATTCGGAAAGATCCATGGTGCTCTCAAGGTTTTCACATAGTACAATTTATTTTCTGTATTTAAATCGAATTGATTTTGACACTATTAAAGAAAACCTATTAGCGAATGTATGCACATACAGAAGCATCGGCATGAGGCTGCGTATGAAAGCCACTTGCAAATTTTGCAGAAGCCTCATTTCTGTGGCTGCCAACATTGGCAAGGATCCCCCCCCCCGAAACAAAAGGTGGGAGTCGTTTGGCCAAAACTTTCTCTCATTTACTTGTCATGCCAGAGAACATGCTATGTCTTACATGGCATTAGCGTACAAATATTAAATGTGACGAATTTTGATTTCAGATTGGCGTTGAAAGCTCTCTGTACTCTAGTATTTGGGTATTATCTGAGTATTGTCTATTTGCAAGAGATTGAAGAGCAGACAAGGAATCTGACAACTTCTTTGCAGAATGACCAGGGACGGAAAGCCAGTTGCTTTTATGCCATATAAATAGCCTCGATTTCGCCATCGTAATGGATGGAATGATCACCTACTGGTGCATATCATGAAAAAAGATCACAACACACACAGGCTCCCGCTCTGGTACCGAATGGGATGTAATAATGCTACTTGATAAAAGTTAATGAAGATGAATTTTCAAGAACTAATTTTACAACTTTATATTAACTAAATACTTATACATACCATCAAGAAGAGTACACAACTAACACCAGGGTAACCAGAGAGAGAAACCGCCACGCCGGTTACAAGGAGAAGAATGCAAATAACAGTGCACACTTTTTCGCAGCTGCCGATTACCTGAAAAAAAATTTCAGATTAAAAGATATATGTCTTAATAGATTAAGTTATTGGAAAATATGAAATTAACAAATTATGTCAAGTAATCTTCATAATTCAGAAATGTTTTACATACTTATGAATTATGTTCTTGTATGCTTATTACGATGGAGATTTACTATCGAATTTTTCAATTTCTAACTCATTTTTGTTCAGAAATTTTGAGCAGTTTCTTTTTTCGGGGGGGGGGAGTATTTCAATAGATTCAAAATAATTTTTTTACATCAAATTTTATATTGTAATAGAAGCAGCATTTTGTAATGGGATAATCTACACAATTTGATCTACATTTAATTTAAACATGTTTGGGATAATCTACACAATTTGATCTACATTTAATTTAAACATGTTTGGGATAATCTACACAATTTGATCTACATTTAATTTAAACATGTTTGGGATAATCTGCACATTTTAACACTAGGTTTATGGAAATGTGTTATTTTGACACATTTCAAATATTATAAGGAAACTTACAAGCAAAGTCGCATTTTTATTTTATCTTCTGCACTGATTTTTATTCGCTGAACGAGTTAAATATTGTTACGAATCTGCGATGCGGGTTTCCAGCATAGTTGGTTCCATGGGAGGTCCTGGAGCTTGGCGACAAACTTGGCGACCATTTGGCTACTTGGCGACGAATTTGGTGACTTTGGCGCCAAAATAGATTATACACGAAACATCGAGAATTTTCACGATCCGTCCAGAAAGAACAAAGATACGCCTCGAACGTTCCTGATTAGTTGAGAGGCTTCTAGCCTCGCCTCCTGAGACCTATCAAAGGAAGCACCCGCTGTTGCTGGGCAGGTGTGAACCAGTCGTGTCCCAGCAGTGGTGAACCTTGGAGCAGTCTAAGAGTTGTCGGAAGCGACAGCGCGGAGTCGTGAACGGGTCAGAGTTGGAAGCGGTGAATTGAGTCGTGGACCAGTGGAGTCGAAGAGTAGTCGGAATCGACAGAAAGAATTGGCCCTCCAGAGATTAGCGGAGCAGCGACGGAGTCAAGCGAGTGCTAAATTAAGTTGTGCCCTACTGTCTACATTAGAGTCTGTTGTGTGCTGTTGTCTGCACGTCTCGTCGGCTGAAGATATTTCTGTGCTGTATATAGTTGTCGTCTTCGTTCTGTCCTGTGCGTCTTCGTGTAAATAAACGTCGTTGTTTCATTTTCTACTGCCGCCTGCTGATTGAGTGTTCTCCACACCATATAACTCCCATTATCCAAACGAACCCACGGGAAATTTCGTAACAATATATATTGATGTCCATTTTCTTCGAACTTTTTGAAATATTGCAATTCTCTCTCTGGTATACCTATCTTACTTTCTTGTGTCAGTTTGATGCGATCGTAAACCTGGTGTTAAAAGACAATAACAAACATACCCCGGAAACAATAGCATATTACAATGAAAGTTTGGAATCAACATAGCATAAATGAAGAGCAAAAGTGCCATCAGAGCTGCCTCTTTTCAATGGCCTCAATAGCTGTTTTTCAACATTTGGGACTTGGTGGCAATAAAACCATAGATCTTATATAAGAATATACTAAATCAAAACTATCCGAAATGATTTTCTATTTCGAGTTGAACAATAAAATTGCAGAAGGAAATAAAAAAAAAAAAAATACAAAAGCATAGATTATATTCTCCCACCACCTAGTACTTCGCAAGAACAAAAGGGTTACCAAATTGGCTTTTCTAAAAGAAATAGAAGCAATAACACTTGTAAAATATGTGAAAAGATTGCTTGCGGAAAGTGTACAAACACAATTGAGTAAGCGATAAGATGAAATTCAAAAAGGTTATGATTAAGATATTACTATTAAAAATGAGAGTAAACAATTTACCATCAAAGGTGGTTATAAAATAAATCATGAAATATTGTAATGTCTTGATCATGGTCGATCAAATACGGCGGTTGCGTAACACAATATATATGTACACGTATATATACACAAAAAAAACAACTTATTCTCTTCTAGGTTAATATTATTCACAAAATTCACACACCAGTTGAAAATGTAATCATGAAATAGTTGATCGATCAAATCTGAGCGCGCGCGCACACACACACACACACACACACACACACACACACACACACACACACACACACACACACACACACACACACACACACACACACACACACACACACACACACACACACACACACACACACACACACACACACACACACACACGATGATAACAGGCTGTTAACTCAAACGGTTAAACCATGAACAGCTCCAGAAATCCCCCGATCTTGTAGAAGATCAGAAACTTGAATCGCACGGAGATTCTCACAAACTCAGCAACACCTGGGAGCATCCAAGTGTATACAACTTCCCCTTCGACGCTTCTCACTGCTCTGCTCTGCAGTCTTCTCTTCTCTTGCTTCCTTTCAAACAAACATAAAAACCCACATTTTATTTTCGTCAGATCTACGCCTCTGACTTTCTTATTGGTGAACTTCAGTTGTTTATAATCCAATAACTGATCAGCAATTCTTCCTGAATGGTCTCCAGTCGATCATGGGAATGTCTACTCATGATCCATCCTTGTAGATGCCGCTTCCTGAACAACTGTTAATTATAATCAATTGACAACTAACACTGGCTAAAGTCCACCTGACTTCGACACTTAATAACAACGGTTGCTGGTGATTGAACGTTTCTCGCAGAATGCAGGAGTCCATTCATAATGCAAAAAAAAAAAAAAAAGTTTAACATCTGGATGTTTTGATGTTCTTCTCTCTTGAAGATATGACTGATATATTTGAAACGACGAAACACACATCCTTGGTCGTTTATCTGGATACAACAAATGACTAAACATAATAACTCTACTAGTGAGGGGGAATCCATCTAGAGGTCCGCAGGCATTTAACTATGTGTAGGGAAACAAGTGATGTTACATCCTACCGGAATGCCAATTACCATGTGAGGAAAAAGGGGAAATATTACAAAATGAAAATATTGAAAATGTTTGACTTTTTGTTTTTTTTAAATCTCACATTGGCGTGTTAAAGATAAAAAATACATATGGAGACTAAAACAATGATAAAATGTGAGATGCTGAAAGGAATATGAAAGGAAATTAAGCCATAATAATTATCACGATTGTCCTTACTGAAGAGTTGGAAAGGTGAATTCATTCCTTCCTTCCCAAAGGTGAATTCATTCCTTCCTTCCCAAAGGTGAAATTTGATTATAATCAGAAATCTATGTTGTGCTTCCGCCAAGCACCCATTTGGACCATCTACTGCATAGAAGTCAAAAATAAAAATATGAATGATTAGATATTTAAAATCGATTTCATTAAAAAAAATTTCATTCTCGAATATAAAATGTTGGAAGAGTTTATGCTTAATTTTTGTAAAGAATTATAACAATATTGTTCATACAGGTTTTCTGTATTAAATATCAGAAATTTCATTTTTATAAATTAAATAAGATTCGAATGCACCTAATGAGTGTTATAGATATTGCCTTATGCTGTAATTTTTCTCTTACTATCAACATCAGTGTACGATGACTTTAAGAATTCCTTGAAATAAATGGAATTTTAATTAAAAATTAAAAATACTTCGACAAATTTAAATAGTTTATAAAGAAATTAAGACATTGCATTGATAAAAATTTAATTTCAGCAAAACGTTACCTTTCATTTCGATGCCAAAAAGAAATTTTCTTCATTATAAGTAACACCGATAAAGAAAAAAAATTACAATAACAAATTTAAATAATACATTGAAAATAATATGTATAATAAAACAATACTTAAAGAGGATATTTCCTATCACATTAGATTAATGGATCAAAATTAGAAATGACCGTACTCACGTTTTCAGAAAAAATCTGCTGCATATCCGACGGATCAGGTCGATAACCGGCTCTAAATCGCCGCGGTATGTTTAAAACAACTGTTACCATATTATTAGTTTTTACAGCAATATTATTCCATAAAATTGAGAATACTAAAACAATGCTAGAGTATTAAAAATGCGTAATACTTCAATTCTAAAATATATTATTACTTGACTGAGGATAATGTGTTGCCATACATAGGAATTCGGTTCGAAATTCATGAATTAATTCTTTTTTGAAAGATACCTGAAGTTTAGGGGTAGAGTATCAAATTTGATTCTGCCGTGTATCCGGTAACATAGGATTCTATGTAATATCATTTTTCTGTTCTGGTAGCATAGGATCCTATGTAATCATCTTTCTGTTTCGGTAGTGTAAGATAATACTGCTTCGTTAAGTGAAGGCCGGGTAGTCGTCTGTACATAAAAAGAAGACTTTCCTCATGCTGTTACAATGTGAAATATCCAAAAATTCTCTGCTTAATATTTGCTTCTTCATTTGAATATAATTCAAACTTACTATCTGAGTTATCCTTTTCCATTTAAATATAATGTTGATATTTTAAAAATGTGCGGGACGTGCAAACCGTAGGAAGGGTTGTACCATGAGCGATAATGACCCTTAGATCTTAGTTGCCGTCAATGCCGTCGCGTTCGTCCAATCAATCAGATTTAATACGTATGCCTTAGCAGGGAAGTCGGAGCAGCCAATTTTGATTATCAAGAACCTCAATTGTAGGTTATTGATAAACTGTCATCCTTTTCATGAGATTTGATTTAATTAGATATATCAATGTCCTGTTTTAAAGCAACATTTGGGTTATTTTGGAATGGATCTTGTAATTTTGAACCACGGTCAGTTAACAAGAACGATACCTGAGAAGACAACCCATCTTCAAATTTCCATACTATAACAACGGGAAGGCATTTAGCCTCGATGGACTCAATATGCAACAGATCCGTTAACACGGCGGTTCATCAGTGGAATCGGGTTTTTTACCTGGAACTCTCCAGTCTCTGAGTTGATATATTACCAGTAGGCAACTGTGGCCCTTTTGGTTAGATAGAATTGAAATTAAGGTTTGGTGTAGTTTTATTCATATGAAAACTGAGTGAATTATTGAATTGATAGGATGTAAAAAAAATTGAAAGGAAACTTAAATTAAAAATTATTTATTGATTTAACCAAGTTTCAAATTTAGGAATTCAAATCACACTATTAATCAAAATAACCAATTTTAATGCCGGCGTCCTAGCCTAGGAGTAGCGCTTCTTTCCCGTGATCTAGACGTTCCGGATTCGAGTCCTGGTTCGGGCATGGTTGTTCTCTTCCTTGTGCTCTCTCTGTGAGGTGCGTGAGCGAGTCCCCCTGTAAAAAAGGGGTTGGGCAAAGGAGTGTGTGTGTGTGTGCTATCTTTATTTGAGCTAGAAGTCAGACTTCTGCCCTTGGGTGCTCAGGGGTCTTTACCCTCAGAAGCTACTGCGCAAAAATTTGGCTTAAAATTGTCACACGGAAAAAAAAATTCATTAATTATTTTTATATATAGTCATATACCTACTCTTATCTTTGTGATTCTGACTTCCTACTATTGCCGTTGTACAGAAATGAGATTTATTCTATGTGATTAGTACCCGAAATTATGTGCTTTCAATATTATGACTTTCTTCACGCAGATGTAATATCAATTGATAGTAAATGCATCCCCGATTCAGTATTACCCTTTTCACCAGAATCAAAATTAAGATTTACAGCAGCCTTTATGGATAACCAATATCAATTTATACAAAGCATCATACTAATGTGAAAATGTTTGATTTCTATATATTTAAAATA
This sequence comes from Argiope bruennichi, assembly GCF_947563725.1. Classification (NCBI taxonomy): domain Eukaryota; kingdom Metazoa; phylum Arthropoda; class Arachnida; order Araneae; family Araneidae; genus Argiope; species Argiope bruennichi. The sequence goes on along the minus strand of NC_079157.1, from coordinate 22,040,796 downwards.
ATCCAGACCATAATCTAGATACCTACAAACAGACAGTCATTCCTTTGAAGATTATGTTCAAATGTGTTTCGCATATTCTTCAATACAAATCTTATTGCTCTCAACCTTATAAAATTCTGGACATTGGCCTAAGCCAAGAAGACCTAGAATGGTATTCTATTTTCTTTGTTTAAACTGCACCAAATTTCTGTATCTTGCTCTTTGTGCTCTCTGGTTATCGAATTAACTTGTATTTGAACAGTTAGACAGATCGACTCTCTGTGAATAGATGTTCGGAATGATAGAAGTTGAAATTACACTTTAGGTACCAAATCTCGTATTTAACTCAAATCACTTCGTATTAACCTCTTAACTGGGTAAGACGAAATATTTTGTCATACCCATACACGAACTACTACTACAATGGGCATGGCAACATTTCTCGTCGTGGAAATTTGCCGTATTTGATGTTACTTTGTAATTACAAAGAAAAATCCCCATTATGAAATGAGCTGTACAAAAGTTTATTTCCCAGTTAAACATAAGGCCAAAAATGTTTTGCGAATTCATGGAGGTTTTAAGCGTGGAAATTTGTCAAAATATTGGGATTACATTTGCTGTGTCTGGAAGGACATGCATAGAACGTCCACAGAAACTTGGATAATTGTAGTTTCAAGGTTAATACGATTTATCAAAATTACAGCATTGACAGGGAGTCTTCACTTTTGTCTCATTCAAAATCAATCCTGTAGAAGCTCTAAAGATCCTTGTAGACAATTTCCCCCCTTATACCATGCCACATCCCTGCCCCCCCCATTTTATGAATTTTTGCATTGTAGCAAAGTATTTTGCATTGTAGCAAAGTATCTCAATGTAAATTGGTACCATATATATATAGCATCAGAATATTTAAATCGAGAAGAATATAAAAATAAATTCTGAATTTTATATTTAAGTCTCCAAAAACATTAGGCATCACTTTTGAATGTCAGATCATTGTATTCTTTGCAGCGTCTTCCATTGTGTTTAGAAATCCGACTCCGATTTTGGTTAGTTTCCCAAAATGCCGCATGTTAACCGTTTTAGTTTAAATATAATAAAATAGCTACATTTTTAAATATTAGTCACGCTATTACCGTCTTTATCTTGCATCATCATGCGCTTTTTTCATGACTTGCATTTTCATGCTTTTAGACATGTGAATCTCGTAACCATTCAATGCTTCAATTTTATTATAAAATGATACAAATACAGTGCGAGTACCAATGATAGATCCGATATTACAAATTTTTTCGAAACTACTGCACATATTATAATAAGTCAAACATGAATTTAAAGAGAAATATTATCGCATTGAAAAGAGGCAATCGACTCTATGGCCGAATGGTCATAGCACTGGTCTCATAATCAAGAGATCGTAAGTTCGAATCCCGTTAGAGGCGATGCGATTCACAGTTTGTGTAAATATTTAACTCCTTGAATTTACGTTTTCCTTTATTTCATGTTCCAGCAGATTCTGGACCTTTTAGTTTACCAGATAAGTATTCTGGAACTTTCCCTGCAAGTATAAAAACAGAAGATCTGTCAGTCACTGTGTTCCGAGTTGAGTTAATAAATTGGTTTAGCTCTACTTCTTGTGTGTCATTGCGTTCCACAGTAAAGTATCTACGTGACAATATACCAAGTTTTTTTCTCAGTTGCAAATTTTCGATATGCGACCCTCTTGTTACGCAGCATGCACTCCACCTTAAAATGAAGTGTTGGATTGTCTGCGATCTTCAACATAACCTCACAAAAAATCATTGAGACAAGACATTGTTTATGTATCAGCAAGGCCGAAACCAAAATTGAACTTAAAGAACGCCTTTATCCAGCAATTAGAACTACTGACAGAGCGATGTTACAAAATGTTTGGAACAAACTAGATTACAGATGTACCTATTACAGATTGGACGTATGCCATGTACCAAGAGAGTCGCATATCGAACATTTGTCACTAAAAAGCTGTATTTCTTTTTAAATTCGTGCAGCATTTATTGTAATATGTGTAGCAGTTTCGAAAATTGTAAAATCGGGTCCCTTCATTTATACTCGCCCTGTATTTTAATACCTGTGATGTGACAGCTTACCCAAAAAGGGCTTTTGTACTATAAAACAAATTCAAACTGTAATATTAGGCAGATTATTTCTCATTGTACCTAATATTAAGGAAGATAATGGATCTTCTCCAAGAAGATAATGGATCTTCTCCAAGAAGATAATGGATCTTCTCCAAGAAGATAATGGATCTTCTCCAAGAAGATAATGGATCTTCTCCAAGAAGATAATGGATCTTCTCCAAGAAGATAATGGATCTTCTCCAAGAAGATAATGGATCTTCTCCAAGAAGATAATGGATCTTCTCCAAGAAGATAATGGATCTTCTCCAAGAAGATAATGGATCTTCTCCAAGAAGATAATGGATCTTCTCCAAGAAGATAATGGATCTTCTCCAAGAAGATAATGGATCTTCTCCAAGAAGATAATGGATCTTCTCCAAGAAGATAATGGATCTTCTCCAAGAAGATAATGGATCTTCTCCAAGAAGATAATGGATCTTCTCCAAGAAGATAATGGATCTTCTCCAAGAAGATAATGGATCTTCTCCAAGAAGATAATGGATCTTCTCCAAGAAGATAATGGATCTTCTCCAAGAAGATAATGGATCTTCTCCAAGAAGATAATGGATCTTCTCCAAGAAGATAATGGATCTTCTCCAAGAAGATAATGGATCTTCTCCAAGAAGATAATGGATCTTCTCCAAGAAGATAATGGATCTTCTCCAAGAAGATAATGGATCTTCTCCAAGAAGATAATGGATCTTCTCCAAGAAGATAATGGATCTTCTCCAAGAAGATAATGGATCTTCTCCAAGAAGATAATGGATCTTCTCCAAGAAGATAATGGATCTTCTCCAAGAAGATAATGGATCTTCTCCAAGAAGATAATGGATCTTCTCCAAGAAGATAATGGATCTTCTCCAAGAAGATAATGGATCTTCTCCAAGAAGATAATGGATCTTCTCCAAGAAGATAATGGATCTTCTCCAAGAAGATAATGGATCTTCTCCAAGAAGATAATGGATCTTCTCCAAGAAGATAATGGATCTTCTCCAAGAAGATAATGGATCTTCTCCAAGAAGATAATGGATCTTCTCCAAGAAGATAATGGATCTTCTCCAAGAAGATAATGGATCTTCTCCAAGAAGATAATGGATCTTCTCCAAGAAGATAATGGATCTTCTCCAAGAAGATAATGGATCTTCTCCAAGAAGATAATGGATCTTCTCCAAGAAGATAATGGATCTTCTCCAAGAAGATAATGGATCTTCTCCAAGAAGATAATGGATCTTCTCCAAGAAGATAATGGATCTTCTCCAAGAAGATAATGGATCTTCTCCAAGAAGATAATGGATCTTCTCCAAGAAGATAATGGATCTTCTCCAAGAAGATAATGGATCTTCTCCAAGAAGATAATGGATCTTCTCCAAGAAGATAATGGATCTTCTCCAAGAAGATAATGGATCTTCTCCAAGAAGATAATGGATCTTCTCCAAGAAGATAATGGATCTTCTCCAAGAAGATAATGGATCTTCTCCAAGAAGATAATGGATCTTCTCCAAGAAGATAATGGATCTTCTCCAAGAAGATAATGGATCTTCTCCAAGAAGATAATGGATCTTCTCCAAGAAGATAATGGATCTTCTCCAAGAAGATAATGGATCTTCTCCAAGAAGATAATGGATCTTCTCCAAGAAGATAATGGATCTTCTCCAAGAAGATAATGGATCTTCTCCAAGAAGATAATGGATCTTCTCCAAGAAGATAATGGATCTTCTCCAAGAAGATAATGGATCTTCTCCAAGAAGATAATGGATCTTCTCCAAGAAGATAATGGATCTTCTCCAAGAAGATAATGGATCTTCTCCAAGAAGATAATGGATCTTCTCCAAGAAGATAATGGATCTTCTCCAAGAAGATAATGGATCTTCTCCAAGAAGATAATGGATCTTCTCCAAGAAGATAATGGATCTTCTCCAAGAAGATAATGGATCTTCTCCAAGAAGATAATGGATCTTCTCCAAGAAGATAATGGATCTTCTCCAAGAAGATAATGGATCTTCTCCAAGAAGATAATGGATCTTCTCCAAGAAGATAATGGATCTTCTCCAAGAAGATAATGGATCTTCTCCAAGAAGATAATGGATCTTCTCCAAGAAGATAATGGATCTTCTCCAAGAAGATAATGGATCTTCTCCAAGAAGATAATGGATCTTCTCCAAGAAGATAATGGATCTTCTCCAAGAAGATAATGGATCTTCTCCAAGAAGATAATGGATCTTCTCCAAGAAGATAATGGATCTTCTCCAAGAAGATAATGGATCTTCTCCAAGAAGATAATGGATCTTCTCCAAGAAGATAATGGATCTTCTCCAAGAAGATAATGGATCTTCTCCAAGAAGATAATGGATCTTCTCCAAGAAGATAATGGATCTTCTCCAAGAAGATAATGGATCTTCTCCAAGAAGATAATGGATCTTCTCCAAGAAGATAATGGATCTTCTCCAAGAAGATAATGGATCTTCTCCAAGAAGATAATGGATCTTCTCCAAGAAGATAATGGATCTTCTCCAAGAAGATAATGGATCTTCTCCAAGAAGATAATGGATCTTCTCCAAGAAGATAATGGATCTTCTCCAAGAAGATAATGGATCTTCTCCAAGAAGATAATGGATCTTCTCCAAGAAGATAATGGATCTTCTCCAAGAAGATAATGGATCTTCTCCAAGAAGATAATGGATCTTCTCCAAGAAGATAATGGATCTTCTCCAAGAAGATAATGGATCTTCTCCAAGAAGATAATGGATCTTCTCCAAGAAGATAATGGATCTTCTCCAAGAAGATAATGGATCTTCTCCAAGAAGATAATGGATCTTCTCCAAGAAGATAATGGATCTTCTCCAAGAAGATAATGGATCTTCTCCAAGAAGATAATGGATCTTCTCCAAGAAGATAATGGATCTTCTCCAAGAAGATAATGGATCTTCTCCAAGAAGATAATGGATCTTCTCCAAGAAGATAATGGATCTTCTCCAAGAAGATAATGGATCTTCTCCAAGAAGATAATGGATCTTCTCCAAGAAGATAATGGATCTTCTCCAAGAAGATAATGGATCTTCTCCAAGAAGATAATGGATCTTCTCCAAGAAGATAATGGATCTTCTCCAAGAAGATAATGGATCTTCTCCAAGAAGATAATGGATCTTCTCCAAGAAGATAATGGATCTTCTCCAAGAAGATAATGGATCTTCTCCAAGAAGATAATGGATCTTCTCCAAGAAGATAATGGATCTTCTCCAAGAAGATAATGGATCTTCTCCAAGAAGATAATGGATCTTCTCCAAGAAGATAATGGATCTTCTCCAAGAAGATAATGGATCTTCTCCAAGAAGATAATGGATCTTCTCCAAGAAGATAATGGATCTTCTCCAAGAAGATAATGGATCTTCTCCAAGAAGATAATGGATCTTCTCCAAGAAGATAATGGATCTTCTCCAAGAAGATAATGGATCTTCTCCAAGAAGATAATGGATCTTCTCCAAGAAGATAATGGATCTTCTCCAAGAAGATAATGGATCTTCTCCAAGAAGATAATGGATCTTCTCCAAGAAGATAATGGATCTTCTCCAAGAAGATAATGGATCTTCTCCAAGAAGATAATGGATCTTCTCCAAGAAGATAATGGATCTTCTCCAAGAAGATAATGGATCTTCTCCAAGAAGATAATGGATCTTCTCCAAGAAGATAATGGATCTTCTCCAAGAAGATAATGGATCTTCTCCAAGAAGATAATGGATCTTCTCCAAGAAGATAATGGATCTTCTCCAAGAAGATAATGGATCTTCTCCAAGAAGATAATGGATCTTCTCCAAGAAGATAATGGATCTTCTCCAAGAAGATAATGGATCTTCTCCAAGAAGATAATGGATCTTCTCCAAGAAGATAATGGATCTTCTCCAAGAAGATAATGGATCTTCTCCAAGAAGATAATGGATCTTCTCCAAGAAGATAATGGATCTTCTCCAAGAAGATAATGGATCTTCTCCAAGAAGATAATGGATCTTCTCCAAGAAGATAATGGATCTTCTCCAAGAAGATAATGGATCTTCTCCAAGAAGATAATGGATCTTCTCCAAGAAGATAATGGATCTTCTCCAAGAAGATAATGGATCTTCTCCAAGAAGATAATGGATCTTCTCCAAGAAGATAATGGATCTTCTCCAAGAAGATAATGGATCTTCTCCAAGAAGATAATGGATCTTCTCCAAGAAGATAATGGATCTTCTCCAAGAAGATAATGGATCTTCTCCAAGAAGATAATGGATCTTCTCCAAGAAGATAATGGATCTTCTCCAAGAAGATAATGGATCTTCTCCAAGAAGATAATGGATCTTCTCCAAGAAGATAATGGATCTTCTCCAAGAAGATAATGGATCTTCTCCAAGAAGATAATGGATCTTCTCCAAGAAGATAATGGATCTTCTCCAAGAAGATAATGGATCTTCTCCAAGAAGATAATGGATCTTCTCCAAGAAGATAATGGATCTTCTCCAAGAAGATAATGGATCTTCTCCAAGAAGATAATGGATCTTCTCCAAGAAGATAATGGATCTTCTCCAAGAAGATAATGGATCTTCTCCAAGAAGATAATGGATCTTCTCCAAGAAGATAATGGATCTTCTCCAAGAAGATAATGGATCTTCTCCAAGAAGATAATGGATCTTCTCCAAGAAGATAATGGATCTTCTCCAAGAAGATAATGGATCTTCTCCAAGAAGATAATGGATCTTCTCCAAGAAGATAATGGATCTTCTCCAAGAAGATAATGGATCTTCTCCAAGAAGATAATGGATCTTCTCCAAGAAGATAATGGATCTTCTCCAAGAAGATAATGGATCTTCTCCAAGAAGATAATGGATCTTCTCCAAGAAGATAATGGATCTTCTCCAAGAAGATAATGGATCTTCTCCAAGAAGATAATGGATCTTCTCCAAGAAGATAATGGATCTTCTCCAAGAAGATAATGGATCTTCTCCAAGAAGATAATGGATCTTCTCCAAGAAGATAATGGATCTTCTCCAAGAAGATAATGGATCTTCTCCAAGAAGATAATGGATCTTCTCCAAGAAGATAATGGATCTTCTCCAAGAAGATAATGGATCTTCTCCAAGAAGATAATGGATCTTCTCCAAGAAGATAATGGATCTTCTCCAAGAAGATAATGGATCTTCTCCAAGAAGATAATGGATCTTCTCCAAGAAGATAATGGATCTTCTCCAAGAAGATAATGGATCTTCTCCAAGAAGATAATGGATCTTCTCCAAGAAGATAATGGATCTTCTCCAAGAAGATAATGGATCTTCTCCAAGAAGATAATGGATCTTCTCCAAGAAGATAATGGATCTTCTCCAAGAAGATAATGGATCTTCTCCAAGAAGATAATGGATCTTCTCCAAGAAGATAATGGATCTTCTCCAAGAAGATAATGGATCTTCTCCAAGAAGATAATGGATCTTCTCCAAGAAGATAATGGATCTTCTCCAAGAAGATAATGGATCTTCTCCAAGAAGATAATGGATCTTCTCCAAGAAGATAATGGATCTTCTCCAAGAAGATAATGGATCTTCTCCAAGAAGATAATGGATCTTCTCCAAGAAGATAATGGATCTTCTCCAAGAAGATAATGGATCTTCTCCAAGAAGATAATGGATCTTCTCCAAGAAGATAATGGATCTTCTCCAAGAAGATAATGGATCTTCTCCAAGAAGATAATGGATCTTCTCCAAGAAGATAATGGATCTTCTCCAAGAAGATAATGGATCTTCTCCAAGAAGATAATGGATCTTCTCCAAGAAGATAATGGATCTTCTCCAAGAAGATAATGGATCTTCTCCAAGAAGATAATGGATCTTCTCCAAGAAGATAATGGATCTTCTCCAAGAAGATAATGGATCTTCTCCAAGAAGATAATGGATCTTCTCCAAGAAGATAATGGATCTTCTCCAAGAAGATAATGGATCTTCTCCAAGAAGATAATGGATCTTCTCCAAGAAGATAATGGATCTTCTCCAAGAAGATAATGGATCTTCTCCAAGAAGATAATGGATCTTCTCCAAGAAGATAATGGATCTTCTCCAAGAAGATAATGGATCTTCTCCAAGAAGATAATGGATCTTCTCCAAGAAGATAATGGATCTTCTCCAAGAAGATAATGGATCTTCTCCAAGAAGATAATGGATCTTCTCCAAGAAGATAATGGATCTTCTCCAAGAAGATAATGGATCTTCTCCAAGAAGATAATGGATCTTCTCCAAGAAGATAATGGATCTTCTCCAAGAAGATAATGGATCTTCTCCAAGAAGATAATGGATCTTCTCCAAGAAGATAATGGATCTTCTCCAAGAAGATAATGGATCTTCTCCAAGAAGATAATGGATCTTCTCCAAGAAGATAATGGATCTTCTCCAAGAAGATAATGGATCTTCTCCAAGAAGATAATGGATCTTCTCCAAGAAGATAATGGATCTTCTCCAAGAAGATAATGGATCTTCTCCAAGAAGATAATGGATCTTCTCCAAGAAGATAATGGATCTTCTCCAAGAAGATAATGGATCTTCTCCAAGAAGATAATGGATCTTCTCCAAGAAGATAATGGATCTTCTCCAAGAAGATAATGGATCTTCTCCAAGAAGATAATGGATCTTCTCCAAGAAGATAATGGATCTTCTCCAAGAAGATAATGGATCTTCTCCAAGAAGATAATGGATCTTCTCCAAGAAGATAATGGATCTTCTCCAAGAAGATAATGGATCTTCTCCAAGAAGATAATGGATCTTCTCCAAGAAGATAATGGATCTTCTCCAAGAAGATAATGGATCTTCTCCAAGAAGATAATGGATCTTCTCCAAGAAGATAATGGATCTTCTCCAAGAAGATAATGGATCTTCTCCAAGAAGATAATGGATCTTCTCCAAGAAGATAATGGATCTTCTCCAAGAAGATAATGGATCTTCTCCAAGAAGATAATGGATCTTCTCCAAGAAGATAATGGATCTTCTCCAAGAAGATAATGGATCTTCTCCAAGAAGATAATGGATCTTCTCCAAGAAGATAATGGATCTTCTCCAAGAAGATAATGGATCTTCTCCAAGAAGATAATGGATCTTCTCCAAGAAGATAATGGATCTTCTCCAAGAAGATAATGGATCTTCTCCAAGAAGATAATGGATCTTCTCCAAGAAGATAATGGATCTTCTCCAAGAAGATAATGGATCTTCTCCAAGAAGATAATGGATCTTCTCCAAGAAGATAATGGATCTTCTCCAAGAAGATAATGGATCTTCTCCAAGAAGATAATGGATCTTCTCCAAGAAGATAATGGATCTTCTCCAAGAAGATAATGGATCTTCTCCAAGAAGATAATGGATCTTCTCCAAGAAGATAATGGATCTTCTCCAAGAAGATAATGGATCTTCTCCAAGAAGATAATGGATCTTCTCCAAGAAGATAATGGATCTTCTCCAAGAAGATAATGGATCTTCTCCAAGAAGATAATGGATCTTCTCCAAGAAGATAATGGATCTTCTCCAAGAAGATAATGGATCTTCTCCAAGAAGATAATGGATCTTCTCCAAGAAGATAATGGATCTTCTCCAAGAAGATAATGGATCTTCTCCAAGAAGATAATGGATCTTCTCCAAGAAGATAATGGATCTTCTCCAAGAAGATAATGGATCTTCTCCAAGAAGATAATGGATCTTCTCCAAGAAGATAATGGATCTTCTCCAAGAAGATAATGGATCTTCTCCAAGAAGATAATGGATCTTCTCCAAGAAGATAATGGATCTTCTCCAAGAAGATAATGGATCTTCTCCAAGAAGATAATGGATATTCTCCAAGAAGATAATGGATATTCTCCAAGAAGATAATGGATATTCTCCAAGAAGATAATGGATATTCTCCAAGAAGATAATGGATCTTCTCCAAGAAGATAATGGATATTCTCCAAGAAGATAATGGATCTTCTCCAAGAAGATAATGGATATTCTCCAAGAAGATAATGGATATTCTCCAAGAAGATAATGGATATTCTCCAAGAAGATAATGGATATTCTCCAAGAAGATAATGGATATTCTCCAAGAAGATAATGGATATTCTCCAAGAAGATAATGGATATTCTCCAAGAAGAGGGAGTTGGAACAAAACTGCATCGAGGACTGATTAATTTGTATAGAGACGGTGAAGTGCTAACATAATTCATTATTCCAAATTTGTACCAGCTACTATACAGTACAACATAGCTTTCATCTTGTGGAAGAGGCGACATCAATACAAAACAGTCCTGGAGAGAACTTAAAAACTTACTGCAACAATTCTCTTGTATAAAATGTTTTATTAAAACTACTACAATAGTCGCATCAATTTACTTAAAATCGTCCTAAACAATGTAAAATGTAAAAGTTCAAGATAAACAAATTAACTTTGCAAGCTGTTTGACATTTTTGTGGAATTTGTATCGAATGTGACACAATCTTCATATACGGAGGATGCGTCCGATGAGATGTGAAGTTCGGTCTGTACCTCTGCATCAGCTCGATCTCCAGTGGACCTTTCGGACAGCGTCTTCTGCAATCGTCTTTCGTATCTGACTTCCACATCTGGAGGAGGTGGTCTCGCAAAATAATTACAAGGAAAGCAGAAGGTTCTTCTTGAGCATTCGATTAGTGTTGCCCATATTGCGCTGTTGCGGAACCAAAACAATGCTGCACAAGCCACTACCTGTTAGGAGAAGAGATGCAAAGTTTAAAAACGAAGTTAAATTCGCATAAATTAACCCTCTTCACTTGAAAAAGGGATTCGATGCATAATTATTCACTTAATGCATGGATCCGTTTTTTCAGTTTGCCTGTGTAAAGGAATATACAAGTAACATTCTGTATGCATTTTAAACAATTAAGAATAAGTAAGATGTCAAAATGATGTACCGTCTGAAGTGCATGGTAAACGATAGAAGACAGTCGAGTGCAGAGGGTTAAATAACAATTTTGAAGACTATACGAAATGAAGTAACATTAAAATCGTTTTCTACTTTTTCCATCTGGAATTGCAATATGAAACAATTGATAAATGAACTGATGAGGTAAATATTTAAACAGAACCTAAATCAGAGCCTATACCAGAGTAAGCGATATTTTTCAAGAGTATGCTGTACCTAATGCACGGCACTGGGTTGATGTGAAACTACCTAAAAAAATTTCTCTCTCCAAGTTGGTAGGCAAAAATAGATTCGTTTATATCCAAGTTACTATCAGGCACCATAAATTTGATGTTAGAAACAGTAATGTGTTTACAACTCTTAAGTTCCAAGATATGGCAGTTATCGAAGAACCTTAAATGCAAAAGTTGGTCTTAATAAAGCGCTAATTTAGATAATTGGATTTTTCTATCTTTAATATTAAGAAAGATAGAAAATAATCACAAACCGCTCCATCATCTCGACCTCTTTGAGCTAGATGAGCCACATACAACTTATTACAAGCCAGTTAAAATACGAACAAAGTTATTCTAATTATCCTAGTTACAAGATAACATGGTCAAAGCGTTTTACGCACATGCATACACTTTTGAATGAAGGGTGGTTTTGGGTTCCATCTGCCATGATCGGCGAAGAAATTCTCGAATTCTGCTTATGAGAACCATCGCATAGATAGCCTTGCTATAGGAATCTACCTTAAAAGAACAGGCGCGTTTGCCAAAACAGTCCACTGTAACTCGCAAGGAAGTCAAAGTATCCGATACCTTACAGAAAGCGGAAAGATTGACATGTTCTAAATGAATTAATCTTCGAACCAAGGTTGCTGCTGTAAATCGTGTTCTGGAAAACACTCAGTCCATGGAACTTTCTCGCATACTCTCCAATAAATTTGTCGTGCCAAAGAATGCCTTGCATGGCATTGGTAAACAATAGTTACAAAACATTACCTTGAGTGAATTAAGCATTTTTACCGAATATATCGCATGATCATTATCGAGTTTAATGGCGATAAATCACTGGCATGCTAATATGGTCTATATTTTCTATAAACGGTTCAAGGTCTCATTTTCTACCTCGTTATTACTGGTTGCCTGCCTCGCAACGCTGAGGCAGATAACAGTGTCATTTCTTTACGCAGCTGTTAAGATATTCCGAAGGTAAGGTATTCTCGAAGCGTACTGGTTTGGAAGAAAACAAGCTTTGTCGAAACCATGGCAACGGAGAAGGAGAAAGAGTGAGGAGTAGGGAAAACGAGCGTCCTTGAAACGCCTACAGAAGTTACACAGATCAATAGTATCCAAAAATGAATTTCTATTTTACACACGTTTTTCTCAGCCAATTAAAACAAATTTGACGCAAAACTGCATTTATAGTCGCAATTCTCATTCATAGTCGCAATTTTCATACCAAATTTGATTTCTTTAAGTTACTGCGCTTTTGAATTATCGAGTTAACATATTCCTGAAAGTAGACTGATAGTCAGCCCGTAGTCGGGTATGGTAGATAATTTGATAAGGATCAACACTAAAGACGTTAAATCTGCATGCCGAATCTTATCTAGCACAATTCGTTTTGATAATTATTGTGTCAACTTATTATATAGAAGGACTTCCACTGAACAGATTTTACTCAAAATTTGATGGAAATCTGGAAATTGTAAATAGATCATACCGAATTTCGATCTAGCTCAAATCGTCCGAGTTATCTTTGCCACAGACAGACGGACGAATATTTTCAAGAATTGTGTTTTAGATAATGGAGATCTAAAGGATTCATCAAAATCTGAAACCCAATTTCTTGACGACTGCTATAATTTCTCTATAGCACATACGAGAAAGTGAAGAGGTAACGGATAGATTAACAGGGTAAGAGCATGAACACTGTAGTCATGAAGATTCTTAACAAGAGCATTACTCAAGTATAGAAATAAGTATCACAACCAACGGATACCGACAGAAATAACATTTTCGGATTAAGAAATTTTATTACTGTACTCGTAGAATTGCACTTGATCCCTTATTTAATATCCTTGAACCCTACTGAATTATTGGTGATCAGCTGATAAGATTCAATTTCACATGAAGGTTTAACAAGAGCTTTTTGTTACCATTTGTGAGAAGCCAGATAATTTGCGCTTTAAAAACAGTGTTGCTATGAAGATTTCACATGAAAGGCTTGGCATCAATGACCATCAAGGAGAAGCTTCTGCTTTTACAATGAACAATTCAAAGTAACTTTACATTTCCGGAATTATACGCTTCAAGAGGGCATTTAGATGTAAACTTCAAATTATCTCCCAATGGACTAAACATTCCGCTTACGCCTGCTACATGGCCTATGATTTGATAAGGTACCTCAGACGATTTAAATCATAAGCCTTAGTTATTTTACATGAAATTCTCTATGGCAGAGTACACACGATAAACTATGGTCTTTTTTCATTGCTAAGATTTTATCTTAAAGTTACTGAAGGGCTCGGAATAACTAGGAAATCAAGCCAATAAATCGCGTTTCACATGCCGATAGTATATAATGCAAATCCAACGGGAATAGTTGGGTTGGCATACTCCTAATAATTGTGTTGTAGCAGACAACGCCTTTCATGGCGCTTTCGTACGATAGTTACGAAATATTCCACTTTAATGCGAAATTTAGCCCTTTCATAGAATCTATGGCGAGTTATTTGGCGATTAAGCACTAGTATGGGTTAATAGCAATATACAAAAGTCGAATTTATATTTTGGACTCGTTAATATTGATCGAAACGAAAATACTAAAGTGCACTTGTAATTACAAAATCCCATGGTTAATTCTATACATTTAAGTCAATGCGTTTTGAATTATCGCGTTTAGATGTTTCTGAAAATAATAACCGATAGACAGTACTCTGTTTTGGATTGGCTCAAAATTTCGTAAGTGTCAACACTAAATGCGAGTGCTGAATTTTATCGATCTAGCTCTCTTGGTTTCGGAGTTGTGTTAACTTATATTCCAACAGCCGGGAAGACAGACATAAGAACCGATTTTGCTCAGAATTTGATAGAAGTGTGCAAGTTTGATGTAAATGCAGTGTAATAAATTTAAATCGTCTAGCTCAAAACAGTTTTGATTTATCTTTGTCACAGATAAACTGACATTTTTCCAAAAAAGCATTTTTCGAACTCGGGGAAAAGATTTAAAACGAGGAAATTGGTAAAAATCTGGAGTTCGAATGTTTGACGACCACTGTACTTTATACTAGACGTACAAGAAAGTAAAAACCAAGAAAATAAATTATGCCAAAGATCAACGGGAAATCTCAGGTTAGGTCATGTATCTTCGAGGAATTTTATTAATACAACGTTTTCAAATGGTCATCTGTATCATTTAGTTGTACTTAACAAGGCTATAAGCGACATATTTGAATACAATACGTCACATTGTTTTAAAGTTTGTTTAAGCCTAGTTTTTTTTAAAGCGATTAATGCTTTATCGAAGCAATTATTCCTTGCAAAATCTGGCATATACTTACCACCGACATCGTTATAGCAGGGATGACCACATAACCGTTGCAGAAGGAGACTATTGACAATGCAATGACAACTGCAGTTCCCAGATAAATGACGAGTTTTATCCAAATACTAGCATCCTGAAATAAAGAGGTTTTATTATTAGATTGATACAAGATTCTGTCTTGATTAAGAAGTGGAGATATGCAATTTAACTCAATTTCAGTATGATATAGATGGCATATGGAATACTACTTCATCGTGGAAATTAAATACAACGGGGGTGAAAAAACAATTTTATATTCACAAATTTTGAATGCTTCCTTTAAGTCGCTTCTATTTTGCAAACTTCAATTTTTTTTTCTTAAGCAGTTATACAGATCGTATTTAAAATTATGCAAAGCACTATTGGACCACCAGTTCACTTCATGTTTTTCCCACATCATATGATGACAAGTATTTGAATTCTATACAACCTGCATATTTGCAGTACAACTTTCGCATGCTGTTATATAAAACTGATGAATTTCGGAAACTACAAGTTAAATTAAACTAGACTGAATGCGTTTTATACGATTCGCTCGTTTTTTGCTGTTCGTAGAGAGAACAATTAGAGTACAAGAGGACTACACCTCTTGAACCGGTTGAATATTTATGTATGGGTTTTCACCGAGAGGAATAAAATTTTGAATGCTTCTTCGTATACATATACAACTTAAAAATGCAACGAGTTTGGCGACTGAAATTAGTGTATTTGTATCAAAACCGTTAGTAGTATTTTTCGTAACGCCGTTTTTCAGAATACAAAATTTCATTGACACGCGTATTCAGAAAAAAAAAGATTAAGTTTAATAAATCAAAATGCTAACACGCGATTGATTTTCAAGGTCACGAAATCTATCGTTATTAGACAATAAAGAAATACTGGAGTTGTCAAATATTCGATTTCACCATCTCGATACATTTGAAAACCGCAGTTTTGGAGTATATTTTTTAATGGAAAGCGATGAGTGTTTGAAGATAACGAGTTGTCAAAGACGAGTTCGCATAAGGGTAAAATTAAAGTATAAAGCTTCCAGTTCATTGAAACTGAAATCCATTTTTAAAAATTAAGACCGAGTATTTAACCCACCGGAGAAGAACATTGTTTAGAAGACATTCAGTATGCATAAATCAAAGACGCCATGTTGCTTCTTGCTGCTACGTCTAAATATTGGAGTTTATTTACGCCAAGTTGCTTATGCACAGCACAAAATACTTATAAATAAAAGGAGTACCACGTGTGCAATATTTCGAATAACATAACCTACCTGGAAACAAGTAGATTGATGAAGCTTAAGAGCTCAATGCAGAAAACACTGGACTACAACTAGAAGCATTTCCCCTTGCTTTTAGGCTGTTAGTTGCAGTCAACAAATAATGAAAGGAACCGAGAAGTATCATGGATCCTTCCATTAACCGACTGGTTAGTAAGTTTAAAAATAAGTCTCGTCCTAAGGATAGGATCCCATCATTAAGTTTCATTTATATAGCTCTATATTTTGGAGTTAATTTCTTCACGTAAATATGAGCTTACGCAATATATTGAGAGATTTGACTAAAACATTGGTATTGAGTGATAATTTAGGCACCAAGATCTATTCAGTTGTTTAGTCCAGTCGTTAAGATAGTATGTATACTGTTACCAGAATACAACTTACCCACACTGGATAAACATTAATATAAAGATACAAGGAAATCTGGTCGCTAATACTTTCAGATAACAATAAGATTTTCTTACACGAGAATACGAAAAACAAAGCAGGAATGTTCATTCCAAAGTTTTCTTGCATATTATGTCGTAAAGGCCTCATCCATTTTCCTCCCCTTAAAATTGTGGACCTCGGGCAAGGCCGTGATTACTTCTCATGGCATTGGAGAAGAGTAATTGCTAAATACCGATCGTTGACGTGAATATAGCATTTTTGCAGAATCTCTCAGCGAAGATGTTTTTGAATGCTTTTTGGTGGCCGATTAACACCAAAATTCGGTATGAAAGTACAGTTGTCGCAGGATAATGCGCATAATTTAATAGCCTTATGGCCATATCTTCCCTATTATTGTGTTTACATGGAGCGAGTATAAACATATAGACTTAACCATCTGCCAGATTTGGTACAAAATTTGATTAGTATCCACATTTTAGAGGGTAACAAGTTTCATCTGTCCCTTCGCGTTTTTTACCTATCCATATAGACATATTTCCTGTGAATGGATTTCCTTTAAAATTCGATATAAAATATACAAATATGGTAGTAGTTCTATATCAAATTTCAAACATCTCGTTCAAAGCGGTTTTGGGTTAGTGTTCATAGGTAGACAAAATACCAAAAATGTATTACTTTAGGAAGCGAGGAGTCTGAAAACATGGCAGTTTTGTTAAGGTCTCGTGCTCGACTTTCACACTTTGTTTACGAGAAAGTCGAGAATTTTGAATAGAACCTATGGAAACTAAATTAACGCTCAACCATCAGTGTTTCAAATAACAAAAATATAAAACTATTGATGAAGTAGTACTTACGGGTTCTGCTCCGATTTCTTGATAACCCGATCGTCGATGTATAATATAGTTTCTAATAGCCCCTCTGAGCGAGCGAGGTACGACCAAACTGTTCATGAATTCTGCAGCTCTATTCATATTCCTGTCCGATATGAAATAAAAACTTAAAATAAAAGAATTAAGAATGCCAAGGAATTAACAAATGCAATTTTCGTTAATCCGGTGAGACTTTTATTGAGGGAAAATTCTTGATATGTTGCCATTAGTAAAAGTCTTATTTGAATATCTATTGTCTAACCATGTTTGAGAGAAAGATCTCATTGATTTGGTGGTAGAAGAAAAATTTATTTATTCTTTAATATTTTTCATCTTTAAATATATCAGATAGCATAGCTTCTAAGTATTAGTAGATTGAATTTTTGAATTACTGTCTTTTTATGCATGTTTAGATAAAGGTCCTCACAATGTTTCGGAGGTATTAGACCAAACTCTTGAATCTACATTATTAATTTCATATTTAAATAAATGAGACAACAATAGCTTCTGAGTAGATATCTTGAATCTCTAATTTCTATTTATGTTCAAACAACTGAGACCAAAATAACTTGATATCGGTAGGAAAAACTCTTGAATCCATGTTTCAATTAATGACTTCACAATTACTTGAATCTTTAGTATTTTTCATGTTTAAATAAATAAGAACAAAATGGCTTGCATAATTAATATTTTTCATGTTTCAATAAAGGAGACCACAAGGCCGTCCATCGTATCAGAAAGAGAATACTGATAATATCGTTCTGGCCATCGTTTTCGGTACATGAGAGTGTTTTATATTAAAACTGATATTTTTGTCAAATGACTTTTTTTGCAAGTAGTAGGATTTATTGAAGTATAAATCTCATTATTTTAATAGTACAGCAATTTTCATACGATAATATGGGCTTGAAGACCCGAAAATCAACGATGCGATAGCCCATTCGACGAAAGATTCGCCGTGTATATGGGCTTGATGAAAGTTAAATCTTATATTGAGAATCAAATGTCATCATAAGGTGTAGCGAGTAAATCTGAGGAAAGATTTATTCAGGCCTGAATCTCATCATTATATTAGGGCAGCCATTTCCATGGATAATATCGGTTTGAAGACTGGAAGGTCCATGATTCGGGAGCCCATTTGACGAAAGATCCGCCGTGTATATGGGCTTCATGAAAGTTAAATCTTATATTGAGAATCAAATGTCATCTTAAGGTGTAGCGAGTAAATCTGAGGAAAGATTTATTCAGGCCTGAATCTCATCATTATATTAGGGCAGCCATTTCCATGGATAATATCGGCTTGAAGACTGGAAGGTCCATGATTCGAGAGCCCATTTGACGAAAGATCCGCCGTGTATACGGGCTTCATGAAGGTTAAATCTTATATTGAGAATCAAATGTCATCTTTGTGAGTAGAGAGTAAATCTGAGGAAAGAATTATTCAGGCCCGAATCTCATCATTATATTAGGACAGCCATTTCCATGCCGGCGTCCTGGCATAGGGGTAGCGCGTCTTCCTCGTGATGTGGGCGTCCTGGGTTCGAGTCCCAGTTCTGGCATGGTTGTTCTGTGTTCTATCTGTGAGGGGTGTGAATGTGCCCCCCTGTAAAACGAGGTTGTGCAAGCGAATGTGTGTGCGTTTCATCTTCATATGAGCTAGAAGTCAGACTTCCTAGGGTGCTTAGGGGTCTTTGCCCTCAGAAGCTGCTTCAATCCCTTTCCGTGGTAACGCGGACACGACATCATCATCAGCCATTTCCATAGATAATACCAGTTTCAAGACTGGAAAGTCCATGATTCAAAAGCCCCTTCGACAAAAGATCCATCGTGTATACGGGCTTCATGAAGATTAAATCTTATATTAAGGATCAAATATCCTTTTATGAGTGTAGAGAGGTAATCCGAGGAAATATTTATTCAAATATGAATCTCATTCTTTAATTAGGACAGCCATTTCCTTGAGATAATATCAGCTTGAAGACCGGAAGTCAAGGATTCGAGATCTTATTCGAGGAAAGATCTGCCATATATACGGGCTTAATGAAGGTTAAATATTATATCAAGGAGCAAACGTCCTTTTAAGTATATAAAGAGGTAATCTGAAGAAAGGAATAGTCAGTTTTAACGTGTCATTTTCATTAACTAATCATGGTTTAAAATTGCTGTTTTAAAATAATTCTTCAAAACTGAACGTTAATCGAAAGTATTCTATTCTCTTTCCTATTTTGATCTTTCACACCCATTACGAATTCACTTACGAACCTCTTCATTTTATGAAAGCTGTGATTACCACGGAGCAATTTTGTCTTAAGGACAGAAGGTTCAAATATTCGAGATACAATTCGATGTAATATTTGCTGTATATACGAACATGATGCGATTTAAATTTGATATAAAAGATCAAAAATCTTTCTACTAGTATGGGAAGTAAAGGTTGACCGAAGGAATTGTTAGCTCATATGACATCTTCATCATCCTACCATAGTTTCAATCTGCTTGTTTAGTTCCAAAATACCCTTTAAAATGGAGTATTAATCGAAATAAATTAAACTCATATTTACTTTGATATTTCATGCCCATTATGAAACTCGCCAATTTATTAAAGCAATGATTGCCCCGAAACAATATTGGCTTGAAGACCGTAGATTCAAATATTCGAGATGCAATTCGCTGAAATATTTACTATATATACCAATTTGATGAGGTTTAAAGTTCTGGAGGGTCAATCATCCTTCTACTAGAGTGGGAAATAAAGCTTGAGGGAAGGAATTGTCAGCTCAAGTGACATCTTCATCATCAAACCTTGGTTTCAAATTGCAATGTCTATTCGAATATATCATTTCAAAACGGAGTGTTGATCGAAGTAAATTAAATTCATCTTCATTTTGATCCTTAATACCCATTGAGAACCAGATTTCGAATGTTTAGGGTTATTTGAGTCATATGCGTGTTAAAATTGATGATCATTTTAATTAAAATGCGCTTGCGCCAGCTAATATGGGGGAGGCTTGTTTAGGTATAGATTCGGTTTAGGTGTTGGATATTTCATAATACTCTAGAATTACAGTCCTATTAAACTGAATATTCGTTTCATATTTAAATTTTTTCAATGCTAATACTAATATCTTGGATTAAAATCATATTTACAGAGAAGGGCATATTGAATTATCATTATATTTATTTAATCATGCATGAGAATTATGACCTCTATTTCACTGAATATTCGTCCCATATAAGTGTTTTATAAATGCTAATAATAACGTCATTAGTCAAAATCATGTTTGCCGGTAATGCTTGTTGAAATATCATTTTCGTCGTTTAGTCATTAATTTTAGTCATTTGGTCTCGGTTATTTTCTACCATTCTTCATGTATTTTGAAATCGGAACAAATGTCTGGTACAGTATGATAATGTTAGCTCAACGATTTAATACAATTTAACCCTTAACTGGGGACGTGCGGTCTGTGAAACCGCTATCGATGTATTTAAGTAACCCCTATTCTATTTTTAGCTCAATTGAATGGATTGACCCCGTAGCTTCTTGTTTTGTGATCTTCAATACACGTTCACTTCTTCAACCAATTTCATCTGATGTCTTTTAAAATAATTCAGTTATTTCTTTAAGCGCGGTCTCTAAGACCGCACCTCCCTGCTAGTGCCCCAGTGATAAACAAGGCTTAGCAGATGGCGCTAAAACTTGGGCCCCGAAATATCATCCAATTTACTGATCCTATTATGAAGCAGTGTTCTAGACACTTTTAAATGAAGCAGAAAGTGGTTTTAGTGATACGGATAATTTTACAGAAGAGATTTTCGATGAAAGTTCGCATTCAACTGATTCTGATATGTATGTTCAAACATAATCAATTTTTCTAGTGATAATGTATTTTGATAAAATTATAAAATATATTAACATACCAAGAGATAAATATATACAGAATTTATAGGTTGATTTTTATACTAGTTCTTAACCTGTTTGAATGTTTAAAATGCCCTAGAAAACCGTGCTATGAAAGTCACACAAGCCGATAAAAAAAAGGGCCAATTTTACTCATTGTCATTTTTTTAAATTTTTCATATAATTGTTGAATTTTACATTATATTGTCTTCTATATACCTTCATATACTGTAAAAATAAATATGATTTAAAAAGTAAAAAGTAATATGATTTTTGAAGAATATTATTTATTGTAACATGTAATTTGAGAAGAAAATGTTTCTTCCAACGCATTTACGTTTTTCAATGATAATATATTTTGAAAAGTTTCTAAAACATATCTTTATATCAAGAAAAATATCTGCAAAATATATTGGCAGTTTTTCATACTAATACATTCATTAGAAAATTTAATTTGAGTGTAAATGAAATGCGGTCTCGTAGACCGCACTTCTCCAGTTGAGGGTTACCCAAAGGATGTTACTATAGAGCACAATATTTTACAATAATTCGCTTCTTCACAAAGCATATTTACTGTTCGTTTTCGGATTCGAAAATCCTCAGAGCTTTTTCGTATGTGTCAGAATGTGTTTATTTAATCAAAAATAGTAATAAGAGGAAAGATAAAAGGAGGAGATGTTTACATATAACAATAAAGTGAACTCTGATTGTCCGCAAACTTGCGAGGCGTAAAAACTGCGGATAACCAGTAATATTTCCGCTAAATATATTGATTATCAACAAAAATTTTTAGATAAATTTTTATTTACTTTAATGGGCAATAACATTAAATTATGATGAAAAAAATGGGCAATTTATGTTTTTAAAATTTGCTAATTCACTTTTTTTTTACAAAATAATAATTTTTTAGATTAAAACCTTTTTTCATTTGTTATTGAATTTTTTAAATAACATTTTGGGATTAACATCAATAGATAATCTCGATCACATTTAATGATATCATATAAACTATTCTTCGGCCACTCCTGAAAGTTTGTCACTTGAATAACCATAAAGCATTCAATACGCAATTTTAAGTTAAAACAGCACAGAGGAACAATACGATGATCACATACATGTGGGAAAAACACTGAATGAAAAAATATCTAATGAAACAGAAATTAAGGTCGAAGAATTCTCAAAATGCGCTCCGCACCTCCTTTCGCATTTCACCCCTTAGCGAAGTACAATCATCGAAATCTGGTAATCTTACGATACTGAAACGAACAGTATAGGCACATAGCAAAATACCATCCTGTGCAAATGAATAAATTATTTAACTTGTTGATGGATACGATGAAACTAGTGGAAGGGATGTCTCCAAAACTTTTTCGCATGCTCTTTAATAAAGATGATATCCCCATCACCCCCTTTTCTCCACATAAAAATATAGACCTAAGATCAGATTGAGAATGCGATGGTTGCTCGTATTTTTATTTTCAGATTCCCACATATGCGAATTGTGTGCTTTATTATATAATAAAAAATGCATTCATGTTTTAACATATATTTAATTGCATGATATTGAAAAACAGTAGTTAAGAGACATCGATCTTTCTTTGAATTTATACATTTTCCCCAAATGTAGCATGCGGTCACTGGTGATTTTTTGGGTGTTATTGAACATTAAAATGCGTATCAGATACTAATAAACAGAAACTAGAAAATTGAAAATGTATTTTCGACTGATTCAATTCGGAACTTAAGATAAAGTCGAAACTGTATTCACAAGAGCTTCGTACCGAATTTCATTTATTTAAGTCATTCCATTTGCCTCCATATAAAAATACAATCCAACAGATAATCTTCTGACCCCTTTGATTTTCCGAATATATCATAAGTTTACATTTTAGTTCACATTTAGTGAATATGTTTAATATCTAGTTCTTTACATGTTTTAGTTATATCTTTAGTCTGATTCTTCTGAATGAATGCCAAACTTCAGATGGGGCCACCCAGAACGAATACAATAAAAGTAACACCCCTTAAAATTTTCCAAGTACTCTTACGCTTGTCTGAATAGATTTTTGGTTTTGTGGCGTTTTATGGCACAAAAGCCATATCTGGCCATACTGAGCCAACTTGTCTGAATAGAATAAATGTTTCCTGCGAAAATATTAATAGAACTTTCAAACTCCTCTCCTGCATGCATGGATAGTTTAAGAGCAACTTCTGTTAAGAATCTGTGATGTTGCTTCTCGGAGAGGTTACTCTCATAGCAAGGAAGAGACCTGTACAGTTATCCTAATAGCTGTGGTATGGATAGGGCATCAATAACTAGCGGTCAAGGCACCAAATTGGTGAAGAGTTTTGTAACTTGGAACAATGAAAGGAAGTTTCCGAATGACAGGAAGATTGAGATCTCCATTAAGACTCGAGATCTAGCGTTTCTTCTAGAATATTCATTACCGTTTCATAGATACGATAAAACCGAGAGAGATTTAAGGCGGAAAGTAGTGGATGGAATTCTCAGTTTGGAGATTTATCTTTTTACGATTTGCTGTTTGCGCATGTACTGTTGATTCTACAAGTGTTTCTACTATGTTTTGCCGCTTGTCCTTCATTATTTCTTGTAGGATAAAGTACCGTTGCCTGTTATTGAGATTGACAGACTTTATTTTCCTGCTTATTTTTATTTTTTCTTCCCACAAGTCTCTTCCTTAAGACCTGTGGGAGGAAAAAATAAAAATAAGAGTTTTGACGATATTTAATGCAGTTTGTGTGCACATTATCAATGTTCATAATTAGAGCAATATTTAAAAGTAAACTTGAAACACTATCACGCTTCTTCGGTCTAAAAGCTCGAATTTCTAAGAAATGTATCTTTGAATGAAAAAGGAATGCATTGCATTTAAGAATCATTAAAATTTCTTTATTCTCAGTTTAAAAAACATTGCAAGTCTGAATAATTTATCAGTCAGATAAAACAAAGCTTAAAAGTATTAAAAACTATCTTCAACAGGAAGTCACTATATCTGGGGCAACTTCTTCAGAGCTGCCTTCTGGCTCCGTCCGCTCTCCTCGAAAATTTGGTGGAAGGCAAAAGATGTCCCTAAAATAATCACCAACCGTGTCGAATTCTTCATCAGGAGCTTCTTTCCTTCGAGTTCTCATTTTCCACCAAAAACGGAAAATATAGCCTAAGACCTGTGGGAGGAAAACAAAATTAAGCAGGAAAAGTGAAACAACAAGGACAATAGCAAAGGATTTGCGTCTTTTCTGAATAATCAAAAAACCCTGCAAGCCATTGAAAGGTGACTCGAACCTCTGATCAAAAACGTCATAGCATAATATTTTGTTTGTAACTTGGTTACTTGTATATTTTTACAGCCCCGTGTTTACGTTTTTCAGGTTACGTAAAGAACCTCAAGGTAATGGATTTAAATAGCGAATTTCCGATTACGCCGCCGAGATGGCAATCGCCATGTTGGCGATTTTCATTCCTTAGCAATTTTTCGTTGTGACCGTAAAAATAAACATGTCAAATATTTATTTCTAAAATCTCCTTTTAATCACATAGCAGCAATGATGTCAAAAAATGTTTTTAGAATTGTCCCAAAGCCATGAGTATAAATCGCATAGTTACAGTATTAGAAAGAATGTAAAAAAGGCTTTAAAACATTTCTAAAAATTTATTAAAAGTAAAGTAATAGATGCAAGAAAAACCATTGAAGGTCTTATTTATAAAATTTCACAATATTTAAAAATGGTTTCTGTGAAATAATATGCTCCAAAGACAATGAAAATAATTTCCTCAATAAGTTTTAATCATATTTAATTAAAAGTCTTAATAAAAATCACGATCCAATACTTAACTATCTAACGATTTAAACGAATTTCTCGTTATGTATGCAGCTTCTCACATAATGCTGGAATTTGAAGATAATATACAAGCAGATAAACATTGTTAAATTAGAATAGCCAGGTTGAAAATGAAAGCAATTACAAATCAATGTTTCCCCAAAACATTTTCTTATAATCTTTATTAAAGTTTTTATCCATCCAAAAAAACAAAAAAAAACAACGAACCTTGAGTATGGCAAGAGAACGTCTTGCAAGACAGCGTTAAATAGGAACGAATTATTAACCTTTTGGCTTGAATTAGCCTTTTACAGAATCTATCGTGTGATCCTTGGCGAATTTTTTGGCGAGTAATCTTTGGAATGCGGTTTGTGTTTATACGCAATCTTCTCATATAACTGAAACCGAAATTTGACATAATATAGTTGTAGTTACGAAATCCCATATCAGATTTGATATATTTAAGTCAGAGTATTTGATTTATCATATTTACATACTTCTGAAAGTACCGATTGAAAAATGATCAAGACATCGTTGGTTTAGATATATAACTCGTTATTTCGTAATTATCGAGTTAGTTTATGTTCAAACAGTTTGACAGATTTTCTTTTAATAGATTTTGCTCGAAAATTGATAGAAACCTACAAATTTGATATAAAGACCGTATATCAAATTTCAACCATCCAGGTCAAAGCAGTTTTAAATTATTTTTTTCACAGACAGACAAATATTTTCCAATCATGTGTTTTTCGTACTTAGTAAGGTTTAAAACGCGGAGATTCGTCAAAATCTCGAGTTCGAATATTCTAACGATTACAATACTTTCTTTTGTGGTGAAAGCTACGGGACACGAGTAATTACTTTTCTCTTGTAGTCTTGTTACTCTGCTGCGAACCACACTTTATACTGTATATACGAGAAAGTAAAAATGAAAATTAATTTGACTTTGGTTGAAAGATACCACTGCTTAAAGGAGTTTCACATAATCGAGATTATACGTATATAAATATTTAAATCAAAATGACACCTAAAGACAGATATACTAACAATTGAGAAAACAAGGCAGGTGCCGACAATGAAGGCCAGAGCAATTTCCATATCATAACTGCTATTTTTAATGTATGAAGATACCACCATGATTAGGCCGCTTACAAGGAAAAGGAAACCCACTATTGTCGAAACTCTCACAAGACAAATGTTATCTGTCTGAAAAGAAAAATTCATATAAAACTACATTTTATATATAGAAATAAAAAAAAGTTAAAAATCTACTTATATTTAACTTGATAAATAGTTGCATAAATATAAGTTTCATCCAAATCATTTAGCACTCATTGGTTACAAGACAGAATTTAGTGTCCACTAAATACACTGTACAAATGTGACTGAGTTCGAAATAAATTTTAAAAAATTCTTATAAAATAAGTATATTTTTGAAATTTTGAAGAAGAAAATAAAAACTCCTACGAAATATAAAAACGATTAAATTAGAAGCGGAAAGGGTAATTTAAAATTTAATTAAATAACTTTTTTTTAAAAAATGGTGCTTTTTTTTGACTAAGAAGGCATTTAAAAAATTAAAGACAGTCGCTTCTTTACCACAGAACTAAACCACGTAAACAGGGCTGAAGTCTAAAAAAGGTTACAAAGCAAGAATAAACATAAATATTATTATAATTTATATTATCTAATTTCTGAGCTAAGAAAAAAGTTAGTTTAATCTTATCTTTGAATATTGTTTTTCAATTGATAAATTATTTTAGAGTTTATTTTCATTATTTAACACCAAAATAACCATATTTGTTTTAATGAAAAAATTGCTTATTCTAATATTCAAGAATTGCAGAATAGAGAAACTATTATTCTAAACAAACAAGAATGCATTAGTTTATAATTTATGAATCTTCTTTGGTAGATTTTACAGAACTTTAGAATTTGAGAAAATAGCAGTGGTAGTTGTAAAATATCATTAAAACGTATAAGATGCAAAGATAAAAATAAAAAAAGATTAAACAAGTTCCAAACGGTTTTGAATTCTCCAAAAATTAAAAATATTGATAAAAAAATTCATATTTTCGCCAAAACTCTAGTATTGAATTGTCATTTACCTTAAAAAGACAATGCAACAATCGCGATATTATTAGTGCTGGATATGGTAAATTTCCTATATATCTAGATTAATTAGAACCAGACATGATCCGTACAAACAAAAGAAAATTTTATAAATGATTACAATGATTTATTCGAAAAATAATGATATTTATTTTTAACGAATTACTTAATAACGATGAGAATAACATTTACATTTTCCGTATCTGAAGTATCACTGTTCCAGGATAACCAAGTCAGATTGTTCCCGTTTTCACCAGGAAAATTCGTTACCGCATATGTTTCTTCTTGTAGAATATTCGAATAACTAAAGTTCGGTGAATTCGAATTTTACACTCATGTTTCTAAGCATTATATATTTTTTATTTTTAAATGAAAGGGCATGAAAACGCTTTAAAGGAAGATTATAAATATTCACTAACACGCAGATATTATGGTTTGTTTAGAATTATTTCATCAGTGCCTTTTATTAAAGAAATTAGTTTTTTATTTCAGAAAAAGTATCGAGATATCTTTATTGTAGAGTCTGAAAATAAAGCTATGGTGTTTTAATATGTTGTTTGTAATTCTCGGAGTTAAGTAACTTTTCAAGAAAATAGAAGATAAACGATTTTAATCTATGAATTCAAAATAATCGGCCTGGAAAAAAAATAATTATCAATTTTTAATCATGGCAATTATTACAAGTAAACTTAATCTTTATATAAAATGTAAAATCAATAACCAAAGCATTTATTTCTTTGAGTGGTTGAGTATTTTGTCAAAATGATTCAATCATGCGACTATTTGAACGACAAATATGAATTAACGGAAAAATTTTTAATCCATTATCCGATAATGCATCATGAATTATTGGATATTGGTTTAAAATTCGATAAGCTAATCACTTTAAGCCTATGATTTAATAGATGCATTTTTTAATGCAGTCCTTTTTGTTATAATATTTTGTTTATAATATCTTGCAAGCTTATTTTAAAAATTAGTAAATTCCACCTTTTAAATAATTAAGCTTCGATTAATGATAATTACAGCACTTAGTCCAATAATACTTTTTAAGTATTCAGATACACATATTAAGTCTTTTTCAAATTTATTTAGCAGAACATGTATGGATTTTCATTATTCCGATACTTTAGAGCAATATTTGAATTGGATATTTTAATTTATATTTCTATTGCAATCATCTATATAGCAGTATTTTTTTTTTTTTTAGTTTTTCTTTTCATTTTAACTAAATTTAAAAAAGTTGAAAAATGAGTGCTAAAAAGTTATGATACTTAAAATAATTTTTAATCATCTGTTCACTAATTTATATAGTGATGAAATGATTGAGGCTCTCAATATGAAATCATTCTGTTAGAGCGCTCCGATTTAAAAAATATAATGTTATATTTTCCTTAAATTTTTTCAAAAATTAAGATAGATAAGATGGCTGTGCTTAAAAATCAATATAGACGATGCTATAAATAGGAATGAATTGGAAGATCCGCATTTTAACAAGAGATGCTCCACCATTT
This sequence comes from Argiope bruennichi, assembly GCF_947563725.1. Taxonomy (NCBI): domain Eukaryota; kingdom Metazoa; phylum Arthropoda; class Arachnida; order Araneae; family Araneidae; genus Argiope; species Argiope bruennichi. Next base: position 22,012,256 of record NC_079157.1, on the reverse strand, counting down.
TTTCCGTTATGTTTAAAAGGCTTATGTCAAATTCTACTATAAATGTCCCTGTCTCCATTCTATAAAAAAAAAATTAATGTTTCTCGCAATGGTACTAAGAATACAAAGTGCTCTCAATGTTTTTCCTTAATTACCAAAAAAAAAAAAAAATAAACAATTGAATATAATACAGTAATTTTTTTTTATTATGCCATAGTTATGTTAAATTGTTTTTAGTATGATAGATGGTGCAATTAATTTAGAAATACAGATTTTATATTTGATTGTTATCAAAATAGCGTCAACGAAGGCATGGTGAAAATAGGGCCAAAGACGTCCACGCTTATCCAATATTACTCTACTAGTTTTTTTATTTTATTTTTGTAACTTAACTATTCTTTATGTAACTTACTAGTATCTTAACTATTCTTTTCTAGTTACATAAATAATAGAGCATTTTGGGTAGTTGAAGATATTGACAATTATAACAAATTCTGAGTCTAGTGCTACAGCCGAAATGTTGGACAATGCTTGGTGATAGTTGGAATACCTCCTTCATATTCTTCGAGTTTTAAAGAATACTTATATTGACATTTGCTCACGCAAGTAATTTTATTAGAAACTTTATGAATACGTTTATAATATATTGGAACAACCATATACCAAATTATAATATTTTTTTTAACTACAACACTTTTTTATAATCAGCAAAAGTCTTTACAATTATTCTGTGCATTTGCAATTAAGCAACATAGTATTAAGAAAAAATTTTTCTTGGAAAATTAATATTTAGTCTCCATTACACTTACATTTTGTCTAGATGCTAATTGTTTAACAATTTATTTACATTCAATGACAGTACACGTTTTGATGAGTTACGAAATCTATTGACTACAGACGTTATGAAATGGTTTAAATTATAATTTATGCTATATCATCTATTGCGAATTTTAAAATATATATAAAAAAAGCAAAATATATTCAATGCACAATATAATTATTACTTCAGAATGCATGCGATTTCAATTCTAATTTCTGCTATATTATCCAATGCAAGTTTTTAAGTATAGAAAAAAGAAGACAAAACATGTTCAATGTACTATTTAGTTATTACTTCAGAATGCATTATACATTTAAAAACTAAAGCAATTAAAAATGATTGCATCATAATAAAATATATAAATTTGAATGTTATCATATGCATATCAACTGTAATAAATATGAATGCCAAATCATTTACATTTACAAACGTGTTTACATACAAGTTAAAATAATCATACATACCAAACATCCAAATTATTATTTTGATTCGAAGTAATCTCATTTTTAAATGATGAAACGTTTCGATAAAAATACTTACGCTGTCGTCATCAATTGATTCCTGCCCAATTCGAGGTCTATTACTTCTAAATAATCTACTGCGTTGTAATTTTAGTGGACATAAACAACTCATTTTGGCAACCAATAATCGCTCTTGGAAATGCGATCATTTTATACACTAGCTAAAGCAGTGTTCCCAAGAGGCCAACTATTGTGAGCAATAGAAAGTCATGCTTACTTCAGGAAGATCACGTGATCGAAATGGAACAAATGCAGTTAGTTGCTTCGATGAGACAACTATTTGCTATTGTCCCCTTGAGGTCATGTGATGTTACTGAGGTAGGCGTGGCATTCCGTTGCGCGAAATACTTGGCCTCGTATGAATACAGCTTGAATGAGGACCATTCTCGCCAATTTCAAGCATGCTTCGTAATAAAAATTCCAAATATTTCGAGTTAGCTTAGTGATTAATTTATTTTACTGATCGAAATTTACGCCGGCGTCCTGATCTAGGGGTTCTGATATGGGCGTCCCGGGTTCGAGCCCCGGTTTGGGCGTGGTTGTTCTTCCTCTTCTATATGTGAGATGTGTGAATGTGCCCTCTTGTAAAAAGGGGTTGTGCAAGAGAATGAGTGATGCGTGAATAGTCAAGTCGTACTCTTGGCCCAAGTTGGCTTTACGATAAAAACAAGAGGCGCTCCCCCTTAGGCTTAAATCGACTGTCTTTGAACAGCGGGCTTGTCCGTGGCAAGTGCCATAAGAAACAACAACAGCATGAGTACCAGTATCGCCAATTTCGAGCATTCTTCGTAATAAAAATTTCAAATATTTCGAGTTTGCTTAGTGATTAATTTATTTTGCTAATCGAAATTAACGCCGGCGTCTTGGTCTAAGGTTAGCATGCCTTCTCTGTGATCCGGGCGCCCCGGGTTCGAGTACTAGTTCAGGCATCATTGTTCTTCCCTGTGCTCTATCTTTGAGGTGTGTGAAAGAGCCACCCCTCTGAAATTGGGTTGAGCGTGTGAGTGTCATCATCATATGAGCTATAAGTCAGACCTGCCTTCATGGGCCTTTACCCATAGAAGCTACAGCACAAACTCGGCTTGAAATCGCTGACTTGGTCAGCGGGTTTGTCTATGGCGAATGCCGCAGGTAACAACAACAATAGAAATTGACTTTTAAGAAAGCATTAATCAGTTTATTTTCACTGTTATTTTCTCGTATATGAAATACAAAGAAAATACAGTAAACCTCTAAAAATTAGAGTACCAGATTTTGACGAATCTCTACTTTAGAACCTATCTGAATTCAAAAACCACATTTTTGAAAAATGTGTGTCTGTCTGTGACAAAGGTAAATCAAAAACGTTTTGAGCTAGATGGATGAATTTGGTATACGGTCTTCAAATCAAACTTGTAGATTTCTGTCAAATTTTGAGCAAAATCTATTCGGATGTCCTAATAAAAGTTAACCTAACTACAAAACGAAAACAGTTAGATAGATAAAATTTGGTACATAAAATGAACATTTATAGTGTATACAACTGCAAATTTTGAGACAAATCTAACAATGGGTTGATTGACTTTCGGTCTGAAACTTTCAGAAACGTGTAAATGCAATAGCTCAAAAACGCAATGGTTTAAATACATCAAATTTGATATATAATTATGTTGCTATAAGTATAGAGCTAAATGTTGCTAAACATGTTATGTTTCTAAAAGTAATTATGTTGCTGAAATATTTCTTTCAATCGGTTGGGAAAAACGCTTTCAAAGCATAAATTTGATTTTCGTATACTATTAACCGTAAGCCTGACCTCCCCCCCCCGGGTGGCACCTCGAAATGAGGATGAGATGCTTCCGGCATGGTGGTTGGATTTCGCCACCCTGGAGGGTACACTAATAGGTGGGGGATCTGACTCCTCCCATCGATGACGGGACGTACTTCCTTCGGGGAGGGTTGTACCGTGGCCGGTGACGGCTTTTAGGACTCAACCACAGTTCCCACCAATGTTGCTGTTGCGGCGGTCCGGTCATTCAGTTTTTATGGTTTAAATCCGTGTGCCTTCGTGGCGGGTGGGAGAGTTAGATGGCTGACTAACCGTAAGCCCGAGAATAATCTTCAAAGGTAACCTTGCCAAAATTTCAGAAAAAACGGGAAAATCACCTAAAAAGTTAGTATTTCCAAATTTTTGTACATCAATAGTATGCAATTCATTCTGTTGGATAACATTTTACTAATGTTTATGCGAGAAAGTTTAGGGGAGATCACTATCGCTAGTTTGTATTAAATTCTAGATAAGTCACTCTAAGAGATTATAATTCATTCTTATCTTAGACTAGCTTTGACAGTCCAATTTTGTTGTACTTTCAAGGATTGTAGTCATAACGAGTTTTCCTTATGATTCAAGTCTATAGTTTATGGATTACTTGAAATGATTAAGTAAAAGAAATATTATTCCTTCACTCAAATGTGTGAAAATAAAATAAAAGCTGTATAGCATAAGGTTATTTTTCTTTTTCTCGTATGCAAAGTATAAAAAATGAAAATGAATGTAATCGTCGAAAAAAAATAATCAAACTCGAAATTTTGACGACTTTCCTTGTTTTAGACTTCTCTAAGCCAAAAAACATAGTTTAAGAATAATTGTCTGCCGATTTGTGAACACAATCATTCAATAATTTCTCCAAGCTAGTATGATTAAATATGGTATATGAGCTTTACATCAAATTTGTAGATTTCTATCAAATTTTGAGTGAAATCAAATGTATGCATCAAATGTATCAAATTTGTAGATTTCTATCAAATTTTGAGTGAAATCAAATGTATGCATCAAATGTATCAAATTTGTAGATTTCTATCAAATTTTGAGTGAAATCAAATGTATGCATCAAATGTATCAAATTTGTAGATTTCTATCAAATTTTGAGTGAAATCAAATGTATGCATCAAATGTATCAAATTTGTAGATTTCTATCAAATTTTGAGTGAAATCAAATGCGTGCATCAAATGTATCAAATTTGTAGATTTCTATCAAATTTTGAGTGAAATCAAATGTATGCATCAAATGTATCAAATTTGTAGATTTCTATCAAATTTTGAGTGAAATCAAATGTATGCATCAAATGTATCAAATTTGTAGATTTCTATCAAATTTTGAGTGAAATCAAATGTATGCATCAAATGTATCAAATTTGTAGATTTCTATCAAATTTTGAGTGAAATCAAATGTATGCATCAAATGTATCAAATTTGTAGATTTCTATCAAATTTTGAGTGAAATCAAATGTATGCATCAAATGTATCAAATTTGTAGATTTCTATCAAATTTTGAGTGAAATCAAATGTCTGCATCAAATTTGTAGATTTCTATCAAATTTTGAGTGAAATCAAATGTATGCATCAAATTTGTAGATTTCTATCAAATTTTGAGTGAAATCAAATGTATGCATCAAATTTGTAGATTTCTATCAAATTTTGAGTGAAATCAAATGTATGCATCAAATTTGTAGATTTCTATCAAATTTTGAGTGAAATCAAATGTATGCATCAAATTTGTAGATTTCTATCAAATTTTGAGTAAAATCAAATGTATGCATCAAATTTGTAGGTTTCTATCAAATTTTGAGTGAAATAATACAAGCAGAGAGAGATTGTTTGTCCGGCTATCCGAATATAAGTTAACATAACTACAAAACTTGGAGAATTAGATAAATAAGATTTGGTACACAGATTTAAAATGTAGACGTTTAGGAAAGTTAAAATCAAATCTGTAAAGGGGTCGACCATTTGTCGAACTGTACTTTCATAAGAATAAAAATATAAATACAATAAATCAAAAACGTTATGACTTAAATATATGACATTCGGCCGTGATTTTGATATCACAATTTTATATTTGAGTCAAATCTCGGTTTTAATAGACTTGTGAAATGCGTCCAAAATACATTCGATTCTCTTGTATTTGTGTATTAATAGAATTCCAGGGATTAATCTTCAAAGATCTCATGGTGATATTCTAGTCCGTAACTACTGTTCTACATTGATATTGTGCTTGTAATCTCTTAATATTATACAATTATTTAAAAAATATGGAGAAAGTTTTGAAAAGATTATTTCCATTGGTTAATTTCGTTGGACCGAACTCTTTCCACAATAGTTTAATCAGGAATTAGATGGCAATTTTATATTTTAAATTTTGTAAAATTACAGTAATTTATTTAATTAAACCCTTCTGCTTTTTTTAAAATTAAGGAAACAGATTTAAAGAGTGAACCGTGACAAGAATTGGTGAATTTGTGGGTATGAAATTGGAGGACTGGTTGCCTGGCATTTACTAAATGTGACTCTATTTGGAATTAAGGAATAGCAGGCTTTATTGTTATATATTTTCAAACTCGTTGCTTCCTATTTAAATTATCCAATTAAGGTATTGATATGTTTGCATCGAATTTAAATTTTAAGTATAAAATTGAGGTAATTTGTTGGATAACTAACGCTTAGTGGTACTTTTAAATAGTTAAATTTCGGAAGGGTTTTTGTTTAATTTTGAATCATGTTTATCCTTTAGAATTAACCCCCCGGCGGGAACCTCGAATTGAGGATGAGATGCTTTCGGCATGGTGGTTGGATCTCGCCACCCTGGAGGGCACACTAATAGGTGGGGGATCTGACTCCTGCCATCGATAACGGGACGTACTTCCTTCGGGGAGGGTGGCCGGTGATGGCCCTTAGGACTCAACCACAGTTCCCGCCAATGTTGCTGTTGCGGCGGTCCGGTCATTCAGTTTTTATGATTTAAATCCGTGTGCCTTCGTGGTGGGTCGGAGAGTCAGATGGCTGACTTATCCTTTAGAATTTATTCAGAAAATTCGATTAGTTATATGAAGCAATTCGCAGCGATCTTATGAGCTCAAATGAGTTAACAAGAACACAATCCTTCATTGCAAATTACGACTATTTTTATTTCTATCTTTATCGACTCATTCTTGAAAAAAAATGACTAATATTTATTTCAGTAAGTCACCTGAAATCAAGCTAAATAGTCAATATGCAAACTATTTGTACAATCAAATGTGTAATGATGAATTGAAATCAGCTTTAATTCTGATCGGAATACCAGCAATGTTGACCACTAAAGTACATGTTAAATGAACATATAGTCAAAGAATATTTCTTTTGGTAAGTTAAAAAGAAACCATGTCTAGTTTATTTTTATTAGAATTTCACCTCTTTTGAAGCAGCGTGATGATTTCCAAAGGAATGCCTCGCGAATTCAAACTCTAGTCAGATGACAAGAACAATTTATAAATTCACAGAATCCATCTTGAAATTTCCAGTCCATGCTGGTGTTCGGAAGTTTGATTCTCAATGATGGATTTAGTAAATGACAGATCGTTATCCGAAGAATATTAAGAGTAGTAATCGAGATCTCAGTTTTGTGTTTTTGATTTTATTTGGTGGAGTTTATTGGCCAAAATTCTATTCTTTAAAAATGCTTCGGCAAATGTATAATAAGGATTAACTTTTTACTGGGGAGGTATGGTCTACGAGACCTCCTTTTTTTACACTCAAATTAAATTTTCTAATGAAAGTATTAGTATGAAAATCAGCCAATATATTCTGCATGTATTTTTTTCTTTTGATACATAAAAATGTTTAAGAAATTTTTCGAAATATATTGTTGCGAAATTTCCGGGTAGGTTTGGATAGTGGAAGTTATATGGTGCGGAGAACGCTCAATCACCAGGCATCAGTAGAGAATAAAACAACGACGTTTATTTACACGAAGACACACAGGACAGCACAAGGACGACAACTATATACAGCACAGAAAACGATTATCTTCAGCCGAGACGTGCAGCATACAACAGATTCTACTGCAGACAGTAGCACACAGCTTAGTTCAGCACTAGCTTCACTCCGTCGCTGCTCCGCTTATCTCTGGAAGGCCAGTTCTTTAGCTTCGACTCCAACTCAGACCTGGTTCACCACAACGACTACTCTTTTACTTCCGACTACTCTTCGACTCCACTGGTTCGCAACTCGATACACCACTGCCCGGCAGCTGCGGGTGCTTCCTTTTATAGGTCTGAGTAGGCGGGGCTAGAAGCCTCTCAACCAATCAGGAACGTTCGAGGCGTATCTCCGTTAGTACTGGACGGATCAGGAAAATTCTCGATGTTTCGGGTATAATTTATTTTGTCGCCAAGTCGCCAAATGGTTGCCAAGTGTGTCGCCAAGTTCTGGGACCTCCTATGGAACCAACTATGCTGGGAAGCCGCATCACAGATTCGTAACAATATTATCATTGAAAAAATAATTGCGTTTGAACATATATTTTCTTCTCAAATTACATGTTACAACAAAAAAATATTCTTGAAAAAATATACTATATTTATAAATCACATTTATTTTTCAATTTATTTTTTATTTACTAGCAAAGGTATATAGAAAGCGATATAAAGGAATATCTAGCTATTATGTGAAAAATAAAATTGACAACTGCTAAAACTGACCCCTTTTTTTATCGCCATCATTTCTACGCAGAAACTTGTAAACATTCATAGCACGGTTTTTGAGGGCATTTTAAACATACAGGTTAAATACTATTATAAAAATCAGCCTGTAACTTCTGCAGATATTTCTCTTGGTCACAAAATGAAGAAAATTCTGGAAATGCACTCCTCCTTCCACGCTTCACTCCTTAGCGATGTAGAATCTCGGAATAATGAAATAAATAGTAAATCTATACTGTAATATCTTCAACCTAACCGATCAAATAAGAAATCAGCTAAACTAAACGATTCTCTTATTTACAGCCTTATATATGTATACAACAACTTGTTCTCATGTAGGTTAATATCATCTACTAAATTCAAACAACAGCTGAAAGTTTAATCATGAAATAGTCCTTCTATCAAATCGAAGAATAGACACTAAAAAGACGCTAACAGGCTGTTAGCTCATAAGGCTACTCTAGGGAGTCGCTCCAGAAATCCACCGATCTTCATCGGTTTACCTTAATACAGAAGCTGGAATCACCCAAAGATTCTCACAAATCAAGAAAGCCTTCGACGCCTCTTACAGCTCTTGTATCTACAAATGTTTCTATAGGTTGAAATGAATTCTAAAAAAAATTCTGTAGATTGCATGGGATTAGAAAAATAAATTCTGTAGATTGCATGGGATTAGAAAAATAATTTCTATACGTTAAAACCGATGATAAAATTCATCAAAAGGTATACAAATGCATACTTACATAGAAGCAACTAAAACCTAGAGGTACGAGTGTAAATCCCAACATGAAGATATGAAATGAGCTACTCTAGGAAGTCTCTCCAGAAATCCACCGATCTTCATCGGGTGTACCTTAATACAGAACTTCGAATCACCCAAAGATTCTCACAAATCAAGAAAGCCTTCGACGCCTCTTACAGCTTTTGTATCTTCTCTCAAAAAATACCGCATTTTATTTCTGTCAGATGATTCTGAACTAAAGTTCCTCATCACTCAATAGTTTCTCAGAAATACTTCCTTATTGGTCTCCAGTCGATAGTGGAAATGTTTGTTAATTATACATCTTTGTAGCTGACCTTTCCCGAACATATGTTAATTATGATCAATTCATCGCCAATACCGACTAAAGTCCACCTGAGTTCGACAAATAAGAATAACATTGCTGGTGATTCATCATTTCTAGAACATTTGAGGTGTCCCTTCATAATGGACAAAAAAAGTTTAACACCTGGATGTTTTGACGTTCTTCTCTTTTGAACACATGATGGATTTATTTGAAATGACGGAACACGTGTATCGGGATACAACAAATGACAACACACAATGACTCTACTATAGTCTGTGTATTTTCTGTAGGTGGTTCAAGGTCACACTTTCTACCGCGTTACTAATACCAGACAAACAATAACGTGGTAGCCTTGAACCTCTTGCAGAAAATACACAGACTATAGTGAAGAGAATCCCCATCTGCTGGTCCTTAGGCACTTAACTAAGGGGAAACGCTATACATTTCATCTAGCCCGAATACCAATTATAATTTGAGGAAAAAGGGGAAATGTTCACAATAACCATAGATAAATATACCGGAATATTTCAAAAAATTTATTATTAGATCAGGGAAGGTTTAATTCCTTTGCGGTGGAGTCTCAGCAGAAGGTTTGGACTCTGAAATGGACTCCATAGATTATTCATCGTGTAATTTAATCCTTTTCGGTCTAATGTCTTCTCTCAGCCACTATTAAAGATGCATCATTTTGACATTTTATATATATATATATTTTAAATTTAATTGTAAAAATACCTACAGTGTAATAAAATGATTTAGATTCATTTTTCAGAGAAACTCAACTTAAAGCAGTTACATGTATTTATTTTTTGGTGTAATAAGCAGGTCCATGTATTGAGTCAATAGTTATACATCGAATTATCTTTCGGCTGCAAAGGGTTAATATTTGCTGGCAAGAATCTCCCGCTCCCTTAAGCATAATAAGCATTCATCATTTTAATGCAGATAAAAATGATAAAATGGCAGGCTAGTAGGTGGATTCATGATTCTTCTAATAGCATAGTAATTGGTCAAACTACGGTAACCTGCAGTTTAATGTTAGATCATATGATATTATAAGGTTATGTGACTATGACTTCACATGAACCAACCATGTGACTATGACATCACAGCAAAGAAAACTCATTGGAATTACCTTACGAGGTTGTCACGAACATATAGTGCCAGTGTCATTTGTTGTAAAGGTAGGACCTGTACCTGAATTGATTACAAGTGTAACTAAAGCTTTAAAAATGAGCAAAGATTGGGACCAAAATGAAAATAAAGTAAGTGATATTTTACTTTTAATGGTTATTCTTCAAGAATAAATTCTGTGTTATTTTTCAATATATAGAGTGAAATCACTTGAATTAACACAGTGTAAGTATGTGTGTATCGAATAATTAAATACATTTTATTTGCTTTTAATCTGAGTTAGACTTCTTATGTGAACTTATTGAAATGAAATGAAAATTTGAAGGCTCGACATTTTAGAAACCAGCTAGGATAAGTGGCTCTCGGAGTATTTTCTCTTACGCTAAATATAATACATAAAAAAGTTATTAAAATACACTAATATTAAATATAAAGATAGTATTCCACAACATATTCCTCCCCTCAATATTCTGTCGGTGTCAAAATAGAATGGCCCATGGTTTCATTGGCTTTCAGAATATACAGTGGTGTACCAGACATAAAACTGTCTAAGGAGGTGCCTGACTATTATCTGTTTTTCAATAGGCCACTAGTCCTCCAAAGAAGGTATACCATATTAGAATCTCACTGGACTTAAGTTTTCTTTATGTTGATGAATTACTGAAGATGATTTATTGTTTTATCTTTGTTGTAAACCGTTCCAGTATTCCGAGCCTACCACCTTTCGAAGATTCTACCTCGTTAACGGATGAAACGCGGAAGGATTCACCGTTCTTTGACCTTGATTTCCTTCTAATTAGATACTTTTTGTTCAGTTTCTTCTATTCGTACTTGAATGTCACGACATTAATAATTATACTATTTTAACTCAAAATTGCGTATTGATTACTTAAAAAGTTGTTTCAATTGACAAAAGCTATCAGAAGCTCGAAAAATATCTTGTGCAATATTGTTAAATGTCGCCGATATTATCAATAATTTACATTCTTAAAACAGTATTAAAAATGCAATAGTAAAACTCAAAGTATTTCAGCATCAAAATTATTATTATTTTGCAAAACAGAGTGCAAAATTTTAAGAACAGAAATCGGGCATATATCATTATAATATAATCTTTAGAATCCTTACAGAAAATAAAAATTCTTGCAAGGAATTCTATAAGAGAATTGATATCTTTTCCCGATAATTAAGCATTTTTCGCTGTTTTTACGCCTTTCAAGTAAGCGAATTTTCGAAGTTCACCTTAATGTTCAATGCTAACCCTTTCTTCTTTCAGATCTCCTCTCCCCTATTTTAACTGAATAAACAAAACCATGACGTAAGTGTGGTGGGTTTTCGAATGCAACAAAGAGCAATATGCTATTATTTATTTCCTGGAAAAAACAAAACCCTTTAATAATAAAAGTTCAATCATGGAAATCCAATCAATTCGCATGAAATCTTTCTATTTTTATCCTGTTTTATAAAATTTTAAATTAAATTTTTAATTCTTCGTGAAAGTAATTAAAAGTTGTTTTCCAGGAGAATGAAGAATTCTACGATTCTATACGTCACTTGCTAATCATATCAGCCATTCTGTATATGTATTACCGATTATTACGGAATCGAAACTTGACACACGAACAACTTTTCTTGATTGCCCAGGTTGAAACTTTGACTTTGATTGTGGTTTGCTATATTCATTCTTTTGTAAGTATCAATTAAGCTACTAATTTACTGAGTCACTTTTAGTTTCTCGTATATAATGCCAACCAGGGGTAACTAAGTTTTGAGAATGAAAACATTCCAGTATGGTAGTTGGTTCTCGCTTTATGCGGGGATACAGAAATGATGTGGGGTCGACAAGCCCGTACCGATGACGGCACGCACTTCCCACGGAATGGGTTGTTGTAGCCGGTGATGGTTCTTAAGACTCAATCTTAGTTCTTGCCAATGCTGGCACGGCGTTCCTGTCATTCAAAGGGGAGAGGTAGCCTCAAGGTGGGTAGTAATATGTGATTTCTCGTATAACAAGACAAAGTATATACTTTCTGTATACAAAATATCCTTTCATATACACAGAGAATGTATTTTAGCTATCAAAAAATTCGGAATGAAGTATTTGTCAAATCATCATGCTTTAAATCTCTGAGTCCGAGAACCCATTTCTGGAAATATGTCCGTCTAAAAAGAGTAACTAACAAAATGCATTTGGCTAGGAAGCTGGAATGTATTAACAGGATCTTAGTATCAAATTTTGAGATTTGTCAAATTTTGCACAAAGTCTTTCGATGAAATGTCTGCCTGGCTGTCAGAGTGCGTTTCTTCATACGAATATCCTATACAATTGAAATTAAGCATTCACTTTAAACAGAAGAAAAGTCGGAGAAGGTGTTAAATGTTAGACCAGATGCATTAAAGACCTGACCATTTGTCTGAATATTTATTCCTATAAATACATGGCAGCATCTAAGAGGCAGTGACATATATAAATGAGTTTTTCAATGCATCTGGCGAAAAGATTTACATATTTATATTAAAGTTTGGATCTAATCTGTAAAAAGGAAAACATGGAACATTTTAACGTATTTTTCTTTATCTTACGAAGTATTAAAGATAAAATATTGTAATTTTTCAAAAAATTTGAATGATTGATTTAAAGTCATCTTTGTGTTTTAGATCCATTAGAAACAAAAAACAATAACAATTTGCCTTTGGAGTGGATGTATTTATTACGGAATAGGCCGTGTCATGGCGGATATTAATATTTTTTTTTAGACATGGTTCTTTAAACTTTGCTCCCTGCCTCTTACTGATGCGATGATAGTACTATTACTTCGGGTGCTCAGGTGGGGTGGGAGTCTGCTCCTTTTGTGCTGTGTATTCTTTTAAAATGAAACTTAAATTTTATTTTAAAAATATTAAATTGCATCAATGATAATGAATGCTGAAATATATCCATTTCTAATTCGATGAATTAATTGCTATTTTATGTATTTAAGGAATGGAATTAAAAAAAATTCTGCATTAATGATTTTTTTTTTCAGTTCCTCTGACAGACGCTAATGGCACTTATTACAAATTAGATGACGTATTAGAACTTAGAAGACGATGTTGAGAATCTCTTTCCAAGGAAAAAAGAAATTTCGACTGAAAATAATCTTATTTTTATAATTTATTCTTCGTCAATTTCCTTATACAAAAAATTTTTTTAACTTTTAAATACTTGTACAATTTAATGGTTATCAGAAATTACTTTTAAATATTTCTTCTGTACTAAAATCTATTATTGCATTTTAGCTTATTATTACAAATTGCACACATGTACTTAGTTAATGTTGAATAAAAAATGTTTTCACAACCTTATTACCATTAAGGTGTGATTTTTTTTTAATGAATTGAAAATTTTCTGGTTTTCATTAAGGGAAGAACACATTAAACAATTCTGCATTCTGTATGTAATCCTTAAACTCTTTTATTAATTTTAAAGATAGATCAAATACTGAAAATCAAATAATTTTTACAATAGAGCATAAAAACACAAATATGAAGAGTATAATTAGCTGTTTTTTAATGAATTAAGTAAAGAAAATAGAATCGGCAGTTAAAAAAGTTCGCAAATACGTTTTTTAAAAAAGACTCCAGTCTTTGCCTGTGCTTTATTTCTATTTACAAATTTCTACTAGATTCCCCTCGTTGAGCAAAGATGTATCTACCTCCAGATGAAAGTCCGATTAGAAAAAAAATACAAAGACAATAACAGATAGAAAAGCTATTTTAAGTACAAAGACAATAAAATTGAAATCTAGATTTAAATAAGAACTAGATTTTAAGACTCATAAAAGGAAATTACTAGACCCGTTCTAGCTGAACTTGATCCTTTAGATAAAACACAGCGAAATTCTTAACCGATATCGATATTGATTATTAATACTATTCGAAATATCTGGCATTTCACGGGTTTAAAATTTAATTTAAAAATTATTTTTTATATAATATTATATGAAGTTCGTGTATCGCCTGTTTGTAACTAAAATTAGAATATCATTTGAATCGGATGATTTTTAAAGCCATTGATGGTTAATTGTCTTCATAAATTATTTTTGCTAGTTACGTTGGTTTAGCAAATTCTGAAGTAGAATGGTTGATTTGGTAAAAATTTATTTTAAACATGTTTAAAGCTCTTTAAGAATTATTATTTCATTTTCAAGACTTGTTAAAATAAAAGAGAAATTCTCAAAATAGTGGTAAATTAGTGCAAAGCGTGAAAAAGACGAATTTTTGTTAATTAGACGTCCAGTTAATTAAAAATTAATTTTTCTATTTTCACAAGTTAGGAAGATTCTTTTTCATGAATTAAGTATGCAACTTAGTGAGTTCGACCCAATTGTTTAGGAGAAGATTTGGAACATGCATATATATATATAGTCACAATGACTATTATTATTACATTATGACATTTATATTATCTGCCGCCAACCTAATCAAGAAAGAAATATCCATGTTAATAAATGATTCCTTGACAGATAAGAACAAAACTAAAGAATGGAAACTAACCCTTTGCACTTGGAGAAATAATTCGATGCAAAACTATTCACCTAATACAAGGGCTTGCTTATTGTTCCGAAAAACAAATTAAATATCGTTTCAAGTTGAATTTCCACAAAAAATTAATTTGCACCTTGTTACCATTTTGTAGGTACTTTTAATAATCAAAACGTTCCATAGTCCGTCTTGAATACAGACCATGAGTCACCTCTCAAGTAAAAAAAGGGCTGATTAAGAAACTGCGAATGGCAGCAGCTGTTATATACACTGGTTCAGTAACTAAAGCAAACTTTCAGAATTTTTTTTATACATATAAAATGAAGAATGGTGAAACAGTAAAAGTGATTCTAAAAGAGAATTGGAAACCACTACGTTGTATTTTTGAAAATTTTTGACATAAAAATTTAATTTTTTAATTAGATGACACATCCTATTTGGGACATTTATTGTTACTTTGATGCTTATAATAATATAAAGAGCATGATATTTTAAAGCATCTGTAAGTAATTTATGCCTTTTTAAATACTTAAATATGTCACTTCATTTCAGATTTAAAATGAAAAATTCAGTATTTCGATGCGCATATCAGATATGTCATTATAAGCGAAAGGCTTCAAGTATAAAAGAATACAACTTATTATTTTCACGTATACAATATATAAAGTATACGACATAACTGCAATAATCATTAAGAAAGAAATTCGAACAAGATTTTGACGACTCTCTACGTTTCAGTCCTCCCCAAGTCGAAAAAACACATTTTGGGTATTATGTCTGTCTGTCTATAAGCATAATAACTAACAAAAGTGCTTTGAAAAATATGGCTAAAATTTGATATATGGATTTACAACAATATTTATACATTTGTGGCGGATTGTGTTGAGCGGGGATAGAACCTGGGACCTTGTAGTTCTCAGTCCAGTAACATGACCACAATACAAAAGCAATTATTCGGGTAGCGTAGCTGTTAACTGGTTTATAAGATATTCACTACAGACTCTCCCTCTAGTGAGTCGAAGGTGAGACGAACGATGTGACTGTTGAGTGGTGATGTATTAGCTATTGATTCTAATGCGCCTGCACCCATTTGAGTAGCGCCAAACGTTATGGCTAGCGTGTGTGGTTGCTGATGCTGTTACTGCGTCAAGTGAGTCTGACGACTTTGGTTTGCTGTGGGTAGATGGCGCCACACATTTCTACAGGAAATCCATTCACTAGAAATATGTCTATCTGGCTGATCGAGTGCAGGTGAACTAGACAACTACAGAATGCAAAAAAATAGCTAAATAAAGTTTGGACCACAGATTTAGCATCCAGTATATAGATACTTTTCAAACTATGAACGGAATTCTCAAGCAGTTGAGAGTCTGCACTTCTGTATGCATGCAAGGCAACAACTCATAAACGCGATGTCTTATATCAGTGGAATTCTTTTGTTATATTGAGTCTATCTTTGAAGTTATTTATTGAATTTTGATGTCAATCGACAAGCAAAAAGATTCTGAAATTCTTATTGCCACGATAGATTAAAAATAATAACAGATTCAAGCCAATTATTTGTATTTCATAACTTTAGTTCATCAATTCCATCAAAATATGAGTGGTCTTATCCAAGGTCCACAATTTTATGCAGAAAAAAAGGGTTAATACCTTTAATAAAGACTATACGTGACTGTTTCGAGGTGACCATTCCTTCTAGTTTATAGAAAAAAGAATACCAAAATAACTTCATCGAAAAATGAAGGAAAGACATTATTCCTTCATGAAAGAACTTGGTTCAGAACTCTGCAAAAGTTCTGATCTATGAGAGACATCTAATATTGAATGTTACTTAAATAAACAAGGAATTCCACTAACAGACATTGACGTCATTGTTGTGACGGTACTAATACTGTTTGGGAAACTGGTGCTATTATTCAATTCGAAATTTATATAGGACGACAACTGTAATAAGTTATATGTTTAATATTTTTCATTGTAATAAGTTATATGTTTAATAGTTTTCATTGTAATAAGTTATATGCTTAATATTTTTCATTGTAATAAGTTATATGTTTAATATTTTTCATTGTAATAAGTTATATGTTTAATATTTTTCATTGTAATAAGTTATATGTTTAATATTTTTCATTGTAATAAGTTATATGTTTAATATTTTTCATTGTAATAAGTTATATGTTTAATATTTTTCATTGTAATAAGTTATATGTTTAATATTTTTCATTGTAATAAGTTATATGTTTAATATTTTTCATTGTAATAAGTTATATGTTTAATAGTTTTCATTGTAATAAGTTATATGTTTAATATTTTTCATTGTAATAAGTTATATGTTTAATATTTTTCATTGAGCTACCATTTTCACTATTTGAAAATGCAAAAGAAATCCAAAACCATTTTATGATTAAATCTGAGAGAATCTTTATATGTATGGAATAGTTGCCACTGTACTTTTCTCAAATAAAAAGATTGCTTTAGCAAGTAAGACATTTTCAATAAAACTTACAAAAGAAATTATAAACATTGTTAAATTATATTAAGATTAAAAATAATAACAGATTCAAGCCAATTATCTGAATTGTAGTTCATCAATGCCATCGAATAATTCGCGGCCTTATCCAAGATCCACAATTTTATGCAAAAAAAGGGTTAATACTATTACTACAGACTACACGTGGCAGTTCTGAGGGGGGGACCATTCTTTTATTTCTTTACTTATTTAATTTTGATTGTTAAAAAGGCTTTCAGAGAAATAAGACGCAAATTAATTGAATGGGAAATTTAACTTAGAGTAATTATATGTATTTATTTTAGATAGAACAAATAAGTCTTTGCATTAGGCGAATTATTATTTATCGAATTACTTTTCCGAATGCAAAGGGTTAAACATTAATAGTATTATAGAAATGCAGCCTTGTAATTTTAATAGCATTCAGAAAGACATTTTCAATAAAACTTACAAAAGAAATTATAAACATTGTTTTATATTCTTATCTTTCATCTGTACAACATCTCTCAGTCTCACTTTAATTGTACAAACTATTAAACATGTCAAACCATCGATTTCCAAAATTTGTGAAAATTGTGTATCTTTTTATAAATTTTAAGGAATTTGTACTATCAGAGTGTATTTTTTAAATGCGTGATTTTTTAAAATTTTTACAGCAGTGTCCATTTGAAAATTTTTTCAGCATAGCATTAAAAATATAAAGACATTAAACTGTAAGGAATTGATAAAAATAAACCGAAAAATTCATCATTTATTGGAATATTTAGTTATTTTACGAAATCAGATGACATCAGCTTTATATAATTTTTCTTTCGTTATTTATTAAGACATCAAGCGGAAGTTTTCCGCACTATAGCAACTCCAAAATAAAATTAAAAAAAAAAGATTTTTTTTCGCACCACCCCAATGAACTAGAATTAATAGATCCAAGAAAATCTATACATTGGATGGAATTACACTTAATTAAAAGGTTTTGGAAGCCCAAGATAGTACTTATTTCTGTGATAAATGAATATCCTTAGATGATGGATACATAAGCCCGATAAAGATTATATAGAAATGTTTGACCAAATAATTGACTCATCTAGATAAATGACGTAAGAATTTGCCGATAGATCTGAAGGTATTGGAATAACAAAGCATGAATTTGATTCATGATGGGGATTCGCTAGATTTATTAAAAAAATTTATAACCAAGAATTACATAGGATTCAAAATAAATTCCGAAGATATATTTCGATGATTTACGCAAGAGAATATTTGAAGAAATACCCCCACCGCTAAATAGTCTGAATTTTTACAGTATGATGTTTCAAGAAACATTTGTCCATCTTTATTTTTACAATTTATTCTTTATTTCTAAACAGCAATGATGTACGCATGAACAATGCTTTAATATCAATGCATTGTCCGCGTGTAAGAATCCAGTAATTAAAACATCGAATGATTTTTTTTTGGAAAATAAATTCAAATATATTTTTGAAGCCTTATTAAAACAACAGAAACAATTGTAGATAAATAGCAAAATCACAGAAAAGTATATTTTCGAATGATTGAAGTGGCACAGGAATCTATGTTTTCAATAAAATGCTAATTGATTGCAATTAGCAGTTTGTAGCAACTGAATAATATAGCAATATATAGTAATTTTTATAGCATTTTATAGCGATTGAACGAATGGAACTGAAGAAGAAACATTAGGATTTTGACAATATTTAATTAAAATTCTGAAAACCCTTTCTTATTGAGAATTTACAACCAAGAAAAATTATCTTGAATTTCGTCCCTCAAGTTTTGAATATATAAACAACGGTTTTACTTGATTTTCGTCTCACATTATTTACAGATAGCATGCTATTATATAAACATTATCTTGTTAAAAGTAATATGTCTTTCAAACAGGAAAGAAAGATGTTAAAACAAAAACTGCTCCATCAAGTGAAAAAAAATTTTCAAGTTGTGTTTCCATTAAGACAATCGCTGAATGTAATAAGAATCCACCTGATTCTTTCCAAAATCATTTATTGTCGTTATCATTATGCAGCATTCGGAAGAACCAACTACTGCATGGAGTAGAAAGCCTCGCCTACCTCAGGAAGATCGCGTGACTACAACTGGATAATGGCAAATGATTGTCTCATTGCGACAACTGTTTGCCGTTGTCCAATTGTGATCACGTGATTATCCTGAAGTAGGCATGACCTTCTATTGCTCGCAATAGTTGGTTTCATCTGAACGTTGCATTAAATAAGATAACAAAATGATCAATTAATTGGTGGAATTTACAATCATATGATCTTTCTGGGTCACGTGGTTCTCAACAGTGTCAGGAGGTATTTTGATTTAAAGGAAAATTTAATTTGAGTGCAGGATTTTTGTATACGCGTGCATCTAAAAATTCCATGATAGATGATCTAATTTATCGGTTCCATGACCTAAAAATAAATTCGTGTTTTTATTTTTACTACATAGTTGAGTTTTAGTTTTTAAAATGGTTGATCGACAAATCCACGATGAACAACCGGTAAGCATTGTTTTATAGTTTCTGGTATGTTTTTGATTTCTAGAATAGTAGTCAAATTTGTTTTATTTTTTTGTACAAGAGAAAATACAGATTAAAAAAACTAAAAACTATCACAATGATCAAGATACTCAAATTCATATTTTGATAAATACTCATGGTTCTGAAATTTCAGAAACAAAAATATACATTGTTGTTATCATTAACCTCTATCTTACGTCATAAAAAGTCAAAAATGCATGAAATTAGGTATGTATGGTGCGATGATAAAATTCATATGTATGGTGCGAGTTTTTAAATGGTCAGCAAGCTAGATATATTACTTTTAGTCTATATATGTTTCTGGACAAAAGCTGCCAAATCATTCGCAACCTAGCCAGTCTAGCAACTTCTGTGCTTTGGTACATGAACATTATTATTCATAAATAAAGCAAATTTGATTTAACGAATTCAATGTGTATGCTTTTCAATAAAGCTGTAAACTTGTATCAAAATTTGAAGATAATCTGTTAAAAGGTTACTACGTAAAAAAGACGGTTTTTTTGCAAATATGATTTTTTTCATTTACTATTCTTACGTTTAAACAGGTTTCTTTATAAAATCGTTTGAATTTTGTTTATAAGTCTATTTTTGGCAAGCTATGTCAATGCAAATACAAAAATCGGTTTTAAATTTTAATACTATTTTATATCTTTAGATACTATTTCTCAATTTATAATCTTTCAAACGGAAAATCTCAAATTAAATTCTAATGCATATTTTCGTTCAATTTCGGCTAGCGATTTTACAATATGCTATAAAATTTCTGGACAAGAGAATAAGCAGTCTATTTCATTTAGAATTTTTTATAATTATTTTAGTGCTTCACAGCATGCAAAAATTAAACAATTTCGTACTATTTATCAGTTGAATATTTAAAGAATCGATATTTTTTAGTTCAAGAATTAAATAATATATTCCTTAAGCTATCTGAAAAATTTTAAGCAAATCATTTGATAAACCACTAAACAAGCCTTTCACTTTATACTTCTTTTTTAACCAAAAATAAATTTAAAAAAATTTAAAAGTTTGCAGATATTTTTTTTTTACTTAATGGGTATATTTTTATTTCATGGGTACTTTTTTTATTCTTTTTTATGCGAATGCTCAACATTACAATTATTTTGGAATATTTTTCAAAACATTCATTCCGAGTGTAGTCGCATAAGTTGTAAAAAGAAGCCATTAAAAATGCCTCCTTGAATCTTTTCATCATACCGTGAAATTAGACTCTAAAATTTACATCGTACTAAGGCACAAAAAAATCCCAATGCTTATTATTTGACACTCTCTAAAATTTTAATCCTTAAATTTAGAGAAAAAATGAATCGAGCAAAAAACAAAAAATCTTAAATTTATGCCCAGTTTTGCCGAATGAAAACTTTTTTTGATATACTTGATAAATTTATTTCAGACTGATATCACATCCACAGCATTTGGTGTTCTTCGTCGTGTGATAATATTGGCTGCTCTTTGTTATTTTGGAACATGGATTTATGCGATATGTGCTGAAGATGTCAAGAGTTGGAAAGCACTTAATTTTCATATCGTCATGTTGGGCTTTATACTCATACTTCTAGGTTTTAGTTGCTTCTATGTAAGTATGAAAACCAGTTACTTTGCATGAAAATCTAAGGATGTATTTGTATACCTTTTGATGAATTTTAGCATCTATTTTAACCTATAGAAATTCTTTGTAATCGAATGCAACCTATTTATGTAAAATTTCCTACAATCCATTGTAATTGATATAAAATTTCCTGCAATCCATTGTAATTGATATAAAATTTCCTGCAATCCATTGTAATTAATATAAAATTTCCTGCAATCCATTGTAATTAATATAAAATTTCCTGCAATCCATTGTAATTAATATAAAATTTCCTGCAATCCATTGTAATTAATATAAAATTTCCTGCAATCCATTGTAATTAATATAAAATTTCCTGCAATCCATTGTGATTAATATAAAATTTCCTGCAATCCATTGTGATTAATATAAAATTTCCTGCAATCCATTGTAATTAATATAAAATTTCCTGCAATCTGCTGCAAGTTATGAGAAATTTCCTGCAATCTGCTGCAAGTTATGGGAAATTTCCTGCAATCTGCTGCAAGTTATGGGAAATTTCCTGCAATCTGCTGCAAGTTATGGGAAATTTCCTGCAATCTGCTGCAAGTTATGGGAAATTTCCTGCAATCTGCTTCAAGTTATGGGAAATTTCCTGCAATCTGCTTCAAGTTATGGGAAATTTCCTGCAATCTGCTGCAAGTTATGGGAAATTTCCTGCAATCTGCTTCAAGTTATGGGAAATTTCCTGCAATCTGCTTCAAGTTATGGGAAATTTCCTGCAATCTACTGCATCTTATGGGAAATTTCCTGCAATCTACTGCATCTTATGGGAAATTTCCTGCAATCTACTGCATCTTATGGGAAATTTCCTGCAATCTACTGCATCTTATGGGAAATTTCCTGCAATCTACTACAACTTATGGGAAATTTCCTGCAATCCATTGCAACGTATAGCAATTTTTGCAATTCCTTTTGATCTGTTTTTATTTCTGTAAAAATTAAAAAGAAGAGTTTTGTCTCCATTCTCTATAATAGCCACTATATGTATCCGAAAAATTCGGCTTTAAATTAAATACTTGAAGGAGGTTGGAATTCCAATGTATCAATAATGCGAGAAATTTTGCTATTTGATCATTTCCAATAAATATAACATAAACCTATTTAATACAAAACTTAATAACATAAATGAAGATGAATTAAATTTTCATCATTTGAGGGCTATTGGCTTTTATTTATTTATTTTGTGTGTGTGTGCATTCAGGAAAAGTTGGGAATTTTACAGAAGTAAATTTTTTTTCTAATATTTATACTAATCATTTTTAACATAAAATAATCACTGAAATACTAGATAAACAAGACCAAGTTAGATATCTGGCTGAATTGGAGTAATAGTCATTCGAGTCTACGGCAAAGTGTGTTTTTGCTTATAATAATCCTACTTGGTACTGAAAGGAGCTCAGAGCACACTTCTAACGGGAAAAATAATTAGCAGAAAAATGTCGAAGAATTGATCAGCAAAGTGCAAGGCATTGATACCGAATGCCTCATAACGCAGTTGTAGGAGAAAAATCATTAGTGATACTTTTGATCACCATTTCCCCCATAGACTGGAGGAAAATTGGAGCAGAACTGGTAATAGTTATGCCGCACACAACTTCTATCAATGTGCTTCAGATCGCTAATTGTTCTTTAAGCATTTTGTGTCAATGATGCCTAGTCGAGTGCAATTAAAAAATAGTAGCGGCTTTAAAGGTTAAGAATTGCAGATACAATTTTGGCTGTAAGAATTGTAATGGATGTAGATTTGGGGCATTAAATTTGTAGTAGGGGGAAAATGTTTTTACATTTGCTTGATGTAGAAAGACTACTTGCACTTCAATAGTCATTTACCATCGTCTTCATATTTTGAGGAATTGATCATTATCTGATATATTTTGACGAATGAATAAATTATTTTCAAAACTTAATAAAATTGAAGTATTTAAGGTGTACGCACACACTTGAAACTACGAAAATCGTTCAAAATATCGAATATTTTTTATTGCTTAATAATGTTCTCTGATTCTTTAGCTGTCAAACGATACCAAGATGTTGCCAATATGCGTAATATTTCTCGAGTTATAATTATTTTTCTTGAGGTGCTTTGATTAAAAACTCTAGTTTCGGGTTTTAAAACTCATTTTATGAAGAATGATATTTTTCCAATATGTCGCTTCATTCAAACAATCATAATTCAACAAGAAATTTACCAAATACAATTATTTATACATGAAAATAATCTGTATGAGACAGCGGATGTTTTGTGCCTCAATCGCAGTTATATGTTTAGAAATAGATTTTTAATAGCTATTTAAAAGTTAAAATGACAGAAAAAATCTCGCTTTTTCTATTCACCGTTGATAAAAATTGTTTAAAAAAAACTATATATTTTTATAACTTGATTGAGGCAGACAACATGAAGACTAATATTAGACATAATTTCCACCTAAAATTGTGTGTCTCTACAAATTAAATTTAAGATATCATGTTTCAAAAAATATGCTAATTTGCTCATTAAATAATATTTAATTAATTAATAATTAGTGTAATATGGTTTGTTTCACTGAAATGAGTTTAAACATATATTAATGACCTACTGTGAAAAAACTGGATTTTTAAAGTTAAAATTTAAAAAAAAAATCTTCTAGTGTGTACGTACGCCTTAACCCTTTTCCTCGAATGTCTTCTTTCAGTCACCATTGAAAACAGTACATCATTTCGACATTTTTATTTATTTTTTAAATTTTAAATGTTAAAAATACGTACAGAATAGTAAAAAGATGTACAATTTTCACGGAAATTCAACTTAAAACAATTGCATGTGTTTATTTTTTAGTGTAATAAACAAGTCCATGTATTAAGTGAATAATTATACATCGAATTACTTTTCCAAGGGCAAACGGTTAAATCTTCTTTCGTTTCAGAAATGTTCTATTTCACAAGCTTTGGAGGGCTGTGGTGGCCTAGTGGTAAGGTCTCATCTTCATAAACGGAGGGTTCAAAACACAATTCTACCGAAAAACCAGCGTTTAATCGGTTCTGGTGCTAGTTAGATCCGTCGGGGCCAAATGTTCACCCGCTGATGTGGCGCGGAACTTTGGAGAAGGGTACTAGTTCAGGTGTCATCCTCATCATTTGAACTCGATTCAAAATTATGAAGTTCGTCCTAAAATAGCCTTAGCAGTGCTTTAAAAACGTGACATTAATATAAATCAAACTCTTCCAAATTTTCGAAATTTTTACCCAAAATAATTCGCGTAGTTTCAAAATAGAACATTAGTATTTTTTAAAATTAATATATGTATACAGGTAGATCTGTAATATTATTTTAACCTCTAAAAAATCGAAAGCAATAATATTTAGAAAAAGAAAACCCTTTAAACTTCGGAATGTTTCTATTAAATTTGAAAGTGTTTTCTTGCTCTGTATTTCAAAAAAATGTATATACATTTCAGATTGTAAATTGTTTTGTAAAAGAAGTTTCTGTCATTTAAAATGATCAAATTGTTAAGTTTCTATATGTTTCTAAAGTTATTATTTATTTTGCAGGAATTGAAGAAATTTCGATTCATTCAAAGAATTTTTGAAAGACGGTCGACCAGAGATTCGTACGATGTAAATGCTGAATATAATTAAAACGACTGCATAATTCCTCGCACCAGCTTGTTTATCTTAATGAATTTTTACGATACATTTATTGTGACTATATTTCGCTGCAATAAGTTTCACATAAGTAATACTGTTTTAATTACCTATTATAATAAGATATTAATTGAAGGTTTTTATAATTTTTTTCTAGGTAATTCTAAATTTCTGTGATCATAAGACATACAAGGCTTTTCTAAATCTTTGAATCAAACATGATTTTAAAGTAGATTAGAAATTGATTTTAATTCATAAAAATTTGCAGACGATTTTTCAATTATTTCCTCTTTTGGCTTTTAGTTGTTTTGTTACGTCAGTTATTCATCAGCATAATAGTTTTTTCATGTTTTTATTTCATTTATGAATAAAATTATTTTTAAAACTATTTCTGCGTCTGAGTTCTTTGGATTCTGAATCACATCAACTAAATGCATTCCTTCTGTCGTTATATAATTTTAAAAGAATGAATATCCATGAAAAATGTAAGTAAAATTTCGTTCTAAACAATCTAAATGCCATTTTTAAATACATTTTATTTTCCTGTTTCCCATTTCATTTTCTTGAATTTCAAACTCCTTTCAATAATTTTAGTATATTATTTACAGTATTTTAATTTTTTTATTAAAAGAGTGCCATGCATATTTATCTGAAACTTGTTTATTTAGTAACAGATCAAACATTCTCAAATTCGTGTATTGTGAAAGCACCGAGAAAGATCAAGCCGTATTAGCTGAAGATTTCGTTATTTAACTGCGTCCAAAAAGTGTGAAGAATTTTTTAGAAATAAAACTCCTACAAGTTAAATGTGGATTTCATGTAATGTGTATGTACACACTTGACACTTCGTTCAAAATATCGAATATTTTTTTTAATGATGTTCTCTGATCCTTTAGCTTTCAAACGATACCAAGATGTAATCAATATTCGAAATATTTCTCGAGTTATAATTATTTTTCTTGAGGTGCTTTCATTAAAAACTCTAGTTACAGTTTTTTTAAAACTCATTTTATGAAGAATGACATTTTTTCACTATGTTGCTTCATTCAAACAATCATAACTCAACAAGAAATGAACCAAATACAGTTATTTATATATCAAAATAATCTGTATGAAATAGCGGATGTTTTGTGCCTCAATCTAAGTTATATTTATAGAAATAAACTTTTAATAGCTGTTTAAAAGTTAAAATGACAGAAAAAATATCGCTTTTTAGATTTATCGTTGATGAAAAAAATGTTGAAAAAAAAAACTATATACATTTATAATTTTATTGAGGCAGACAACATGAAGACCAATATTAGGCATAATTTTCAACTAGAATTGTGTGTCTGTACAAATTAGAATTTAAGATATCATGTTTCAAAAAATATGCTAATTAGCTCATTAAATATTATTTAATTAATAATTAGTGTAATATGGTTTTTTTTCTTACTCAAATGAGTTTAAACATATATTAATGACCTACTGTGAAAAAAACTGGAATTTTAAAGTTAAAATTTAAAAAAAATAATCTTCTAGTGTGTACGTACACCTTAAGGAATTAAACAAAAAGTTGAAATTGGTTGATTTCATCAGTTGAATAAATTGAATTAATGATTTCAATTATCTCTCATTTGAAACTACGCCAGGCCTATTGGAAGAGAACATTGAAACTTCAAACCTTGGTAAGAAGATTGTTATAATAAATCATAATATTGTCTCAAACTATGAATATTAAGACATTTAAATCCCGATTAAAAATAAAATTGTCACCGGAACTACATACATATGTTATGTCATTCCACTGCCGATACTTTACGATTAAGCTAATGTTGTCTAAAGAACTCATAACCAAAAAGATTGGTAGATTTTTTTTCCATTATTACTTTAAAAATCAAAGTTCTTAAATAAAATTAATGAATGGTTTTAAACCAGAATGACTTAAGTTGCTAGATGTGATTTTTGTGTAATAAATCAATTTAATTTTTTTTTCAATAGTGCCAACATTTAGAAAGCTCAAAATAAGTATTAAAAAAGAAATGGAATTTTTGGTTACCGTAGGGTTAGGGAAGAAAGAATATTACTTTGAAACCTATTTCGATTTTTCGAAACGAGTTTTAGATAACCAGAGTCACGTATGGGAAAACGTTTACCACCAATTAAATAACAAATAAAAAGAAACATAAATGAAAGAAAGGACAACAAAAATTAAAAAAAAAATCACTTGACATGATATATTTTTTTCGGTTCCATGTAGGATATATAATACGATTTCAGGAAATTGTCAGATTATATTTACAGATCTTGGTACATAAAATCTAAAAGAATTGTATCTGAACCATTGAGGCATGTTTTATAAAAATTCTCTCAGCCAAGAAATTGAGGCCAATCCACCTCGAAGAAGGAATAGATAGAAAAAAAAGAGATTAATTCTATTTCCATTTAATTGCTAATTAATAATGAATATGAATAAAATTTTCAAATTAAGTAAACAATTACTTCCTCGTAAATATCTATTTTTGTAATAAAAATTGTTCTTATATCTGCTACTACTTCGAACCCAAAAGCTTCCACTGTTTATTTTCTGATTCTAAAACCATCCGCGCCATGCATCAAGATGCGTTTATTATCGAAATAGGGGTGAAAAGAGGGGATGTTTACATTTAAAAATATGACATCAGATTATATGGGAACATAGGAAGTGTAAAAACAGGTCGTAATATTTTCAGAGAAATGACACTAATTATAATAAAATATTTTAGAGATGTTTTCACTTGCTGTGAGCGACCAACACATTACGCTATGATGAATGGATGGAATATTTCTGTTCTTAAAATTACGAAATTCCCTTTTTTACAAAATAATTACAATCCTTTTAGCTAAAACACTTCATTTTTTTCATTTGTTATTGAAATTCTTTTGATAATATGTTGACATTAACATCGGTAGATAATTTCTATCACATTTAATGATATCATAGAAAACATTCTTCATGCCTTTCCTGAAAACTTTTTTTGCCTCTTGAATAACCTTATAAGCAATCAATGCGAAATTTTTAGTTTAAACATTACGACTAGAAACAGCACAACACTCACACACCTGGGGCGGGGGAACTGAAAGAAAACGCATCTAATGGGATAAAAATCTAGGTCTCAGAAAGAGGAAGAATTCCATTGCATCCCTTGGGTTGTGAGTTCGAATCCCGCTAGCCGAAGACTTTCCGTGTACATGGTGGCTAGTGCACGTATAAATCTATCTTAGCCACAAAGTTCTTCAAGTCGGGACAATACCACAAGGGGTACTGTATCAGAGATATTCAGGTGTAAATTACGATCTGTGGATGGAATGTATGTATAAAGTCCGCCCCTTGAAAAAGGCTGCGATGTATGAGTGGCTAAGACGTATTATTGACTCTAGACGGCGCAACTAAAACAAGAGACGTTGAAACTGGGCTTAAAATCTATGACTTCATCAGCGAGCTTGTCTATGACAAGTGCCATAAGCAACAACAACAATAGAAGAATTCCGGAAATGCACTGATTCTTCCACGTCTCATTCCTTGGCGATGTAGAATCGTCCCAAAAGGGGATAGTCTTGGGATACTAAAAGGAATAGCCACTCTATACTATCGGTATATTCATATAAAATATATTATTAGATCAGGGAGAGTTTAGTTCCCTTGTAGTGGAGTCTCAACAGTGGTTTCGGGCTCGTAAATAGGCTTCATATTTTCTTGAATTAAATACAAGGAGAGCCTTAGTTCCTAGGCACTTCTATTGAGTTTGAGGTAATAAGTAGGTGAAGAAAAATAGAAGCAATATGCCAATGGCGCGTAATATAGAATAATAGACCATAATAATAGAAGTAATATACCATCTTTTGAGTAGATGAAGGATTGCTTAAAAGCATTTAAGGTGAAAACTGAAGCAGTTCATTAGATGCAATTTAAATTTTGGAAGAAGTTATGGTGGTTTAAATGACAAAGTTCATTTAGTAGCAGAATAAGAAAAGGCATATTTTCCATTGCAGTGTGCACAGTTAATTTGTTCCTTTATTGTGGAATTTTCATGAGTTTTGAGTTGACTGAAAAATTTTCTTGAAAGCCCTTAGATGAAATTATCGAGCTATGGAATTTTAAGCTCTGTGTAAAATACCATTCCCGATTAACCAAGGAGAATTGGTACCAATGCTAACTCTTTTATTTTGTAAAACTTCAATCTTGTTTCGATTGTTTTTAGCAGTGAATCCCGACATTGGAGCAGTATAAGTGAGCATAGATCTTAAAACTTGTTGGTATAATGACATTTTGTTTTTTAGTAAAAGAGGGGGGGGTTGCCATTGAGTGGGATAATGAGGTGTACTTTAGCCCAGAACTTCTTCTCACCATTTTTGAAATGACTTTTAAAAATGAGTTTATTGTCTAGGATCAGTTCAAGGTATTTTACTTCTTTTTCTCAAAGATTATCTTCAAAGACTGTGATGTAGGTAGTGGTTTCTTTAGTTGTGCTTTCCCGAACATGACGGCATGAGTCTTTTCCGCATTGATGGCAATACGCCACTTCATGCACCAGATTTAAATGTTCAGGAGTCCTTTTTGAAGTGTTTTGGAGACAAAGTTAATGGCACTGCTCTGGGTAAGGATATCAGTGTCATCAGCAAAGAAGCAGATTGCGATGTAGTCGTTCTTGGAGAAGTCAGCTGCAAAAATGGTATAAAATAAAGAACTAAATTAGACTTCATAGAGTATTCATTGTGTAATTTAATATTATACTTAACAATAAAATAATCTATCTTTTGGTTTGATGGTAAGAATCCTCCGCCCCCTTAAGCATAATAAACATTCATCATTTTAAGTAAAATGATAAGATGGCAAAGGATTCATGATTCTCCTAGTGGCATAGTAATTGGTCAAACTACGGTAACCTGCAGTTTAATGTTAGATCATATGAGATTATATAGCATGTGACTATGACATCACATGAACCAATCATGTGACTACGACATCACAGCAAAGAAAACTCATTCGAATTATCTGGCTTACGAGTTAGTTTGTCACGAACAGATAGTGCCAGTGTCGTCTGTTTTAAAGGTAGGACCTGTGCCTCATTAGATTGCTAGAGGAACGAAAACTTTGAAAAATGGGCAAAGGTCGGAAAAAAAATCGAAATACAGTAAGTGATGTTTTACTTTTAATGGTTATTCTTCAATAATCAATTTCTATTTGTTACTTTTCAATATATATATATATATATATAGTGAAATCATTTGAATTAACACAGTATGCATATGTGCGTATCGAATAATTAAACACATTTCTTTGCTTTTGACCTGATTTCAAATTCTTTGCAAACCATCTAAAATTAAATGATAGTACATCGTGAAATCAATATAAAAGGTTTTTGAATCAGTATCATCTTTTCATATTGTTTTGCTAAATACTAAAAATTTTATAATTAAGGGTATTTAAGAATCTTTTCTAAAGTTCGTTCTAACTGAACACAACTATACAAATAAGTCAAAAATCCTCGATAATTTATAATTCCAATAAAGTGATTGATTCTTAACCATTGGTTCCAACTAGGGATTGCAATGCCGGATCAAAATTTCAATACCTGTATTCGGTATTTTTTAAATCTCAATACCGGGATACCGGTTTTAATACCGGTATCAGAAATTTTAGAAAAAGAAAGAAAACACAGGTGTTTCTTTGTTTTTATTTGCCAGTTTTGTTAGAGAGTGTAAATATCACAAAAAATAATTTGTAACTTATAAATTATAACAGTATATAATCACAAAAAAGTAAAGAAACTTCTTATTTATTTCAATCACAAAAAAAAAGAGTAAATATCATTATTCAGTCTGTGGTACTATTACAAATTTTTGAAATGTGATCTTAAATATAACGCATCAATTGTATTGTCATTAAGCCTGAAAAGTAATTTTGTATAAAAATTACCAGCTGTCGAAAACGCTCTTTCGGCATCTACGCTAGTTGATGGTACTGTTAGCAATGAGCGATATACTTTTTCAAAGAATTTACCTCTAAATCCCTATTTTTCACATAAATCGATTTCTAGTCAGATAGTTTTGGATATAGCTGATTTCTGTATTGTATTTTGGTTCGTTGAAATTTTTTTATATATTGATAATTCTAATTTTTGTTCAAGAGAAAATTTTTTTTCACTATCGACAGTAGTGACATCATAATCTTCGATAATTGAACCGAATTCTTCTGAATGTGGATAGGTTTGTGGGTAAAAAATTTTAAGAAAATTTACTCTAAACTTAATCAGATTTTATTTGGTTCTTTTCTTTTTCATTTTTAAAATCATTATAATTATGTAAATACCATAAGACATTTTCTATTTCGATATGCCTATCTGTGGGATTTTTCAATGTAATATATAAATCTTCAAATAGGGATGTGTGCTGTTCTTTCAGTGACTGCAACATGAAATTTATTGTTGCATTAGCTGTTCATAAATTAGAATATCTCCGATATAATGCCTCAATAGTCAGTTTTATTGGAAGTAGAGCTGATACAGTTCTGGATATTAAGTCGAAGTCACTATCTGAAAAATTAATTTACAGGTTTAAGTCGATTATTGCTTTTGGATTGGATTTCTCAGTTTCAAAAATCGTTCCATCATTAGGAGTAAACTGTTCCAACGTGTTTTAGAATCTAATATTAACATATATTCTGTTTTATTTTTAGTTAGTATATATTTTAGTAATATATCCTTTTTATAGGTGAACGTTTAAATATCTTAACAATTTTTCGAACTTTATAAATTATAGGAAGCGATAGGTTAATATTTCATCCTCATTAGCAATATCTTCAAGAACTACATTGTCATTATCTTCATTGTCAACATCACTCTCACTCTTACTCTTTTCAAAGTTGGAATGCGAAATTTCTATATCCACAGTATTTGGATTCTTTATTTGTTTGGTATAATACATTTATTAATCCTAATTGAATTCCATATGCATAGCACAACTGCTGATTTGCACCAATCAACTTTCCAACTTTTTTCGTAATTGTTGCCCCATCAGTCGTTAAGGATACAATATTTTCTTTCAGGGATAATCCTTGTTTAGCTAATTTAGATTTAAGCAATTAATTAAGCACTTAATTAGCTAATTGATTTCGCCCTTTAGGGAGACATAAAAATAAAAACTTATACTATTTTGCTAAGTTCGCGATACCTGAACATATAGTGGAGACAATTTTAAAAATTTCTAGTAAATACCGAAAAACCGGTATTTAAACTTGTGAATACCGGTATTACAAAATTGCACAAATGGCTCAAAATACCGGTATTCGGTATCCCGGTATACCGGTATTTCAATCCCTAGTTCCAACCTCTTCAGAAAATGCTAATCTAATTGTGTTGTAATTAGAAATACTATCTAAATTGTGTAGCAAAAATCTAGCGATTATGAGTATATTCGTCAAACACAGAGTATGTGTAATATGAAATTATGTTGTAATGAAATTATTTTTTTTACTTCAATAATATAATTTATTTATTTACTTAAACTAAACTACATTTTTAGCATATGAACGAAAATAAACATAAAAAAATTATTTTATTATTTTAATTCCTATTGGAGAATGGTATTGAACAAAGCATGGTGCAACGCATGATGGAACTTCGCGAATTAAGCACCAATATCTCTATTTTTTCCGCACATTATTTTTAGTACAATGTGCATACATTTATATTGTAATAATTTTGATAATAATTAGTTTTTATTTATTCGCTCCTTTGATTTCAACTTTGTCTCAAAATATTTTAAATATCTTGAAACTTATGAATATGTTTGAGTGTTTACTAAATTTGTAATTCAAACGCCCAATTGTCACTACTTATTTCTTCTGACGAATAAACTCGTCATAACGCAAAATGTTGTACTTCTTCCATGACGAGTATACTCGTCATAAACAGTTAACTGGTTAAGAGTATGTAGTTGGCACAAAACTGTCAACTGCAATCCGATAGGTTGCGAGTTCGAACCCCGCCGGCCGAAGATTCCCCGCGTGCTTGGTGGCTGACGCGCGTAAAAATCTGTCGTGGTCACAAAGTTCTCCATGTCAAGAGTAATACCACTGGGGGTACAGGATCAGGGATGATCGTTCTCCGATTCAGGTCCAAATTACGATCTGTGGATGAGTGAATGACGTCCGCCCCATAAAAAGGGTTGTGACGTGTGTGTAGCTAAGTCATTCTGTTGGCCCTAGATGCCACTACTATAAAAACCAGAGACGCTCCCCCACCGACTTAAAATCGCTGTCTTCGTAACAGCGGGCTTGTCCATGGCAAGTGCCATAAGAAAGTAAAACATATATATCATGCAACCTTATGCTATTGATTTGTGTTCAGAAGAAAGTCGTGCACAATAAACTTTGATATCGAGAATTTCCGGACAAGTCGGAAGTCGTACTTGCCCCGAAATTCTCATTAAGTTCTCTCAAAGTGACAACGATGCCACTTGAAGATAACGCTAAAATACATCCTTGTTGTCAAAGTTAGATACTCAAATTCTTTGGGAAGACCTGAGCTTCTGCCAGGACTTGTTAGCCCACCAGTCGTCCATACTGCAGTCGCAGGGGTCCATTTAGGTTCTTTACATTCTTCGCTTCTTGGAGTTGACTTAATAGTGCAAATAATAATAATAAAACTTTTAGGGCTCATGAGATTTGAAGCAGCGAAATATTGTTTAGGAATGAAATGTTGCTGTAGAATAAAATCGGCAGTTTCATTTGTCGAAGTACAAAACGGCTGAATTGTACTTTAGTGTGCCCCCGAGTTTGTCGCCAATATGGTAACCCAACGAACGATCTTCTAGCAACCCTAATGCTGTTTTGTTTACTACTTTTTACATTGAGTTGTACATGAACTGCAACTGTTTTATGAAAAATGTTAAATTAAAAATAAGATTAAAAATTTTTATTTAGTTTTGTATTATAATTAAGTTTTTTATAGCTAATAAGACACTGTGATGTTATTTTTAATATTGAATACGAATAGAAAATATTTATTCTTTTGCAATTCTTAACTGTCTGTATACGCTTTTTGAAATCGTCTGAATTATTAACTTGAAAATCTTCTGCAATGGAATTCCTTGCACTTTTCGTAATTATTTTTCTGATCTGACGGTTTCCTTAATTCGTTATGTCGATAATTGTTAAAGAACGATTATCTAGTGAATGAGATGGCAGGATATATTTTGAACCTGAAGAATGAATGGTGAGTGGAATATATTTTTTTATGAGTTGATGAAGTTGAGAAAAGGATGCTTGTTTTAATTTTGTATGGGGAATGGTTTGATTGCTTCTAGCTTATTTCTTTTCTTTTTATTAAGTACCTACTGTCTCTATTATCCAAACAGTCTTTATGTTTAATGTGCTAGCGAAACTACTAGGATGCGGCTACTGCTGCTAGCGAAGCCGTAGAATACTTAAAGAATTCTGCCCGGTGCCGCCTTCGGATGCCGAAGGCATCGCATGCTCTAAATTTTTTGTCAACACAACAGACCAGGGCAGCCAGTTTGCAAAAGTTCTTTATTTCAAAATTGTAAAGACAAGCAGCGATAGTGACTCAAGATAAAAAAAAATCTTCTTAATTAAAACAAGCTTAGTTAAAAAAAATAGCCCGTTTTATAAATGTGAATTTTTTTAAATACATCTAAAAATTTATTCGATTTTAGTATAACCAATAATATTAAATTTAAAATGAAATTAAGTTAATACTTTTTATTTAAAGCTGACATAGACAATGTCTTTTATTTACTGCATGTAGGACAAAAAGCAATCAAAGAAGACTCAAGGGAATTTGCAATCTACTCCTCTGCAAAAGTCTCCTCAAAGTCCAAATGTGACAGAATCCAATGTAAGTAATACAATCGATTGCTAAGAATTGCTTATTATTCAAATACAACTGACCGATTATCAGAAAATCGTATTCCATTTGTAAGCAACTACGGCAAGAAAACAATCGAATATTGTACAAAAGTTTCAAAGACTTGATTACTCTATATGGTTTCAAAAAGTGGTTTTGTTTGCATACTCATTAAAAGATCATAATTTTAATGCAGAAAGTTGTAACCATAACTGTTTTCAGAATTGTCTATTTGGTCTGCCGTCGTCATTGGAGACTTAGCATCCTTAGTGTAGCAAGGGGAACAGTGAAACGATTTTTCCATACAAGACTTGCATCGATGTTTGATTGAAAATTCGAATTTACAATAAACCGAATAGAAAAAAGATCTGGAAAGTACAGAAATCAAATAATGACCAAATTATATAGAAAATCCATTAGCATTTTGAACATGTTTTTATTAATTTGCTTTCTGCTCTGTTTGTCAATTCATCATACTTTTTTAATCGATTGTAAATTATCTTCCCCATGATCAAAAAACTTCAAACTTCAAACATTATTTAGAAGTAGATGACACTGCAATATTAACCCTTTGCACTCGGTTGTTCAAGATGGTGTATTATTTTGAAGTTTTATTTATTCAATTTTAATATGTAAAAACCCCTACAGAATGGTAAAAAGATGAATTCCTTTTTCATGGAAACTCAACTTAAAACAATTATATGCATTTTTTGGTGCAATACACAAATCCATATATTAAGCGAAAAATTAATTCATGCATAATTTTCCAAGTGCACAGGTTTAGATCGCTATCTCATCGGTCTATCTAAGCTAAATTTTGGGATCGATTAAAAACTTTCATTACCGGCAAACTGTACCCTACCACGCCGTTAGCTCATCGAAAAATAATTTAAATTATGTTGCAAAATTTCAAACACACAAGACAAAAGCAGAAAATCATTATTTAAATAAAACGATATTTTTTCAGAATTCACACAAAAAAATTTTTCAACAGAAAAATCAAGACTGTGTTAACAATCTGAAGGGAGCTAGAAAATAATTTAGCCCGTTTTATAAACGTGGTAAATTTTTTAAATACATAATTATTTGTTAATTTATTCGATTTTAATATAGCCAATAATATTAAATTTGAAAGGAAAATAAGATAATACTTTTTATTATATAAAGCTGACACAGACAATATATTTTATTTACTGCATATAGGTCAAAAAGGAATCAAAGAAGACTCAAGAGAATTTGCAATCTACTCCTCCGCAAAGGTCCCCTCAAAGTCCAAATGTGACAGAATCAATTGTAAGTAATACAATCTATAACTTGGAAATGCTTATTATTCAAATACAACTACTCGATTATCAGAAAATCATATTCCATTTGTAAGCAACTACTGGAAGAAAACAATCGAAAAGTTTCAAAGACTTGATTGCTCTATAGGGCTTCAAAAACTTGTTTGGTTTGCATACTTTAAAATTGCTCTGTATGGCTTCAAAAACCACAATGTTCCTCCACATAGGTCTACTCAAAGCCCATGAAACATAAGGCAATGTAAGTCTACACAATCTGTAATTCTGAATTACTCTTTAGTCTAAACAATTATACCAATTATGTGAAAATTATATTCCCATTGTAAACAACCATGGTAATATACTAATAGAATGTTATACAAAAGGTTTCAAAGTCTTGTTTTCATTCTTTATAATTACCCAATATAATTATGGACAACCTGCACGCAACTGATCCTAACTGTTAGAGTGAGGAACTGTTAATTTTTTGATTTTCATTTCTTTTGGATAACTGGTATATTTAGTACATTTTTTTTCCTAACAATGAATGATCCGTTGGGAATTTTTGAGAATTATTTAAAAGGTATTGAGACTCTACCTGAATTTCATTTCATTCAGTCGTTTCTCCGCTAATAAGATTCAAAGATGTGGGTTCATAATGTGAAATAATTCACTCATTGTTAATCTGACTCCCTTTTATTCTCTCTCCCCTCT
Organism: Argiope bruennichi; assembly: GCF_947563725.1. Lineage (NCBI taxonomy): Eukaryota > Metazoa > Arthropoda > Arachnida > Araneae > Araneidae > Argiope > Argiope bruennichi. The sequence goes on along the minus strand of NC_079157.1, from coordinate 21,975,506 downwards.
ACAATTCTATTTACATGCTATATATATAGTTAGTTGCTTGCTTTGTATAGTTGCCATATACAAAACCGTACATTGGTTTCGCGCGCAATTACTTCTGACTTTTGAGTTCTGAAAGCAAGTTATAGCTCTAGTATGATTAAAGTTAAAACTAGTTTTTAGTCAAAGGCGCTCGTAACAAAAGGTATTGAAATGTACTACCACATGGACTCGGTCCATAGGAGCAATATAAATTCACATTGGGTATTATTACATATTCAAACAAAGTTTAAATTTTTTTTGTATTATCTTTAGTTATAAGTAAGCGTAATACAAATAAATTATTTTATATTCGTGTAAATTATGTTCTGTATTATTTTCAGTGTTCTTACATTCTCACACATGAAACATAGAGAAAATATTGTAATCATCAAAAATTTGAACACGAGAATTCGACGAATCTCCCCATTTCAGAACTCAGCGAGTTTGTAAAACCCATTTTAGAAATTTTCTTTAAGTTTGTGAACACGAAAAATCAAAATCGTTTTAAATAAGACGGGTAAAATTTGAAACATGAACTTTCGATCAAATTTTGAACGAAATCCATTCAGAGGAATCGCTTTCTGTTATCAGTATATAACTAAATTTGATGACTACAGAAAGATCTATATTGATAAAATTTGGTTTACAGGATTCACATTCTGAATTATATGGCTATCGAATTTTGAAACCATATATGTCAATGTGTTGAGTTTGTCGGTCTGTACATTCGCTTTCACGCAAAAATAAATCGTAAATGCACTAACTTGCCTCTGAATTATGCCTATAAAGAGTTATTAACAAATAAAAATTTTTAGGTTTATACCATGATAATCTGATATGTAAATACTAAAACATCAAAAATTTGTTGATTTGCCTTTTAAGGGGTCCGACTACGTTAAAAACACTGGTTTTCGACTACATTGGCGAATTCTTCCTTTATTATTATTTCTTGTAGCTCAGGCTTTCCTCTTTCCAAAATAGTTTTTTCTAGGAAAAGGAAGGTCTGATCTATCACACAGGATAATTTTAAACAATTTTTTAGCTAAAATATTTCTTTAACTTCAATTTTCTTAAACTTTAATTTTTATAAAAAATTTCCACCGTTAACATGATATCTCAAAAACTAATAGAGGTATTTACATAAAAATTTCAGCGTGTGTTTTAAATACTATGGGCAATGAAATGAACCAAAAGTTTTATTGTTGTTGAAATACTTTTTTATTTATAGGTGTTTTTAGAAAAATTAAGTGGTAAATTTATGGAAAAAATGTATATATACGTACATTTTTACCCATAATTTCTTTGCATCGCAAAATGTTTCTTAGATTTTGGTTCATTTCATTCATCATTATATTCTATAACTTGTGTACAAAGAAAAATAGGATAGCTGCATTACAATTTTGTGTAGTGTTAGCCGTTTAGGTTAAATTTCATTAAAATTTACTACAAATTTTCCTATTTCTCAAAATATATTATATTTCCAAATAATTTTTTTTGTATATATAGTGTTTATAATTGACAATACATCTAAAAACCATAAATAGTTTTTAAAAAATCCAATTTTTCAAAAATATTGCTTCGAACGTAGTCGGCTACGTTATGAAATAAGGAGTGGTAAATATACTTATCAGAGATCGTTCATGGAAAACAACGTACGTGGTATGCGTACTTACCACTAAGTGTTAAGGGTAAAAATATCGTCGAATGTTCATTGGTAATCATACTTTTCACTCTATTGTAGTCAATTTACATAGCTTTTCTAATTAGAAAACACGTCGAAATCAAATTCAATACTATCTTACAATAAAGTTTGAAGCTCATGTTCCATTTATTAGACTGGTTGGGCAAACTGCTACAATGCATGAAAATATAACTGTTGCAATATATTGCTTCTTCTTTCTAATCCCTTGATCGGAATCAGATCAGGTCCATGAGACCATTCGCCTTCAAACCATCAAGGACATTATTGGGGCTATGAAGCAGATTCTCCCGGGAAAAGCCAATACAGCGAAGCAAATGCTCAGCAGTGGCCTCGCTTGAATTGCACTTTGTGCAGATGGGGAAGATCTTGTTCCCACCGGAGAACCGAAGAGTCTTGAGGTGGCCAGATTTAAATCTAGACAGAGCCGTCTGGTCTTGTCTAGCACCGCCAAAGCTCAGAGCACCACCAGGGCCAGAGCCAAGGTACCAAGTTTCCAAGTGAGTTGTTTCCAAGTAGTTTCCAAGATGAGTTGACAAGGGCCTTACTTCTGGAATACATTTCCTGGAAAGTTAAGGGCTCAGCAGAATTCAGAGTCAGGGATGAACCCTTCTTAGCCAGACTATCGGCAATGTCATTATATTTAAGGTTTACATGAGATGGTATCCATTGAAAATGTATAGCGCAGGACTTGGGTATCAATTTTAATTGTTCAAAAACACGGATGCCTCTCTGGTCTACAATATTCCTCCAGTTTTCTAAGTACTGTATGACGCTACGACTATCAACTAGAAGCCAAATCTCACCGATTAATTGGTGATCTAAAGAAAAGCCCAGAGCCATGTCAATGGCTATCAATTCTGAGCCAAAGACGGAACTAAAGTCAGGGTTGCGCTGACTAAGGAAAGTCTCTTCATTGCCGGATTTAATTACAACCCCGCTACCAGTGTGACCATTTTCATCTTTACTACCGTCAGTATAAATCAGTATAGCTTCAGATGGGATATTATTGATTACTTCAAGAGCAGCTTGTCTTAGAAATTCAGAATGTTGAGAAGATTTATTAGTGTAAGTCAATAGTTCTGTATGGAAGTACACACCAGATAATTTGTCAAGAGGGGAAGCAATAGGCTTTAGAGAGTTAGATGTTTTGCAACCCATTGTTTCTTCTAACTTTTCAGCATGTCCAAGAGGACTATACCTCTTCAACCTCTGAGTGTTCTTCCAACCACACAGGAAATTAGCGGTTCGATGTTGAGAACGGTAGCTATAAAGTTTGCTAAAGTACTTTATAAGATTAGGAATACATCTATCCTTCAATGGCTGTAAGTCAGCTTCGTAGAGTACGATGTTGGATGGCGTGCTTCTGCGGAGCCCAGTGATAATACGAGCTGCGCTGAGCTGAACTCGCTCTGGTTTCTGCAAATTGGTATTCGAGGCAACATGATATATTTGAAAGCAATATATTGCATTTTTATTAATAACATTTTAGCCACGTTTCTGCTTCAGAAATAAACTAAAATGCCGTAAATTACAGTATTCAAATAATCAATTTATCAAAATTGAAGTCAAATTATGCATAAAATCTTTAACAGAATCAAAAGTTTTTGTTCATTTTTAAAAAATGAATGTTGAATTGAAATAAATTCAATAACAAATAATGGCAATCAAATATAAATATATTTTAGACATAAGGAACACAATACAGTGGAATTCATGTCTGAAAACTTTTTCAGGAGTTAAAATTTAATGACAAACGCAGGAACGTAATGTCGCTACGAAAATCCTTACATCTTGAATGGGCAGTGGTAAGCGTATTTACCACTTTTGAATCGAAACGATTGAAAACATTGTCTTAATGCATGTGAAATACATTTAATTATAGGCTTAATGTATTTCAAAGCTATTAAGGAAGCTCAATCAAATTTTACGCATATGATGATACTATTATTTGAGCCCTCATAAAAAATATTTTACAGATGGTAAGAATATATACCAGAAAACTATAAAGGGTTAAACCTGCGAAATTCGGTAAATGATCTTCTGAATACAACAGTACTTCCGTACCAAACTTTGATTTCAATCATTTGGGGAAGAAAAGGCATCCAAAACAGATTCATGCGATAAATTCACTAAAATTGCTAGATTCACGCCAAAGAACTATATGATTAAATATTTTTCTCCAAAGCCATATCAATCACTTTCAGCTTTACCGAAGGTCCCAGATTTTTGTTTGCAAAGAAGATGCTTTCAATGCCATTGTTTCGAATAACACTGTATTGACTTCAAGAAAAAGGAAATAAATCCAAGGAATTTTTCCATGTTTTTAAGCAAATGATTTGGTTTAGTTTGGTTTTTTGGTACAAGGACCAGATTTGGTCATTCTGTGCCAAACATTTGTTAGAAAATTTTCGTGTTAAAAATTATGGTATTCTAATAAATAAATAAATCTGATGTAAAATTTGAATATCTTTTAAAAATGCTCAAGGCCATATTATTAGATAATCCCTGCTTAGCCTCTTCTCCACTATAGCTAAGAGCAATCTAATATGATAGATGATTTGGTACAATTTCATATTATCTGTAATGCTCAAGCGTGTAATGTGAGAATCAATGTATTAACAAAATTGCTCACTTTATGAAAACATAAGTTATAAAATTCAAAATGATTCAAACTAATTTATTATTCTTAATATAGCAAGAAGAGGAATCAAATGTAAAGGGAACGGATATCGTTCTTTTGCAAGAAGGTGAACCCAGGAAACTGTACCAAGGTCAAATTGAAATAGATGTAAGTAGAATATTTCAGAACCTAAATTTTTTTTCTCCATATTTTACTCCATCAAAAAAGGATAGCAGAATTCTAAGACAACTTTTGTTTTTCGGACAATTGATCAAAATAAATAAATGTTTTAGTATTTACTGGTTGGTTGTTAAATTCGTCTAAAATCAACTTTACATGATACGTCGATCAAAAGCTTGATCCAATATTTTGTGGCAAATGTAAGTATGTGATATGATGAATGTTTGAACCGAGTTAACTTGATTGAATGTTTGAACCGAGTTAACTTGATTGAATGTTTGAACCGAGTTAACTTGATTGAATGTTTGAACCGAGTTAACTTGATTGAATGTTTGATCAGAGTTAACTTGATTGAATGTTTGATCAGAGTTAACTTGATTGAATGTTTGATCAGAGTTAACTTGATTGAATGTTTGATCAGAGTTAACTTGATTGAATGTTTGATCAGAGTTAACTTGATTGAATGTTTGATCAGAGTTAACTTGATTGAATGTTTGATCAGAGTTAACTTGATTGAATGTTTGATCCGAGTTAACTTGATTGAATGTTTGATCCGAGTTAACTTGATTGAATGTTTGATCCGAGTTAACTTGATTGAATGTTTGATCAGAGTTAACTTGATTGAATGTTTGATCAGAGTTAACTTGATTGAATGTTTGATCAGAGTTAACTTGATTGAATGTTTGATCAGAGTTAACTTGATTGAATGTTTGATCAGAGTTAACTTGATTGAATGTTTGATCAGAGTTAACTTGATTGAATGTTTGATCAGAGTTAACTTGATTGAATGTTTGATCAGAGTTAACTTGATTGAATGTTTGATCCGAGTTAACTTGATTGAATGTTTGAACCGAGTTAACTTGATTGAATGTTTGAACCGAGTTAACTTGATTGAATGTTTGAACCGAGTTAACTTGATTGAATGTTTGAACCGAGTTAACTTGATTGAATGTTTGAACCGAGTTAACTTGATTGAATGTTTGAACCGAGTTAACTTGATTGAATGTTTGAACCGAGTTAACTTGATTGAATGTTTGACTGAAGAACATAGCAATAACGATGCTATTGCCTTGTAGTTAGTCGAATTTAGTTTTAAAAAATTATGATTTGATCAAATATGGTAGCATGATACGAGTCATATAGTCGCACGCCACACAAAAAATGATTTGATGCCATTGTTCCAGATTTTGATTCTTGTGTAAAAATGAACAACCATTCTATCATCTTTCAAATGAGTTTTCTTTGCTTTTTACTGCCGTCATAGTATTATGTAGATCAACTTAACTTATACGAATATTATACTATCCAGTAATGCAGTAAGGATATGGTGCTATAGGGTAATTGAGCTTATACTATAGTAATATTCAGTATTAAAAAAATGTGCATTTCTTTTTCATATACGATAGCTAAAAGTTGAAAATTGGTAATATTTGATCAAATCATTTATTTTCTTTAGTTTTCTGAATTTCTCGTGTCTCAAATGTCTTGCAATTTCTTTTTTTTTAATCTATGAATGGTAAAACTTAGTCATCGAAATTATTTTAAAGTTATTATTTAATATTTTAAGATCAACGTTAAGATAACGCCAATTCAATTGAATTCAGTATTAGGGATAATCCTTATTTAGAGCAACAGTTTATACAACTGTTTTAAATAATTCCGCATTCACATGTGAATTTCAATAAGAAACTCATCGATAAAGAGCTGAATCTCAGGATTCTTCATTCTCAAGTCTACAGGAGATATACATATTTATTTTATAAGAACGTACAAAATTTGAGCAATTATATACATTTTGAATAGAATATCCATACTAAAAATAAATGCGAAAGAATATTTTCATCAAGAAATATTGAGAAATTCTGTAGGTCCATGTCCTGAGCTCCAAACACGGATGACATTGTTGAAAGGTACAAAATTTAGATTTATACCAAGAAAAGATAAACGATCGCTTGAGTGTATCACAATAAGTAAATCTTATAAAAAGCTGCTTGTGTTTAAAGAGATTTAAATAAAATTTCATTCACTCTTTGAAGGCCATGATTTAAAAAAAAAATCTTACACAGAATTTTGTGTTAAGAAATTGAAATGAATGCTATATTATTTAATATAAATTATAACTAAAAATGAGAAAAACATATTATTCAGAAACATATTATAATTAAAATATTATTTAAATCATGTCTGCATTATATTTAAATCATGCCTGCATAGTATTTAGATCATGCCTGCATAGTATTTAGATCATGCCTGCATAGTATTTAGATCATGCCTGTCTGAATAGTATTTAGATCATGCCTGTCTGAATAGTATTTAGATCATGCCTGTCTGAATAGTATTTAGATCATGCCTGTCTGAATAGTATTTAGATCATGCCTGTCTGAATAGTATTTAGATCATGCCTGTCTTACCATTCCGAGCATAATTTAATATCATTTTAGATAACAATTCTTACATCGTCATGCTTGACATACCAAATCTAAAGAACACAAGACCTTTTTGCAACCAGTAATAAAAGTTATAACTCTTCGTAAGTTAAAAAAAATTAAATATTTTATTATATTCAAAAAAATGCATTGCAAAGTATGACGCATATACGATCCTATCCCATATTGAACATTAAAAACCGATATAAAATATCATATCATATATTATAAAATATCATAAATTTTGCTCAGTCATAATAAATTTTAAGAAACGTATATGGTGACAAAATTCAAAGCACCCCATAATTCTCTATTTTTAATCATAACCAAGTCAAAACTTACAATTGCGTTTTGGAGTGTATATTTTCTTTTTATTTAGATATTGACCTGGTTCGTAGTATTATCAACTTAGTGAAAAACTGAAATAAAATATTAAACTGTAGGACTGTAAGTAACATCAACTCTTCGAGGTGCATTGAAATAGACACAAGTAGATTAAAAACAGCGTAATAAGAAAGGAACATCCGATTGAAATAAAATATAATAATCACAATAATACAGATGTGATCAGCTCCTGTTGCAATACTTGCGGCAACATGGCCTGGCATTGTATTGATTAGACGTCGGATTTGCCCTAAGACAGATAGGCTCCCAAACTATGAATAGCATTTTAGGAATGGTATCGCACATGCACAATCCTTTTCTTCCTTTATCTTTTGTTTAAAAAATGGTCTTTATGAATAAGTCACATTTGTCTTGTTTCTGAACCTTTATTTCCGGGAGCTGGCATTACCCTTAATATATGGACCTGAACTTATTCAATAAAAATTATTACTACATCATAACAAGTATGTAAAGGAAAAGTAAAGCTTTAATTAATGCAAATTAACAGCAAAGGAGTTTAAAACAATATTATTTGTTATTTCTACTCTTAGACACCATTTTTGGTTTGCTTAATTTTTCGAGTAACGAAAGTTTTTCTTCTCTTGGATAACAATCATCTGAATACCTAAGTAATAGACGAGGAAATCCTACATTGTTTTTTAATAGTAATGGGGTGTCCAGCTATACCAAATGAAGAAAAAAAAATGGGAAGAGAAAATCAATTGAGAGTCTGGCAATTTGGAAAGAAAAACCGATCGTGAAGCTTCTAAGTTGGTGCGGAAAATGTGAAGAATTGATTTAATTCATAAATATTAGAGATATAAGCAAAGAATGTTCTCATTATGAGGCTTTTGAATCGTAAGTAGGCCGCGGTGGCCTGGTGGTAAGGTCTCGGCTTGTGAGCCGTAGGGTTTCAGGTTCGAGACCCGATTCTACCAAAGAACCGTCGTGTAAGGGGATCTGTTGCACGTTAAATCCGTCATGCCAAACGTCCTCCCGCTGGTGTGGTGTGGTGTGGTGTGGAGTGGAGTGGGGAGGGGCTGACAGCTCGGGTGTCGTCCTCGTCATCTGACCGCGGTTCAAAATGACGAGGTCCATCCCAAAATAGCCCTAGTGTTGCTTTACAACGGGCGTTAATATAACTAAACTAAACTTGAATCGTAAGTAAGCTGAATAGATAATGTATGATTTCATCATGGAAACATTATACTTCTAACATTGGACAAATGATTAGTGGAGTTTAAAAACTTGCTTACCGGAACTGATGAACTTCGTGTACACTATTTGGGTTAGTGAACGAAAGCGAGCAGGCGAAGGAGCCCCCTAGTGTGTGTGTGTAATGATATTTTGAACTCTAATTTCAATTTTAATTATTCTAAAGTTTATCGTAATTCAACCCATGTCAAAGTCATTCTAAAATGTTTTCTTATTTCCTGATCCCTTTCCGCTTTTAATAATTCAACTGAAGCTTTGCAAAAATGTTTGCATCGGCGATTCCCACGTGCCGAGTGAAAGGATAGAGAATCGCTGATATAAACAGATTCTTCTAAAGGATCCCTCTGTTTTCCTTGTCAATGTCGACACGTGTGAGAAGTTCCTGTGAGAATCGATACATGTCAAAAATCCATATCGCGATCTCATGTTATATAAGATAGGGATAATTTGTTTCTCTCTTATTACCTCGCTTCTTGTCTCATCTGTTGCTGTGAACGGATGTGCCTTGTCCGCGTCTCCTCTTGTAAATAAATTATACCTTTCCTGGATGGATTAAAGATAATAAAACGAACTTAAAAATGTAAAGTGTTTTCTCTATCATCGAACCTGCGTTCTGTTTTTAAAAATTATGTTTACATTATATATATATATGTTGTGATATTTTTCCACTTTTTATTTCAGGGAGAAGAACACGATATTCTTAGTTTCATCTTGCACAGTCTTTGGGCAATGATATGCCTCATTGCCGCAATACACATTGTCATTATGGTAACGACAGACGGCTTGCTCAGCATTGATTTCGGTGAAACTAGGTGGACAATTGGGATTATCTTATGCATAGTGTTTTTAATGACAGTTGCAAGTACCTTGCTTGCCATGGTGAGTGCAAATTATATATTTCAAAGTATATGAAATTTTAACTCGGGGTCCCCCCCCCTTTTTCTGTTGACCTCGGAATTACTGGTGCAGATGGAGATTCTGTCAACCATTAACTTTGATAGAAATGCTGTGAAGCAGTAGGAACAGTCTACTCGAAACTTTCTCGCATATTTTTCTCCTTGTTCCCACATAAAAATTGAAGATCTTGAACATGATAATAATTACAAACTATTTTTTTGACCCACCATTAACCTTTAACTGGGAAGGGGAAATTTTAGGACTTAATTAGGGAGGTGAGGTCTACGAGACCGCGTTTTCTTTACGCTCAAATGAGACTTTCTAATGAAAGTATAAATATGAAAATCAGCCAATATATTCTGCAGATATTTTTCTTGACATATAAATATGTTTTAGAAATTTTTCAAAATATGTTGTCATTCAAAAAAGCAATTACGTTTGAATATACATTTTCTTCTCAAATTGCATGTTACAATAAATAATATTCTTGAAAAAACATATTACTTTTTAAATTTATTTTTCCATCTTTCAAAGTTATATAGAAAACAATATAATGGACAATTCCACAATTATATTAAAAGTTTAAAAAAAATGACAATGGCTAAAGTTGTCCCTATTTTTTATCGACATTTCTATGCAGAAATTTGAGTATTCGTTGTAAGGTTTTCGAAAACATTTCAAGCATTCAGGTTAAGTACTAGTGTAAAATTCAGCTTGTAAATTATCTAGATATTTCTTTTGGTATATTTATATATATTATAAATTTTTCGAAATACATTATCACTAGAAATATTAATTATATTTGAACATACGTATCAGAATTAATCGAAAGCGAACTTTCATCGAAAAAATCTCCTGTTAAATTATCCTAATTACTATAAATCATTTTCTGCTTCATTTAAAGGTCTCTAGAGCTCTGCTTCATAACGAGGATCTCGTGATATTATAGTGCCATTCATAACTTAAATGTTTGAATATTTAATTTAAATTGCACATGCCCTGTGGAATAATGTAATTTCATTTTCAGATCCCTCATTTAAACTGTTTAAATAATCAGGGGATTCTTTCCCCCCCCCCCCCCGAGTTTAAAATAATGAAAGAAAATCAACTTTTAAATATTGGATCAACCAATGGAACTAATCTAAGTTTCATTTTAGAAATGAAGCCATTTTTTTAAAAAAAAATATGCAAAAAATAATATTAAATCTTCAGGAATATTTTGAATTTCAAAAGATATTGCATATCAATTGAACTGAAGTCTCTAAAAAGAACAAATGATTAAATGTCTTAAAAAATAACTTTTGTGTGTGCAATTAATGCATATTCGCAAGTTATCGCGGATAAACAAATTCCCTCTTCGGTTTTTTATGGGTTAAAATCTTAAAATGCTTCCAAAAATTCATTTATTTTTCAATTTAATTAAAATTCTAGTACAAATTTCTTCAAAGTGGTTACAAGAGCCACATTTCCATTCGTCGAAGCATGTATGTACCAAGTTTGGTACATTTTGATCAAATGGTTTGGCCTTTTATGTGCCAACATGCATACACATTCATCTTTATTAGTAATGGAGATAAAAATAAATAGTCTGATTTTCAAAATTAAAATTTTATTATTTTTTAAATTGATTTTTTCCCGCTTTTTTAATTTCCGTGTTAAAATGAAAACTTGTGCTGATGCTTTGCATGAAGCATTTCTGATTAGTTAAGACATGATTTTCATTTGCAACTCTAATTGTGTGACGTGGTGTAAACGGCGGGCCGCGATGGCCTGGTGGTAAGATCTCCATTTCGGAACCGGAATGTTTCAGGTTCGAGAATCTATCCCACTGAAGAACCATTGTGTAAGTGGGTATGGTGTACGTTGAATCCTTCGGGTCCAAACGTCCTGCCTCTGGTGTGGTGTGGAACTTTGGAGAGGGGATAACAGCTCGGGTATCGTCCTCGTCATCTGACAACGATTCCAAATTACTAGGTTCGTCCAAATATAGCCCTAGATTTGCTTTGAAACGGGATGTTAATATATAATATAAGGAAACGGGATGTTAATATACAATATAAGGAAACGGGATGTTAATATACAATAGAAGGAAACGGGATGTTAATATACAATAGAAGGAAACGGGATGTTAATATACAATAGAAGGAAACGGGATGTTAATATACAATAGAAGGAAACGGGATGTTAATATACAATAGAAGGAAACGGGATGTTAATATACAATAGAAGGAAACGGGATGTTAATATACAATAGAAGGAAACGGGATGTTAATATACAATAGAAGGAAACGGGATGTTAATATACAATAGAAGGAAACGGGATGTTAATATACAATAGAAGGAAACGGGATGTTAATATACAATAGAAGGAAACGGGATGTTAATATACAATAGAAGGAAACGGGATGTTAATATACAATAGAAGGGAACGGGATGTTAATATACAATAGAAGGGAACGGGATGTTAATATACAATAGAAGGGAACGGGATGTTAATATACAATAGAAGGGAACGGGATGTTAATATACAATAGAAGGGAACGGGATGTTAATATACAATAGAAGGGAACGGGATGTTAATATACAATAGAAGGGAACGGGATGTTAATATACAATAGAAGGGAACGGGATGTTAATATACAATAGAAGGGAACGGGATGTTAATATACAATAGAAGGGAACGGGATGTTAATATACAATAGAAGGGAACGGGATGTTAATATACAATAGAAGGGAACGGGATGTTAATATACAATAGAAGGGAACGCGATGTTAATATACAATAGAAGGGAACGCGATGTTAATATACAATAGAAGGGAACGCGATGTTAATATACAATAGAAGGGAACGGGATGTTAATATACAATAGAAGGGAACGGGATGTTAATATACAATAGAAGGGAACGGGATGTTAATATATAATATAAGGAAACTAAACCAAATTATGATGTAATTAAACCTAATTAAGGAAACATTAAATTTCATGAACGCGAACTTCAGATAATCTTAATATATTATTAATATTTGAATTAATGTTTCGTAAATGGCATTAAAATATTAAAGAAGGAAAATAAATATGCGAGTATTTTTATTGCTTGATAGTATTTCAGTTAAGCAGGGTGCTCTATAATCGACTGACAAACTCAAAAGTTTGTTAGCAGACATCATGGGAAAAACATGGTGCCACCAAACCACGTTAAGAGAAGGAAAATCGTGAAAAACGCACATATATTTCGATATTATGCTTAAAGGGCAAAAGGAACATTAAGGATAACATAAACAGTTTGATTAATTATTACAAATATGGTTCGAAGTGACGATAGCTGGCGTCCTTACACGTCTTACAGTGCTGCTTCAAGATGCCAAATTTCCTTTTGATGATTGCAGCAGCGACGACATCAAAGCGCCATGAGATTTTTCGTTGTGTCAGTAAGAACCTTATAAATGAGTGATTTATGATGTTAGAGGGGGAAAAAGTTAAGTGGAATTCAATTCCGGTGAATATGGAGGTTAAACAATATGCCCCGCGCATCTAATTTCTATCTTTTAGTATAGATACTTTCGATCCTACAGTTGATCGGAGTTGGGTGCAAACCTGAGAAAAAGAGCAGGGGAATGGGATCATCCTAGCATATCAAGTATTTCCAAATCACAACAGCCTTCTAAGGGTTGATAGTAATTCATAATTACTATCAATTAGCCTTCCAATTATTGATGATAATCCAAAAAATTTCACATGCATTGGCTCTATTAGCTAAATGTAAATAGCTAAGATTTAACTAAGAGCAGTTAGTCACACTTCTTACGGTGAGTTTGCCATAATCTCCAATAGCCCGCCGCAATCAGAAGCGTTAGCTGGTTTTTGTCATTGTTGTTTTTATCCCTTTCGAGACGGGAGGCCTCTACTAGACGCACACATGAGATGGAGCGAGCGTGAAAGGAATCATCCCACAGGACAGGGGTTTTGCATCGTTAAGCATAACTTTCAAAACAAAATTACAAAAAATAAAGTGTGTCCTAACGTTTTTTTCATTTTTAACATTTTTCTACCTTTTTAGATTATTAAAGATTAATTTTAGATCTTTACTAAATGATATTAGTTCATTCCTAATTGAAGACATTCTTCCAGCCCAAATTGCCTTTTCTTGTCATTATAAACCGAAACCAAGGCTTTCCGTAATAAAAAGAGAAGTACGCAAAATGTATCCGAAAGCTAAGCAAAATAAACAGAACTGGCGATAAAATCCAAAAAGACTATTTACGGTTATACAGCAATAGCAAAAAAAAAAAAAAAAAAGATTCGATGAGAGATCAGAAACGCGAAAGATTATATCAAGTGAAAAGTTACCCAACCCAGCTTTGTTTATTTACATTACTCCCTCCCCCACAACAGCTGATGAGTAAAATACCAAAGACTGAATAGGAGAAAACTGAAGGTCAGGATACTAAAACTACATTTATTTCAAAAGTAATGGACACAGAGAACGTTTAAAAATTGTTCCAGTTTAGAATGCATATATGCATCACCGTCCCATGAGTTCAATTCCTAGAAATGTAGGGTTGGTACGCTGCTCGGCTGTGAGAGACCTTTGCTCATGATGCATATGACACCCCTGTCACAGAAGGGTTATATATGCGTCCTCTTATCTATATTGTTTTCATTGCTTTCTATCTCTTAATCGCTTTTGATAGGTCGAGCCAATGTCAAGAGAAGTAGAAAGAAAATGCCGCTTTTTTAATATAAATAATTACTGCCTGTGCCATGTGCAATGTCTGCAAATTCTTATTTTATGTTCTATAAAATCGTCTGGGAGATTGGGCTGATCAGATGGCCTTCCGGTTGCCTTGGTGATTCTGTACCAGGGTAGTCTTCTGTGCCTTACACCCAACTCAGATAGACTGATGGATAGTGGGAGTGTATGCATTGGCCCTGATATAGGCAGTGCGATATAGTTTACCACAGTTAGATGGGGTAACATAAACTGTTTGGGTGATTCACAACTGCTAAACCCACACAGCATTTATACTATTGATGCCCCATCAGAAGTTGAGAACAAAGAAATGTTATAAAAATAAATCTGTCGTATTGGCCTGGCATATCTACTTGCGTATGTAACATTGCATTATCACTACACCGTCACTGACACTTTTTGCAACATTTCTGGGAGAATAATTTGCAGAAGAACAAGATTCGCTTCAGGTGTTTGAGCAACAAGTACGATCTTAGAGATAGTTACAGACGATTTCTTATCACACGCTGACATCACCTCTGTGGAAATTTCCACGAACACTGGCATGAGGATCATCAACCACCCACATGTGTGCATTATGTTTGTTCACAAACCATTCTGGACTCGGAACCTGCATGCGTTTTTTCGTGATTTTCCCTCTCCTCCATCAATACCATGTTGCATTGCTGTTTTCCTTCATCTAGTTGCCTGAACAACCCTCTGAGTATTTCTGACATTTAATAGCATACCTTGCATATCAAAACGTTACAAAAAAAATTGAATTTTGTTTTGTTCTTTTTCAGATAAAATTGCCTGACTTTCTAGAGTATATCTTTAGATGTGCAAGCGTAATCAACTTCTTCGTTATTGTTGCTTTCACGGCCAATATTCTTTTTAGAATCAACTTGTATCTTATCACCTCTGACGAAGCATGTGTGAAGATAGCGTGCTGGATATGCACCATATGGGTGACATCAGTTACAAGCATGGCACTCACTTTTTTATTAATGAGAGATACGTTCAATTTAAAGGTAAAAAAAAAGTTTTTAAGTTTTTTTAGCCATAAATTTAGTGTTAAGGGGAAATCGGTGCACGGTGGAAAGTCCAATAAACTTAAAAACAAATACCGATATTTTATTCGTCACGATAACACGAATAACAAAATACAGCCGAAACAGACAATATGGTGTATAGCATATAAGCCAGTTAACAGCCCTGCTACCCGAGCAATTGATTTGGTATCATGGTCATGTCTTGCGAACCACAAGGTCCCAGGTTCTATCCTCGCACATCGCCTACAGCCAGAACAAAAAGAATTCTTGCCGTAAACGACAGTACACAAGCAGCAAATTCCCTTTGAACAATCGCAACACAGCAAAGCGAAGGGATCGAATTATTAGAAGAAAAGCTAGAACTCGAGTCCGAAAGTAGATATCAGAGATTCTCGAATATTCGGGATTCATCGTTTTTGTCACTAAGTTTGCGTCCAAAGCCAGATTTCGTTATCGTGATATCCTGTAACCATTAAAATAACCACTTACTAAGTAATCTCATTACCATGCCATTCCCCTGTTCAATTATGCCCGGAATTGAATAGCCTTGAGTTCAAGAAATCCGTGATATTTCGGCATTTAAAATTTGCAAAATTGTCCTCTTTGCCTTTAAACTAACTGCTTCGGGAAGTAATATTACAAATACGTAACAACACATATACAATATGAACAAAAGTATACAGGGACTTTCTGGCTTTTAATATTAAATTTAGAAAAAAACTCGTAATAAAATTGATCAGAAACATTATGAAAATCTTATTTATAAATAAATATTGAAGAATTTTAAAGTATTGAAAGGTATAAAAATAAAGCTTAAAATTCCTTTGTCTCAGAAATAAATTTAATGTAAAAAAAATCCAAAGATAAATTTTAAAATAATAATGTTTGGACTTTAAAATCTGGCTAATAGATACTTTATGAAAATGGAAAATTGTTTAGATGCTTAGAGGATCGTATTTATTTTTTAGACAAAGCATAAAAAGACAATAAAATGTGTTCGGATTTTTTGGAAGAAAAATATCACACTAGCTAAATTATTCAATTGTGCAATGATAATTAAATTTTGAAAATATTAGTAATGATTTGTCATAAAAAAAACACGTAAGTGCACAAACTTTGAAAGCTCTTTGAAGCAGGAAGCGAGTGAAATCAATTTCAAAACTCTTAACATAGCACAAGTCAAGTAAAATAAAAGAATGCAGTAAGCATTTCAGCTGAATATTTTAGATCTATACTTTGTAGTGTTTGATATGAAAAATTCAAATGAATATTTTGTTTTTCCACATTTTGAATCTACACTTTGCAGGAAATGACCGGAAAATGCTTCTTTTTCTCTTATTTCAGATGCAAGTACTTGAGTTTTACGAATTCATTACCAAATATGCGCTCTCGTTCTACTTCTTCATAAATCTACTGAAATTTGTCGCTCGTAGTTACGATAACATCTATTTCGGTATCAAATACGAAGAAACATTTTGGAAATTTGTGAATGGATTGTGCTACATCGTAATAACAGTTGTATGTATCTGTTGTGCCTTGGTGAGTATTGGCTATTATCTCACAAAGTACGTTTAAACCATTTACATGTCATTTTTCACTTTCTACTATAAGTAGTTTACAAAGAATTGTAAAAAAAATTCGAACTCGGATTTTGAAAAATCTTCATGTTTCAGATTTCCCCAAGAGAGAAAAATTAGGTTTTGAAATTTTGGCAGTTATTCAATCCATGAACACGATAACACAAGCTTTTTGCTTGATGGTTTAAACTTGGTGTGTAGTCTTCACATAAAACTAGTAAATTTTTGTCAATTTCTGAATGCAATTGATTTATCTGTTCGGTCCAAGTGGACGCAATAGGTACAGAACAAAATGCTATTATGGTTATTAAACAGTTTGATGGACATGTTAAGGAAATTTTATTAAATGCCAAAATATTTACAGTAGAATAATCAAATATATATATATATGTGTGTGTGTGTATACAGAATTTACGAACATATAAGAATTAATAACAAAATGAATCTAGGAGTTTTACAAGGATTTTCAACTTCTAAAAATTAAAGAAAAATATTTGGAATAATATACAGAAACATAAAATGTATGAAAAAACGCATGCATTCTGTGTTCATTTGTTATCATGACATAGCAAGTAAGGATGCAGTTATAAAAATCAAATGAAAAGTAATTTGGTTAATGGTAACAAAGAAAAACTCTTCTTAGTTGATATTTATGAATGCAAATGTATGTGAAAAAACTGAGGTGCTTCCCCCCCCCCCTAGTCTTCGCGAGTAAGACATTTGATGTTGAGAGCTAGGGAAGCAAGACAATATGCATCGTCACTGATAAATTTAACTATCCCATGGACTTTTTGCCTGGAGAGGAAGTTGCTAGCGAATCTTTCCAGCCATTCTTCATGGCTTGGTGATGCATTTTTCATATACCAAGAGATTGTCAGGATGCATTCCGAAGCATAATGAAATGCCGTGCCGATCCTGATACAACTGCACTGATCATTCTCCGACATATTGAACATTTTGAGGTCGTATGGTGAGAAGAAAATAATATCCTCTCTGATCCAGTTAGTGGAATAAAGGTTAACTGAGGACAGGGTATTAAATACTTTTCTGCCTGCATCGGCATTGCTCTAATATCTTTGCCATTTCTCTGTCGTTTTTTTCCGAAGGATATGTCTTTTATATGTGGTTTAGGAAGCTTTGTTTGATATAAAATTGCCCATTTCGTGTTGCGTCCTTCGCCAGTTGAACCCGATAGGTACAAGACACAAAAAGCTATATGGGTGTAATTTGATGCTTAAAGTTATTCTAGATCTCCTCATATGTCTAAGAATCAGGCCCATTTGTTCCTTTTTCCTTTCCTATCGAAACATCTTTTTTTTAAAATCGACTTACCTTGCCTTCATTCACAGTCAAAAGAAACATTCCAGACATTTCAACTGAGAACTTCGCAAACCGCTTTACTTGCTTACAAGAGTCCGTTTTCACATTCAAAGTATTTTTTTTACTGCATCGTTGCGTTTCCTTAATTCTTACCACTTCTTTCTTAGCATGTCCAACATCTTTTATAATTTACATTAGATCTCCATGATAAAAACCTTCAATTCTTCCAATGCGCTTGATATTCGAAATACAGGGTGGTTATAGTTAAAGTTCCACTTTCAAATGATCATAAAGGAAAACTACTGTTTCAAATGTTATCAAACTTGGTAATAATTTAAAGGAGGTGATGGGAATTTCTTTTCCGCCAAAAAAATTCAAGTAACTCACCACCAGGGGTTAAATGGCACTGTATCAATATTGTTTAGCAAAATAGGACATGAAGATAGAGGTTTAAATCGTTTCTGAAACGTGTTACAAAGCATGTTCAATATGGCGTCCGTCATTCTCTGAAGGCAAGTTAAATCGCATTACTGCATTCTCAACAGTAGCTCTCAGAATATCAGGAGGAATGTTACACAGATACCGGTTAATCGCATCTTTCAGTTCCGCCAAATTTTTTAGATTATCTGCTTAAACAGTGCTTCTGAGATAACACACATTGAACATGCTTTGTAACACGTTTCAGAAACGATTTAAACCAGTATCTTCTTATCCTATTAAGCTAAACAACATTGATAGAGCAGAAAAGAAATTCCCGTGACCTTCTTTAAATTATTACCAAGTTGCCATTTGGTACAGCAGTTTTCCTTTTATGAGCATTTGAAAGTGGAACTTTAATTATAACCACCCTGTATTTTGTATGTCTGATGGAATTATCTCCGCATCTTTATCCATCACCTCTAATCTCTTTGCAGCAAATTTGCTGAATTTCATAAATAACTTTGCATCGGATTTTTATTCATCCTGGAAACGTAAAAGTGGTGGCTTATGGTCTCAAAAGCTCAAGCTGTGCAGAAATACATTCAAGTACAGTGCAGATTCAAGCAAAGATTTGTCATAAAACCACACTTAGTCACAAAAATACATACCAAATTTGATATATTTGTCATTGCATTTATGAGTTATCACATTTGCATGTTTCTGAAAGTATAGACTGATTGATGGTCAACCCCTTGTTTGATTTTGCTCAATATTTGGTAGGCGTTTATACTAAAGATTTAAACATGGACACCAAATTTTATTTATCTAGCTTCCTTCGTTTTGTAGTTTATTGAGCTAACATATATTCGAATGGCTGGACAGATAGACTTTCTCTGAACGGATTTGGCTCAAATTTTGACAGAAATCTGCTAATTTGGTTTTAAGCCTAATTTCATCCGTCTAAGTATTTCTGAGTTATCTTTGCCACAGACAGACAGACATTTTCCAAAGTGAACATTCATCAAAATCCCGAGTTAAAATTTTTTGACGATTATTATACTACCTTTATACTTCGAAATTACAAGAAATTAATAAAAAGGACAAGCAAACCTTCAGCAGACCAAATACAATTCCTGCTAAGAAGATATCATGTTCTAAAAGTTATTCTTTAGAACATGATATGGAAGTCATATAAACTGCTTGCCAAATTAAGATTACTGAATAACCCTATTACTGAATTTGTGATCTCTACTCAAATAATACACATTACACATCTCCTGCAAGATGTTCAGATAAAATATGCTACATATATATCAAGAATTTCCTAACCAGATCTTGATGGTAAATATCCGTTTATTTTTGTTGAAGATGTGGTGTATTGTATTTTTTTTATTTGTAAAAAGTTTCTATAGAGCATGCAATTAATCACCTTGTCAGCCATCTTTCATAACTGCATAACTCTGTGAATACTTTGTACGCTTTACTAATACACTCTTATCTCGCATATATACTGTAGATTGTTCGGTTTTCTGCATCTTTTATATTGTCTCTTCACTTGTGACCAATTACGTAATTGAACATAGTATTGTTACAAATCTGTAATTTTGCTACCCGGCATGAATAGTGTCATCGTGGGACAAACCGTTAAAACCGTTGTAAGATCTGTCCTGTGCGTGCTGAGCTTGGCGACCATTTGGCAACTTGGCGACGAATTTTATGAGTTTGGCGACTAAATGGATAATACTGGAAAGTTCGAGAGCTTTCACGATCCATCCATTAAGAACCGAGATGCGCCCTGATTGGTCTGGAAGTTTCTAGCCCCGCTTCCCGGAACTATAAAAGACAGGCACTCTGAAGCTGCAGGGAAATCATGTGTGAAAGTAGTCGGAATCGCTAACAAGTTAAAAGAATTAGAGGATTAGACAGCAAGCAAGCTGCTGAATTAGCGATTAAGTGCGCTGCGTTATTACAATTGATTAGCGGTATTTGTAGAAAAAAATTTTGTAACAGTATTGATTTCATCCATAGTATACTAAGACATATTCAAAGATTATTTTTATGAAATAAACGATTAAATTAAAATTAAATTAATTAATTAATTAAATTAAAATTAAAATATTTGCATGGCTCAACTGCTTGAAGTGCAAAGATTTTTTAGTTTACACCATCAAATCACCACACTAATTGAATATTGCATGTATTTTGAAAAGCAAAATTTTTTAGCAAAATTTTAATTTACTAAAAGTAAATGCAATAATAATCATTTGCACTAGTATGAAGAACAGGGTAATTTAGTGTGCAAATAAGTTGTAATTCGTTAATGGAATAGTAAAATTTGATAAAGTCTATTCGTGATCGACATTAATCTATTCGTCGAATTAAATCTAGACTAAACCTATTAAAGTCTATTCGTTGTTAACATTATCCACGAAAATTAATTTTCGTGGATAATGTTTTTACAAATGATAAAATAATACCAATTTCAATAACATCCAAATAAAAGGTCTTAAATATGCAGTTTAATCTTCCCCCCACCAAAAAAAACAACTATTTTTTTAATACCAATATTTATATAATATATAATATAATACTAATACCAATATAAAATAGACCAATATAAAGCATTGTAACCATTAAGACTGCGTTAAAATCCTTTGAAGAAATATCCATTTTTTTAACCTTCCAGAATTCAGTAAATCGAATGAAAATCGGCATGTAATTACAGCATGAAGTTTCATGCATATCTAAGTTTGGATTGTATCTCACCTATGTTTTGGATGTGATGTCTAAGTTGGATGGTGTCTGTTTGCATGAGAATTCAAAATTGAAACGTTCTTACCGAATGGCCATTTATTAATATGGTTTTAAAACAAAGATTGTACATAGGCATCAAATTTTGTATTTAGGAGGTCAAAAGTAAAAGATCTACAACTCACACTCGATTTTCTTCACAATATACAAAGGTGCAGCCCAAAATGAATTGTGCTTTCAGGCATATGAGAAAGTCCAAGAAGAAAAACTTCGCTTGCTGGAGGTTTCATAACCAAATGATACATTCTGTTAAATCTTATTTAATTTAACAAAGTTATTTGTCGAAAGGAAAAGATTCTTTATCATCAGGCTCTTTGCCTGATCGGAAAATCGACCGTTATGATAACCAAGGCGATTGGTAAATAAGATGAAAAACCCACTCACTGAAATATCTTATCGAACACGTGGCTCAACGATCATCAGACTTAAGAAATGGAAAATTTTGAAAGTAGGAATTTTCATTAAGGAACAATCTGAGACATATTTTTTTTATTACAACATAAAAAAACAACCAAGTTTTCTTTACGAACCGATATTATGAGAAAGAGATAAAATACTTTTTTCCTGTTGCCATAGGGGCCGCGGTGGCCTGGTGGTAAGGTCACAGCTTCGAAACAGAGGTCTTCAGGCTCGAGGCTTGCTTCCACCGAAGAACCACCGTGTAAGAAGGTCTGGTGTCCATTAAATTCGCCGGGGTCAAATTTCCTTCCGCTGATGTGGTGTGGAAGTTTGGAGAGGGGGTGCTAGCTCAGATGTCGTTCTCGTCATCTGGAGGCGGTTCAAAAGTACGAGGTTCGTCCCAAAATAGCTCTAGTGGTGCTTTAAAACGGGACGTTAATATAAATAAACTAAATATTCCCTGGTGGCATGCCTTTAACCTCCAAGTAACTATTCCGACCTCATGGCTTGAAGGAGATGAATGTACATATGTACATATGCAAATAGCCACCGATGATTTAATTTTTAAGATATAGTTTAAGCAACACAATGACTATTAAGGGACAGACCTAGTAATTTTGAACCCTGGTTAGATGACGAGGGCGCATCTGAGCGGGCACACCCTCTCTAAACTTCTACACCATACCAGGGGGAGGACGTTTGGTCCCGAAGGATTTAAGTTGCTCCAGACCCGATTTAACGACGGGTCTTCTGTGGAACCGTGTCTCGAACCAGAAACCCATTTCCGAAGCTGAGACCTTCATAAAAAATGCCATTATATTTCCTGATTCATAATTAGCCTAAAAATATGTGCATGCTCTTACAATGCATTGGAAGAAATCTACTTGTAAATTAAACTTTCAGATGCAGCTAATGAAATCCATTTCAGTACTTTCGATGAGAGATTTTCTAACAAGCATCGGTACATAATAGATCAGGTGTACTACTTGTACGATTTGATTGTTGTTTGATTACACAAATCGATATTTAGATCATGCTGAAAAGTGCAAATGTTTAAATCTAAAAAAAATTAGATGTCGAAAAGGTTATTGAATTATTTTTACAAAATTATTTTAAATTTTGTTTGATTATACATTATACCTTTATTTGTTCTTTTTATACGTTAATCTTGGTTAAATGTTAATTCTTTTTTCTTTACAGTTCTATCAATATATTGATTGGTGAAGATATTGAATCTGCTGCATAATCTGGAGAAAAATTTCAGACTAAATCGGATCACAAATTGGACTTTTGACAGATACCAGTGTTTTTAGTTGCCAATAGCTTTGATGGTTTTATAAGACTGCGATCATCATCACACTCGATTTGCTGATGATCGCTGCACTATTTTTAAATGTTTATATTGGATTTATAAAATCGTATTTTTAGAAAAGTATATCAATAAAGTTTTTCTCATACTAATTTGCTGAAAGTTAATAAAATCATTTTTATCACAAATTATACAATAATACTCGATTGGCAACTATATAAAATATAATTGTATACCTTTCTTAAATAAGGCGCCTTTTTACCATGTTTCCTACATAATTTTAAAATTAAGAATTTTTTTAGAAAGTCGCTAATTGCTGTATGAAAATTTGCTGTATTTGGTCTTGGAACATATTAAAAGGACACTAAAGCCAATCCTTGCAGTACCTTTGCAAATTCTTATAGAGAAAGGATTGATAAAGTGTCGTTTTCATCACCTTGTGTGGTCAAAGCAATCAACTCCCTAAATACTCACTATTTACTCCTAGAAAAGCGGGTTTTTACTTTAGCGATTTTCCGAATTTGATTTCAAATCCATTATTTCCATCATTTTTTTCAATCCTGCACTACAGACATTCATTTGAAATATCTTAAATATTTAAATTTCGGAATTTTATTTCATTGACTTGCCTGCTACTACAGATTATCTGTCTGTTAATGTTACTACATAGTATTATCAAATTTAATTTTGTGAATAATGAAACATTATGGTTGCAAGAAGTTTAAATGTATAAGATTCTTGTTGTGTACAGAAGACTACTCCGCCGCCGCTGAACAAAGCAGTATCGACAATATTTATTGTAGCCAGCTGCTGTATTTATCATAATTAATCTATAACTGCCAGACTCTTTGAACTGATATCCACTTCGAGGTGATTGGCTACCAGCCAGAAAGTAGCCAATTTCTATCATTCCTCCCCAACTACACCTATCATCTTGTTTTACGAGGGAAATGCCAGGCCGCGGTGGCCTGGTGGTAAGGTCTCGGCTGGTGAGCCGTAGGATTTCAGGTTCGAGACCCGATTCCACCGAAGAATCGTCGTGTAACAGGGTATGTTGCGCGTGAAATCCGTCATGCCAAACGTCCTTCCGCTGGTGTGGCGTGGCGTGGAGAGGGGGGGTGCCAGCTCAGGTGTCGTCCTCGTCATCTGACCGTGGTTCAAAATTATGAGGTCCGTTCCAAAATAGCCCTAGTGTTGCTTTACAACGGAACGATTATATATAACTAAATTAAACGAGAGAAATGCCACAAATATATTAGATATTAATGGATAAGCTTTAAAACATGCCTAATAAATTTGAACACGACTACTACCAAAAAGTATTAATACACTGTGTAAAAAAAGTAGAAGGACAGTGTCTTTTTGCCAATTAATAATCTCTTATTTTCTCCTAACTACCAGATATTTATGCAGATTTAGTTTAATGACCCTTGTTTTCATTTTAGGCAAAAATTAAGCATCTACCACTAATATTATTAAGAAAATTAGTATATATAATTTCCGATGCGTAAGAAAAGTAGAAGGACACTTGCTAATATATTTAATTTAGTGAGTTGTTCTTTATTTAAATAGTGATTTTGTACTTTGTTTATCCTTTTCTGTCAAAAAAATCTAATTTGTTTAAAAGTTACGTTGTTTCTCCGTTCTTAGAAATGCCTAAAGGAATACATTTGAACGATTTGCAAAACGAGAAAATTTCCGCATATCAAAATGGTGGTAAAGCTGTCAGAGAGATTGCTCGATTGTTGCAGGTGAGTCCCAATACAGTTTCAAACTTTATCAGAAATCCTTATAAAAATGGAAATAAAAAAAAGACTGGTAGACCGAAGAAGTTAACACCACGTGAGGAAAGAAAACTTGCTCGTGTGCTGAAGAAGAACAAAGGAAGTGTTTCAAAGGCAAGAAATCAAGCAGGACTTAATCATGTGACGAAACAAACAGTTTACAACTATATTAAAAGATCCAAAAAATTCATTTTCAAAAAACGGAAACATCATCCTAAGTGGAAACAAGCTCACATTGATAACCGTTTAGCGTTGGCTAAGGAGCACATGTCCTGGACTACAGAATGGACTTCTGTGATATTTTCCGATGAAAAGAAATTTAACATAGACGGTCCAGACGGATATCAGCACTACTGGCATTGTCCGGGGACTGAAGGCGAATACTATTCAGCACGACAAATGGGAGGAGGGAGTTTAATGGTTTGGTTGGATACGGCGGAAGGACAAGTCTGGTTTTCTTAAATGGTAGGCAAAAACATACAGACTACATTCAAGTGCTGAATTCCGAGCTTCTTCCTTATGCCTCTGACA
Organism: Argiope bruennichi; assembly: GCF_947563725.1. Taxonomy (NCBI): domain Eukaryota; kingdom Metazoa; phylum Arthropoda; class Arachnida; order Araneae; family Araneidae; genus Argiope; species Argiope bruennichi. Next base: position 21,950,130 of record NC_079157.1, on the reverse strand, counting down.
GGGGGTGGGTGGGTGAAGAGTGGAAGTTTCAGCAAGACGGAGCTTCCATTCACACCGCGACTGGAGTCAAAAATTGGTTCCTAACAAATAATGTGGATGTTTTACCATGGCCAGCCAAAAGTCCTGACCTTACTTAATATAGTGGAAAACATCTGGGCAATGCTAGTTCGTCGAGTTTATGCTGATGGAAGGCAATTTGATTCGCAAACTCAGCTTCGAGAAGCATTGAATGACTCGTGGGACAATTTTTGTCAAACTGAAATTCAAACTCTATACAATTTACTTCCAAACAGAATATTTGAAGTTATAAAGGCCAATGGGAAGACCATTCCTTATTAAAATCACTATTTTTTCCTTCATTATAATGCTGTCTTTCTACTTTTTTTACAAAGTTTCAAAAGAGAGAAACTGTTTTTGTTGCCATTAATATTTTATGTTTGAACATCATAATTGTGATGTTAAAATTGCATTTTTGAAATATTTGTTAAATGTTTCTAATAAAATTTTTTAATAAAAATAAAAACATTTTCGGTTATTGTTACAAAATCAAGTGTCCTTCTACTTTTTTTACGCAGTGTAATACGAGATTACAGATAAGTGTTTTGAATAAAAAATTGCGATTTTCTATATTGTTTACTTAATTGTAGTCATAAATCGAAAATCCTTCCCAAAGGCCTATGCAAGTTTTGTGTTTTGTAAAGCTGCTGTCACAAAACATAATCAAGTAATGCATAAAATGGAAGTAGACCTAAAAATATCACGAAAAAACTTGCATTAACGAGATTTTTTTATGAATTGAAATTTTGGCAAAATCTCCCACTACTAGTTTCAAATTGCTGTGTCGATGCTAACGACATACAAAATTAATTTAAACAATTTTTGTAAAGCTATTTATTATTAGTTATTTAAAATATATTAATTACACGTGAAATAAGTGGTAGAAAAACCAAATACAATGTAAATTGCCAAATGTATTATTGTTAATTCTTCTGGTGAAACAACATATGGACACAATGGAGCATTACATGTTGAACGTGACACTGTTGTCCGTTTCTGGTCAGTTTTGGGGCTGACATGTTTGCGAGATATATACCACTGCCTTAAAAGGGTTAAGCATGCTGCAGGATGCGTTTATCTGATCAAAATAGAGGTGCAAGGGAATATGAAAGGAGTGGATGTTTGCATTGAACAATAGGATGAACTCGAATATCTCGTGTATTTGAGAGGTGCAAAAAATGTGGATAACGCGTATTTGCTGGAAAAATGTACTAATTCGTAATAAAATATATTTTTATTTAAATTAAAGTGTTCTAAATGTTAAACTGCCCATTTATTCATTATAATTTATGTTTTTAAAATTTGATAATTAACTTTTTTGCAAAATAATTTTTTGCATAAACAATTTTTATAAAGTCCTTTATTGGATTTAAAAAAAATTTGAGTTGAACATAGATAGAAAAATTTCTGTCAAATATAAAATATTCTTCTTGCCATACCTGAAAGTTTTTTTTCTCACTTGAACTAACTATCTAAATAATCAACATTCAGTGTTGACAGAACGAAAGATATTTAATGGAGTGGAAATTAAGGTCAAAAGATGATTAATTCTGGAAATGGCTGAATTTTCTGCATCTCACCCCTAAACGAGTTAAAATCGTCAAAAAGTAGTATTCTCGAATGCTGAAACGAACAGTAAATGGTATCTAACAGATACCAAACAATAAATCAGCTTCATCACTTCATTGAGATAAAGAAATTTGCTTCCATTGAGATTTCAGTCTCTTATCCCTTCATTGGAGGTCAAATTGTATATTAAAAATGGAACAGGTAGTCAATTACCTAGCCACCACCATCGACCAGTTTGCGTCCCGCAGATGTTTGAATATTCTACTTCAAAATAATATATTGAATATAATATAATAATATTTATAATGTATAAATATATTTAAAAATATTTGGATATTTTACTTCCCAGAAATACTATAGGCCAAACTATTCAGACTTGATGGCATATTGGTGGGGGGGGGGGAGATTGGGACTGGAATATTCTCTTAATATAGAATGTTAGTGTATTTAAATTACTTTTAATGATATACTAACAGTAGGCAAAAATACTGTGAGATTCTCCTTATGCTTGTCTGTCTCTAAACTATCGAGCCTTTAGATTCTTTCCTTTGAAATGTGATATCCGATAAAACAGATGTAAAAGTACAGCAGTTGCATATTTTGTCTGTTACCAATTAATATTACTGATAATTCTTGCAGCTATGTTAGGATGTTTGAACCATAGCTCCATGCTGTCCAAGGATGTTTGAACCATGACCAAGAAGTCACCTGCATCCATCTCAGAACATTTGAACAATGGTTATATTTATTTGAACATTGTGAATAAAGATACTTCTGAATCTAATATTTAATGCAAATAATTTGTGATGAAGCCTTAGGTTATGCCGGGTTTACACTCGGTCAGTTATATGAAGGCAAGTAGGCAGCGCAAATTCTACAAACGCATGCGCAGCAAGAAAAAATAAAATGCTGCGGCTTGTAGTTGTCCCGTCGGGACAATTACTTGCCATCAACCGAACAGCAATTTTCAGCCTTTCTTCACAGGCGCTGCCTACTGGCCATCTTATTACTGACCGAGTGTAAATCCGGCATTATATTGGGATGCTGTTTGCAAAAGAATCGGCTGCACAACACCACAGTCTCATAACCTCTCAATGTGATTTAAAAATGAATGTATAAGCAGACTTTGTTTTAATTGAATGGACGAATGCAGATTAGACATTGGCTCGCCACAACCTTTAGTGTCTTTCCTTTCTGCGCAAATGGTGGATTATTGACTTTATTTCCGAAAACAGTGATGATGTTGGTTTGAAGTCACATGACCTTCCACAGCCAGCGATTGTCCCTGAATAATTGGAAGCCCTAAAAGAAAATCTTTAGTTTGCTAAGTTGTATCTTTAGGTGATACATTTTCGATTTTTGAAGATGCTGCATATCGAGATTATAGCAATCAAATAATATTCTATACATCTTCTGCTGTATATAGAGATCTAAAAGACATTAAATGTAACATCATAGGTAAAAGCTTTTGGGAAGTAAAATTAAAACTTGTTGAAGTGTTCATCTCAAAAGTTTTTCACATACTTTCCGATAAAAATTCATTTTCTTTGATCCGTATAAAATTCTGGACTTTGGGTAAGACCGGACATGACATTGATGAACAATAATTACGTATTTTAGATCTTTTGCATGCATCTTACATTTTTAATAAATTTTAGATGGAATGTGCACTTCGGATGACTTACCGGAAGATTCCATCAAAATTCGACATAACTCCCCTCTTTCCAGAGCATCTGACTAAAGTTTTACTCCCAAGATTACTTATAGAATTTCATTGATTTAAGTTCTTGCCTTTATGATTTATTGTGTTTGTAAGCATGTGAAAGTGCAAACCGACAGATGGACAGCGGTCTGCCGAATTTGGTTCAAAATTTAATATCTATATTGTTACGGATTTCTTAACTTTAAATCCACTACTATTGTCCGTAAAATCACGGGGTTCACTTGTAGTGGGTATATGATGTGAAAACAATAGAAAGCATCAGTAAAAAACAACAATGATCTTTATTTAACACAAACACAATGTCGCCAAATATGTATAGCGGAGACAAAGACAGGCAACACACAGTAGCCAACAATTAGTAATCGGAAGCATTAACAACAGCACACAATGCAGACGTAATTCAGCAGAAGGAGGGAATCGGTATAGATTCACCATCGTCCTCACTTTTCTCCACTTTCTCCTCGCTTTAACTGGATCCAACTGCCGACACAAATGGCTACTATACACACAGCTTGATGCTGCTTCCACAATAGACAACAGGACTCGGCACAAGCTCAGTTCAGCAATAGCCTGGGCTCCACATAACGCTGGAACTCTGCCGATTCTTCACTATCCCATTGAAGACTCCATACCTGACTACGATTCCAACTGCGATTCATTACAACTTTAGATTGACGGTCTTTTATAGTTCCATGGAGGCGAGCCGAAAAGGTTCTGGACCAGTCAGATGTATCTCAGTTCCTATTGGATGAATCGTTAAAATTCTCGACGTTTCCAGCAATATTTATTTTTTCTCTAAGATGCAAAATGATCACCAATCTCACTGACGCGGAAACGATCAGCACCCACAGGGCTACTCATAAAACGGTCTTTCCAGTGATTCAAATAACCATGCTGAGAAGCAACTTTACATGCTTTTAACAATATTTTAGATGTCCATATACCAAATTTCATATAACTTCCTCATTGCGTTCTGTAATTATCGAGTTTACCAGCATTCGGGCAGCTAAACTGACATATTTCGTGTGAATGGATTTCGCTCAAAATTTCACTCAAATTTCGCTCAAAATTTGACACTTCCATATATCAAATTTCAGACGTCTGATCAAAACTTATTTGAGTTATTTTCACAGGGAGACATTATGCCAAAAAGGTAAAAATGCGTTCTTTGGACTCGGTAGCGATTAATTATGGGTAACTTCTGAAATCCATTTTGTGTTTTCGTTCTTCTCCGTGTTTAAGTAGGAGATCTTAAATGTGGGAATTCGGCAAAATCTCGAGTTTAAATTTTTTGAAGATAACGCTTCGGTACTAGTAAATAAAAATGTCTTTATTTTGATATTAGAAGATATTAGATTGCTTTATCTAATTGATTTCTGAATGCTATTAAAAATACAAGGCTGCATTTCTGTAATCCTATTAATGTTTAACCCTTTGCATTCGGAAAAGAAATTCGATAAATAATAATTCGCCTAATGCAAAGACTTATTTGTTCCATCTAAAACAAATACATATAATTACTCTAAGTTGAATTTCACATTCAATTAATTTGCGTCCTATTTCTCTGAAAGCCTTTTTAACAATCAAAATTAAATAAGTAAAGAAATAAAAGAATGGTCCCCTCAGAACTGCCACGTGTAGTCTGTAGTAATAGTATTAACCCTTTTTTTTGCATAAAATTGTGGACCTTGGATAAGGCCGCGAATTATTCGATGGCATTGATGAACTACAATTCAGATAATTGGCTTGAATCTGTTATTATTTTTAATCTTAATATAATTTAACAATGTTTATAATTTCTTTTGTAAGTTTTATTGAAAATGTCTTACTTGTTAAAGCAATCTTTTTATTTGAGAAACGTACAGTGGCAACTATTCCATACATATAAAGATTCTCTCAGATTTAATCATAAAATGGTTTTGGATCACTTCCTTTGCATTTTCAAATAGTGAAAATGGTAGCTCAATGAAAAATATTAAACATATAACTTATTACAATGAAAAATATTAAACATATAACTTATTACAGTAGTCGTCCTATATAAATTTCGAATTGAATAATAGCACCAATTTCCCAAACATTATTAGTACCATCACAACAATGACGTCAATGTCTATTAGTGAAATCCCTTGTTTATTTAAGTAACATTCAATATTAGATGTCTCTCATAGATCAGAACTTCTGCAGAGTTCTGAACCAAGTTCTTTCATGAAGGAATAATGTCTTTCCTTCATTTTTCGATGAAGTTATTTTGGTATTCTTTTTTCTATAAACTAGAAGGAATGGTCACCTCGAAACAGTCACGTATAGTCTTTATTAAAGGTATTAACCCTTTTTTTCTGCATAAAATTGTGGACCTTGGATAAGACCACTCATATTTTGATGGCATTGATGAACTAAAGTTATGAAATACAAATAATTGGCTTGCATCTGTTATTATTTTTAATCTATCGTGGCAATAAGAATTTCAGAATCTTTTTGCTTGTCGATTGACATCAAAATTCAATAAAGAACTTCAAATATAACCTCAATAGAACAAAAGAATTCCACTGATATAAGACATCGCGTTTATGAGTTGTTGCCTTGCATGCATACAAAAGTGCAGACTCTCAACTGTTCGAGAATTCCGTTCATAGTTTGAAAAGTATCTATATACTGGATGCTAAATCTGTGTTCCAAACTTTATTTAGCTATTTTTTTTTGCATTCTGTAGTTGTCTAGTTCACTTGCACTCGATCAGCCAGATAGACATATTTCTAGTGAATGGATTTCCTGTAGAATTCGACATAAATGTGTGGCGCCATCTACCCACAGCAAACCAAAGTCGTCAGACTCACTTGACGCAGCAACAGCAACCGCACACTCTCGCCAAAACGCTTGGCGCTACTCAAATGGATACAGGCGCATTAGAATCCACAACTAATACATCACCACTCAAAAACCAAATCGTTCGTCTCACCTCCGACTCATTGGAGGGAGAGTCTGTAGTGAATATCTTATAAGCCAGTTAACAGCTACGCTACCCGAGCAATTGCTTTTGTATTGTGGTCATGTTACTGGACTGTGAACTACATAGGTCCCAGGTTCTATCCCCGCTCAACACAATCCGCCACAATTGTATAAATATTGTCGTAATTCCATATATCAAATATTTTCAAAGCACTTTTGTTAGTTATTGTGTTCATAGACAGACAGACATAATGCCTAAAATGTGTTTTTTGGACTTGGGGAGGACTGAAATGTAGAGAGTCCTCCAAATCTAGTTTGAATTTATTTCTTAATGCTATTTTATACGAGAAAATAATAAGTTGTATTCTTTTATACTTGAAGCCTTTCGCTTATAATGTCATATCTGATATGGGAATCGAAATACTGAATTTTTGGTTTTAAATCTGAAATGAAGCGACAGATTTAAGTATTTAAAAATATAAAAATTACTTTCAAATGCTATAAAATTTCAAATTCTTTTTATATTATTATAAGCATCAAAATAACAATAAATGTCCAAAATAGGATGTGTCAGCAAATTAGGAAATTAAATTCTTATGTCCAAGGTTTTAAAATATACAACGTAGTTGTTCCCAATTCTGTTTTTATGAAGCACTTATACTGTTTCACAATTCTTAATTTTATATGTATAAAAAATTTTGAAAGAATTTGCTTTAGTTACTGAACCAGTGTATATAACAGCTGCTGCCATTCTCAGTTTCTTAATCCACCTTTTGAACTTGAGATGTGACTCATGGTCATTGTTCAAGACAGTGAATCGTTTTGATTATTAAATATACCAACAAAATGGTAGCAAGATGCAAATTGATTTTTTGTGGAAATTCAACTTGAAACAATTATATAATTTGTTTTTCAGGACAATAAGCAAGCTCTTGTATTAGGTGAATAGTTTTGCTTCGAATTATTTCTCCGAGTGCAAAGGGTTCATTTCCATTCTTTATTTTAGTTCCTATCTATCACGGAATCATTCATTAACATGGATATTTCTTTCTTGATTAGATTGGCGTCAGTTAATATAAATGTTATAATGTAATAATAATAGTCATTGTGACTATAAATATGCGTGTTTGAAATCTTCTCCTAAACAATCGGGTCCAATTCAACTAATTTGCATACTTAAATCACGAAAAAGAATCTTTCTAACTTGTAAAAATGCAAAAATTGATTAGACGCTCAGTTAATTAATAATTAACGAAAATGTCTTTTTCACGCTTTGCACTAATTTACTACTATTTTGAAAATTTCTTTTTTATTTTAGCAAGTCTTTTGACAATGCATTAATTATTATTGAAGAGTTTTAAACATGCTTAAAATAAAGTTTAACCAAATCAACCATTCTACTTCAGAATTTGCTATACCAATGTAACTAACAAAAATTATATATAAAGGCAATTAACCATCGATGGTTTAAAAAATTATCCGATTCAAATGATATTCTAATTTTAGTTACAAATAAGCAATGCACGAATTTCATATATATTTTATAAAAAAAATAGTTTTTAAGTTAAATTTTAAACCGGAAAAATGCCAGATATTTCGAATAGTATTAATAATAAATATCGATATTGGTTAACAATTTAGCTGCGTTTTATATAAAAGATCAAGTTCAACTAGAATGGGTATAGTCATTTCCCTTTATGAGTCTTAAATCTACTTCTTAAATCTAGATTTCAATTTTATTTGTACTTAAAGTATCTTTTCTATCTTTTATTGTCTTTGTATTTTTTTTAACCCGACTTTCATATGTTGGTAGATACATCTTTGCTCAACGAAGGGAATCTAGTAGGAATTTCTAGTATAATGTTAATGGAAATAAAACCGGACAAAGAGGAGTTTCTTTTTTAAAAAAACGTATTTGCGAATTATTTTAATTCGCCAGTTCTATTTTCTTTATTTAATTCAATAAAAAACAGCTAATTGTAGCAATATATCTTCATATTTGCGTCTCTATGCTCTATTGTAAAAATTATTTGATTTTCTGTATTTGATCTATCTTTAAAATTAATAAAAGTGATTAAGGACTAAATGCAGAAGGTAGAATACCTTAATCTGCTCTTCCCTTAATAAAAGTAAGTCAAGCATCTAACTCTCCGACCCGCCCTAAGGCACACGGATTTAAACCATAAAACTGAATGACCGGACCGACGCAACATCAATTGGCGGGAACTGTGGTTGAGTCCTAAGGGCCGTCACCGGCCACTGTACAACCCTCCCCGAAGGAAGTACGTCCCGTCATTGATGGGAGGAGCCAGATCCCCCACCTATTAGTGTACCCTCCAGCGTGGCGAGATCCAACCACCATGCCGGAAGCATCTCATCCTCATTTCGAGTTGCCCCCCCCGAGGGTCTCCTTAATAAAAGTAAGAAAACTTTCAATTTACAAAAATCACATTAGTGTAATAAGGTTGTAAAAACATTTCTTTTATTCAACATTAACTAAGTACATGTGTGCAATTTGTAAAAAAAAGCTAAAATGCAAAAATACATTTTAGTACAGAAGAAATATTTAAAAGACTAATTTCAGATAACCATTGAATTCTACAAGAATTTAAAAGGTAAAAAAAATCTTTGTATAAGGAAATTGACGAAGAATAAATTGTAAAAATAAACATTTTCAGTCGACATTTCTTTTTTCTTTGCAAAGAGATTCTCAACATCGTCTTCTAAGTACTAATACGTCATCTAATTTGTAATAAGTGTCATTAGCGTCTGTCAGAGGAACTGAAAAAAAATCATTAATGCAGAATATTTTTTAAATTTCATTCCTTAAATACATAAAATAGCAATTCATTCATCGAATTAGAAATATATATATTTCAGCATTCATTATCATTGATGCAATTTAATATTTTTTAAATTAAATTTAAGTTTCATTTTAAAAGAATACACAGCACAACAGGAACAGACTCCAACCCCACCTGAGCACCCGAAGTAATAGCACTATCATAGCATCAGTAAGAGGCAGGGAACTAAGTTTGAAGAACCATGTCTAAAAATATTAATATCCGCCATAATACGGCCTCTTCCGTAATAGATACATCCAATCCAACGACAATTTTTTGTTGTTTCTAATGGCTCTTGTCTAGACAAGCCCCCTGACCTTAAGAAGCCATTTGTGGTATTTAGCCAAGAGTACGTCTGTTTTTTTTCAGTAGCGCCATCTAGAGCCAAGAGAACGACTTAGCTACACACACGTCACAACCCTCTTTATGGGGCGGACTTCATTCATGTATTTCATTCATTCATTCACAGATCGTAATTTAGACCTAAATCAGAGAACGATCACCCCTGATCCAGTACTCCCAGAGGTATTACTCCCAGCATGGAGGACTTTGTGACCACGACAGATTTAAACGCGCGTCAGCCACCAAACACGCGGGGAGTCTTCGGCCGGCAGGGTTCGAACTCTCAACCCAAGGGACGCGAATCTACTGACCTACCAACCAGGTTATCCAGGCCACACGACAAATTATAACTCGGCCGTACAACTACAACATTGTTAACTTCATTAGGGAAATAAGAGACCACTTATTTATTCGGATATTTCTCCACCTTTTCGTAGAGCCTTCCAGCTGAGTTTAAGGACAACATTAGAAGTATAATCGATAATAATTGATTAGTTTTTATTTAGTAGTTGCAATATTAGACCAAGAGAAAATATATCTTTTGAACAGAAACTAAGAATTTTAATCTGAATCTTAATTAAACGTTGAATCAAATTTATGTGTTCACGAATTGAACATTTTATTGCAGAAAAAAAATTCTAAAAGTTAACTTCAAATTAATAAGACAGTATTTTTACTTTTTTTTAAAACTTTACATGTTTAGAAAGTAGGAGTCAATAAGAACATAAGAAACAAAGTCAATTAAACTGACCTTGAAGCAACCAAGGTAATAGAAACTCCGGGGGTGAGCGAATAATGTTCCCCGAATTCCGAATGGGGATTTTGAATATATAATTTTTTATGTTTCGCAGTATATTGAAAAATCAGTAGGAGTGGTCTTGCAATATTTTTGTCGTAGTCCCTCCCATATTATCCACGAGTTTTAGCTCAATTAAACATTGGACAATGTCGCGAACGAAGTTATGAAGTATTTATGTTGGGCGTGAATCTATCAGTTATTACTGAATCTAACATGTAACTTTGACGATTTCCTTTGGTAATTAATCTCTGGTATATTTTTAACATATAAGTATCCAAAAACAAAATTCTTATTTTGGACATCTTTTCCCAGATTGGTTTGAAACCAAAATATTATGTGGAATCAGAAATGTAGTCACAAAATCATACTGCAAGTAGCATTTACTTAAATCATTGACTTTTAGTTATAGCGTTTACAAGCATACGGAAATAAAGTCTTTGACAGATATTGTTCCACATAGGATAAGAATCTACTTCAAAGAATAATTTTGGATTGAACCAAATTTTATCTATCTAGCTCTTTGCGTTTTGAAGGTATTGTGTTCTCTTGCCTTCCGACAGACAGTTATCTTTAGAATGGATTTCTTTCAAAATTTGATATTCTACGATAAAGACCATTTCATCCATTTAATTCCGAGCATTTTGAATCCCCGTGTTCACTGATAGACATAATTCCAAAAATGCTTTTTTTTTCGAACTGCGGGAGATCTAAAACACAAAGATGACTTTAAATCTATCCTTCAAATTTTTTTAAGATTACAACATTTTATCTTTTATACTTCATAAGATAAAGAAAAATACGTTAACATTTTCGATGTTTTCCTTTTTACAGATTAGATCCAAACTTTAATATAAATCTGCAAATCTTTTCGCAAGATGCATGGAAAAATTCATTTATATATGTCACTGCCCCTTAGATGCTGTCACGTATTTATAAGAATAAATATTCAGGCAAATGACCAGGTCTTTTATGTATTTGGTCCAACATTTAACACATATTTAGACGACTTTTCTTCTGTTAAAAGTGAGTACTAAATTTCAATTGTCTAGCATATTCGTCTGAAGAAACGCACTTTGGCGGCCAGGCAAACATTTCTTCGAAGGAGTTTGTGCAAAATTTGACAAATCTCTAAATATGATACTAAGATCCTGTTAATAAACTTCATCTTTCTAGCCCAATTCATTTTGTTAGTTACTCTTTTTAGACGGACATATTTCCAGAAATGGGTTCCCGGACTCAGAGATTTAAAGCATGATGATTTGACAAATACTTCAGTATGAATTTTTTGATAGCTAAAATACATTCTCTGTGTATACAGAAAGTATATACTTTGCATACAGAAAGTATATACTTTGTATACAGAAAGTATATACTTTGTATACAGAAAGTATATACTTTGTATACAGAAAGTATATACTTTGTATACAGAAAGTATATACTTTGTATACAGAAAGTATATACTTTGTATACAGAAAGTATATACTTTGTATACAGAAAGTATATACTTTGTATACAGAAAGTATATACTTTGTATACAGAAAGTATATACTTTGTATACAGAAAGTATATACTTTGTATACAGAAAGTATATACTTTGTATACAGAAAGTATATACTTTGTATACAGAAAGTATATACTTTGTCTTGTTATACGAGAAATCACATATTACTACCCACCTTGAGGCTACCTCTCCAATTTGAATGACAGGACCCGCCGTGCCAGCATTGGCAAGAGCTAAGATTGAATCTTAAGGACCATCACCGGCTACTACAACCCATTCCGTGGGAAGTTCATCCTCTCATCGGTAGGGGCTGGTCGATCTCACTTCATTTCTGTATCCCCGCATAAGGCAAGAACCAATTACTGGAATGTTTTCATTCTCAAAACTGAGTTGCAGCATATCCGAGAAACTAAAAGCGACTCGGTGAATTAGTAACTTAATTTATACTTACAAAAGAATGAATACAGCAAAGCACAAACAAAGTCAAAGTTTCAACCTGGGCAATCCAAAGAACCTGTTCGTGTGTCAGGCCTTGAAACCGCAATATTTGGTAATACGAATACTGAATGACTGCCAAGAGGAACAAGCGACGTATAGTGACGTAGAAATCATACTCCTCCTGGAAAACAACTTTTAATTACGTTCATGAAGAATTAAAAATTTAATTTAAAATTTCATAAAATAGGATAAAAACAGAAAGAGTTCATGCGAATTGATTGGATTTGCACGATTAAACTTGAATTATTAAAGGGTTTTTTTCAGGAAATAATAGCGTATTGCTCTTTGTCGGATTCGAAAACCCTCCACACTTACGTCAAGTTTTTTTTTTATTCAGTTAAAATAGGGGAGAGAAGATACAGTCGCTCCAAGCCAAACTCGGACATCAAAGAAATGTACTAATTAAGTCTTTGCTATTTTTCGCAGTTATTTTTTCATTATTACTTCAACATTTGTGAAGGTTCTAAGTTTTAGTTTAATTATTTTACAGTCCCGTATTAAAGCAACACTAGGGCTATTGTGGGATGGACATCGTGATTTTGAATTGCGGTCAGATGACGAGGAAGACAGCTGAGCTTCAAGCCCTCTCCAAACTTCTACACAACACCACTCCAATGGGAGGTCATTTGCCCTGACGGATTTAACGTGCACTAGATTCGCTTACAGGATTATTCGTTTTTGGAATCGGGTCTCGAACTTGAAACCTTGCAGTTCCGAAGCCTGGACCTTACCACCGGGTTGCCACTAACCATCAAGTTTCTTAAACAAATGAATGATTTTAAACACGAATAATTAGGGAAAGCAGATGTTATTGTTGTCTAATAAATAAAAATTAAACTAAAATTTTTCCTCATTCAGATCGTTTGTTCAGAAAGCTAAATAAAATGCCTTCATAAAAAAACGATGTTTTTGGTTAACCTAGGGGTAGGAAAAAGTACAATTTTGAAACCCATCCCGATTTTTCGAAGAGAATTTTACATAACCAGGGTCATGTATGGGGAAAAGCTTACCACCAAAAACGGAAACGAAAGGAGGGTAACAGAAATTCAAAACTTACTTGACACCACATATTTGCATAGATTCCATGTAGGAAATATATCTTATGTGATTGTTAATATAATACGATATCCAGGAAATGTCGCCTTAGACTTTTAGATATTGGTACATGAAACCTCAAAGAAGGAATAAATAGAAAAGAACGAAAAATCAAAACTATCAATTCCCCTTAAGTACTGATTAACAGTTAGTGAATATGAATAAAATGTTCGAACTAAGCAAACAATTAGGCTTCTTATAACGATCTACTTTTGATATAAAACCTTTTTTTTTTAAATATATGTCACTACTTAGAATCCAAAAGCTGTTATTATTCGTTCTCGTATTCTAACCCCCCCCCCGAGCTTTTGCACATGCGTCAGAATGCATTTATTTAGTAAAATTAGAGGTGACAGGAAGAGGTGTTTATATTTAATAGTCGAGTGATCTCGGATTTTACGTGGATTTAGGAGGCGTAGAAACTGCTGGTTACTCGTATTATTCTCGAAAAAAATAATGATTGTCATAATAAAATTCTTTAGAGCAATTTTTATTTACTGCAAGGTGCCTGTATATTAAATTACTATTCAACTGCGGAGTTAAAGTAGCGTTTGGACAACAATTGAAGACGAGTTTTGTTGAATATCAAAATCCTACATCGAAGTTACAAAATACTCAGTTGAAAGTATTGTTTGCCAACGGATTCTAAAACCCTCCGCGCTTTTGTGCATACGATAGGATGCGTTTAATTCGTCAAAATAGGGATGAGAGGAGAGATGAAAGGAGGAGATCACATTTAATACTGAAGTAAACTCGGATTACTCTCGCACTCATGAGGCTTAGACATTGAAAATGATTCGCAGTCAGAAAAAAGATACTGATTCTCAATAAAATATTTCAGAGCTATTTTTATTTCCGTAATGGCATAAAGATTAAATAGCAATGAATAAATGGAAGATTTCTGTTTTTAAAATATGGATAGTTTACTTTTTTACAATATAATAATTCTTTGTATTATTATTCTCTTCTGTTTTATTTGGGTTTGAATTTGTTGGATAATATCTTGAGATAATATCCGTAGATAATCTCTCAATCACATTTACTGATATACAGAAAATTCTTCTTGCCGTTCCTGAAACCCGTTTTGAATGGTTTCGGGAAAGTTAATTTATTGGTTTATTGATTATTTGAACATGTTAATTTATTGGTTTGGGTTTTAAAAAAGCTGCAGTGCGTAAAAGGTGCGATGGACGTTTAAATAAATAACAAAAGGAAAATTAGTTAAACCTAATTTCATTCGATACCGTAAAGTAATTAAATATACGAATAAATGAATTTTACTGTTTCTTAGCAATTTCTTATAGTTTGAAGTTTATATATTTTTTAATACTACAACCAAAAAAGCTTCCAATGGATATGTTACAAAGGTTAAAAATTATTTATGCATCTTGAGACTATCTTCCGGTTGCGCAAATTCCTTAGCATTTATGAAAAAAATAATACAAAGTTTTCACAATTTCGGCAAATTTCGCAAATAGTAATTTTAACTTATTTTAATACTCATAGTTTTTACTATTAAAGAGAGATTCAAACATGCTGTATAGTCGTGGAGATTATCTAAGATGTGGCGATTCATCTAAATCTAGAGTTCGAATTTTTAGACGCTTGCAAGTACTTACTCTGTACATTGTACGTGAGAAAGTAATAGGTTGTGTACTCTCTCTTTGGCATATTTAAAAATAGAACAGGTAGTCAATCACCTAGCCACTGCCATCGACCAGTTTACCTCCCGCATACGTTTGGTTTGGTTTGGTTTAGTTTAGTTATATTAACGTCCCGTTTGAAGCAACACTAGGGCTATTTTGGGACGGACCTCGTCATTTTGAACCGCGGTCAGATGACGAAGACGACACCTGAGCTGGCACCCCCCTCTCCACACCACACCAGTGGGAGGATGTTTGGTCATGACGGATTTAACGCGCAACAGACCCACTTACACGACGGTTCTTCGGTAGAATCGAGTAAAGAACCTGAAACCCTTCGGTTCCGAAGCCGAGACCTTACCACCAGGCCCCCGCAGACGTTTGGATATTCTACTTCAAAATAATATATTGAATATAGTATAATATTTATAATGTATAATAATATATACTAATATTTGAATATTTTACTTTCCCGCAATACTATAGGCCAAACTATTAAGACTAGATGGCATATTGGGGGGGGGGATCGGGAATGGAATATTTTCTTAATATAGAATGTTAGTGTATTTGAATATTTTACTTTCCCGCAATACTATAGGTCAAACTATTAAGACTAGATGGCATATTGGGGGGGGGATCGGGAATGGAATATTTTCTTAATATAGAATGTTAGTGTATTTAAATTTCTTTTCATGGTATACTAACAATAGTCAAAAATACTCTGAGATTCCTCTTATGCTTGTCTGTCTCTAAACTATCGAGCCTTCAGATTCTTTCCTTTGAAATGCGATACCCGATAAAACAGATGTAAAAGTACATCAGTTATATTTTACCAATTAAAATTTCTTGAAATTCTTGCAGCTATGTTAAGATGTTTGAACCATAGCCCCATGCTGTCCAAGGATATTTGAACCATGACCAAGAAGTCACCTGCATCCATCTCAGAACATTTGAACAATGGTTATTTTTAGTTGAACATTGCAAACAAAGAATATATTGAATCTAATATTTAATAAATTGTAATGAAACCGTAGGTTACACTGGGATAATAGCTGGTTGCAAAAGAATAGGCTAGACAACACTAAAATCTCATAACCTCTGAATCTGATATAAAAATGAATGTATAAACAGACTTTGTTTTAATTGAATGAACGATAATCGAAGGATTTGCCGAAACCTTTAGTTTCTTTCCTTTCTGCGCATGTGTGAATCTTTGACATTATTTCGTTAAACATTGAAAATGTTTGTTTGAAGCCAGCAATTGGCAAGAAAATGTTTAGGTTACTGGCCTAGCGATCCAGTTTCGATTTTGAAGCTGGTGCTTATCCAGATTAAATAAATCAAATTGAATTCTGTGTGTTTTCTCCTATCTAGAGAGATCTGAAGTACATTAAATACATTATCATGCATAGAACTGTGCCTATAAGTTATCATCCATTAAACATAAACATAGTGTGAGCGGTTCACTCAAAAATTTTTCGCATACTCTTTGATAAAGGTTTTATCCAATTTCCGCGATATAAAATTATGAACCTTGGGTAAGATGGGGTATGACATCGATGAATGATAATTACGAATTATTGATCTTTTGTATGAAACTAGCATTTGTAATAAATCTATCGGATGAATATCCAACTTTGATGCTTTTTTACTGGCCGATTGATATCAAAATTTGACACAACTCACTTCTTATTCTCCAGAACCACTAATTGCGATTATAGTCACATCATAGCATCTCAAATTTCTTTAATGAAATCATTGCCGTTATGATTTATTACATTTGCTTGCAGATCGGCAAAAGGTCAACTGTTGGTCAAATTTGGTTCAAAATTTAGTAAGTATCTATATTTTAGATGTATATGAAAATACACATTTAAATATACATTTCTCATTGCGTTTTGTTTTTATCGAGTTTATTTGCATTTGGACAGATACACTGCCTGTGAATGGATTTCTTTCAATATTTGATAGAAATCTATAAATTTGGCCTCATCCGGTATACCAAATTTCAGCCGTCTGGGCAAAGTGTATTTGAGTTATATTCACATATAGATATAATTTCAAAAACCCAAAAAATGTGCTTTCTTGACTCGAGGAAATTAAATCGTAAAGAAACCGTTCGTCAAAATCTCGAGTTCGAATTTTTCCCGATTACAATATTTTTTTTATGTTTCACATAGGAGAAACTAAAAATAATGTCTTTTTATTGAATTTATATAGAATGAAATATTCCTTTATCTTTTGCCTTCTGAATGCTATTAAACTTACAAGGTTCTATTCCTGTAATCCTTATCGCATTAATTATTATAATACTTATCGAGCAAATTAATGATATTTGATGAATACAAGATTCAAATCTGCTATCCCAAAATATTAACTCAAACATCTTACAAAGATCTCAAACATAAAATGTGTTAAATTATAAAGAATTTAAAATTCCACGGCAAAAAGATTTTCCATTCTCACAATTGACATTTGTTGCAGAATAACGAGATCAATTCTAAGCAATGGCAGTTGCGTTTTTGCCTGTCAAGATGAAACTCCTGTAACTGATGAAGTGCAATTTGCTGCTTTCTAAAAAGGTTTGAGATCCACCTTATAACTGAATGTTTTAATATTAATCTAAAAATTTTATATGAATAAAATAACAGATGATGATGAATAAAATCAAACAGATTCAATTTAAAATGCTATTTAATTCAACAGAATATCTGCATCTAGCACTTCAAACTAAAATTTCTCTAAAAGTTAAGTTATCATTGATTGTTTAATGGTCATATTTAGAACTATTTAACTGAGTTTTTTTCCCTCTCGTTGTTACATTAAGTTGTTTGACTTTACTGAAATTTCAATTTAAACTATTGAATTTGTTGATTTTGCTATAAAAGCTCGCCAGCAGTATATAAAATCTTTGTTGCAACCTTTCAACATAAACCTCAAAATTCGCAAATATATATATTAGAAAATGTAGAAGATATAAAGCATGTTATAAGAACACTACAATGGTTTTAAAAGGAAATGGAATTATGGTTCATTTTTTATATCTGGTGAAACAATGAAAACAGATTTGCATTATGAAAGCAAAACTCATTAGCAGATGTGAGTTTTATCGAAATGGACATATACGTTTTAGATGGAGACACTGAAATAGGTTTTTATTGCTTTTATTACTTCTAAAGTCACGAGAAATATATTTTACTACAAATTCTCAGTTTTTAAATGTTAATGATAAACCAATTTACCATTTCTGGTTGATGTTACTCTCCCTATTAAGTCTTGAAACCACAGAAATATCAAGGGATGCATTGACCACATAATGCGACTTTAACAGTCCCATTTCAAGTATTATCATATTTTAATAAATAATACACCAACATCCAATCCTGCTAGAAAAAAAATTGATGGAAATTCTACATTTTTGTTTAATCGAAAAAATAGGTAAGAAATTTCAGATTATTTTTCCCAATGATAAAGATATATTTAAATATGTTAACTAATAAATGCTTCTATAATATATTAAAGAAATACCTTTTTCTATGTCAATCTCAATTCTATAAACATTTTAAAATGTCTTTACTAGGAAAAAAATGATCCTTTAAAAAGGATAATCATTAAGATAATACCACGATATATAATAATTTAACGTTTTTGAAATTAAATGAAATGTAATTAAGAAAGAGACTGTTATTAATTTAAAAAAAATGAATAATATGAACCAATAAAAAACAATTCTTACCTCTCTCATTTTAAAATCCTAAGGTTATATTAAAAAAACAGAGATATAAAATCCTAAAAGAAGTCAGCGCTGACTTTATTTATTCATTGATATTTAATTCTTTCCTGTGGTGTATAATAGATTCTCCGCGCATGTCTGTTACTTACGTCGGATTTACACTCGGCCAGTTATAAGACTGCCAGCGGGCAGCGCATGTGCAGAAAGGGATTAATTTATGTTTGCTACAATTTTATACGATAGATTCAGGCATTTCATGCTTGACTATAAATTGCAGTTTTGGAGTCCCTGAACTTTTCTTTTTTATTGTGTATCATATTAAAATAAAGGCCGCGGTGGCCTGGTGGTAAGGTCTCGGCTTCGGAACCGGAGGGTTTCAGGTTCGTGACCCGATTCCCCCGAAGAACCATCGTGTAAGGGGGTCAGTTGCACGTTAAATCCGTCATGACCAAACGTCCTCCCGCTGGTGTGGTGTGGAGAGGGGAGTGCCAGCTCAGATGTCGTCCTCGTCATCTGACCGCGGTTCAAAATGACGAGGTCCGTCCCAAAATAGCCCTAGTGTTGCTTCAAACGGGACGTTAATATAACCAAACCAAACCAAACCATATTAAAATAATGCATATTCACACAAAGAAACATGGTTAAAAAAAGTCAACATACCTAAATTAGAAAAACTATAGAAAAAAAATGTCAAATAAATTTTTTTTTAAAAAAAGAAACATAATCTAGCAATAGAAAGAACAAAGAGTAAAATATGTCGGAATCAATCTATGATAAATGGTCAATCTTTTCACGCCAAAAAACCCCGCCAAATTCCACAAACGCATGCGTAATAATAAAAAAGTACAGTACACCGGTATGTTGTTGTCCCATCGGGATACTTACTTGCCATTGACCGAAGAGCATTTTTTAGCCTTCCTACGCATGCGCTGCCTACTGGCCGAGTGTAAACCCGGCCTGTAGGCTTTTGCTCTTTTCTAGACATACAATTATTGGACCGATATATTATACTGTTTACCGAAAACTTTCTCGAATATTTTCCAAAGGAAGTCTTATCTTCATTCCCTCTGCATAAAATTGGGGAGCTTCGGAAATGCCAAGAGTACCATGGCATCGAAAAGAAATTAAGAAATACATGATTGTTTTCATTTGACATGATTTTATCACTTTTGCTGAATCTATTGAGAGAATATGAATTTTTAGTGTCTTTTATGGCGGCCTATTAACACAAAAATTTGACACGAAACTACGCTCGTAAAAATTACTAAACTTCATTGATTTAATTCATTGTGTTCGTGAGTTATTGCGTTTACGTGTATTCAAAAGTACAGAGCGACGGTCCGTAAACTGTTTGAGGAATACAGTTCAAAATTTGGTATCTATATATTGAACGTTAAATTTTTATACCAAGCTCTTTGCATTTTGAAGTTATTGAGTTCAAATCTATTCCGACACTTGAGGTTTTGTACTTATCGAATCCAAACTTTAATAGATATCCACAAATTTGGTTGTAATTCCATCAGTTAAAATAAAATTTCAGCTGTTTAACTTAAAGTGCTTATGAGCTATCGTGTTCACAGAGAGACTGATTGACTGACAAACATAATACCAAAAATGTGGTTTTCGAATTCTGGGAAGTTTGAAACCTGAAGATTTGTCAATATCTCGAATTCGAATTATTTTTCTGACGATTACAATATTTTCTGTATACTTCATATATGAGGAAGTAAAAAATTGGGATATAACATGTTTACTGATATTACACAAGAATCAGTCACACATCAGTTATCACAAGAATCAGTGAAATCTGAAGATTTGTCAATATCTCGAATTCGAATTATTTTTCTGACGATTACAATATTTTCTGTATACTTCATATATGATGAAGTAAAAAATTGGGATATAACATGTTTACTGATATTACACAAGAATCAGTCACACATCAGTTATCACAAGAATCAGTGAAATCTGAAGATTTGTCAATATCTCGAATTCGAATTATTTTTCTGACGATTACAATGTTTTCTGTATACTTCATATATGAGGAAGTAAAAAATTGGGATATAACATGTTTACTGATATTACACAAGAATCAGTCATACATCAGTTATCACAAGAATCAGTGAAATCTGAAGATTTGTCAATATCTCGAATTCGAATTATTTTTCTGACGATTACAATATTTTCTGTATACTTCATATATGAGGAAGTAAAAAATTGGGATATAACATGTTTACTGACATTACACAAGAATCAGTCATACATTTTTCGTTCTTCACTAGCTCTTGATGGTAATCAAAATGGTGTCGAAAATATCCAGTACATCAATAAGAGACGGCCTTTTGATTTTTGTCAGGATATATGGAATTTCATGGTGAAGGGATATAAGGATTGATGAAAGGATGATATTTCGAATCCCTTATTTGATCTGTGTTAATTTTCTTAAAGTACCTTTATTGCTAAACTATGCAATAATTTGCGAGCTCATTCATTTTTAATATTTTCTATGTACTCTATTAAGTTCTGGCCACTCTCTAATAGACCGACTAGTTCCGAAGTATGATGTTTGTTAATCAGTTTGAAAAATATGAAGATTAACCCTTTGCAGTCGTAAAAGTAATTGATGCGAAATAATTCAATTAACACAAGGACTTGCTTATTGCTATGGAAAAAAAATATTTATTGTAATTTTAAATTGTATTTTATAGAAAAGTTAATTTACATCTTCTTACCATTCTTTAGATATTAAAAAAATGAATAAATAAAACGTCAAATTTATACTCCGTCTTGAATGGCGAGTGAGAGTCACCATCCGAGTGCAAAGAGTTAAAAGGAACCGGGAACGAGTTCAGGAATCATCCTTGTCATCAGAACATGACACACACCATTCTGGGAATTCCAATTAATGCCTTTCGGATGATTCTATAATCCTTTCCGAAACAATAATTATAATGTATTAATGTAAACATTTTGCTTTATCATATACGAAATCAACCATTTTTGATATAATTATTTTCTTGGAAGTGTTGATTCCGAAACAAAAATTTCAATTCAGTCTTTAAAATACACCTTACGAATCTAGAAGGATTGGCTCTAATGGTTTACTTCAACAAAGTATTATCAAACTATAAGTTTTCACAGCCATTTAACTTGTATCATTTTAGAAATCTCATAAGGTTGTTTCATTGTGCTATAGGTCTCTCAAATGGCTTAATTCAATTTAAAATATAATTACACATCTAAACCAATTATTAGCATAATTTCTATTTAATAATGTAGAATGTGCGTTTGTATATGTATCACATTTTTTATTGGCGCTCTAGTAACAAGACATATCGTTTGACATAGAATAATGAAATGTATTTAAGCACGTAGCACGTATTATTGTCACGTAGGTATTTTAGTGTGGAACGCAACGACACACACAAGAAGTAGAGCTAAAGCAATTTATTAACTCAACTTAGAACGGAGAACACAGTGACTGACAAATCTTCTGCATTATACTAGCAGGGAAAGTTCCAGAATACTTTTCTGGAGACAGTAATAAAAGTCCAGAACACTTGTCTGGTAAACTAAAGAAATGTCCAGTATCTTCTGGAACACAAAATAGAGGAAAACATAAAATCAAGGAAATAAATATTTACACATACACTGGTGGACAAAATTAAGAGATGGAAGACATTTTCCCAAATATCTCAAAAGATACTGAATTTAAATAAAGGAAATTTCTTATGGATATAGCTTATACCATGATAATAAAGTATGCAAAACAAAAATGAAAGTGTCATTCACTGGCAAGACCTATTGCCGATAAATCCAATGTTGTCTGAACTTAAGGATAAAAGATGACAATAAAAGTGAGGCTTGTACAGTGTGTGTTGCCTCTAGTATAGTGTATGGTCACCCCTGACAGACAGACAGTATGCACAACGAGTATGCATGCTGTTAATAAGGGAGTTAAGGAGGGGTTGTGGAAGATCCTCCCATTCTTCCACCAGAGCAATTTTTAACTCTAGAATGGTTCTGGGGGGAGGTTGGCGCATCGCAGTAACTCTCCCAAGAACATCCCAAGCATGTTCAATAGGATTCAGGTCAGGGGATTTGGCTGGCCAGTCCATTCGTTGAATGTCCTCGCTTTCCAGATACTCATCAACCATGAGAGCCCTATGTGGTCGCGCATTGTCGTCCATAAAAATGAACTCATTGCCAACAGCGCCCCTGAAAAGACGCACATAGGGCTCTAGAGCCTCCTGCCTGTACCTCTGGGCATTCACGGAACCATTGTCAAACACATGGAGCGGTGTGCGGGTATCTTGCATGATCCCTGCCCAAACCACGAGTCCTCCACCAGCATAATGGTCCCTTTCGATAGTGTTGCTGGGATGGTATCGGGTTCTAGGTTCCCTCCATATCAATAACTGTCCAGAATCAGGTTGTAGACTGAATCTGGACTCATCGGTGAAGAGAACATTAGCCCATTGAAGCTGTGTCCAATTCTGATGTTGTCTGCACCATTCTGCACGCGCTCTTTTGTGGGAATGAGTGAGTGGGATGCAAATAGCGGGCTTCCTGGCATACAGCCCTCTTTCGTGGAGTCTTCTGGAAACTGTCTTACTCGAAATTGATGTTCTTGTAGCAGCCGCGAGGTCCCTAGACAATTGAGTGGCTGTAGCGTCCTCTGGCGCTTAGCTGAAACGAACAAATACCGGTCGTCATTGGCCGTTGTAGCCCTCGGGCGACCTTGTCCTGGTCGTCTGCATACTGCCCCACTAGTTTTAAATTGACTCCACAAATTGGAAATGACGCTTGGTGTTATATCCAATTCCCTAGCAACCTGAGCTTGGGACTGGCCTGCCTCAAGTATACCCACAATTCACCACCTCATACCGTCGTCTAAACGATGATGTTCACTCATTTCACCTAAAAACCAGCAAGAAACAACACGATTATTCAAAATATGCACTAAAATCTGCAACTGTGTTGAAGAGTGGAATGAGATGAACAGCTCGATGCGGACTTTTATACCTCCTGCTGGCTTAGCAACGCCCACAAGAATACGTAAACTTATCTCAGGGCCAATAGCGCTACAATGACCATATATGGCAATCAACTGTCCAGGTTTTGTGCAGGTATTTTTAGAAAAATGTGCGAAAATGCTTTCCATCTCTTAATTTTGTCCACCAGTGTACTTTGAATTTCATTGTCTCCAGCCGGACTCGAACTCACGGTCTCTCGATTATGAGACCAGTGCTATGACCATGGAGCCATGGAGATACATTTGTCTCTTTTTCAATACGGCAATATATTTAAATATAATAGTAAATCATAAAAACTGAACACCCTTTTTTGTGATTTTTTTAATTAAAATTTTAATTAATAAAAAATTAATGGAGATTTGCGTTTTCCTGCAATACCTTATGAAATGTTATTGTGCGAAACTTTTTTTGCCATAATAAAATGAAAACTACACTTGTAATTATAAAGTCACATCAAATTTGATGCATTTAAATCACTGCGTTTTTATGTTATCCTATTTAAATGTTCTTGAAAGTACAGACGGGTAGATGGTCAATCCTTTGTTGGATTTGGTTCGAAATTTATCTAGACTATAGATGTTAAATCTGTGTACAGAATTTTATTTATCTATCTCTTTTTATTTTGTAGTTAACGTGCTAGCATATATTCGGACAGGCGGAATTCTGAACGGATTTTGCTCCAAATGTAATTAAAAATATGACAATGCATTTTTGTTGACTTATAAAATTTGGGTTATTATAATCTTTGTGATTGCATTTAGACATCTTGTAAATTTTCTGTAAGCTACAAATTATTTAACAATGAGATGGATAAAGACAAGTTTTAAATTTACTGTTGTTGTTTTTGTCTTTTTTTCCCACTGATATTCCAATGGCTAATTTTCTTTAAACAATTCAATTAGATATTTCTTAACATATCACTTCCTATAATGAATAAAGGAATTCTCTAAATAAAAGCAAACAATTAAAATTCAGTACTTTTATTTATTAAAAACCAAGCACAGGAACATGCTTTATAAAAATAGCTTAAATACATAACATTAGTAATTTATTAACTATAAATATAAAAATTGCACGAGTTTTGTTTCAAGAAGAAATAAATCTATTAAATGGTAACTCAATTTAATGCTTATTATTGCTCATTCAACTTAAGCTCATACTTTCAATTGGCTCTGTATAAAAATGTATCATGTCAAGAAGAATATCGGAAAGCAAAAACTCTGATGTAATTTGGAAAATATACATCATTTTCGTCAGGGCATATATAAATAACTATCATCTTCATCTGAAGAATCGTCATGTCGATTTCCACCATTTGTCTCTGGCATAAGTCTCCATCGTTGAACCCTATGAGAAGGTGGACGTTCTTGGAACTGCAAAAGATGACAATTTTATAATTCATGCTTCTAAAATGTACGTGTATTCCTTCGTGAATATTCACTGTTTAACCATTTACATGAATTTGAATTTCTATACATCAGTGAGCAAACATTGCAATTAAACACGCATCCAATAATTTCATATTTATTGAAATTGAATTAAAACAGCAATTTGAAGATGCCAGCTAACCAGAAGACTTCAATATGGGAGGATTATGTGGTACTGTTTGGATATATGAAACGTCTTAAAATCACAAGAGGGCAATTTTCGAGATGATGTTCGTGGTTTTCAACCTGATCAGATACGAATGACATGCAAACAAACAATCTCATTCAAAACTGCCTCAGTATATTAAGCGAACGGACTTATTTTTTGCTATCAGAGTCAATAAATATTAGGTTTTAAATATAAGATTGCTATTTGTTGGGAGTTTACACCGGGTTTGGCATCTGCATGTCTCAAGGATAGGATCCTTCATGGGCAGTGCAAGTTTTGAGAGGTCAGATAGCCATTGACATATAAGCCTAAATTTTCTCATTATCGCTAATGGAGGGCGTTTATATCTCCCTAGTAGTCGACAAGCATTAGGCATTGCTTAGAAGACTAATATTTTGTAAAATTTTGCACCGTATCTGACATCTATTTCTCTTCAAATTAGGATTCAACTTCCATAAGTCAATAGGCAATGCAAGTTTCGAGAGAACAGATAACTGATTTGTAGACCAGTACCTTCATTATAAACTATCTTGCTATTCAAATTGAGGGCACTTACAGTTGGTTATCAAAATAATGGAAATACCGAAACACCTGTGAATAAAAGTCACATTTTTGAATATGCTTCGTAAGCATTAAAATATAACAATAGCCGTCATTTTTTTAAAAAAAATAGCAATGCATATATTCTGGTAGCATGTGCTAACTTTATTAAAGTTCTGTAATTCTTGGATTTTCTTCATAAGCATAAAATGTCGTACCTCTCAGATTTTCAAAGAGGCCAAATTGTAGGATCCCGTCTAGCTGGAACAAGTGTGACCGAAACATCTGAATTTTTAGGCATTTCTGGAGGTACGGTGTCAAAACAGGTATAGTGTTATGACAGCATAAACACACGCGGAAAGACAAGTTAGGCAAAGAAAAATAGTGGGTGAAAAAATAAGCTCTGTGAAAGAGACCGAGGGGTATTGAAGCGGATTGTAGTGTCTAAAAAGCAAACAACTGCAGCAAAAGTGACTTTAGAATTCAATACCCATCTGGATTTTCCAGTGTCAGTGATTATAGTTAGAAGGCACCCTCATAAACCGAGCACTTATGGCAGAGCAGCAATTCCTAAGCCACTTGTCAAAGATGTTAATAGTAAACGTCGTCTACAGCGGTGTCACACTCACAAGACCTGGTCTATTGATAAGTGGAAGAAAGTAATATGGTCTGACGAATCGTGTTTCACACTTTTCCCTACAACGGAATGGTTTCACGTTTGGAGGACACTTGCACAAGCGTATGATAGTGATTGTCGCCTTCCAACTATCAAGAATGGAGGTGGATCTGCCATGGTATGGGTAGCCATGCCATGGCTTTCTGCTTAAACAATCGTAACCCTGAAAGGTAGGATCACTGGGGAGAATGTAGAGAAATTTTAGCTGACCAGGTCCATGCTATAATTCAAACTTTGTTTTCTGCAAGAGATGGAATTTTCCAGGATAGTAATCCAACTATCCATGCAGCGAGACCTGTCCAATTATGGTTTGATGAATACGAGGATGAAGTTTAACATCTGCCTTAGCTCGCACAATCACCTGACCTCAATATAATGGAACCGCTATGAACTATTTTAGAGCGTTCGATACGAAATCGATATCCTCCACCGGTATCTCTCTCAGAACTTTCACAATATGTCCAAGAAGAATGGCACAATATTCCTCTAAATACGATTCAACACTGGAATGAATCGATTCCCAGGATAATTCAAGCTGTATTATATGCTAAAGGCGGTCCTACACCATACTAATAAAGGATTCCCTATAAGTCTAAGGTATTTCCATTATTTTGATAACCATCTATATCTCTTGTTATCAAAACATTAGACATTATATATCTAATACAGATATTTGGTGGAATTTTACACAGTATCTGGCATCTACTTGCCTCCAGAGTAGGGTTCAACCTTCCATAGGCTTATAAGTGATGCAAGATTTGAGAGGCGACCCTCCCCTCTCCTAATTTCCAAAACCAGAAATTTAATTAATTCTCTATGCATGCAATTTTTAAATAACCAATGGTACGATGAATTGAAATCATTAAACGTTAATTGTAGATCATCTTCAAGGGAATTGATCGCAGAATTCGACATATAAGATTCTGTTTAATTTACATTGTTATTAAACAAAATGGTAAAAATATTATAATTTTTTTGCCGTCATCTTACTACTCGAATACAATGCACTCAAGAACTGTTGACTTTCAAGTTAGACAGCCGAGAAAAATGTGCACTACACCGTTCTGCAAATAAAATTTGAAAACCTCAAACAGAAAAATTAAAAATCACGCTCGAAAATTTAAATGGTACTCGATTTTGATTTGTACGATTTCGAATTCACAGCAAATTAAGTGAAAATGCAAAAATTCAATATAGACGAATATAAAGCAAAATGAATCTCCGACCTTCCCTTTCTCTTCCCATAAAAGTTGTCATCTAAGATTTGTCTATCTTTGATAATATGTCCCTACTTATCTTGAACCCAAAATCTTACAGCATGGTCACCATGATCTAGTTGATAGACAGATGTTGTTAACCCGTAACCATGATGTTTGATCTAGGACAGATTTAATGTTTGATCTAGGACAGATTTAATGTTTGATCTAGGACAGATATAATGCTTGATCTAGGACAGATATAATGCTTAATCTACGACAGATATAATGCTTAATCTACGACAGATATAATGCTTAATCTACGACAGATATAATGCTTAATCTACGACAGATATAATGCTTAATCTACGACAGATATAATGCTTAATCTACGACAGATATAATGCTTAATCTACGACAGATATAATGCTTAATCTACGACAGATATAATGCTTAATCTATGATAGATATAATGCTTAATCTATGATAGATATAATGCTTAATCTATGATAGATTTAATGTTTGATCTAGGATAGATTTAATGTTTGATCTAGGATAGATTTAATGTTTGATCTAGGATAGATTTAATGTTTGATCTAGGATAGATTTAATACGTACAGGATCTGTATATACGCGATTTAATTTCGTTGCAAGAAAATCTCATTTTGGGTTAAAAAAACCGTTCAAGATACATATTACTTTTTCAAAATACAAACGTTTCTATAAACGGTAAGCATATCGCAATGTTCGCTAGATGTGAGAGGTTTCTTTTCAATGTTCGTTTGTGAGCTTGTGTAAAAGCTAATGTTTTTATAGGTCTTAAAAATGAAAAAAAATGTCTGAAACTGGGAAATATCTATACATAGTGTAAAATGAAGTCCCCTGAAAGAGTCTGTATGTTTGGAAAAGAAGAATTCAAGAAATACTTAACTGATATTGGAGATATTTGTACCATTTTATAGGGCAAATTTTGGTGAAGGTTTTAGTACATTGATCAAAATTAAAAAGGAGTTTTACAATTGCAATTTTAATTATTTGCTCCTACGATTCACGCATGCGTAGAACAGCAGTATTTGTGTTTTGCACTTATTCGAGCATGTGCAAAAACTTCAAAGGCAAATATCAAGAGGTGTGGTATTTATATGCGATACATTTCTTTGTTTATATCCGATTTTAAACAGCGACTGCCAATTATGCCAAAAAAAGATATCCAAAAAAAAGGAAAACCCAAAAAAGGAATTGGGCGGAGCACATTAAATGTCAGTATTTCGTTCGTTGGGCTATAATGAAAATATAGAGGAAAGAAACGTTTGGTCACCGAATATCAGAGAAAGAATGTCCACACTTAGGGAAGGAGAGTCTTCTGTTGAGCAAAGAAATCGTCTCTCTTTAAATCGCATTGCAACTGAATTACAGAAACAGAGTAAATTTTTTCTAGTAATTTTTGACGATTTCTAAATATATATATATTTTATGTTTATTTGGTGTTGTGTGACATGTCCATGTCGTATCGGGGGAAGGCAAGGCTTAAGACTAGTTTAAAGCTAATGTTTTCTCTTGGATGTTATGCCACGGACAACGTTGTGCGGGAACTGCTAGGATAATTCCGGATATCTCTCGGTAATTTAATAGGAAATCTGGCTACGTCATTTTTTTTTAACATTTTTAATATAGAAACACGACCTTTGCATGTGTCACTATGACAATAAAACGACATTGCATCATGTTATGGCGAATACTAGCCGGAATGAAATTCTAGCTGCACTTCCTCCAAAGAAAATGTTGAATATTTTATGTGGAATTGAACTGCCAAGAGGCAAGCGAACAATTCACAATGCCAAACCGACTATTGCATATTCTTGGATTCAAAACCCTCTGCACTTTTGCACATGTGCAAGGATGCGTTTATTTAATGAAAATAGGCGCGAGAAGAAACAGTTGGGCGAACTCGGATTATTCGCGGACATAAGAGACTTAAAAACTACGGCTGACTCATAATATCGTCAGAAAAAGATAGTAATTCGCAATTAAATACTTTAAAGCAATTTTTTTTTTTTTTTTTTTTTTTTTTTATCACCGAAAGGTGTTTAAGCTTTAAATCACGAAGAATAAATGAAAGATTTATGTTCTTAAAATTTGCCGAGTTCACTTTTTTTTTTCTTGCAAAATAAATTTTTTAAAGTACTTACTGTATTTTTTGATAAGGTTTACGATTAACAACGGTAGATAATTTCAGTCATATTTGATGACAAAAAAAATATTCTACGTGTCAACCCTGAAAGCTTTTTTGCATTTTAAACTAGCCATATAAGCAATAACAATATGCAATTTTGAGTTATAATAGCATGGTCAGAAGCGTCAAGACACTCACATAAATATGGGGCTGAAGTCAAGGTAAAAAAGGACAAATAATTCCGGAAATGGCTCATCCTTTCGTGTCTCAGCTTTTAGCGAGATAGAATTGTCGAAAAGTGTTAGTCTCTGGATACTGAAATGAGACGTACATTGAAAATGACCCTTTTAGCTTTTCAGTCTTGAAATAGGTGCAGTTTATGCATATTGGCCATCCTATCCCCTGAATATCCACTACAATCGGACATTGATAAGGAATAAATTAGAAACACAATCTGAACTACCGCCTGTCACTTCACTGTCACAGAGAGTCCTTAAGCAATTGTATATGCTACCTTCTATTATTCTGTAAATTCAATTTTATATCCCTGATCTCCTAGCAAATTATTTTCTTGTTTCCATCCCTGATCTCCTAGCAAATTATTTTTTTGTTTCCATCCCTGATCTCCTAGCAAATTATTTTTTTGTTTCCATCCCTGATCTCCTAGCAAATTATTTTTTTGTTTCCATCCCTGATCTCCTAGCAAATTATTTTTTTGTTTCCATCCCTGATCTCCTAGCAAATTATTTTTTTGTTTCCATCCCTGATCTCCTAGCAAATTATTTTTTTGTTTCCATCCCTCATCTCCTAGCAAATTATTTTTTTGTTTCCATCCCTCATCTCCTAGCAAATTATTTTTTTGTTTCCATCCCTCATCTCCTAGCAAATTATTTTTTTGTTTCCATCCCTCATCTCCTAGCAAATTATTTTTTTGTTTCCATCCCTCATCTCCTAGCAAATTATTTTTGTTTCCATCCCTCATCTCCTAGCAAATTTTTGTTTGTATCCCTCATCTCCTAGCAAATTTTTGTTTGTATCCCTCATCTCCTTTCAAATTTTTGTTTGTATCCCTCATCTCCTTTCAAATTTTTGTTTGTATCCCTCATCTCCTTTCAAATTTTTGTTTGTATCCCTCATCTCCTTGCAAATTTTTGTTTGTATCCCTCATCTCCTTGCAAATTTTTGTTTGTATCCCTCATCTCCTTGCAAATTATTGAATGGTTGTTTTGAATTTCCCTTAAATAGATGTTATGTATAAATTCACATAGTAAGTAACATGTCATAGTAAATAGTAAGAAATAATTTTTTCTAACTAATCATATTGCCCTAATATCTATAGTAAATAAGGGATAAAATAGCAAATTTATAGATAGCGAGCACATCCTTACGTTCATCAATAGTCTTATTCTAATTGAAACTATACTTACTGAAATAAGAGCAAGGACGAATCCAAGCAAAAATGCAGATGCAACGATTAACACGGAACGGTCAACCATTGATAGATAACTGTACATTTTATACAGTAGTCTAAACTGGCGATGAAGGTAATATAGAAGAAATATTGCACAGTAAAGGATAAAAGCATAGAGTGCTATCTTTTGTTCCTGAAAAGAATGAAAGAAAATAAATTATATCGGAATCTTTATTTCCTAATTAATATTCTTATTCGATACTCATTAATGAGTCGAAAACTTAATTTTCACTGCTATATGATTAGGCGATACCAGCTCTTTTAGAAATATGTCACCGCATTGATCTAATAATCTACAAAACTTTGAGAATTATATGGATTCCTGTTGTATTAAGGGGCTTCTTGTGTTCAGTCGACCACCCCGCCACCACTAAATGAGGCAGTGTCTAAAAGATATGTTGTGGCCAACTGCTGTATTAACCCTTAACTGGGGAGGTGAAATTTTAAGACTTAACTGGTTGGGTGCGGTCTACGAGACCGCATTTCATTTACACTTAAATTTTCTAATGAATGTATTAGTATGAAAAACTGCCAATATATTTTGCAGATATTTTTCTTGATATCTAGATATGTTTTAGAAATTTTTTAAAATATTTTATCATTGAAAAAAGTAAATGCATTGGAACATACATTTTCTTCTCAAATTGCATGTTACAATACATAATACTCTTTAAAAACATATTTATTTTTATTTTTTAAATCATACTTATTTTTATAGTATATAAAGGTATATAGAAGATAATATAATGTAAAATTCAACAATTATATGAAAAATAAAAAATAAAAATTGACAATGGGTAAAATTGGCCCTTTTTTATTGGCTTGTGTGACTTTCATAGCACAGTTTTAAACATACAGGTTAAGAACTAGTATAAAAATCAACCTATAAATTCTGTATATATATCTCTTGGTATATTAATATATTTTATAAATTTATCAAAATACTTTATCACTAGAAAAATTAATTATGTTTGAACGTACATATCAGAATCAGTTGAATGCGAACTTTCACCGAAAAACTATTCTGTGCAATTATCCTTATCACTAAAATCACTTTCTGCTTCATTTAAAAGTGTCTGGAGCACTGCTTCATAATAGGATCAGTAAATGGGATGATATTTCGGGGCCCAAGTTTTAGCGCCATCTGCTAAGCCTTGTTTATCATTGGGATACTAATAGGGAAGTGCGGTCTTAGAGACCGCGCTTAAAGAAATAACGGAATTATTTTAAAAAGCATCCGCTGAAATCGGTTGAAAAAGTGCACGTGTATTGAAGGTCACAAAACAGGAAGCTACAGGGTCAATCCATTTAATTGAGCTAAAACTAGAACAGGGGTGAAGGAAAATCCATCGCTAGCTGTCTCGCAGACCTCACGTCCCCAGTTAAGGGTTAAGGGGCTATACGACATTTAACAGCTAAAAGAGACCTCTAAAGTTGGTCAAATGCGACTCTCCCTGAAGTAATAGAAAATGCTTAAACTTAATAAATTTTTTACCACATTTTTACAAGACATTTCTCCTTATAATTATTAATTTTTAAGCCAGTAAAATATTTTTTATTAATTGAAATGTGAAAAAGAAAACGTGTTCAGTATAAATTGCCAAAGACAGAATTTGCTTGAATGCAAAGTTTTTCAGGAAATAAGCGTCTTATATTAACAAATTTTACACCAGTTTACACCCAAAGAATATTATTTGATAATCATGGTAAAGAGATAAATATTTTAAATGATTTACTACAGTTATTTTACTTTTTATGTTGTTGAAACAACTCTTTTTAAAAAATCATTTTCAACACAACAAGTACTGAAAGAGAGGCATGCATAATAATGCTCCCATTTTGCATGAGTTTCCATATCTATAAGTATAAAATGGAGTCTCCTGAAAGCACCTGCATGTTGAAACCCTAAAAACTCTAGAAATACTTAACTAATTTTGGAGATATTTGTACCATTTTGTAGAACATTTACTGAGGAAGGTTTCAGTACATTAAAGTCATATCAAAATAAAAAAAAACAGTTTTATAATTGCAATTTTAATTATTCTGCGAATTTTCGAAAATATCACACTGCGCATGTGCAAATACGAAGAGCTGTGGTATGCATAGGCGATACATTTCTTTCTTTCTTTACCTCTGTTTGTTAGTCAGTCAAGTCAGAAGGGAATTGGATGAAATTTAACACAGAGATAGATTATAGTCTGGAATAGGACATAGGCTACCATTTATTCCGGTTAATCTTTTATTAATTAAAAAGTAACTTTCCCACCAAAAATCTTTTCATTTATTTCCACAGCCAATTGAGTAAGGCTTCAGTCTTTTTACCCCACGCTAATGAGGATAGGCTTAACATTTTTTCGACCAATTATTTCAAATGATTCTGTTTATTTCCTTAGTGTTTGATGCATTTAAAATTACACATTGTTAATTAATTGATCTTTCGGATTCATTCTGAAGTACTTTTAAATTAAAATGAAATAGAATAAAGGAAATTAAAAATTCCTAATCTACATTGCGTTACCCCAACTGACGTACAAAATTCACGCATTTGCGTTATTCCAATTGGGATTGAAAATTCTCGCAGGCGTAGTTTGATCTTATTGTTGACAACTGTATTTTCATTTTACTTAAAAGATAAAAAAATTATGTGCATTATACTGTTGTAGCTATCTCAATCGATAAATCATATAGACTTGATTTAAAAAAAATACGGACTTGATTTGAATATTCTGCTAGCTCAACTCCGCAAGGACCGCAATATAGCTCTGGCTGTAGCTTCTTCGGGCATTGCTGCCACTTTGATTAACGGTGGCCGGACGAAACATTCCGTTTTCAAACTGCCACTTAATCTTGCAAGCAAAGATACCCCAACATGCAACATCACCAAAAAACAGCGGCTGGGCATCCTTTCGCAGCAGTGCAAGTTAATAGTATGGAACGAGTGCACAATATCGCACAAGCATGCATTAGAGGCGTTAAACCGCAGCCTTCAGGACATCCTCGGCAACTAGGCGGTGATGGGCGGCTTTGTCGCTTTGCTCACAATGACCTGTTTGTAATTTTAGTGAGCACTTGCGGACTATCAAACTCCCTCCAGCTGTGGGATAAATACAAGGACACTATCAGAAGATATCATGCATAGGCTGGATAGCACTCACAATGACCTGTTTGCAATTTTAGTGAGCACTTGCGGACTATCAAACTCCCTCCAGCTGTGGGATAAATACAAGGACACTATCAGAAGATATCATGCATAGGCTGGATAGCACTCACAATGACCTGTTTGCAATTTTAGTGAGCACTTGCGGACTATCAAACCCCCTACAGCTGTGGGATAAATACAAGTACACTATCAGAAGATATCATGCATAGGCTGGATAGCACTCACAATGACCTGTTTGCAATTTTAGTGGGCACTTGCGGACTATCAAACTCCCTCCAGCTGTGGGATAAATACAAGGACACTATCAGAAGATATCATGCATAGGCTGGATAGCACTCACAATGACCTGTTTGCAATTTTAGTGAGCACTTGCGGACTATCAAACTCCCTCCAGCTGTGGGATAAATACAAGGACACGATCAGAAGATATCATGCATAGGCTGGATAGCACTCACAATGACCTGTTTGCAATTTTAGTGAGCACTTGCGGACTATCAAACTCCCTCCAGCTGTGGGATAAATACAAGGACACTATCAGAAGATATCATGCATAGGCTGGATAGCACTCACAATGACCTGTTTGCAATTTTAGTGAGCACTTGCGGACTATCAAACCCCCTACAGCTGTGGGATAAATACAAGGACACTATCAGAAGATATCATGCATAGGCTGGATAGCACTCACAATGACCTGTTTGCAATTTTAGTGAGCGCTTGCGGACTATCAAACTCCCTCCAGCTGTGGGATAAATACAAGGACACGATCAGAAGATATCATGCATAGGCTGGATAGCACTCACAATGACCTGTTTGCAATTTTAGTGAGCACTTGCGGACTATCAAACTCCCTCCAGCTGTGGGATAAATACAAGGACACGATCAGAAGATATCATGCATAGGCTGGATAGCACTCACAATGACCTGTTTGCAATTTTAGTGAGCACTTGCGGACTATCAAACTTCCTCCAGCTGTGGGATAAATACAAGGACACTATCAGAAGATATCATGCATAGGCTGGATAGCACTCACAATGACCTATCATTAACGGAGCTTAGATATTGATTGAGGCGCATTACCTATATCAGTTCTTATACATATACATCAAAATTTCCACTCGAACGAAGTCGCGGGTAATAGATAGTTATGTATATATAAGCATACCTGGAAAATTTCATATTGATAAGATGAACCATTTTTGTTTAATCCTGCGCTCTAGCTCTGAAAATGTGATATTGTGAAAAGTATAAAAGTAATGTTTCTGAGTGAAAAGTCAACGGATGCCTTTACATTTTTGGTTGTACCATTTAAACTAACATACATCCATCCATGTTCAATACCAATAAATAATGTACAGAATGTTTTTGGCTATCAAAAGAAATCATAAAAGAATTTCGAAAAATTAAATGTTTAAAGGTCCTATATCAATTTATTCTTTTATTTTAACCTGTTTACAAAGATGGAATATTTTAATTCCTTTTGTATATTTGACGACTGAGACACGTCATGCATTTGCTTTGCCCAAGTTACGGATGATGAGTCTTATATGACATAGAAATTAATATAAAATTAAACATGTACATTCTTTTTCATAGCAAATATGATTGGTTTCAGTTGTAAGAGGACATTCTTTAAAATTTTATAACTTTAAACGAGCAATTCTTATATAATTCATTTTGTGTATCTCGGAACAAATTTTATATTTAAATAAGATTTCGCTTTTTAAATTTATCTATATAGGTTTCTTTTCTGAAAAAGCGATTTTACACACACACACACACAAAAAAACTTTTGGAACCTTTTTCAATCTGCTCTCATGCTGATAATGTCATTTAGCGCCATATCCGGCCCGATTGCATCATGGTAAAACTGAATGCAAGTTCAAAAATATAACAGATTAACTGTAAAATGAATACTATAACATGGCAGATTGTTTCGAATAATATGTTAAACTAAGTGTATTCATGACTTTTTTTTTATTTAAATGACCAAGATATGTAGGATTTGAAAATATTCATATGTAATCAGTATATGATTTCGTATTTAAATATCCTCCCCTCTAAAAAACACGATTAATTTACAAAAAACTGCCGAACGAAGCCAGGTCTTTCAGATGTTTTAACTTATATGTATATCGTATCTCTCAAATAAATGAATTCTCACACTAAATCCTTTATATGCAATTTTTGTCCTTTATATACAATTATATACAATCCTTTATATGCAATTTGCCTTCTTATACAACCTTTATATACAATTATTAATCCATTCGAAACGCAAGGATTTTTTCAAATAAATCCTTGTTCAAAAAGTTAATTGATTTTTTTATTCAGTTTTTGATATACTAGAGCTCCGAAAACGCAATCGTATAGCATTTACAATGACACACACAAAAATTCTTTTAGTGTTTCAAGTCAAACTACAGTAAATTGGTTTATTTTAAATAAATTTATTTCCATAAGAGTATCGTCATCTGTAGATTTAAGACATTTTTAGATGCCGGAATATTTATTAAGATGAATTATGAAATACAGGATAAAAATAAAATAAAAAGACAATATTAACAAGTTTTTAAGGTAATTATCTTTGAGATGAATATTTTGAGGAATTTTCGTATACTATTATATTTTTGAATATTTGTATAAAAAAAGATTAGAAAAAAAACTAAAGTATATCAGTTAAGTGCCAAAAGGGTTTTTAAAAATTGGAAAAAAAATATCATTTTTTTGTTGCTAAAAATAGGTATAAAACAAAGATCTAGTTAAGATGTTTATCAAATGATTCACTCAAGATTTTGCAGATAGCTTAAGGAATATATTATTTAGATCCTGAACTAAGACATGAGCTGCATTTATCCTTTCTTTAAATACGCAATCGACTGATAAATAAAACAAAAATTGCAATTTTTTAAAAATTGTAAAGCCTTAAAATAACCATAAATATTTCCTAATGAATGATGGTATTTCCTAATTACTTATTTTAGTTCAGGAACTGCAGAACATATTGATACATTTTTTATACTAAATTTGATAAAAAATATTCATTAGGTTTTATAATTTATGACGTTTCTTCTTCGAAAAAACGTCATAAATTAAAACTATCATATTCTATATTTAGAAAGCAGCATCTAAAGACGTAAAATAGCACTAAAACGTATGCAAATACAAATATAAAAATCAGTGTAGCTTCCCAAAAAACAAACTTAGAAACAAAATTCTAACGACTTTATAAAGAAACCTGCTGAAGCATTAAGAATACTAAATTTAAAAAATTCGTAAATTAGCAAAAAAAAAAAAAAAAAAAATGACTTTTTTAATGTAGTCATTGATCTTAAAATCAATTTATTACCGACTTAAAAATTGACAAAAACACAATGTAGAAATTAAAACTAATGTTTATTTAGTTTGGTTATTCTTTAAGCGTTTTATTAGTTTTTTCTTTTGCCCTTTGTTTATTTTTACTATTGTCTTAATGTATTAATTCTTGGGTTTGAACTCAATATCGTTAAGGAACTTTCGCAGAATAAGGCAATATGTCACAAAAAATACATTCACGAATTCCAATTAATATAACGAAAGAATTTTTAAACATTCATCAAAAATTTAAATGTATCATAAATTTGAATGAATTTTCAAAATTCTTGGAGTATCTTAACAGTTAGAATTACTCTAAGCAACGATTTTTATTTAAAAATTACACTTGTTTTCCATCTGAGTCACTTTTATTCTAATCATTTATTAGAAAACAAAAAGAGACAAGAATAAAATATTTTGCTATTGACCACGTTTTTTTCATTATTTAAATTTTAAATCATTTATTAAGATATGTAAATATGCATCCAAATTCAATTATGCTATTAATATATATATTTAAAACTTAAAATAATTAAAACTTTAAAAAACCATTAAAGTATTGCTTAAAAAGAATATATTTAATAAGCGCAGTTGCCGTTTGCTGAAATTTTTTTAAAAGAAGTCAATTATATATACAAGTTAATATATTGGCCCTTGTGAATCACACCTATTTAATCAGATGACTTCTTTACTGCACTCAAGAGGCAATAATGAAGAAGTCATCTAAGTCAAAAGATGGTCCGAATCAAGTCACTTATCGTTTGTGCCATTTTGGTGCAACATTATCAATGTAAATTAAGTTTTTAAAAATCAGTAATGAATTGCTATCTGTTTAGATTTTAGCTTTAATATATTGGCCCTTGTGAATCACGCCTATTTAATCAGGTGACTTCTTTACAGCACTCAAGAGGCAATAATGAAGAAGTCATCTAAGTCAAAAGATGGTCCGAATCAAGTCACTTATCGTTTGTGCCATTTTGGTGCAACATTATCAATGTAAATTAAGTTTTTAAAAATCAGTAATGAATTGCTATCGGTTTAGATTTTAGCTTTAATATATTGGCCCTTGTGAATCACACCTATTTAATCAGATGACTTTTTTACTGCACTCAAGAGGCAATAATGAAGAAGTCATCTAAGTCAAAAGATGGTCCGAATCACATGCGTGACTCATACAGCGAAAATGTTAATCATCCGATAGGAATATCGGTAATAACGACGACTCAATCACATATTAATGAACGGATATTTGAAGATTGTTCCGGTCAGAAGGCTAATACACGATGCTAAAAATTCATCTAAAAAGAACTTTTACAGCCATGATTGTTACATAGTCTGAAAAAAAATCTAACATTTAGGATTTTATTTATCAGATTAAATCATATTCTTCAAAAAATAGTTTTCTTTCTAATAAAGTGTTAGCAAACAAATTAATTTTACAAAAAAAAAAAAAATCTTGCCAAGTATTTCCAAAATTATTGATATAATTTTTTGATCTCAATGTGCGTTTTAGAAAACAATTCTTGACAAGTGATGTATTAGAATATTAATCTATGCAGTATTTTTGCATTATAAAGTATAAAAGTTCATGCAAATTCAGTATATAGAATTTGCAGAGAATTGAAATTATACAACACAAATACATCAAAGATGTAAAAACTTTCAGATATAACACCAAAAGTAAAGCTCTTCTTACCCTTTCTTCATCATTATTTTGTCGAGCATCCATTTTAAAAATTTAACTTTGTCTTAATGCACACAAGTATTAAAATTTAAGCGAAGCAAATTCTGTCTTTATCCAAAATCTTATAACACATTTTATTGCGCATGACTGTTGCATATTACCTGAGCACAACTTTTAGGGCTTTACGCATCCTTCTGAGAGTATTTATCAAACAATAAATGCGCATCAGCTACAAACCAACAAAGTTTCGGCTGAATTTCAACACATTTGTTGAAATTTGTAAGTAATTATCTTTATTAGATTGTGATATATAATAAATAATTTTGAGATTTTGTAATCAGTTTTCTGAGACAACATAATACGGAAGAAAGCCCTTTGAAATGTTGTCCCTTTTACTTTTCGCATATATACCTTATATAGCATTGTTACATAAAGCACTTGAAGAGAATTGTTTATGCAGTTCTGAATATACCAATCAACTAAATATGTCCACAATTTCATACAAGCAATTTTCATGTCAAGGTGATACACAGAAGTTTATTTATATTTATGTTTGAATTTTTAATTATGATCCTAAATAGACAAAATTCCAGAAAAATGCCATATATTTTAACTTGAGAAAGATTAAAATGTGGAGATTCGTCGAAATCTGATATTCCATTTTTTTTATCCTGACCATAACAATTCTACCTATAATTCAGAATCCAGAAAAGTAAGGCATTCTGCTGATCTCATTCCTTAAGCGTCGTTCACACGAGGTCAACTATTGCGCGCAATGGAAAGCCACACCTACTTCACGAACATCACGTGACACAAACGGGACAAGCGAATTGGTTATCTCATTGGGGCAACTGTTTGTCATTGTCCCATTGCAGTCACATGATCTTATTGAGGTAGACGCTTTCTTCCATTGCTCTCAATAGCTGACTTCCTGTGAAGCCAGCTTTACAGAAGAAAATCTTATGATAGGTGTGTGATTGAATTTCATTTTCTATAAAAGATTAATTGCAAACTGTATTCAATCAATCGGTTAATAGCTGTGTCCAAGCATCATAGGTTATCGAAGTGAAGATTCTCAAACTTATAGGTTGAAATTAAATCATCGAAGACTTTTTAATTCATTATAAATATTACGTAGTATTTCCACATACCTCAAATATTCTATGATTTTTTTTAAACTGAATCAGTAAGATTGCATATCCCCTAAATGGAATATTCATCTAATTAGATAATGAAAAGAGCAAAAAAAAAGTTTAGAGGTTAAATATCTTCTTTGAACCAAATTTGATGTATGATATGCATTATTTCGAAGAGCAAACACCTTAATCTTAGTGATACATGAATTTGAAAATATTCGATCGAATTACTTTTCTATATAATAGGTTTGTAGATTGTAAACTTCATTGATTTTTTTTTCTAGAATCAAAATCTGGTTCACCATATGTCTCAATTCGAGATGCAAACTTCCAGTCTTAGTGTGACAAATGAATTTAAAGATTAACCGTGCAGGTCATGTGAACAAGGTTCAATATTAGGTTTATATCATATGAGTATTCTTGTATTCTTTATCTCCAGTGTATTGGCAAAAATTGGCTCTAATTAATAAAATTAAAAAAATAATAACGTTAATTCAAAGGAATTAATAAGCTCAGAAATACAGTCTTGCAAAATCATGCATATAAAGAGGATTGTAGTATCTTCATCCTGATCTATCAAATAAGATAGCAGCATAGCAAACAATTCTTTTATTTACAACTTAATATACGTACACACAAAAAAAAATCTTGTTCTCATCTAGGTAAATATCATTTATAAAAATTAACATAACTGTTGAAAGTAAATCATGAAATAGTTCATCGACCAATTCAGAAAATAAACCCCACAAAAAAACGCTAACAAGCTGTTAGCTCAAACGGCTACTTTAGGGGAGCGGCGTTCTAGAAATCCATCGATCTTCATCGGGTGGATCCTAACTCAGAAACCCGAGTCACATGGAATTTTTCAGAAAATCAGGAACACATTCTTCGAATACGGACGTCTCGCCGAACTTCTCCTTCCACGCCTCTTACTGCTCTCCTCTATTCTCTTCCTCTTACTTCTAAAATTACCGCCTATTTTTCCCATTGGTGAACTTGAGTTCTTTATTACCTAATAGCTGTTCAACAATGGTATCCAGTCGATCATGGGAATGTCTGTTCAGGATTCATCTTTGTAGCTGATCCCGAACATATGTTAATTATATTCAATTCACAACTAACACAGGGCTTAAGTCCAACTGACTTTGACACTTAATGACAACGGTTGCCAGTGGTTGACCGTTTCTCGAAGATTCGAGGAGTATTTTCATAATGGGAAAAAGTTTAACATATGGATGTTTTGAATTTCTTTTACCTTGAAAATAGGATTGATTTCCTTGAAAAGACGAAGTACATCTAGGGTCCTATATCTGGATACAAAAAAATGACCAGACACAATGACCATATTAATAAAACGGTTCCACATCTGGTGGTCCGTACACATTTAAATATGTGTGGAAAAACGGTGACGTTACATCCTGCAGGAATGCTAATTGTCATGTGAGGAAAAAGGGGAAACGTTATAAGACTGTTGTAATCCTAAATGGAACATAACTTAACTGATTTATTTATCAATTAGAATCAATAATTTTCAAGCAAAATGTCCATTCTCCAAGCTTTCAAATGATATATGGCATCGTATTTAACTTGCAACTAACACAAGCGCAACTGATCTTGAACTCCTGATTCTCTAAAATTATAATTCGTGCTCTAGACGTTTATTTGTTGATCCAATTTTACATAGAAATATCATCTAGCACTAATAAAAATGAGAGCCTCTTCTACAGATTTCTGCGCTGTAGTTATAAGTACATAGAGTTGCTGAACGTTAACGCTGTAACGCTGAGCGCAGCTTAAATGCATCCTCTGCGACGTGAAATTCCGACTTCTGTTTTCGAATTCAACAACTTTTTTTAATGCTTGCGAATAATAAATAATAATTAGTTGTAGGATCGTTTTCATGTGTTATTTAAATTTTTGATGATAGGGTTATAGCAAAGATCAATAATCCGAGTTCTGCAATTTTTATAATTTTATTCATAATCTTTTTATTTCATGGAACTACTTGAAGCTATTTCTATTATTTTTCCCCACGATTTTTCTTTATTTTGCATTTGCAATGCATTATTTTGTTAGTTTATATATATTTGTTATACTCCGATTTTAATGATTAGTTACAATTCGATTATTCTTGAGTATTATGTATAGAGAATATTTTACCCCAAAGAAACAAAGGAACGAAGGTTAGCAAGAGAGTGAATAGCTCGACAGTGGGTAAGACAAAGAAAAGAGAAAAAAATAGTTATAAGATGCAAACATCACATTTTATTTATGCTGAATTCTAGCAAATGTCAATAAGGTCTGCTAATTCATAATATTCTCTCTTCAGTTGGAAGTTATTGCAAATGTTTCTTCTGCATTATTTTCATTTTGTGTTTGACGTTACATTTTTTTTTATTATTATTAGTGGATCTCTAATTGTTTCAAATCGATTTCAGCAAATTAGTTTTAATGTTTGTAAGCATTATCAGGAAAGATTCCACTGCTAGGAAACAAATCTTTTAAGGTTGCTGTATATTTATATCAAAATTGTATTGCCAATAATGTATTTCTTTTATTCCTTAATCACTTTGCCGATATGTATAAAATTTCTACAAAAACTTTCGTTTGCTAATTTGGGGTAATCATGTCGAAGATGTTAAAAAGATAAGAATCCATCAAAGGGGATGTATCTTCCAGTTTAATAAGAATGGTTCAGAGGATAAGGCTAATTAATTTTCTAAATCTTAAGTCAAGGCCAAGGTTTTAAAAAGTATTGACTTTGTTGTAGTTCTTTCACATATGCCATAGTTTTTGGTTTTAATGATATCATTACCGGAGTCCTGGCATAGGGGTAGCGCGTCTTCCACGTGATCTGGGCGTCCCGGGTTCGAGTCCCGGTTTGGGCATGGTTGTTCTTCTGCTGTTCTATCTGTGAGATGTGTGAATGTGCCCTCCTGTAAAAAGGGGTTGTGCAAGCGAATGAGTGATGCGTGAGTGGCAAAGTCGTACTCTTGGCCCTAGTTGGCGCTGCTATAAAAAATAAGAGACGTCCCCCTCAGGCTTAAATCGCTGTCTTCGTAACAGTGGGCTTGTCAGTGGCAAGTGCCATAAGAAACAAACAGCAATGATATCATTGAATATCGTTAAATTGAAACTTATTTTTCAACATTTTTAATAATATTTTTTAGGTCGAGTTTTGCTGCATCTCTGACATAAAAAAAAATGATTTCTAAATAGCAAATACAGGTTCGTTTGATGTTATTGTTTTTTTGTTTTTTTTAATAAACTTAATGTTAAATATATAACTTAAATAATGTTAATAATGTAAATAATTATATAAATAATGAAACTTAATGTTAAAATATTTCCTTGGTGTACATTCGTATTTCGATTTTTTAAGGAAAAACAGTTGGTATATTACGATAAAGCCAGAATAAATTATAAAATCAACAAAGCAAATAAATAACTGGGCATTCCTACGTTTCAACTGGGGAATTAAAGAGACTTTTGGACATCAATTGAAGACAGAGTTTGTTGAATATCAAGATCCTGTAGCTAAGTTAGAAAATACTCAGTTGAAAGTATTGTTTGCCGGCGGATTCTAAAACCCTATTCTAAAATAATTCTAAATATAATTATTTTAAATATACTACATGAAATAGCATATTTTGAACCTGAACATGAACAAGGCC
This sequence comes from Argiope bruennichi, assembly GCF_947563725.1. NCBI lineage: Eukaryota > Metazoa > Arthropoda > Arachnida > Araneae > Araneidae > Argiope > Argiope bruennichi. Next base: position 21,905,685 of record NC_079157.1, on the reverse strand, counting down.
TATAATCAATTAATACGTAATTTTGAATTAAAATAAAATGATGCGGTGAGAAACAATGCTCAAATACATGTGACAAAAATGAACTAAAAAGTATTTTATAGGGTGGAAGTCAAAGTGCCGAAGAATTTCGGAATTGTGCTCAGCCATCCGCATTTCACCCCTTACTGAGATAGAATCGTCGAAAAGTGGCTCTCAAGATACTGAAACAAACAGTACTCAGAAAATACTCAGCAAACTCAGTATTTTCTAAGTTGAAATAAATACTCTATATGAATACCAAGATAAGAAAAAGGAACTGAGAACAATTAAGGTTTATTATTATTATAAAGGCCTTAAATAGATTAAAGACTTTATTAAGTTAAAGTTTACATTTATTAAATCAAATAATTTATTATTTTCTAAATACAAGTAAATTAACAGAGATTTTTGAATAACTAATTTTTGTTAATCTAAAATCTGAAGGTCAATAACTAAATTGTAAAGACACTAGACACTGACTAAACATTCTAAGTAAACAATAATTTTAATCCGATTCATAATACATTTTGGGATTGGAATTTTAATCAAACTTTTAATGCGTTTTAATTTTTATGAATGTTTAGGGTTCGAATTCTCTTGGCTTTGAATTTCATTTTAATTATTTATTGCATTGCTTACAATAAATTATTCATTTAAGACAAAGTACGATTGATGCAAATCGCGGTTATGCAAGGGATAGTTTTGAAAACAAGCAAGAGTTGTGTCTACGAAACTTTATCTTAGACTCTCTAAAAATATTTCATTTTAAATATTCAGTTATTTCATTTCAACTACATTTTAATCATTTATTGCATTGTTTACAATAAATTTATTTTAAGACAAAGCATGGTTGCGTAAATCACGGTTTTGAAAGGATAGTTTTGAAAACCAGCGAGGGTGGTGTCCACGAAACTTTCACACATACACTCTAAAAAATATTTATTATTATCCGTATTTATTATTTTTTTTGTTTTGGTCCTGTGACTATTTAAGTCAAATATTAAGCAGTAGCTTCTGAGCGTAAATACCCCTGAGCACCCGAGGGCAGAAGTCTGACTTCTAGCTCAAATGAAGAAAGCACACACACACTCGCTTGCACAACCCCTTTTTACAGGGGGGTGGACTCATTCACGCACCTCACAGAAAGGACACAAGGAAGAGACCAACCATGCCTGAACCAGAACTCGAACCTGGGACGCCTAGATCACGGGGAAGACGCGCTACCCCTAGGCCAGGACGTCGGCGTATGCTTTTGGTGAAGAATATTTTTAAAAGAGACTAATAACGTATGATCTTCGGCAATTTTATTTTGGCTAACCACTGGATTGTGGTTAATACAAAAGCAAAAAATCAAATTTGTATTTGGGACGCCGACCGATCTAATTGGTTAAAACTGAAATTTGACGCAGAATTGCAATTATAACCACAAGCTTATTGACTAAGCCCCTGCACTAAGCCATTTATTTAAGCCCCTGTACTTTTGAGCTATACCGTTTACATACTTTTGAAATTGAAGATCCATAGGCGGCCAACACCTTGAAGAATTTGGATCCAAATTTGGTACATATTTATACTTTAGATGTTGTTCTTTCTAATCCCAGGTGTTATAACTGCTCTATACCACCTCCATGAAACCAAAATTCTCTAAAAAGTCCAAACACAATAGCGGATCCCTTAAAATCTCAAACATCGTAAAATTTAAACATTTAAGAATGTAATTGGAGGAGGCTCGATCTGCCTTGCACCAAATACATTCAGCAAAGATCCTACGTCCGTGTTGGAAAATGAGGGATTTGGTGTGTCTGCTCAAAAAGTGAGAGAGCCATTTTCTGTTTTCTATATATATTCAGGCGGTGACACCAACCAGGACTCTTACCAAAGTACCAAGGGTGAGCAGGTAGGACTCTCCAAAGTGCACCCGACTCCCTCTTTTTGATTGAGGAGATTTCAGAATAAGTTAGTGTTGCATCACCATGAAATATGTCAGCTGAGGCAGTCTTAGCCAAGTTATCCGCTATCTCATTACCATTTAAACCAACATACGAGGGGACCCATTGAGAGTGTTCAGCGGAGAACCTGGCAATAAGGTATAAGATATTCATGATAATCTTGATAATTCAAAGATCTTGATAAGATATTCATTCCCCTAGGTCAAATCAACTTTAAGTTAGCACTTTCACATATGGACATAATTCTAAAAATGAGTTTTTGGAACTCAAGAAAGACTGAAACGAAACAAGTTATTAAAATTCGAATTTTTTTATGAAGTATTTTTTAATACTAAAAATATATTTTAAAAATTCATTGTAATAGGTACACATAATTTTTTTCCAAAATTCTTTGTTCGTTGCATTAAATGTGGTTGTAAATAATAAATATATCGTTGAAATTTAAACAATTATGAAATCTCAGATATGCTGCCAATGCTGATATTTTCCTCTTTATTTTTTTCAGTTTATATGCGATTATTTGATATTTTACTGTACTTTTGATATTTTTATAAAACACATTCATTCGAGTTACGCATTTTGACATTTCTTAACTTTTTCTTTGCCTCGAGTAACTCCTGTGATTCGAGCCATCAAACTAAATGACTCGTAATTTGTTTTTTCTTTACTGTAGTAGTATTATCGAATACTATCATCTTACTAAAGTATCATCTAATTAGAAAGTGGAAATGATTCACAGGCGATTCAAAATGCAGCCAACATGTTACAAGCTACGACAATATTGTCTGCTTTCCATTTGGGCGGTTACGGTGGCCTGGGGTAAATTCTCGGCTTCGGAACTGGAGGGTTTCAGTTTGGAGACCCGATTCCATTTAAAAACCATCCTGTTAGAGGAACTAGAGCACAGTAAATACGTCAGAACCAAACATAGTCCCTCTAGCCAGAGAGGATATGCAAGATCAAATGTAGCCCTCATCATTTAACTGCGGTTCAAAATTATTGTAGTAGAGAAAGCCCTAATAACCCTAGTGTTGTTTTAAAACGCAGTGTTAACATATAACAGAATTTAACGCAACATTTCTGATCTTTCCATTTGGCCCATTCTCTCCACCGTGATCTCGATGTTTCGATTCCTCTTACAAGCTAGATGTTACAGTGTTTTAATGAAATCTATCAAAATATTTTGATAAGGGAAAGTAAGGTATATTTATTTATTGATTAAGAGAATCCAATTATTGTTTTATATTATACTTTATAGTGTCTGTCCCTGACGATTGTCACCGTCTGTGCGGAAAATTTAACGTTATTGGCAGGTGACTTCTACCGAAGGTGTAATGTTTTCCTGTTTCCCTGACATAATGGACATTCCCGCCAGATGTAATATCACCTGCTCTCCCACAGATCGTTAGGCCGCGGTGGCCTGGTGGTAAAGTCTCGGCTTCGGGATCGGAGGGTTCCAGGTTCGAAACCCGATTCCACCGAAGAACCGTCGTGTAAGGGGGTCTGTTGCACGTTAAATCCATCCTAACCAAACGTCCTCCCGCTGGTGTGGTGTGGAGAGGGGTGCCAACTCAGGTGTCGTCCTCGTCATCTGACCTCAGTTCAAAATTACGAGGTATGTCCCAAAATAGCCCTAGTGTTGCTTCAAACGGGACGTTAATATAATTAAACCAAACCAAACCCATAGATCGTTAAGTGACTCCGGACAGCCATATGGCGATATTTTTCGCCAGTGGAATCATATCATTGTGTCTGGTCATTTGTTGAATATAGTTAGTAATTGTATATAGTTACTTTTTCTGTGTACCGTATGTAAATTTAATTTTTTTAAATAAATATTTCCACGTATATCTCTTTAACCGACAGGGAATCTTAGAGATGCCAAGTTCAGGGATATTCCGTGGCGGCAGAAAGAAAGAAACCGTTGTCATGAAGTGTCGAAGTCAGGTGGAGTTTAGCCGGTGTTAGCTGTGAATTGAATATAATTAGCATATGTTCGGGAAGGGTCAGTTACAAAGATGAATCATTAACCCTTAACTGGGGACGTGCGGTCTGTGAGACCGCTAGCGATGAATTTTCTATCACCCGTATTCTATTTTTAGCTCAATTGAATGGATTGACACTGTAGCTTCCTTTTTTGTGACCTTCAATACACGTGCACTTTTTCAACCGATTTCAGCGGATGCTTTTTAAAATAATTCAGTTATTTCTTTGGGCGCGGTCTCTAAGACCGCATCTCCCTGTTAGTGTCCCAGTGATAAACAAGGCTTAGCAGATAGCGCTAAAACTTGGGGCCCGAAATATCATCCAGTTTACTGATCCTATTATGAAGCAGTGCTCCAGACACTTTTAAATGAATCAGAAAGTGATTTTAGTGATAAGGATAATTGTACAAAAGAGTTTTTCGATGAAAGTTTGCATTGAACTGATTTTGATATATATGTTCAAACATAATCAATTTTTCTAGTGATAATTTGTTTTGAAAAATTTATGAAATGTATTAATATACCAAGAGATGTATATACAGAATTTTTAGATTGATTTTTATACTAGTTCTTAACCTGTATATTTAAAATGCCCTAGAAAACTGTGCTATGAGTCACACAAGCCGATAAAAAAAGGGCCAATTTTACCCATTGTCATTTTTTTTTATTTTTCATATAATTGTTGAATTTTACATTATATTGTCTTCTATATACCTTCATATACTGCAAAAATAAATATGATTTAAAAAGTAAAAAGTAATATGTTTTTTCAAGAATATTATTTATTGTAACATGTAATTTGAAAAGAAAATGTATGCTCCAACGCATTTACTTTTTTCAATGACAATACATTTTGAAAAATTTCCAAAACATATCTATATATCAAAAAAAAAAATATCTGCAAAATATATTGGCAGTTTTTCATACTAATACATTCATTAGAAAATTTAATTTGAGTCTAAATGAAATGCCGTCTCTTAGACCGCACCTCCCCAGTTAAGTCCTAAAATTTCACCTCCCCAGTTAAGGGTTAATAGACATTTCCACGATTGACTGAAGACCATTGAAGAAGCATTTCTGAACAGCTATTGGATGATAAGGAGCTCAAGTGCACCAATGAGAAAATCAGAGGGAGAAATCTGGAGGAAATAAAATGCCGTATTTTTTTGACAGAGAAGAGCAGTGAATCGGAGAGACGAGTGTTCGAAGAAGGTGTTCCTTATTTTGTGATTCGGATTTCAGTGTTAAGGTCCATCCAATAAAGATCGGTGGATTTCTGGAGATATCCCTGGTGCTGCCGTTTGAGCTTACAGCTTGTTAGCGGTTTTTCTTTGGTGTTTATTGCGCTAAAAACAGTAACATGATTAACTTTCAATTGTTGTGTGAATTTATTAAATAATATTAACTTAGATGAGAACAAGTGGTTTTTGTCTGCTTATATAAGGCTGTAAATAAGCTGTTTTTGTCTGTATATATAAGGCTGTAAATAAGTTGTTTTTGTCTATATATATATAAGGTTGTAAATAAGTTGTTTTTGTCTGTATATATAAGGCTGTAAATAAGTTGTTTTTGTCTGTATATATAAGGCTGTAAATAAGTTGTTTTTGTCTGTATATATAAGGCTGTAAATAAGTTGTTTTTGTCTGTATATATAAGGCTGTAAATAAGTTGTTTTTGTCTGTATATATAAGGTTGTAAATAAGTTGTTTTTGTATGTATATATAAGGTTGTAAATAAGTTGTTTTTGTCTGTATATATAAGGCTGTAAATAAAGGAATTTTTTGTTACACTAATTTCTTATTTATAGACCAGGATCAAGACATTACAGAGGGTACTTCAGAAATAAAGCTTACGGTATGGTAGTTGGTTTTTGCCAATCTGGGGGATACAGAAATGGAGGGGGTCGGCTACTTATTATCTATGACGGGACCTACTTCCCTCAGAAAGAGTACCATGGTCGGTGATGGGCCTTAGGACTCAAACATTGCTGTCACGGCGGTCCAGTCATTCAACTTTAATCCAAAGGCCTTTATGTAGACGGGGTGGATTAAATGTGTGGTTTTTTACTACTGACTCTGGCGACCGGAACGGAATGTTCAGAGTGGGTCGTCGATAATTACGTGACACGTAACGTGTGACATTGAAAATACATAAAAATTCCAAAATGACTAAAGCGAATAAAGAAGGGCAATTTTTATTTAACATTAATCAAGCATGTCAAGATATTTCATAAACAAATATTAACTATAAAATAACAATAGCTTCTACTGTTAAAAAAAATATTAAAAATTCTGAAATTTTTGTGTTTAAGATAGAATAGAAATCTATCAATTGGCCTTTATTGGATTAATAATGATATGATGAAACTCTGGGTTTTCTAAGTTGATAATGTGCCAAACTTCTTCATTCCCATCATCTAACTCATTATCGTTACTGTCTTCAATTATCGATTCAGGAACTATTAGAAATGTTACATCGTGCGAAGTTTCATACCACCGGAGCTGCAAAGAAAAGATATTTCTGTATATTGCACTGGGGAGAACACATTCTGTTAAATAAAGAAATAAACAATTTTTACAAATATTTGAAAATCTTTATACGAACACGTTTTTAAAAATTGGCAGAGGATCTTGGTTGAGAATCTTTTCTAGCAATTTATTTGAAAAAAAAAAAAAACTAAAAAAACAGAGGGAGCGCTCCCCTTAATCTTTCTCGCGTGCTCTCTGTTGAACTTAAACTTCAACACAAACAGGGAGGGATATAGCGACAAAGATAATTATCCCATAAGAGCAAAAAAGTTACAGTTAATGGATATCAAAATGCTCGAAGGCTTGAATCAAGATGCTTAGATGAGAGCTTGAGGCAAAAGAAATGCTCAGCTGTGCGATGTTAAGATTTTTCCCTAGCGCGTCTCTGTAGACTGTATATTTTAAACATTTTAATAAGATGTGGGAAATGTCGTTGTCTTCGTTGCAATTGACGCGCAAGGGGTTGTCTGAGGCACGCGCTTTTTAATAATTTTGTAGTAATGCCAGAGAACACTTTACATGGCATTGAAGTACAATGGTTAAGAAATATTAATCTTTGGCTTGAATTTAACATTTTCATTGAATCTGTCATGCCATCCATTGCGAGTTATTAGGTAGTTAATAACTGGCATGCGTTAATAGTATCCAAAAATCGAATTTGCGTTTTAGGTACGTTTTTCTCAACCAGCTGAACCAAGATTTCACACAAAAAATGTACTAGTAGTAAAAAAAAAAAAAAAATGCTATATTAAATTCGATACATTTAAGTCAAGGCATTTTTGAGTTATCACCTTAAAATGTTTTTGAATGTTGCATATTCAAATCAAGCAGAGGTCGGTCCCAGAGGAGCAACATTATTGGATAATCATTTTGTAACCCGAAGTACGTTGTATTTCCGGATGAACTGTCGTTGGATGTTTATTCTTTTTAAGTAAAAAGAACAGACACCGCCTGTGTGTATATACCGTAGCTGTATACTCTGCAAGATGCAGACCTTTTAGATTTTCATTAAAAGAATTTGATTTTAATCTAAATGCCTCGTCTTCCTTATACTCTGCTATTTTTGTTGAGAAAAACTCCAACACTGAAAGTGCAGACCGGAAGGCGTTCAGGCCATCAAAAAACCTGGTTCAAAATTTGGCAGGTATCTGCAATATAGATCTTAAATCTGTGCTCCGAATTTTATCTATCTAGCGTTCTTGGTTTTGTTTTTATCATGTTAGTTCATATTAGAATAGTTGGACAGACGGACTTCCTCTGAACAGATTTTACTCAAAATTTGATAGAAATCGTCAAATGTGTTGTAAAGTTGTTTGTTGTTTTTCAACCGTCTAGCTCAAAGTGCTTCTGATTTATATTTGCCACAGACATAACATAACGCCATCCTGTGCCCCCGGTGCCTATAACACTAAGTTATCTAACCAGTTGGATGAGCACAAGATGGAGGGGAAAAAAAAGAAAAAAAAAGAAAGAAGATAAAAAGAAAGAGACGACAGACCATCCAGGGTTCTCCAGAGAGAATCACATTGGTGTCAAATCCTACATGACTATATTCAATTTTTTGGTGATGTAATAACTGGATAGAGGGGAAAATAATACTTAAACAAATGGTGACTTTGAGTTGAACTTACAGGGAAATGAGATTACTAACTGAAAAATTGATAAATTACATTGAGAATATCTGTATGACATATATTAGCATATAAGTAATCACTAAAGAGTCAGAAATCTGTGGCGCCCGTCTGAATCCTGTGGTTTTGATTTCCTTCGCGAGAACTGCACTTTTGAAGTTATAATTTCGGCTGATTTTGACATGTGGCATTTTGGTCTCAGCTAATGTGTAGTCTTGAATAGGTCTTGGTATTTGTGAATATGGTTTACTATGGAGTGGATCTTGCCACGTGAAAGGGTATTCGATGCAACTCTCTTGTACCATTCTTCTTCGAGACTTGTTTCTGGCTTTCTCATGTGCCATGACAGAGTCAGTAGGCATTCGGTGGCATAGTGAATTGGGGATCCTATCTCCCCACAGCTACAGTAAGGAGAGTTGGCCAGATGGAATCTGTGTAGGTATGTCGGGAATGGACCGTATTTGCCACAGACAGACAGACTAACAGAAATTCTCCAATAATTCTTCAAAATATTGAATACCTTCCTTTATCCAAAGTTCTAAATAAGTGTTCACCAAACAGCAGAAATGTAGGTAGTAAATAAACAAAGTAAAGCGAATAAAGAATATCGTCTTTAAAAGCATCATGTTCTTTAACAGATAAATTTTCGCTAACTAATTAAACCGATACTTACGAAAAAGTAGGCTAACTTGACACCAGCTAAAAACGGAATTGCACCGGTGAAGTAGTAAATGTCAATTCTTTGCACATAATTATCAAGTATTTTCACTATTTCAAAATGCTTAGCAAGTAGATGCAGAATATAGAATGCAAAAGGTAGAATTTGGGGCATTAAGAATTCCTGGAATAGAAAATTCAAAATTATTTCTTATTCAACCTTCCTTGATTGGTATTTTTTTTTAAATGCTTATAAATGAATCCCTTAGTTTTCTTAGCTTATCGAGCTGATAACTTCTGATTGGGAAACGCGTTTTCCTATTGACCCAATAGTTTTTACAAAGAGGATTCTCAATATGTTGTTTACCTACCACTAACGGTAGCTTGTATTGCTTTTGGAAATTAAATATTTACACAAAAAATATTTATAATAATTATACCATTTTATACAATAATTATACAGAAATGGTTCTCATTTTAACATTTTACTTCAAGCTTTAATGTTGAGATATAATATCTCTTACTGGAAGTCATCCTTAAAGTGACGTACAAGAAGATGATCACTTTGGCCATGTGATAATTATGGCTCTAGAATTAACCCCTTAAGCCTCTTATCAGTAAAATAAATAGGCATAGTATTTCTCAAACTTATAGGCAAAAATTAAATCATTCAAAGAAACCATAATTAGATCCAAAAATTATACGGAATTCATAAGCAAGTCTTATGTTCTATGGATTCTTAAATTAATCTATAGGACATCACTTTCCGAAACGGAAAGATAGTCTAAGTCGATAAAAAAGAAAATGTATCGGTTAAGTGGTTAATATCGATAAAAATTGTGTGAAATGCAAAAAATACTTCATTGTCAAAATTGAAAGAGTTCTACTTGGAAAATAATCTTTGACAAATCAATAAATTAAAGATACAGAAAAACATTGCACCGTTATCAATAAATTTCTTTCCTATTTAATTGGAAATTTAATTGAAACTTCATTCCTACTTAATCGAAAATTTAATTGAAGCTTCATTCCTTATTAATCGAAAATTTAATTGAAGCTTCATTCCTTATTAATCGAAAATTTAATTGAAGCTCCATCCCTACTTAATCGAAAATTTAATTGAAACTTCATTTTCCTACTTAATCGAAAATTTAATTGAAACTTCATTTTCCTACTTAATCGAAAATTTAATTGAAACTTCATTCCTACTTAATTGAAAATTTAATTGAAACTTCATTCCTACTTAATTGAAAATTTAATTGAAACTTCCTTCCTACTTAATTGAAAATTTAATTGAAACTTAATTCTAAATTAATTGAAATTTTTTCTTAAGAAATCTGTTTTCTATTTTAGGATTCACTTCAAGAAAGAGAAAAACTTAATTATTTCTTAAGAATGAAATCTTTTAGATGAGTTACAAAAGAACTCAACTTGAACCTGATTTTTGCTCAGAATTAATGAAATATTTGGCATATCGGAACTGGTTACCATATAGATCTGTCGACTTTTTTTTTAATTCGTAACTATACTTAATCTATATAAGGTGTGAATTTAAATATTTGCACTCGGATGGTGCCTCTTACTCACCGTTCCAGATGGAGCATTACTTTGAACGTTTTTTTTTTTTTTTTTTTTTTTCCCAATTTTGATTGTTAAAAATGCCTACGGAATGTTAAAAAGATGTAGATTAATTTTTCAGAGAATTTCGACATAAAACAATTATGCGTATTTATTTTTCAGAACAATAAGCAAATTTTTGTATTAGGGGAATAATTACGCATCGAATTATTTCTCCGAGTGCAAAGGGTTAAAATATTTGGGAAAGCCATAAAGCCAATCACCAAGCCACACAATATAACGCCATCCTGTGCCCCGGTACCTATAACACTGAATTATCTAACCAGATGAATAACAACAAGATGGAAAAATAAGAGTGTATAGTTTAGTGTATTTATAAATACGCCCCATTTTAAAACAACACTAGGGCTATTTTGAGATGGACCTTGAACTTTTGACACCACGGTCAGATGACGAAGACGACACCTGAGCTCGCACCCCTTGTCCAAACCTCCACGTCACACCAGCGGGAGGACGTTTGGCCCCGACGGATTTAACGTGCACCAAACCGGCTTGCACGAGGATTCTTCGATGCAATCGGATCTTTCTGTAGGATATTACAGTTGCGGGGAAATAATTTAGGCTTATTTTGACGAATGGCAGAAGGGCTATTGAGTGGTTTTGAAGAGATCTTAGCATTTGTGAATATGATTTACTATGGTGTGGATCTTGTCGCGATTAAAGGTATTCGATGTAACTCTACTATACCATTCTTTCTTACGAGCCTGTGCACTATGGTGAGAACATAAACCCAGATGCCCAAGAAATTGGATGTCTCTGAACGCCAAAAAGCTCTTAAAAATTCTAGTCATTATATCTTCTATTTAGTCATATCACTAACTCTCTGACCCGCCTGAAGACACACGGATAAAATAACTTAACACTTAACACCTCTCCATGCCCCTGCGACTATAATCTTAACGATTATTTAAACAGTTGAGTGGACATGGAGAGTGAGAGTTGCCGATGGCTAAGCTAATGATGTGGAGGTAATGGTGATTGGGCTGATGATGTGAAGCTGATGTTGGCAGAGTTGTAGTTGGCTGGGTTAAAGATTTTTAGGTTGCATTGGAGTAGGCGAGCTGAATTCGGTTAGACTGGTGAGGAGCTGATTTGGCTGGGTTAGAGCAGGAATGGTTGGTTTTAGGTTGGGTTGGAGCAGGGATGTCATGGGCTATGCAGGACTGAATGGAGTTGTCTGAGCTTGAGGATGCGCTGCGTTGGTGGTTGGAGTTTCCGGGCCTGGGTGGAAGTCTTGTCGTGCAGGTGGTGAAATGGGTTTTCCGATGTTATAGGAGTGGTGGTCAGTATCTGAGCAGCTGTGACTCTTCATGCAGGAATTGAACCATTTTTCTGATCTTGGCCCTGCTGAGAGAGTTATCTGCTACCCTGGAGAACCAGACCTGTTGAGGGTTAGCTGATGGTTTCGTTAGGTGATAAGATGTAGTTAAAATGCATTCTGTTGCGTAGTGGAGTGGTGACCCCACTTCGCCGCAGGTGCAGTAAGGTTCGTCTGCTAAATTGAACCTTTTTAAGTAGGTGGGGAAGCGGGAACTGCGGTTGAATCCTAAGGGTCATTACTGGCCAAGTTACAACCCTACCCTAAGGAAGCACGTCCCTTCATCAATGGAAGGAGTCAGACCCTCACCTTTCCGTGTACCCTTGAGGGTGGCGAGAACCAACCACCAGGCCAAAAAAATCTCATCCTCATATCGAGGTGCCCCCGGGGAATTAAATCTTCTATTAAGAACATTTCTGTGATTTTTTTTTGTATGTAGATCTCTCCTATTGTAAAAAGACCAATATGCGTTGTCCTTTGTTGTTTGCAAGTGTTCAATATCATCAAATGTCGTTTGTTTCTTCGCGATAGGTGGAGTTACTTTTCAACGGCCCCATCAAGTTTACAGCATGGTAAAAACTTGCATTGCAAACAGCATTTTGGTCGAGGTATTGCTTGCATACAGTTCATTCTTGAGACTTGTTTCTGGATTTCTCATGTGCCATGACAAAGTTAGCAAGCAATTGGTAGCATAATGAATTGAGGATCATATCTTCCAAACAGATATAGCAAGGAGAGTTGGCCAGATGGAATTCTGTGTAGGTATGTCAGGAATGGGCCGTGTCCAGTGAAGAACAGGACATTCTTTCTGCTCAATTTGGCTACTTGGGGCTCCAAACCACATCTACACTGGATATTTTATGAATTTCTATTTCATATGAAAGTTCTCATCCTTACATAGGCTCTCAATAATCTCCAGCCCCCGATTTCCATCTTTTTTTCTTCTCTAGAGACATCTAAAAAAATTCTCATAAAGCCTCAGCTTCAATAACTGGACTGATTTCGCCAATTTATCTGTAAAAATAATTACCTTATCAGGAGGCTTTACTTTTATTATGTAAGGATAATTTTAAATATTTTTTTTCATTTGTTGTGCTATAATATGGCTCGATCAAATCGGCTGATATGATTAAATTAATTTTATTCATATGATGGTTGAGCAAGTGACCAATGTAGAAAGTGACCAATTATACATTATTATCTATTAACAATAATATTTAAATAATATATTTATGTTTTATTATAATACAATGAATTCTAAAATAAAAATTATTTTAGAATTATATATATATTAAATTATTCTCATTAATTTGATTCAAAAGTTGGAAAAAAAAACAAGAACCCTTGTTGTATTATTAAAAATACTTACGAGTTTCTTACTTATAAATTGAATGATATAAATAATAATAATTGATAATAATAATAATGATATAAATAATTATAATAATAATGATATAAATAATTATAATAATAATGATATAAATAATAATAATTGATAATAATAATAATGATATAAATAATTATAATAATAATGATATAAATAATTATAATAATAATGATATAAATAATAATAATTGATAATAATAATAATTGATAATAATAATAATGATATAAATAATAATAATTGATAATAATAATGATGATATAAATAATTATAATAATAATGATATAAATAATTATAATAATAATGATATAAATAATTGATAATAAATGTTTAGTTTATTAACGTCCGCTTTAAAGCAACCCTAGGGCTATTTTCGTACGGAGCTCGTAATTTTGAATCATGCTGAGATGGCGTGGATGGAGCTTGATCTGGAACCCCTCTCCAAACTTCCGCACTATACCAGCTGGATTACATTTCTCCCCGACGGATTTACAGTGCACCAGACCCTCTTTCAACAATGGTTCTTTGGTGGAATCGAGTCTCGGAGCCTTCCGGCTTCGAAGCCGAGACCGTATCACCAGGTCACAGCGGCCCTGATATAATAAACGAATGAATGAAATTTAGCTTGCAAGAAAGGCACGTAATAGGGCATGAATGCTGTAGCATTTGTTTTCACTAAGATGAAAAATGTTTTAATATATAATATTTTTAAAATTAAATTTTATATAAAAAATTAATTTTACATAAAAAATAATTAAGGTAATCGAATTATCTATGATACGCGAAAAATATATAACAACAATTCCATTGGTTAAATTGTTGAATTGACTGAGTAATGGTCAGAGTTGAAATACCAGTTTTTTTATACTGAATTCTAAAAATATTAATCTGAGAAAAGGTGTTCAAAATAAAAAAAAAATAATAATAATAAAAAAAACAATTTGGACATTAAAAAAATCCGTAAAATTAACTTTTGAAAACCATGATAATTTAATCTCTAGAGTTATGAATTTAATTAACATCTTAAAAACAACACCTCCTATTTGAGACATTTATTGTTAGTTTAATTCCTATAATAATATATGGGCATTTGAATTATTGAAGCGTTTATGTGTTTTTTGGAATTTAAATGATTTAATATTTTCACTTAATTGCAGATTTAAAACTAAAAATTCAATATTTCGATGCTCATTTCCGTCATTGCCTACGAAGAGGTTAATTCGATATCGGATAAAGTTTTAAAAAGTGCAACTTTGGAAAAGTATTTTTCATTTAAAAAAATCTAAGCAAAAATTTTGTAATTAAATTTATATCTGTTGCATAGAAAGGAAAAATTGGTAAAATTTCAAATCCATATTTTCCTTTTTTTGGAAAAACTCGACTTTTTTGAAAAAAAAAAAAAATCTAGTTTGTCAAAATATGGCTCTAAATATTTTCTTTTTACAAACAGGATTCTGTAATCGGAAAATAATTTTAAAATTGTATTGCAATTTGATATCAGATAGTGTTATAACGGTCTTGTGTTAGAACATGGTGAAAATTGAATTTGTATTTCTCATTTTATTTCAGCTATTATAAGCGATAACATTTAGGTTTAAAAAAGAATCAGCTTGCAATTTTTTTCTTAATTATTATATTTGAAACGTATTTCAAGATGAACCTTTGATTCGCAAAAACTAATTATTGTTCCTCTTGAATCAGCCATTACAAAGTAATATTATTATTTCTTATCTAAATTTGACAAAAGTATTTAGAAACATTTTTCGATGACTTTGTTTAAAAAAAAGTCACATTTTTCAAAAAGAAATTCAGTTATCGATTTGAAATTTTTGAAGGTTATTGCTTTTTATGTAATAAACATAAAATTTAATTTCAAAAATTTTGAAAAATATTTTTTTAAAAAATAGGCATGTTTTTCAAAGTTTACCCATAATCTAATTAACCTTTCGCACTCAATGATGAATATAGAGTGGCTCAAAAAAATTGAGAGTACACCTTACGTTTACTTGTTAAATGTGACTTTCAACATAAATAACACATTAACGGGAAGTGCTAACTTGTTTTTATTTTTACACATAACAAATGGTTTAATTTAGAGTAAAAAAAAAAAAAAAAAAAATCAACGAAAAATTTCTAAATTGAAAATTTTCAGAAGCTTTTAAATAAACATACGCAGAATTTTGCCTCAAAAAATTGAGAATACACCAATGAAATTTTTGCAATATCACTCATAAAAACAAAGTGTCACTATTAAATTACATGTCTTTTGGCTCTTATAATGGTCTCTAAACGTCATGGTACCGATTAGACCCATTTTTGGTGGTATTTGAAGATATTTTACTCCATTCCTCTTGCACCACTTGTTTTAAATGGGTTGAGTTTCTAATTTTGTATTTTTAAACCACTTTTTCGAGTATGGCCCACGAATATTCAAAGGCATTGATGTCAGGGTGCCATGGTGGTGTGTGTAACTGTTGTTTACAATGAAAAAGACATCATATTTTGACGTTACGTGCATTCTGTTTGGGGTCGTTGTCCTGCTGGAAAATGGAATTTCCATCTAAACCCAAATTTTTAACACTTCCCTTTAGATTGCTGCTACCATATGGTTCATCCAACTTGCTGCAGAAGCCTTTCAAATCATAGGCAGAAGTGTAAGTGCTGAAACTGTGCTAAATGCCATTAAACAAGCTGGATATAAATGTAGCATTGTTAGAGAGAAACAGTTCATTAGCTTGCAAATTCAGAAAAAGCATTTGAAGTTTGCAAAAACTCATCAAATGAAGACCAATAACCTTTTAAAGAAATCTATATTTAGTAATGAAAGAAACCTCAACATTTTTGGCAGTGACAACCATCTTACTGTATGGAGAAAGCCTGACACTGCTTTGGATCCAAAAAATTTACGTCCTACAGTTAAACATGATGGTGACTCCATGATGATTTGAGGTTACATGGCTTCATCCGGGGTAGGAAATTTAATTTTTATAGATGACATTATAAATGATACGGTTTACTTGGATATACTTCGCAGCAATCTAAAGGAAAGTGCTAAATATTTGGGTTTAGATGGAAATTTCATTTTCCAGTAAGACAACGACCCCAAACAGAATACACGCAACTTCAAAAAAAAGTGTCTTTTTCATTGTAAATAGCAGTTACACACACCACCACAGTACCCCGACATCAATACCATTGAATATTCGTGGGCCATACCCGAAAAAGGGGCTCAAAAACACAAAATTAGAAACAAAACCCATTTAAAACAAGTTGTGCAAGAAGAATGGAGTAAAATATCTTCAAATACCACCAAAAATTTGTCAAATTGGTACCATGACGTTTAAAGGACCTTATAAGAGCCAAAAGACATGTAATTTACTAGTGACACTTTGTTTTTATGCGTGATATTGCAAACATTTCATTGGTGTATTCTCAATTTTTTGAGGCAAAATTCTGCGTATGTTTATTTAAAATGCTTCTGAAAATTTTCAATTTAGAAATTTTTTGTTGATTTTTCTTTATTTTTACTCTAAATGAAACCATTTGTTATGTGTAAAAATAAAATCATGTTTGCATTTCCGGATAATGTGTTATTTAATTTGAAAGTCGGATTTATGAAGTAAAAGTAAGGTGTACTCTCAATTTTTTGAGCCACTGTATATTTTTCCCCATATTTCACTATTTTTCATGGCAATTCAAATCGTCTGCTTATTTTTGCAAAAACAAGCAAACGATCCACAAACTCGTTTATTTTGTATCATAAATGCTACGATTCGAACCACGACTGAGTTATTTTATATGTTAAAATAGAATATAGATGAAAACAAAACATGTGCTTTACATTTATGATAATGGTAAATTAATTTATTTTGCTTAGTGAGATACTTGGTGGTAATACAATATCTCCCCATATTATGCATGTTACAATATGGTGATCTTTATATATGAAATGCATTAAGTAAAATTTGTCCAAAACACTCAATACAGATGATTGTTTGTCCTAAAGTCACCAAATTTAGAAAATAATTATTTATTCTGAAACAGCTAATGAAAAAATTTCAATATTTTTATATTTGTTAAAAATTATTCGAAATTTTAAGGTTTATTTCTCTTTTAAAATTTTCAATCACATTATTGCGGAAAAGCATTTTTACAACACCTAGAGATTCAAAGTATAAGCTTTTCCATTAATACTTATTTTATTTCAAAACAATATTTTCACCAATTTCAAGAACATTTGTATGTTTTATCATATTTTTCAATTTTTTTTAGTTAATAGATTTATAATTTCGCATATTGGATAATATACATTATTTTGTACTTAATATTATCCAATATTATCCAATATTTTGTACTTAATATTATCCAATATTATCCAATATTTTGTACTTAATATTATCCAATATTAAGTACAAAATAATGCAAATAATACTCAATAGCTTTTTAAATAAAATAAATTTTGAAAATTAAATAAAACTACAGAAATTTGCATCTCTTCCAGGTGTTTTTTTAAATGAAAACGTAATCAAAATAGAAAATATCTGATTTCTTAAAAAAAATCATTTAAGTTACAGGTTTAATATAAAAATGGTAATTTAAATTGTAAAATGTTAATTTAACGTTTATTTTAAAAGGTTGAATAATTTATAAAAGAAAAAATTAAAGTTTAGTTTTTTAAAAACGTATATATTCCAGAATGATATTATGTATTGAGCCCTTTGTTGATCAAATATACTATTTAAAAATGGTGTAATATTATATTATTATATTATAAATAAAATGCTAAAAATATTTATTTCATAAAATTCATAAAATTAAAGGCAATTTATTAATTGAAAATCTTATATAGGTTTTGAAATACAGTCACTGATTATGAATTTTCATTGAAAAACAACATTCCAAAATTTCACAAAATAATGATACGCACTAATTATTTGATAGCATTTTCATATTTTAGAAAACGTAAAATATTTCTTAAACTATGCATAATAAATATTTATTTTTTTTATTCATAAGGAAAAGCATTTAATTTCCTGGGAACATAGTTATGAGTTATTAGAGCTTACTAGAATCAAGCCATATTAAAAAAGTTACGATTAACTAAATTTTAAAGAATATATACTTATATGAAATAGTTTGTACTGTTTGTATTTGTATAAAATAGTCTTTATGTATACTCTTAATAATTAAAGATAGTTGATATAGTATAACTTAAGAATTATATCTTAAGCTCTCTTCATACTTAAAGATGGTATATGCTTCAAAGTGAACTTTAATTCCTATGTGAATTGAACACACTATATATTATACCAAGTGAATAGTTTTGATATTAATAAAATAAAATCCTAAAATTCTTACTATTTTTAAAGGAAATCAAAACGTTAATAAAATTGCAAAACATTTCTTACCCATATTCGGTCGTCATTTCCTGTGTAGTCCATTTTAAAACCCTAAAACTGTCTTTATATTCAGAAAAATGTAAAATTTAAAAATGTATAAACCCGTTTAAATAACATAACAGATTTCATGCGCATAGCCTTTAGAGTCTATTTGCCCATTATTTATAGTGTCTAGTGCTGCTTTCAGAATGTTTTTATCAACAAAAATCCTACATCAACTTCAAATGCCCAGTCTTCCAAAAGAATTTTAACTCGCTATGTGAAAGACTGCTACTTCTTTTGTAAGTTATAAATATGACACCTGAATGTATTTAATGCTGAATCTGAAGGATCAGTCGAAATAATTAGCCGAACTCAAGTAGAATCTCTGTCTATGATGATTTCTTGTAGTTCTATTGTTCAACATTGGGTTGTTTATTTTCTGTGCTTATTTGGCTTAATATATTATTCATTTTTGAAACACTACAAGAACCATTTCGGGACATTACTCACTTTAAGTCGTGGTCAGATGACGAGGAATGTAATTTAAAAATCTATGAAGATCACTCAATACAAAATCTGAAATGATCGATAAAATGAAGATCATGAAATAATGTTGTATTTGGTGGTGGATTGATTTCAGAGGATTATTGATGGCACATTACATTGCAGAGTTTATTATCAATTGCAGGATAATCAAGAATCCTTTTGTATTCAAACGGGTTTCGTGCAAAGCAAATGTAATTGGAAAGTTAGTGAGGTAATTTGGAGAGAAGCGCGCTTAAAACATAATTATGATTCAAAATTAGAATTCCATCCTAAAATTATGTGGTAGTAGTCGATATATAATAGCAAAATTTTAAAGTAAGTCCCCAATTTTATAAAAATATCTAAGAAATCCAGAGCTCTATAATAAACTTATAAGTAAAAAAAAATCAAAAGATTACTTTTAAAAATGCAATAGGATCCATTTAATTTATGACAATTAAAGTATTTACATCTTGGAGCTTACATCTTCAGCTTCAGCTTCAAATGAGAACCAGTTTGAACTGAATTTTTTATTTTGTATTGCCAACTGATAATAAAAAGGACACTGAAGTCGAAACCTCTTCTTTTAGAATCTTAAACACGATGTCTTCCATCTCCATGATTTTATATAAATTCGAATCTAGAATTCTACGATGCGAAGACCTTGCCATTTGGCTACATTGATTAATGTAAATCAAATCCACGACGTACGATGGAAAGACAAGTTGAAAATTTCAAATCTCGGTATTACCAATAACACAATGGTGAAATCTGATGGTTTGACTTATATTTGTCCACTGAATGTCACATTCAAATTATGTAGCAGGGCCCGCTGCAATGTAATATGAACGTTGAAGCTTTGTAGGGAATGATGAAATCTGATGATTTGACTTATATTTGTCTAATGAATGTCGCACTCAAGCTATGTGAAAGTGATCGCTATAATGTAATCTGAATGTTGAAGCTTTTGTAGGGAATGATGAAATCTGATGATTTGACTTATATTTGTCTAATGAATGTCACATTCAAGTTATGTTAAAGTAGCCACTATAATGTAATCTGAATGTTGAAGCTTTTGTAGGGAATGATGAAATCTGATGATTTGACTTATATTTGTCTAATGAATGTCACATTCAAGTTATGTTAAAGTAACCACTATAATATAATCTGAATGTTGAAGCTTTTGTAGGGAATGATGAAATCTGATGATTTGACTTATATTTGTCTAATTAATGTCACATTCAAGTTATGTTAAAGTAACCACTATAATGTAATCTGAATGTTGAAGCTTTTGTAGGGAATGATGAAATCTGATGATTTGACTTATATTTGTCTAATGAATGTCGCACTCAAGCTATGTGAAAGTGATTGCTATAAAGTAATCTGAATGTTGAAGCTTTGTAGGGAATGAAATCTGATTATTTGACTTATATTTGTCTAATGAATATCACGCTTAAACTATGTAGGTGGACCCTCTATACGGTAATCTGAATGTTGAACTTTTTGTAGGAAATCTATAATGACGTTGTCTTCTATCTCCATGATTTTATATAAATTCGAATCTAGAATTCTACGATGCGAAGACCTTGCCATTTGGCTTCATTAATTAATGTAAATCAAATCCAAGACATACGATGGGAAAACAAGTTGAAAATTTCAAATCTCGGAATTACCAATAACACAATGGTGAAATCTGATGGTTAACTTATATTTGTCCACTGAATGTCCCACTCAAGCTATGTAAAAGTGACCGTTATAATGTTATCTGAACGTTGAAGCTTTTGTAGGGAATGATGAAATCTGATGATTTGATTTATATTTGTATAACGAATGCCAAACTCAAGCTAAGTAAAAGTGACCGTTATAATGTTATCTGAACGTTGAAGCTTTTGTAGGGAATGATGAAGTCTGATTATTTGACTTATATTTGTCTAATGAATGTCACACTCAAGCTATGTAAAAGTGACCACTATAATATATTTTGAATGTTGAAGCTTTTGTAGGGAATGATGAAATCTGATGATTTGACTTATATTTGTCTAATGAATGTCGCACTCAAGCTATGTGAAAATGATCGCTATAAAGTAATCTGTATGTTGAAGCTTTTGTAGGGAATCAAATCTGATGATTTGACTTATATTTGTCTAATGAATGTCGCACTCAAGCTATGTGAAAATGATCGCTATAAAGTAATCTGAATGTTGAAGCGTTGTAGGGAATGAAATCTGATGATTTGACTTATATTTGTCTAATGAATATCACGCTTAAACTATGTAGGTGGACCCTCTATACGGTAATCTGAATGTTGAAATTTTTGTAGGAAATCTAATATGACGTTGTCTTCTATCTCCATAATTCTGTATAAATTCGAACCTAGAATTCTCTGATGCGAAGACCTTGCCATTTGGCTTCATTAAATAATGTAAATCAAATCCAAGACATACCATGGGAAAACAAGTTGAAGATTTCAAATCTCGGAATTACCAATAACACAATGGTGAAATCTGATGGCTTGACTTATACTTGTCCACTGAATGTCACATTCAAATTATGTAGCAGGGTCCGCTGTAATGTAATATGAACGTTGAAGCTTTTGAAGGAAATGATGAAATCTGATGATTTGACTTATATTTGTCTAATGAATGTCGCACTCAAGCTATGTGAAAATGATCGCTATAAAGTAATCTGAATGTTGAAGCTTTTGTAGGGAATCAAATCTGATGATTTGACTTATATTTGTCTAATGAATGTCGCACTCAAGCTATGTGAAAATGATCGCTATAAAGTAATCTGAATGTTGAAGCGTTGTAGGGAATGAAATCTGATGATTTGACTTATATTTGTCTAATGAATATCACGCTTAAACTATGTAGGTGGACCCTCTATACGGTAATCTGAATGTTGAAATTTTTGTAGGAAATCTAATATGACGTTGTCTTCTATCTCCATAATTCTGTATAAATTCGAACCTAGAATTCTCTGATGCGAAGACCTTGCCCTTTGGCTTCATTAATTACTGTAAATCAAATCCAAGACATACGATGGAAAAAAAAAAGTTGAAAATTTCAAATCTCGGTATTACCAATAACACAATGGTGAAATCTGATGGTTTGACTTAGATTTGTCCACTGAATTTCACATTCAAATTATGTAGCAGGGCCCGCTGCAATGTAATATGAACGTTGAAGCTTTGTAGGGAATGATGAAATCTGATGATTTTACTTATATTTGTCTAATGAATGTCACACTAAAGCTATGTAAAAGTGACCGTTATAATGTTATCTGAACGTTGAAGCTTTTGTAGGGAATAATGAAGTCTGATGATTTTATTTATATTTGTCTAATGAATGTCACACTCAAGCTATGTAAAAGTGACCACTATAATGTAATCTGAATGTTGAAGCTTTTGTAGGGAATGATGAAATCTGATGATTTGACTTATATTTGTCTAATGAATGTCGCACTCAAGCTATGTGAAAGTGATCGGAATAAAGTAATCTGAATGTTGAAGCGTTGTAGGGAATGAAATCTGATGATTTGACTTATATTTGTCTAATGAATATCACGCTTAAACTATGTAGGTGGACCCTCTATACGGTAATCTGAATGTTGAAATGTTTGTAGGAAATCTAATATGACGTTGTCTTCTATCTCCATAATTCTGTATAAATTCGAACCTAGAATTCTCTGATGCGAAGACCTTGCCATTTGGCTTCATTAAATAATGTAAATCAAATCCAAGACATACCATGGGAAAACAAGTTGAAGATTTCAAATCTCGGAATTACCAATAACACAATGGTGAAATCTGATGGCTTGACTTATATTTGTCCACTGAATGTCACATTCAAATTATGTAGCAGGGTCCGCTGTAATGTAATATGAACGTTGAAGCTTTTGAAGGAAATGATGAAATCTGATGGTTTGACTTATATTTGTCTAATGAATGTCGCTCTCAAGCTATGTGAAAGTCATCGCTATAATGTAATCTGAATGTTGAAGCTTTTGTAGGGAATGATGAAATCTGATGATTTGACTTATATTTGCCTAATGAATGTCACATTCAAGTTATGTTAAAGTAACCACTATAATGCAATCTGAATGTTGAAGCTTTTGTAGGGAATGATGAAATCTGATGATTTGACTTATATTTGTCTAATGAATGTCGCACTCAAGCTATGTGAAAGTGATCGCAATAAAGTAATCTGAATGTTGAAGCGTTGTAGGGAATGAAATCTGATGATTTGACTTATATTTGTCTAATGAATATCACGCTTAAACTATGTAGGTGGACCCTCTATACGGTAATCTGAATGTTGAAATTTTTGTAGGAAATCTAATATGACGTTGTCTTCTATCTCCATAATTCTGTATAAATTCGAACCTAGAATTCTCTGATGCGAAGACCTTGCCATTTGGCTTCATTAAATAATGTAAATCAAATCCAAGACATACCATGGGAAAACAAGTTGAAGATTTCAAATCTCGGAATTACCAATAACACAATGGTGAAATCTGATGGCTTGACTTATATTTGTCCACTGAATGTCACATTCAAATTATGTAGCAGGGTCCGCTGTAATGTAATATGAACGTTGAAGCTTTTGAAGGAAATGATGAAATCTGATGGTTTGACTTATATTTGTCTAATGAATGTCGCACTCAAGCTATGTGAAAGTCATCGCTATAATGTAATCTGAATGTTGAAGCTTTTGTAGGGAATGATGAAATCTGATGATTTGACTTATATTTGTCTAATGAATGTCACATTCAAGTTATGTTAAAGTAACCACTATAATGCAATCTGAATGTTGAAGCTTTTGTAGGGAATGATGAAATCTGATGATTCGACTTATGTTTGTATAATGAATGTCACATTCAAATTATGTAGCATTGCCAGCTGTAATGTAATATGAACGTTGAATCTTTGTAGGGAATGTTGAAATCTGATGATTTGACTTATATTTGTTTAATGAATGTCACACTTAAACTATGTAGGTGGACCTTCAATAATGTAATCTGAACGTTGAAATTTTTGTAGGGAATTTAATTTGACAGTGAAGATAACGCAATTGATTAACAGTGTCTTTACTGCCGTAGGACCATTGTGGTCCAGGACAAAGAGCCCCTTTTTCAAGAGTAGAGGTACGCAGATTCGACGAAGTTATTTAACTTTTTGATCAAAATACCAGTGCCGGCGTCTTTGCATAGGGGTAGCGCATCATCCCCGTGATCTGGGCGTCTCGGATTCGAATCCTGGTTCGGGCATGGTTGTTCTTCATCTGTGTTCTATCTGTGAGGTGTGTGAATGTGCCTCCCTGTAGAAAGGGGTTGTGCAAGCGAATGTGTGAGTTTCATCTTCATATGAGCTAGAAGTCAGACTTCTACCCTCGGATGCTCAGAGCTCTTTACCCTTAGAAGCTACTGCACCTTCTTTCCGTGGTAACGCGAACACGGCATCATCATCAAAATATCAGAAATTACAATAATTTTTAAAGACATATATTAAGTGACAATAGATATTCCCAAATATTTTTTTTAAATATAAAACCTGAAAGAGGTTGGCATTGTAAAAATTTTAATATTGAACTGGTTTATTATGTATGAACCATAATCAGTGCCATAGTACGCAGTTTAATTTTTTCTGGCATTATAACTCGGAAAATGAATTATGAAATTGTTTATAAATATTTGGATGTTTTCATTACAAATGCATGTAAAATTCAAGCACCTTATAGTCACTGAATTTTACATTCACATTTTAATTTCAAATCAAGATCCCATCGAATATAACGAATGCCCCACATATTATCAGATACCAATTCCTTATTTACAAAGAAATTCAAGGGAAAATAAATAATGTAGTTTAAACTCTGAATATAAAAAAATGATATTGAATACTTAATTTCATTCTGAAGAATAGTTTGCACTTTTAAAACTGAAAATTTCAATTGAAAAACTTTTGATCAAAAATATTTTTAATTGTTAAGCAGCAAATACACTTGTTATATCTTTCGGAGATTATTATCATTATTTCATTCAAAATATAATGCACATTGTTGATTATGAATCTGAGATCTTACAATAAATTATTTTATTTATCAGCACTAAAATGAAATCAAGGAAAATTTTCTTTTACTTTATTCCAAAGTAATATTCAAGGAATTCAATAAACCCTGTTATCTATAAAGCTCAAATAAGTTGAGTAACCTTTCTGAGCAGGATATTGTAGTTACCATATACCATACATTCACTTTTAGATATAATCATCCAAGTGATCCAAAGGATACATCGCTGCACTCTGCTTCTTATAGCAAAGAGTAAACCTCTGGCTAGGATCTATCCGATGTTTTGTGGAGATTTGATAGAAGAAATTTGATACGCAGTAAATGTACCTAAAACTACCTCAAGCAAAAAGGCTCAAATTTTTATAAAACTTTACTGTGGTATGCTCTGTAGGGGAGCCACAAAACTCTGTTACCTAATAGACGCAAAAAAAAAAAAAAAATGAGCAGCCTACTTGTGTATGTGGATGTTTTTACTAATACTGTTACAGCAAGGCTCCACAAAATGTAGTTCAGAAATAGGAGTTTTTATCATGCGAATTGTGAGAACATAATGCTGGTTTAGTTTGGGATTTTTGAAGCCATAAAATGCACTGCCAGAAAATTGACGATTTACCTCTTTGAGGCATCGAGATTTAGCGTTATTAAAAAATGATAAAAAGTCACATTTAGCCACTTATAGCTAACAAAAAGTTGCGACTTGGTGCGAATGTCAGCCCTGTACCCGATTTTTCTGTATGGGCAATAAAGGGTAGGGTCGTAAGAAGTTATCGTCCGAAGAAGCGCATAGAAAAAAAAAATGTCAATGAACGCGAAACAGCAAGAAAGTATCAAAACTATATATATATATCCTGCGTTTCTAAAATAGTCACGTGATCATTCCAAACTAGTTTAAACCGGCTTTACACACACACAACCTCGAGAAAACCTTTGGAGCTAAAATTTTTAGAATTGGATTGATTTTGAGATGGCTAAAAAACCATTGGTTATTTTAAACGTTGTTAATTGCGAAATATGAGCCATTTGAGAACATGTTTTTCTATTAGATTGATACCGTGTATTTAAAAAAAAATAACTTGAAATTTTCGATAACAGATTTCAATTTAAAAAAAAATTATCTTCAATTTTTTTTTCTTTATTATTCTCGCCAAGAGAATTATGGTATGCAGATCAATTGGTTGGATCATCTGCTTCAATGAAAGACTTTATTTTAAGTGCATCTGTTAAAGATAATATAACTCTGTTTATCTTGTTGATATTGCTAAGAGGAGAGAAAAAGAAACTGAATTCGGCGCACAAATTCAAAACTGATTTATCCTATTATTTTAGTGAGTTTATGAATTTTCTAGTCTTTATGTTACGAATTTGCCTGTAATGATAATTTAAATCAAATGCAAACCTAAAACTGTAATTTGAAATAATTTTTTAGAAATTTATTCAAATAGATAAACCGTGAAAGATATTGATACTTTTTTGTTTTCAAAAATTCATTGTAAAGTTGAGTTTTGGCAAAATACAAAAGAAATCATTAGAAGTTTAAAAAAATGAGGATTTTAATAAATCAAATTAATTTAAGCATTTCAGTTCAATGCCATCCTGAAGTAATGGTTCGAAAGTAAAAATCATACATTAACCCTTTTGGGATGGGAAGCCTCTATCCTAGACGCACGCACGGGACGGAGAGTATGCGAAAGGAATCATCCCTTAGGACGGGGTTTTTGCGTCCCTAAGCCTAACTTTGACAAATCGCTGTTTTTTTTTGTTTGTTTTTTGTTTTCCATAATAAACTGAAACAAGGCTTTACGTAATAAAAAGAGAAGTGCGCATAATGTATCCGAAAGTTAAGCGAAATACAACAGAACTGACGTTAAAGCACAAAAATAGTTATGGTTACACAGTAATAACAAAAAAGAGAAGACAAGAATTCGATGGGAGATTAGAATCGCGAATGTTTTTATTAAGTGGAAAGTCACACGATCCAGCTCTGTTTATTTACATTACTCTTACCCCCCCCTCCCCCTCCCGCAACAGCTGATGAGTAAAATACCAAAGGCTGAATATAAACAAACTGAAGATCGGGATACTAAAACTGTATTTATTTCAAAAGTAATGGACACAGGGAGACATAAGTGGCTTTTAAAAATTGTTCCAGTTTAAAATGCACATATGCATCACCCATGAGTTCGATTTCCGAAAAAGCACAGATGGTACGCCCGGCTGTGAGAGACGTTTGTTGGTGATGCATATGTGACAAATCCGTCGCGAAAAAGTCTTAATATTTCAAAAAAAATTTATTGCTTATTTGGAAACTCGAAGATTCACATTTCTTTTTTCCCCAGTTATTCAGTGTAATGTATGCTGAATCTCATTAACATATCTCTATTTGGAGGCGTAAAAATTTTTATGAAACAAGTCTGTAGAGCGTATACAAAAATATAAGCAACATTTTCAAGTAAAAAGAATCTTTTATTTTTGTCTTAGTAGTAATTTAAATTTATATAGGACATTCTTTCAAAGCAATCGCATTTGCCTTTTATATACAAATGCAAATGTATTTTCTATACAAATGCAAATGTATTTTCTATACAAATGCAAATGTATTTTCTATACAAATGCAATAGTATTTTTTATACAAATGCAATAGTATTTTTTATCAAATGCAATAGTATTTTTTATCAAATGCAATTGTATTTTTTATACAAATGCAATTGTATTTTTTATACAAATGCAATTGTATTTTTTATCAAATGCAATTGTATTTTTTATACAAATGCAATAGTATTTTTTATCAAATGCAATAGTATTTTTTATCAAATGCAATTGTATTTTTTATCAAATGCAATTGTATTTTTTATACAAATGCAATAACTTAGTAAAGACTAAAACTTTAAAAATATTTTTAAATATTGCTTCTTATTTGGGAAATAATCGTAGTAGTTGAGTTCATTAGTGTTTGTTTCTGCCAACACTTTGTCTTAAAACTAACTAAAATTAAAAACATTTACAGATTCTTTTAGCAAGTTTTTTTATGTTGTCCATGTTCATTTTCTTTGGAGGAACTGGAGATGAATTGAATGACCAATTTACTGCAAAAGTTTGAATTTATGTAATAATAATCCTCGCCTGATGTTGTTGTGGTGATCTATAGATGTTGTCTTCCCAGCATATCTGAAACATTATGTACTATTACATAAGCATAGCATTTGATATTATTCAATTGAAAAATTATGTATTATTACGAAACTTTATTCATTATTCAATTGAAAAATTATGTATTATTACGAAATTTTTCAATTGAATAATATGCATTATTCAATCGAAAAATTATATATTATTACGAAATATTATGCATTATTCAATCGAAAAATTATGTATTATTACGAAATATTATGCATTATTCAATCGAAAAATTATGTATTATTACGAAATATTATGCATTATTCAATCGAAAAATTATGTATTATTACGAAATATTATGCATTATTCAAACAAAAAATTATATATTATTACGAAATATTATGCATTATTCAAACAAAAAATTATATATTATTACGAAATATTATGCATTATTCAATCGAAAAATTATTATTACGAAACTTTACGTATTATTCCATTGAAAACTCATGTATTATTACGAAACGTTATGTATTATTCAACTGAAAAAGAAATTAATCTTTTCCTTAGAGAGAACAGATTAATATTCCAACAAAAGTTTTCCTTTAAATACGGATTGGTTAATTGTTATTGCATTAGCCATTAAAAAAAGTTATTTTACTCACAAAATTAATTATAAAGTCTACAATCGTCTGCAGAATGCTACTTTTCTTATAAAATTGTGTGATCAAATATTTTACGAATATATTTTTTTGATAAAAATATTTATTATTGCTCATAATTATCGCACATCCACTTTTATACGTAATATTATTGAAGTAGATGTCGGTATTTATTAAGATGATTAATATTAGGATCAATATATTGAATACTTAAGTGAAAGTAATGAAACGTACTGGAATCTGACAAATTATTTTTGGCAAACAGTTAATATTATTCTTATATTTTTAAATTTATAGAATTTGTATTCTTTAACCACTTGTTTTATTTTCTTTTATATCTAATAAGATAACACTTTCTATTTTTGGAATACTTTCTTATTTTGAGTCAAATGGAAATCCATTGAATACTTGAATTATCTATGTATTCGGAGTAATTTTACAATTGAATTATTTAGCTATTATTATATTATTAAATATATTCAATTATATTATTGAATTTAAATAAACCATTCAATAGTATAATAGTAATTATACTATTCAATGACTTATTTTTTCTTACCACTACCAAAATTCAATAAATCGATGTACGTATGGCACTCGGACAAAACAGTTAAGCGGTTAAAAATTTTTACCTGGAAAATTAAAGTTTTTAAATTAACATTACTTCAACCCTCTTTTATCTTAACGGCTTGATTGGAAATCCACCACTGGTTGCCAACTAATACAGAACGCGCCTGCATCATAATATAAAGATACAGAAAAGGAGATTAGTTAATTAGTACCTACTAGGGATTGCAATACCGGTATACCGAATACCGGTATTTTGAGCCATTTGTACAATTTTGTAATACCGGTATTCACAAGTTTAAATACCGGTTTTTCGGTATTTACTAGAAATTTTTAAAATTGTCTCCACTATATGTTCAGGGATCGCCAACATAGCAAAATAGTATACGTTTTTTGTTTTTATGTTTCCCTAACGGGCGAAATTAATTAGCTAATTAATGGCTTAATTAATTGCTTAAATCTAAATTAGCGAAACATGGATTATCCTTGAAAGAAGATATTGTATCCATAATGACTGATGGAGCAACAATTATGAAAAAAGTTGGAAAGTTGATTGGTGCAAATTAGCAGTTCTGTTATGCACATGGAATTCAATTAGGAGTAATAGATGTATTATACCAAAAAGATAAAGAACAGAAGAATCCAAATGCTGTGGATATAGAAACTTCGGATTCCAACTTTGAAAAGAGTAAGAGTGAGAGCTCTATTGACAATGAAGATACTGACAATGTAATTGTTGAAGAAGATATTGCTAATGAGGATGAAATATTAACCTATCAAGAATTGCTTCCTATAATAAATGTAAAGTTCGAAAAATTGTTAAGATATTTAAACGTTCCCCATAAAAAGGATATATTACTAAAATTTAAACTAACTGAAAATAAAACAAAATATATGTTAATATGAGATTCTAAAACACGTTGGAACAGTTTACTCCTAATGATAGAACGATTTTTGAAACTGAGAAATCCAATCCTAAAAGCAATAATCGACTTAAACCTGTAAATTAATTTTTTAGATAGTGAATTCGACTTAAGCAGAGCAGCAGAACTATATCAGCTCTACTTACAATAAAACTGACTATTCAGGCATTATTTCGGAGAGATTCTAATTTATTAACAGCTAATGCAACAATACATTTCATGTTGCAGTCACTGGAAGAACAGCACACATCACTATCTGAAGAATTATATATTACATTGAGAAATCGCACAGAAGAAAGGCATACCGAAATAGAAAATGTCTTGTGTTTTCTTTCCTTTTCTAAAATTTCTAATACCGGTATTAAAACCGGTATCCCGGTATTAAGATTTAAAAAATACCGAATACCGGTATTGAAATTTTGGTCCGGTATTGCAATCCCTAGTACCTACGTTATTTTTTATACATGACAAATAAAGAAAAGATTAAAAATTCCGTTCTTGCCTAGATAGCAATAATATAAAACTTACATATACACCTATTAAAAATGTGAGAAATGCCAGAGCGATTGTCAGCTTCCAGCACGCTGGAAAGAAGGTCAACGGGATGGTTTGTATCAAAATGGAAATACCGATACCACCAAATGTCATCACAAACAGGGTAACAAGAAGTACGTGAGCAATGAATAACCTTTCCTCTTTATGATCTTCATCAAACAGCTGGAATATGAAAAGAATTTGAGTAAGACACAAATATCAAATGTGAAAATGTTAATGATATCCGACATAAAATGCAAAATAAAAACATAAGAATATATTATCGTGTTAGCCTGACACCAACCCTAACTGATTCACGACTGTTAATCATATTTGCTATCTAATTAGAGTGAGTGTTCTTTTTGATGGTCCACATA
The DNA here is from genome assembly GCF_947563725.1 of Argiope bruennichi. NCBI lineage: Eukaryota > Metazoa > Arthropoda > Arachnida > Araneae > Araneidae > Argiope > Argiope bruennichi. The sequence continues at coordinate 21,874,429 of NC_079157.1, read as the reverse complement.
ATACTGCAAAAAAACTGCAAATCTTTTCCAACTATCTTGGTGAAATTTTAGCATATGTATAATGGAGCTTGGTGATTTCGCTAAACTTTTAGCTAGAAATTGTCAAGTAAAAGCGGGAATACAACCATCTTGGTGGAATCTCACCATCTTGTATATAATGGAGTTTGTCGATCTTGTCGTATTCTGATTCTAATGATGATTAGGTGTGTGCCATTGAATATCGCCAAGTAATCTCTGGTTCATTAAAAAACACACAAGTACAATAATAAGATTTACCCTTCTCTAGTACAGAGAAGAGATATTAGACAAGGTATCGTCTGATTAGATAGAAGGCGTGAAACAAAAAGGTCAATGAACATATTAAGATGCAAGAAACATTTAGCTAACGTAGTTGTCGATCAGATTTTTCTGAAAATAGGAGAATGAGGTTTAGGAGACTTTAAAGATCTTAAAAGGTCAAGGATGGGTAAAAGGGTTTCGAATCGAAAACAGGATTGTCCCATGTTTCTAGGTTCTTTATCACTTCTACTTAACAATGACCTCAAGTTTAATTTAGTTATATTAACGCCCCGTTTAAAGCAACACTAGGGCTATTTTGGGACGGACCTCGTCATTTTGAATCGCGGTCAGATGACGAGGACAATACTTGAACTGCCCCCCTCTCCACTCCACACCACACCACACCAAAGGGAGGACGTTCGGCCCTGATAGATTTATCGTGCAACAGATCCCCTTACGCGGCAGTTCTTCGGTGGAATGGTATCTCGAACTTGAAACCCTACGGCTCACAAGCCGAGACCTAACCACCAGGTCATCACGGCCCAACAATGACCTCAAATAGCCCATGATTATAAAATTATGACAATCAATCCTATACCATTTTTAAAAATGGTTTACGTTGAATAAGATAAATTCTTTAAAATCTAATATTTAAGTTTGGACAATTTTTCAAAAGTTTTATTAAAAGTGAAAAAAAAAAGCAAATATTGAGAATTTTTTTCAAATCTGGAACAAAAAAATTTTGAATTTACCCTTGTAATCTGGAACATTTTATCATATTTATATGATTCGTTTAAGAAATACACTTATTAACTCGCTGATTGCTCTGCGACTCACCTGTGATGCATACCTATTATCTAATTATACGACTCCCTCTTTACTATAGCTAAGAGATAGCAAAGGAAAGCTAAATCTTATTATACAGCTGATCCAAATCACATTATTATGGCCAAGGACGTGTTAAATTACTTTTAACTTTAGAAAATGAAGGATGATAAATAGTTTGCAAACAAAACTCATGCCTAAAAATTTTTTTTCATTGTTTATTGACGATTTAATTTGTTTTTCAGTGTTTAACTTTTATTTCAGAAATCAATAAATAAATAAATATTTTTTTTATTCAAGAAAAATTTAGTTTTCTTACTCATGAAATAAATTTTATATGTTAGGCATATTTTTATTTTCTGAAGAATTCTCTATCCCAAGAAACATTCAAAATATGCGAGTAATTAAAATTTCTTATTTCAATATAATTTACGACTTTATAAATAAAAGACGGAATAATTAGTTTCTGAGGAATTCTCCATGCCAAATAATATTCAAAATATACGAGTAATTAAAATTTCTTATTTCAGTATATTTTACGACTTTATAAATAAAAGACGGAATAATTAGATTCTGAAGCATTCTCCATGCCAAATAGTATTCAAAATTTTTGAGAAATTAAAATTTCTAATTTCAATATAATTTACGACTTCGTAAATAAAATGCAGAATAATCCAAAATATCTCATTTTCATTCAAAACTAAAAAAATCAATTCTTTCTCGACTAATCCGATGTATCTTATCTCTTTAATTAAGACAATGAACTCTTTAGTCATCAAATACGTATTAAATTATGCCTACCACATAAATACAGCTAGCATAATTTAAATCTCTTAAATGTTACCTTTTCAAGCACAACATTGCGGCACAATCTAAAGAAGATGAGCAAGGAATTTCCTTACACCAATCCCAAGAGTATTTTTTCGCGTGTTAAATGTAACGATTTGTTTACATTTGGATTTCTCTAAAAAAACGAATTGTTCATTAAAATTATAAAGATGATTTTTAAAGATAGTGACGTTTATACTTTCTTTTAACACATAAAATTTTTTTTTTATTTTAATCGGAAGGAAATTTATGAAAATAATAAAAGTACCCTGCATAGCATTAATGTGGGTATCATATATATTATGATGATCAAATATATAAGTGAAAAGTGCTTCTGTTAATTAATATAATTTGTTTAGCAGTGTAATTACGATTTATCATATCGGTATCTTATTTAAAACAGTGAAAATGGTCTCCCGAACCTTTCTAGCAAACTCTCAAATAAACGTCTAATTCCTTTTATCCGCATAAAAGTTTGAACCCTGAGTAGACCATGAATGACTTTCATGACGTTGGCGAACAATAATTATGAAATATGGTGCGAACTGAGCATTTTTTTCTGAATGTATCAGACATATCAGAATATATATTTCCAAATATATATATTTTGAAATATATATCTCCATTTATTTTTTATTATTATTTATTATTTAGAATATATATTTCCAAATATATATATTTTGAAATATCTCCATTTATTTTTTATTATTATTTATTATTTAGAATATATATTTCCAAATATATATTATCCATATATAGCTCCAAATATATATTTTGGGCATTATTTTATAGGTCGATTGAAATCCAAATTTGCCTTTAGCAGTTGTGTTGCGGAATTTCAAATCAGTGATTATCCATGGTCAATACTTCAATGATATGCAACAGCATCTATGGATCAGTCCCTCATTTGACAGAGATGATTTTTACTTTAGCCGCTAAAATATCCAAATCACACACAGTGCATTTTATTTTTAAAGTAGTCAGTATATAATGGAACGATCATCATTGATTAGTATTACTGTGTCATGTCCAGCATCAACAGAAATATATTATAGAAGATTTGATTAATGTATGCCATGCATACATGCAGAAGAACACAGTGATTATCTATAATGTCTGTATTCAAGATCTGAATGCAGACCTCTTGAAATCTCTTCAAGCATTATCTTTGAAATAATAGTAGCAACTACAATAATTGTGGAATAAAAATTCGAAAAAAAGTGCATTCATTTTCATTTAACCTGCATTTAACAAAGAAAAGAAAAGTGACTAATTGAGTAAACTAAAAAACTTATCTGAAACTAAACTTAAAATCACATCTTAATTTCGGAGAGATAATTATAAAGCATGTTTACCTTACATGGACAGCGCTTTTTACGCCTTGGAGGATTTTCTGGTATCTGAATGCTGTTACGAATTATCTCTTGATATGATAAGCGATTAGACACTTCTTGATTCTGTCCATTTAGGTTTATATTTTCTACTCGCCGAATATTGCTGATAGTCGGATCATATGTAGGATTAATGTAGATGTTGCTGATTCTTCGATCTTTGCCAGAATTAGAGGGAACTGGCAATGTGTTTTGATGCATCTTTTAAGTGACGTAAATCTTTACCTAAATTTCACGTCTTAATACTTATTAGCTGTTTATTCATTACAAAAATATACACTAACCGTGATTAATTTATAAGTATCGCTCATAAACCATACTAAAGAATCTGCACTTGTCTCTGGGTATAACAAGTATGCATTCCACCACAATTATTTCTACCGTTGCCAAACGAAATTAATATTATTTCATATATAATATTGAATTGCTGTCAACCTAGACAATTATGGTCTAGGAGTTACAATGTTTCACAGCATATAGCATGCTGATTATTACCCGACATTTATGATTATGCATAGGAGCTACGCTGCCTCCAGAGCGTCGCCGGTTCATTATTACCCGACATTTTGATTACGTCATAGGAGTTACAATGTTTCACAGCATATCGCATGCTGATTATTACCCGACATTTATGATTATGCATAGGAGCTACGCTGCCTCCAGAGCGTCGCCGGTTCATTATTACCCGACATTTTGATTACGTCATAGGAGTTACAATGTTTCACAGCATATCGCATGCTGATTATTACCCGACATTTATGATTATGCATAGGAGCTACGCTGCCTCCAGAGCGTCGCCTGAGCGTTATTACCTGACACTTGATTATGACATAGGAGTTGCAATGCTCCACAGCATTGCTTGCACATTATTACCTGGCACTTACCATTAATGCATAGGAACTATGCTTCCTCCACAGCAAAGCCGGTTCGTTATTACCCGACACTTTTGATTATGGCACAGAAGTTACAATGCTCCATAGCATTGCTTGCACATTATACCTGATACTTGCCATTATGGCATAGGAACTATGCTGCCTTCACAGCAAAGCCGGCTAGTTATTACCCGACACTTTTGATTATGACACAGAAGTTACAATGCTCCATAGCATTGCTTGCACATTATTACCTGATACTTGCCGTTATGGCATAGGAACTATGCTGCCTCCACAGCATAATCGGCTCGTTATTATCTGACACTTTTGATTATGACATAGGAGTTACAATTCTTTATAACATTGCTTTTGCATTATGACCTGATACTTGTGATTATGGCATAGAAACTATACTGTTTCCACAGCATAACCGGCTCGTTATTACCCGACACTCTGATTATGGCATAGGAGTTAACAATGCTCCACAACATTGCTTGCACATTATTACCTGATACTTGCCATTATGGCATAGGAACTATGCTGCCTCCACAGCATAATCGGCTCGTTATAACCCGGCACTTTTGATTATGACATAGGAGTTACAATTCTTTACGTCATTGCTTTTGATTTATGACCTGACACTTGCGATTATGGCATAGAAACTCTGCTGTTTCCACAGCATAACCGGTTCGTTATTACCCGACACTTTGATTATGGCATAGGAGTTACAATGCTTCAGAGCATATCGCTTTATTATCTGATATTTGTGATTATAGCATAGGATGCTATGCTCCTTCTTATAGCTATGCTCCTTTTAGAATGTCATCTGAACGTTATTACCCGAAACTTTTGATTATGACGCAGAAACCATACGACAAGGTTTAGCTTGTGCAACTAACTGGTTTGTGATATTCTTTTTTTTTTTAAATATAGGAGGAAAAATTATTGTTTGGTGATCAGCTACTAATTGACTCTTGATACTAACCATTTCCGGTTAAAAAATATTAAAACAGTTCAAAACTGAATTAAGAAATGAATTAGTAATACAACGAAAATTGATTAATTCGTATGTTTCTAATTTCATTTTATTTGTATTTCAAATTTTTCTAGGTAATTTCTCAATTTAAAAAAAATATATTCCCGCTAAAATAACGTCTATCATTCTAATCTAGTTTCCCTACTTCGAATTCAAAACTAAAATTAGTAAGTATTATCTAACCGAACTATTTATAAGCTAAATAATTATTTTTCCATTATAGTTAAGACATAGACAATAAATAGTCATCTAATTAGATCGATGGAGGGAATATCAGGTGTTACTCGCGGCGTATTAAAGCTTTTAACTTACTCAAGAACTTGTATATTGCATTAATTCATTAAAAAAAGTGATAAAAAGCTCACTTTTAAAATTTTATAGCAATATTTACCAGTTGTACTGTGTCCTTTAAAGTTTTGTTGAAAAATTCTTGTAATGAAAGTACTATATAGTCAAAAAATTATTTATTTACTGGATCTTTTAAAAAATGAACAAAATAAATTAAATCATTATCATGAATGGTTTATTTATTAAAATCACTTTCTGTTCATTTGTTATTTATTAATAAATAATATTAGATTAATCAAAATTTTCTTTTTTTTCCTTGAATTTCCTTTTAAGACAACATTAATGGTTTGTGATACAGAAAGTAATTCGATGCAGATTATTCATTGAATCCATATCCCATAATTCTTAACTTCACCATAATCTTAACTTCACTAGAAGTAGAAAATTCATATAAATTTAAATTGGATATTTTTCAAAACCTAATTTTCAGCTTCTTTTAAGTTTGTAGGCATTTTCTTTATTATCAAAATCAAGAAATGTGAAAATGAAGGTCTACTTAGAATAGGATCTTAAAGGAAACAACTATTAGCAAAGGCTTAAAATATCGTATATAATTCAGATTTTTTTTGTGGTTGGCACAAAGTTAAAACTACGAATTATCGGAAAATGAAATTATTTTTCAAGTATTTTTATTAGTTACATCCTTATGTAGCTTGCATCCTCAGTAATAGTAAATTAAATGTTTTAAGATCTTTAACATAGTCATAAATTACACTGCTGTAAGATGTATTTAAATTATACATACGTTTTATAAAAAATATTTTGGAAAAATTATATGTGATCTGTGTTATTTATTTTGAAGTTTCATAATATAACTCGGAGCTTTCGATAACCAAGTATTCACCCACCAGATAAATAGTATTTATTTGGTCATAGCTATTGTTTGTCAACTGACTCTAAAACCCACCGCGTTTTTGCGCATGCGTTAGGATGGGTTTAATTCGGAAAAATAGGGGTGAGACGGAAGAGGATAGGAAGAGGAGATGTTTGCATTTAAGTAAAGTAAATTCAGGAAATGCACACATCCCTCCGTCACCCCTTAATGAAATAGAATCGTCGAAAAGTGGTCGTCTCGGGATACTGAAATGAACAGTTAAAATATTGATAAGCTACATCATATCACAAGAAAAGAAAATATTATTTTAATTACACTTGTATTTGCATAATAAATACAGAGTATTATCTTTCTCTCTCTTTTGCTATGCTTGAAAAAGAATGTAATCAATTGATATACAGAATTACAAAATTTAATACAATTGTTGAGTCTGAATTTAATACAATTGTTGAATGAAAGTTTTATTTTATGATATCCCTTTAAAATGAAAGGTTGTGTGGGGGAAATCGCGAACTGATGACATATCTAGGAGTCATGTATCTTTATATGAAGTAAAAATTGACAAAATCGGTTCAGTTGTAGCTGAGAGTCTAGCTCTTGTCCTACAAAAAATACATTTAAGAAGCTATGTACTTAAGTTTTCCTTTAGTTAGAATGTATTCCTTCAAAGAAAATGCAATTTAAAATTAAAGTTTATATTTTACTTATCCTTTATTCCATGAATAATTTGATAGTATATTTTCAATGGGACAATAATATATATTTCACTCCGTATAATAGCTCCATAAAAAGGCGAAATTCTTATGTAAAGTCTGATGATTAAAGTGTTTTAAATTAATACTATTTTGACTTAATAAAAGATTGAAATAAAAAAAAATGTATTCCGATGCTCGAGTCACGCATATCATGGATGTTTCTTGTTAAATCTTTACTTTTGTAGTGGTAACATTATAAGCCAGATAACAACTTCCGGAGGAGAGTATACACTTTTGTCGAGTGGCTTTGTTACTCGGCTATGAACCCCAACGTTGCGAGTTCGAACCTCAACTTGCACATTGGCAACCCGCACATTGGTGACCCTGGTTCTGAATAACCGCATCCTTCATTCAGCTGTCGTGGCTCCATCTACCGGCAGCAACCACTCACACACGCTCGCCGTCACCCGCCATAACACTTGGCGCGATAACAACGTTCGTCGCTCGCCATAACGCTTGGCGCTATAATCACGTTCGTCGCTCGCCATAACGCTTGGCGCGATAATCACGTTCGTCGCTCGCCATAACGCTTGGCGCGATAATCACGTTCGTCGCTCGCCATAACTGGCGCGATAAACTCTACCGACTCACTGGTGGGGGACTATTGTAGTGGTAACATTATAAACCAGATAACAACTTCCGGAGGAGAGTGTACACTTTTGTCTAGTGGCTTTGTTACTCGGCTATGAACCCCAACGTTGTGAGTTCGAACCTCAACTTGCACATACCCTTGAAGTTCATCCGCCCAATGGCGCTGTGTGCCTCTCGTGAGTTTGTTTATATTGAGTCAGTCTCCAGTTGTATAATGTGATATCTAGGTGTGTTGCTTGCTTCTTTGTGCATTTTGTTCCCTTGTAAATGTGTTAGATGTTTCTGAAATAAAATGTGGAAAATCCAATCGCTGCCTCCAATTCCTTCCTAACAGGTAAGAGCTTTTTGAATGATCTATTTGCTAATTGAAATCTGAATTTAAGTCTAATCCCTCATTGATCCCCGTAACCCTAACCCTTTGACTCCCTTGTTCAGTCTGGCTGCTATTGAGAAGAATGCATTGTTCTCAAGTCCTTGTCGGATCGTGATAATTATAAAAGTCTTATAATATAAAACTTTAATTTTAATTTTTAGTAATTATAACAAAGTTGCAATTATTTGTTCGATTTATTAAGTACTGAAAGGAATGTTTATACTAGCATATGTATAATAATATAATATTATTTTTCGAAATATGCAAGATGAATGTTCCCTTACGAAACTATATGAGCGCTAATTTGTCTCGGATATCGCAATTAGGAGCCACTGTTAGATGAAGAAGGTGAAATGTGAAGCGTGAACCTATTGTTAAATTTTAATTGTGAAAACATAATATTGCTTTGGGTTTCACATGTTTCTTCATAAGGGGAACGTTAGAACTTTTGGCAGAGCACTGTCTGGGTAACCTTTTATCTTGCAGTTAATACTCTGCCACCAATGGCCATCGCTTCTTTCTCTTATAGTACTGCTTTATCATGGTGAGATATGGCGATTATGGAAAATCTTGATACAAACAGAAATGATGACCTTAGATAAAAACACCAAAAGAAGTTCAAAATGGGTTGTCTAAGACGATATTGCTGGCTTCTCTGCTGAAGCTGAAAGGGGGTTGGTTGACTTGACATGAGCTTGTCAAACTAGAATTACAGAATCTAATTTTATTCTCTGCTTTTAAGATAGAAATTTTCTTCTCTTCGTCTTATAAATCTTGTATATGGATTCTGGGATTTTATGTAGCTAGAAATTATCATTGGATAAATAACATTTTATCCTTTAGTACTCTCAGTGAAGCATTAATACTACATCGCATTGAAATTGTTCGACATGGTAAAAGAAAACTGAATATGCTTTTTTTTTCAACAACAAAATAAAAAATAAATATTTGAAATATTGGTTCAAACAATGAATATGATTTGAACCTCACTTTTATAATGAGATATAGTATTGTGAAATACGCTTTAAATTTTAAGTTTATAAAAAAAGTTCTTTTTGTGGTCTTTTATTTTTGAAAAATAATGTGGAAAAGCATAACAAAAAAAATCCCTTGTTTTTTAATGAAGATTTCAAAAAAAAAAAAAAAAATCATTCCGAGGTATGTAATCTTATTCTACAAATTACAATAAGCAACATTTGATAATTCTAGGAGAACCCATGAGCAACAACATATAGAAGCGCACACACATCCATTTTTATTACTAGTAGGAATTAATGCTAAATTCGAATTCTTAATATAAATTTGTATAATCTAATAATCGTTATGATTATAATGCAGTAGCTAATGTAGTTAAGCTAGGTGAAAAAAAATGGACCAATGGAACCTAAAATATTGTCATTATATGGAATTTCGGGCTGAAAATTTAAAATTTGTTTTTTTTAATAGAAGCTTAGCCTTTTATTTACCGAATATACCCAGAATTTTTTTAACTTCATTTTTTGTATCAGTAATTATGTTTCCTTGCAGAATAATCCTAGAGAATCCAAGAGAAATTTCTTTTAATTAATCGATATATCTTAATTTAATTAATAATTAAATATTTTTAATTTCTACTTTTAGCTTATATTAGCTACTTGCTATCTGGGTTACATTCTAAATGTTCTTTTGAATACTATCAGAAAAAAATAGTTATATTATGAAGATATAAGCTGAATTTAAATGGAACTTTTAAGTAAAGTCATTAAATAAGGGGTTAAGTGAAATTTGATTTTAAAACGTGGTACCTGAAAAATAGAACTACGCTTGGTATTTTTTTTATAAAGTCGTGTTTTTCGAGAGGAAATATTGACATACGAATCACATAGTAATTACATATGAATATTTTGCAATCTTACCTACATATGCACTGGTCATTTGAATAAAATATATCACGGATGCGCTTATTTTAACTTGTTATTCCAATTGGTTAACAAAATAATTTCATTGTTGCTATTGGATACGACTCGAACTTATTCATATTCGTATAATGTAATATAACGCCATCTAACAAAATTTTGAGGTACCAGAAGGTAATCATCCTATGGCAACAATGCAAATACCACAAAAAATTTACAAAATCGTGCTATATGACATTGTCAACATGAGAACACATAAAGAAAAAATTCTAATAGTTAATTATAAAAAATGATTTTTTTGTTTGAGTAAAATCCCTTATCTTAATACAAAATTTGATCTGTTTCCGAAATACACAAAAATAAATTATATAAGAATTTCAGATTTAAAATTATAAGACGCATACTAATTTGATGCCCAATTTACTTTGAATAAAATGTCTTCATTCAGGTGGAAAAAATAATAAGAATAAATTGACGTAATATTTGGAAAAGAAGAAGAGAAAACAACCTAATAACAGTGACTTAAAGTCTGGTATTGGTTTGAGTTATAACCATTAAACTATTAGCCTAATCGCATTAACTTAAAAGCATTACTTTCATCTGTTACATTTACACACTTTATGCGCATAATAGATATTGCATAAATGGATTAGTTAGAGATGTCTTTGATAAAAAAAAAATGCGGGTAATAATTTCAAATAACTGTTCACATTTAAGCAAATTTATATCCCCAAATTCAACTGAAATGTCTTAAATTATCCATATAATTCCAAACGTCTGGTCTTTTATTATTTGCTAGCTACATAAAAGGATTCATTTAGAGGATTACCCCAGGAATTGGAAATTAAACCTAGAAAGGGTGAAATCTCTTTAAACAATTCTTTAAAAATTCAAATGCTTTCAATTAGTAACCACATCTATTAGTCGAAGAAGTTCTAATCCTAAAAGGGAATTGGAAGACACAATTATAGATAAATATAGAAACTGCGAAGGTGGTTTGAGTTATAAGCATTAAACTTTTAGCCTAAGCGCATTAATTTAAAAGCATTATTTTCATATGTTATTACTAAATTGGTTTGTATTTTCCAACTAGAGTACTTCTCATTTAATCAACAATATGGCAATTAGAAAAATTTATTGGAATAATGCATTAGAAGCCCTTCGGCTCAATTTGACCTTTTATTTGTTGCTGAATTAACTCGTAATACATGATTTTTCTTCTAAACTGAAAAGTTATAAATAACTGAATTTATAACAATTTAAGTCTAAGTCTCATGCCTTCATATAAGTCCCAATTCATAAAACTTATATGAAGTATAAATTTTCTTTTAAGTATTATAATCTGAAGTATTGAATAAAATTTTGATGGAATTTGTAAAGGAAATTTCGATTTATTTATTGATTTTTATTTTACCTCCATATAAATAAATTACTTTTAATAGTTTTTTATTCTCCCCCTCAAAAAAAATTGTTTTTCCTAGTCACTTAACTTTTAGAATTTTCCAATTAGAGTTCACTAATTATTTACTTAGTAGAATACTCATTATTCTTTAAAAAATATTTGAATGTTGTGTAGAATATAATATTTTATAATAAATTAATGAAATTATAGGTTTTTTTTTATCATTTTCTTACAGCAGTTGGAGTTCACTAGTTATCTACTTAGTAGAATACTTTTTATTCTTTTAGAAATATTTGAATGTTGTGTAGAATATAATATTTTATAATAAATTAATACATTTATAGCTCTATTTTTTATCATTTTCTTACAGTAATTTTCATTTAATTTCATTGGGATACTTACTCCTGTGGTTTATATATAGGTACTAGAGTCTGGATTGTTTTGATTAAATAAATAAAAAAATTCTATCTAGTACCCCTTTTAGATATCTTAAGCAAAGGGAGTACTCAAAAGAAATCTCTGTATGATAAAAAATAAAACACCCGGGAGAAATGTCAAAGTTTTAATGACAAAAGGTGCAAAAATATCTATTGGATCTAAAAACCTTCATCACAGCTTTTAAAGGATGACAGACATTTTCATGTCGAATAAATCAGAAAAAAAAACTTCCTTAAATATTGCTGCTGAAAAAAAGAAACACGGTAAAATAATAGTTTGTTTCATCGCACATTTAGGTAATTTTAACTAAGTTAATTGGAAAGATCGACGCCTGTGACTCAGAATTGACAGATCATCTAGCTCGTCAATGAGGTAAGTGTTGAATCATAAGTTGCTTTTTTTTATAATCTGAGATACTTGCTGATTTAAACGCTTTTGATGGAATTTAAAGCCTTTATGGATATAAAATTGCTAAATTGGTACTTCTACCTTTTTTTTTATTCACATTTATGGAGCTTGATTGTATCTCCTTGTACCAAGCTGCTCTGGTAGTGAATCACTAATTCGTAAAAGCAGACTTTTATATAAGCATATTCGTATTTCAGTCATGATGTGCTTTATCCATTGAGATTATCCAGGTAAAACAGGACATTGGTATATGTTTACAACAAATGGTGATACCTCAGAAAGTTATTTCGTATGCTGTATTATGCAAAGAGTAAATCTTTCATTGTAGAGCAACATTTTTTTTTGTTTGATTTGTTTTAAACATAACAAGCTCGGTTACAGATGGCACACGAAATCCGAAGATTGTTGATCACACAAAATGAAAAGCCTTAATCAACCTCGCAGGACCGATTAAAATGTCGAGTTCTGGCCTCATTTTTCATTTAAATGATTTTTGGTTCAATAGATTGACTAAGTTTACTGTATAAAACTACACGATAGAAATAACCATCATGGTGGAAAATGCAAGAACAGGAAAGGTAAATATGCGTGTTAGGATTGTAGTATTTAAACACGATTTCTATAATTTTTTTGAAACATTTAGAGCTACGTTACCTTTATTGTTAGAATCTTGATAATCTGGAAAGACCTGCAAAAGCTTTTGAAGATTAATTTATCTAAAATTCAGATAAATCGTATTAAAATTACATTCGATAGTCAAATTTTTAAATAAACATAGATTTAAATTTATTTTTAATCTTCTTGCCAAAACTTTTGCAAGAACAAGTTCTACAAAGATGGGGATAAGTGAAAGAGACCTTCCCTTGCAGTTAATGAAAGCAAATATTTTAAGAAGAGACATTATTTACAAGATGTAAGTTAAATATTTAAAACTTTCAATAAATAATTAATGCTAAATTGATAAGTAAATCAATTATGCAATAATTAATGATTAAAATTTAATAGTTTTTAAAATAATTTCCGAATAAAAGTATAGTTTTTTATATGATTTATACCTAAAATATTTTGTACTAACACTACTGTTGTCTAAAGTGTTTATCTAATGAATGACCGATTCAAATTTTGCAATCTGCGAGGATGAAATCCAGGCTAATAACAGACATTCAGAAAATTTTAAATTTCTCAATGGTAATTTACGCAATTAATTCGAATAAGGTAATATTTTGAGACTAAAAATTCAAATTACCAATGTGTTCATATTTGAAATGTTTATTACAACTATTGGCAACTGCATTAATTTAAGACTTCCATATATTATTTATTGTTACATGTTCGATTTTGTTCATTATAATGAAGATACTGTTTAACACTAGTATTTTTTCCAGAAGCCTGTAAACTAGTAGGGATATTGGTTTAATTCTGTTTGGATTAATTATATTACGGTTCTTTTGGGACGGGCCTCGTAATTTGGAATTGTAGTCATATGACGAGGACGACACCTGAGCTGGCAGCCCCTCTCCAAACTTCCGCCAATGGGAAGACATCTAGCCTCTATGGATTTAACATACACCAGATCCGCTTATATGGTTCTTAGTTGGAAATAGGGTCTTGAACCATAACCCACAGCTCCCGAAGCCAAGACCTTACCACCGGGTAATCGCAGCACAATGCCGTATTGGGAAGAAAACAAATATGGCTTACTAAGAATGGCAGAAAAGGAGGACCACATTCTTGTGCAGAGAGCAAAATAGAATTTTTAAGAGTTCTCATGATTGAGAACCGAGTGCTAAAGATTCTTCGATTTTTTTTACTTTTATGACACTTCTACACTGTTTGAAATTTCGTTGAATTTGGCAACAAAACGAAGCACGACCCCAAACCCTCCAATAAGAAAGTAAATCAAAATAAAATTAATATACCGATAAAAAACCGCATTAAGGAAAAACTTTATAGAATCGAAAAGACAGAACAAATCAAAATGTTTCACTGCATTTATGGATTTTAATTTTCAAAAGAACGAATGTTGTTCCTAAAGATTCATAGCAGCTTTACAGCCTAATGTATGCTTTTCGTGGTTTTAACTTGAACTTCAAGAAACGACAATGTTTTACCTCGTGAAACGCTCAAGAAATGAAAATTGCTTTGTGCCAGACGGATGAAATTTGGGATCTTTATTCCACATTTTTAAATTTAGAAAAAAAATCAATTTGAGGAACTGTTTGGTTATAAGTAGACAAGGAAACTAAATAGAAGGGAGCTAGATAAGTGTATGTGGCGCGTTCTTATTCAATATCTGAAGTGCAGATTCGTATCCGATTTCAGCCACCCCGTTAAACACCTGAGATTTCATGTGCATTTAAATGCAGTAACTCAGAAACGCAATGAATTAAGCGGATATAACAATATTACTACAATATTTCTGTTAAATATTGACTTTAATCACTGATAAGTCACGCCCAAAATTTACATTCGGTTCTCGATTGCTTTTGTATTGTCCGCATCTCAAAGATTAATGGCCGAAAATCGAACCCTAATTATCGTTATCCTGTGGATAATACATAGATACATTTCAAAGTATATTGAAATTTGGGCTCGTTTAAATAACCAATATATCATTTGAGAAATAGTTTCCCCAAGCTATTCTAAATTTAAGAATCAATATTGTGTATAATCTGCACATTAAGTATTCTACTGGAATAACTATTCGAATTGATATTAGTGATTTGCTAATAAAAGAATATTTTTAATCAACGTATGAATGTCAACCTAAAAGCGCGACATTTTGTCTGAAATATAGATTTCATTTTATTTCTACTCCATTTTCAATATACAATTTCACAACTAATCCAAAAACCCGCTCTTTTAAACCTTAAACTATGAAATGAATATCAAGTTATGTGACTACAGTCGGGATTTAAAACACCTGCTGCGAAAGAGGTAAATTTTTGCATACAAATTATTGAAACCATCTATGAAACCAAACTATACCAGTTTGAAAAGTTAAAGAATTGACAAAAATGGGATCTGGGGCTAAAGAAAGGTATAAAGCAATAATCCTTTAGCTTAGATTTATCAAATGGTTTACTTAAAATTTTGCAGATTGCTTAAGAAATATATTAATTCCAGAATAAAGAAATATTTTACATTTCTAATCATTCTTTAAATATTGGGAATTCGACGGGTAAATAACATGAAATTCAATTATCCGCATTGTAAGGAGTTAAAAGCGCAAATTATTCCTAAATGAATAGGAATAATTCTCGTCTAGTTCAGTAACTGCAGAACATACCGATAAATTATACCCTATTTGAACCAAATATGCCATAGATTTTAATTTAAGATGTTTTCCGTGAGAAAATTGCATCAGAGATTAGAATTTGTAAAAAGCATTTTAAAAAAATCATTAAAATAAATACAAAAAGCAGCAATTTCTCGAAATGGGTTTGAAGAGCAAGATTCAGTTTTCTTAAGAAAACTTGAAATATGAATATTGTCACGTAGGTACTTTAGTGTGGAACTCAATGACAAACACAAGTAGAGCCAAACCAATTTATTAACTCAAATCTGAACTCGGAACACAGTGACTGACAGATCTGATTTTATACAAACAGGGAAGTTCCAGAATACTTTTCTGGTAAACTAAAGAAAGTTCCAAAATTTTCTGGAACATGAAATAAAGGAAATTAATATCGCACAGTGGATTAATATCGGACACCAGCTTAGACTGGAAAACTTATCCACGGTTTGTAATGATAACTCGTGGAGCTCCATGCTTCAGGATTATGTATGTGTAGCTTCCACCGTCGATCAAGCTCTGGCGACTGCGCACTGTGTCAGACAATCTGTGCATGCTACAATCCATTTGTTGCCGTCGTCAGATTTTGGAAACAGTCCTAGCAGGTCGATTCCGATGCGATGGAAAGGAGCGGCAACTGGTGGAATCGGCATGAGATGATCTGGTGGCATCTGAGGAATAGATTCTCCTTCGACATTCTCGGCAGTGCACATATTTACAAACATTTCTGTACAAGCCTGGCCAATGAAATCGCGTTCTTACTCTATCGTACGTCCTGGTGAATCCTAGATGTCCGGCAGTAGGGTCGTCATGGAGAGATTCTAGAAGACCAAGCAGAAAATGCTTCGGGATCACTGGTAGAAATTTCCTACTGGACGGGTCAAAATTCTACTTGTAAAGGACTCCTTCGACTAACTCAAAGTTTCCCAGGCAGCTTGCTTCGGTACTTTGTTGGTCTCTTTTTGCCGATTCCCGATATTTCATCTGTTCTTGAGAGATTATTGAATAAAGTGGCATCTATGGAATCCCCAGATCATGAAGCATCGACTTTTAATGGGTTTCTGGACAGACTATCAGCATCTTTGTTTTCTTCCACTTTTGTACACCACTGCTGCGTCGTATTCTTGGAGTCGCAGCGCCCATCTAGCGAGTCTTCCAGAGGGATCCTTCAGTCCTGTCAGCCAACACAGGGAATGATGGTCAGTGACGATCTTGAAAGCCTTTCCAAAGAGATATGGCCGAAACTCAGTTATAGGCCATATGGCCGCAAGGCACTCTTTCAGTTGTGGAATAGTTCCTTTCAACCTTCGTCAGAGTGCACGAGGCATAAGCTATTACTTTTTCCTTCCCATCTTGGATTTGGACTAATACTGCGCCAATTCCGTATCCACTCGTGTCAGTGTGAAGTTCCGTTGGTGCAGTTAAAGGCCTAAGACAGGATCGGAGACAAGATCTTTCTTTAAATTATAAAATGCCTCCACTTGTTCAGGTCCCCAACAGAATTTTGTACCCCTTCAGTAACAACTGTAGAGGTTCGGCTTTATGGCAAAAGTCCTTTATAAATCGGCGAAAGTAAGAGCCAAGTCCCAAAAAGCTGACGTCATGGATATTCCTAGGCACGGGAAATCACTCACGGCCTTTACTTTTCTTGGATCCGGTCGTACACCATCATTGGATACAAGGTGTCTGTTGAAATAGGAATATTAAAAATCTCATTTTTATCGTATCTTTTATCTTAAAAGCAAATCTTTAAATATATCTTAATCTAAAAATTGGCATTTGTTTGTTTTTTAAGTTGCTTAAATTCTGAAATCGGTTATTTTTATCCCAGTTAATTACATAACTTGGAAATTCTAAGATTATAATATTGTCATTAGAAATGACCGATTGTACACAATTTTAAAAATCTAATAAACATTATTATGCATCAAAAATATCAATTAAAGATTATTCCTTATTTACTTCAGCATGTTTACCTGCAGAGTGAAACATTAATTACGTACTTACAAACAAGAAATATAAAAACACGTCAAATATTATAATGTACATAAAATAAGTCGTTTCTTTGATTAAAATAAAGTCCAAAAACCTTGTTGACAAGAATTTAGACGTCATAAACGACAGTGAGCGGTAAAGTAGCATTAGGCGAAAATAGTCTAACTTTGATTTTGGTTACTACCAAAAACGTCTTTCTCGAACGCGTAAATCAAGAACAAGATTACTCAAGACACATTAAGACGAGAAATGCAAGATCAGTATAAATCGAATATAATGCAGTTTTATACAAAATAATGACCGTTAAATTTTATTTGAATTTTTTGAAAACTCTTCACACCAACGTTTTTAAAAGCAGGTAGCAATGCAATAGTCAAGTACCAGGTCTGTACAAATTCCTTCCTTTTCTAATAAATTGATTTTCCCACAAGTCAGCAAGTTTCATGTAAATTATATTTAATTTAAATTACAATAGACTTTCATGAAATTGAAGCTGCTATAGAAAAATAACTGTCCAGGGCTAAAGGACTGGATAGGAGATACAATTCTCGATTCTATTAAAGTTGAATTTTAATATATCTGCTGCGATATGAATTTACATCAATTAATTCCAAGTCAAAAGCAAATAACTAAATTAAAATAAATACAATTTACTTCTGAAAAAATATATAGTAGTTAAAAGAACGAAGTGTTACCGTGGCAAAGGAAATAGCACGTGGGTAACACATTCTTCACCCAATTAAAGTGATGCAAACTTCACGAGAATCATTTATTATATAGAAGAATTTCTTGAATCTCTACAGAGAAATATTGCAAGATAAATTTTGATTAAAAAGAATTATTAATGCTATTTACAGATTATGAATGTGCAATAAAAATATTAAATTGCTTTTTAACTGAAAATTCGTATTAAAATAAATGCTAAACGAAGCGGCCGTATTAGGCTTGAACTTTAGGGAAGAAATATAAATAATAGCTACTACATCAAAAGTTCACAAATAAATTAATAGGCATCAATTCATAAATATTTTGAATATTTATAAAATATATAAAACAATGAGATAAATCAAATTCTAAAAGCATAAGAGTGAATTCTCATTTAAAAAATTATATGGGATGGTTAACACCAATAATCCTATGATTTTTAATTATTCAACGCCGACTTAAAATTTACCAGCTTTAATTTGAAATATGAACATCGATACTACGCTGATGTTGCTATTTGAGATCACGCCGAAGAGTAAAAAAAATAAAGTAGCATTGAAGAAACATTTTAAAGGTCAAAATAATGTTAAGGATAAAGTACGCAACATCAAATTTTACTTACTGGGAAGGCACAAAGGGAAATATTTCGGGAAGTGGTGGCAGGAATTAGTTTCATAAGTAGTGACGGAACCACACAAGCAAAAGCGAACAGGATACGAAACGGCAGTTTCTCGTTTCCGTGCTTTCTTTTAAAGGAATCCTGGAAGTACAAACGCACAGCAGATGACCAAAAAAAAGTGAGTAACAAGGTGAAAAAGGAAAGAACAAAACCTGCCCAATAGATAAACTATGCGGCTCTTTAAAGGGAAGGGGATAAAAATTCTTCCAAAACTTAGTTTATTTAATTTACTGAAAAGCATTCAGCTTATGGAAAGTCGGACTATTTTAATTCTTGTACAGTATAAATAGCCTCCCTCCAAATGTTAATAATTTCAAGACAGTTTAAAAATTGTCATCCGCTGTCGGTTGAAAAAGAATTCGAAATTATCTTAGAACACTTATTTTGAGTTGTCTCTTCAAAAAGACGTAACAACGAGAATATCTGCCGTGTCTAAACATTCATATTCCTTAAATTTCTCTCAGATCCGTTATTCGTATTTAGCATATATTTCTAAAAAGTGGTAGCAATTTAACTGACAATTTTTTTGAAAGATGGTTTCACCGTTATACAAAATATTGAAATTATGAAGTTTTGAACATCGCTATTTTAATTAACTTCAAACTATTTTATTAGCTACTTCAAAGAATATCTATTATTTGCATACCGATTTTCGATGATTCGCCACTTAATGCATACAAGATTGCAATAAAAAATATTTGAAAGCTTCCCAATTTCTGTCGCAGTAACAGATTTTATATATATACATATCATTAATAAAAATGTTAAACATAGCGAGTATATCGAATGTCGAGTCTTCGGGGGGAAAAAATTAGGATATTACCCAATAAAAAATTCTCACGTACAAATTGACAAAAAGACGCCATTTTAAAATAATTGGCTTTGGTTCCGAAAAACAATCCATGAAGAATAATCAAATTCTAGAAGTTAAAGATTAGTTTCCAGTTATTTAAAAGAAAGTTTAAACATAGCAGGATTTAGTTTTCCCACGTTTAAAAATTTTAACATTTACAAGAATAATTTCAAGTATGGTTATCAGTATTTCGATTAAATACCTTATATTTCACATTATGAGAAAGAATAAAAGTGTTAAGTAGCGTTAAAGAACTTTGGAGATAAAATGATACGTGAAAATTACGTAATGCAAAAAATTCACTTACTGAAATCATTGCAAACTGCCCGGGGTACAAACGGCAAGGAAGTTTAAGACGGTCTAACAGAGATAGCCAAAATTAATGACTTGAATTACTCTAAAGTTGAATTACTCTCAAGGCCAACTATTGCGTGCAATAGAAGGTCACGCCTACTTCAGGAAAATCACGTGACTGCAATGGGACAATGGCAAATGGCTATCCCGTCGAGACAACCATATGCCATTGTCCCATCGACTTTGTCTCAACTGTTCACACGAGGGCAATACAGAGACAACAATAGAGAGACAATTGCGCACAACCATTGCCCTCGTGTGAACCCACCTTAACAAACATGAAACAACAGTTTACTTTTCATACTACTAAGCTTAATGTTTTAAAGAAAAGTGTTCATACGAGGTGAACTATTGAGCTCAATAGAAGGCCACGCGATTCTAATAGGATAATTACAAAGTTGTCGCGATGAGACAACCATTTTCCATTGCTGTCACGTGATCTTCCTGAAGTAGGCGTGGCTTTCTATTTTGCATAATAGTTGATCTCGGCTTTACGATGCTAAACCCTAAAGGTACAAGCCAATAATTGATGATCAATAGGGTGTCCACGTTAAGAGGTAAATAAGAGGTAGACATTTCAGAAATCGGAATTAGATTTGGATCAATGCATACATAGCACAGAAAATATGCAACACCTTATTGTACAAATTTCGTTTAGTTATAGTCGTTAGTTTGTCATGCATAGCATAGAAAATATGCAATATCTTATTGTACAGCTGTCAATAGTTAGGCCAGCACTGGCTCTTGCTCCAAAAAGTCCCAATCAACTAACGTAATACCATATTTACATTTCAGGTACATTTATGATAAAATTCAATATTAAATACAATAGAGTTACTGTTCCATTAAGAGCGTTACTGGAACAGTAACGCTCTTGAGACGACCGGCCAAAGTCAGAAGAAATCAAGAGTAGATTGTTTTACATACTGTTAAAAATCAGTATTTCTGTATACTGTTTTTTTTTTATGTACAATTGTTTCAGAAACGAGTTCAAATATGAATAACACCTCCGAGTTAAAAATAAGCTTGTAATATATAAAAATATCTCGTTATTCTGTTCTCATATTAAAACCATAATAGAAATTATTCAGTGAACGTATATGCTGTAACAAAGTGATATCGTGAAGATTAAATTTGCGCCCTTCAAAATGACGAATTATATGAGCAAAGGCGTTGCGTATCGTGTATGAATACAAAGGCAAATTGAGTACTCAATTTGAAAACTACCTTTAAGGGTGATCCTTATTCTTTTTCTGATCCATAGACCTAATGTTAAAGATACCAGATCACATTGTTTCCCGAAATATCGCTTCAAAAAATATGAAATTTTTTGCAAAGGCAAATAGCAAATATAAGGTCTAATTAAAACAGATATGAAGGAAAAATAGTCTTGTTGTTAATATTATTTAAAAACATTTCTTTGCTGGCGTCATCTGTCGAATTTCACCTACAACATGTCCTTATTTACATTTTATACATAAATGTCATTATATTTATTTTAAATTATTCTTAATATTGTTTTTTTTTCCTTTGTAAAAAAGTTCGCATTTTATGAATCGATATTTCGGAAGAGAATGCAATCTGTAAAATTTAGCATTAGGTCTATGGGGCAGAAAAAGACTGACGGTCACCCTTAAAACATTTCTTGGAATATACTGCTCTTGTGCGAGTTAGCCTAATTGGCAGCACAATGAGCTGCTGATTTAACGGTTTGTGTTAGAATCCCTCTGGGTCTAACCATGTCAGTCAATAATTCTTTTTGCAAATTTAGGTTTGGATAATTTCTGCAGATTTGGAAAACAAATACTCATATTCGAATTCCTGTACGAATTCAAAAAGTGAGTACATGCTTTTCTCAAATTTAAGTCTATTGTACTCGGATCTATTATAACATGAAGTACTCAATAAGTACATTTATTTATTTTTAAGTATTCTGTTTTAATAGTTAATTTTACTAATTTCAAATAATGAAAACAATTACGATAGTGTTAAGCATCATTTATTACAACAAGTTGAACTTCCATGGCATTTCGAATTGCATAAGCGTTGATTCCTCCTATATTTACAGATATTTGTTCCGGTATTGGTATTGCAATTACATCTATTGTAACCTTGACCACTGATCAGTGATTGAGTACAAGCTATGTTTCTTAATGACTTTTCCATGTCCAGGGATTCCAGTGGGAGCAGTATTTCGGGCACAATGGAAAACTCACTTCTGGAATAAAGTGTTCCTAGTACCCCATGTTCTGTTCCTAACTTGTAGAAGCCGTCCACGACTTTCAAAACAATTGCAAGAACTCTTTTTGGATCACTTAGACCTCTGTCAACATCTGGAATACGGACACGTATATTATCTCCAACTTTTACTGGTGGGAATTTTGCATTTGAAATTTTAAGCATCTTCGCAACTTGGCCTTGCAAATTAACACAAGCTGCTGACCTCTTCTTCCTGATTTCTTGTTTATTATGATATAGCTTGCAAGTAATTTTTCCTCCATGCCCTTCGTCTGCTTCCTTGCTTATTCCACAAATTGCATGGACATCTTTTCCGCAGGATCCACAAGAATGGCCTGAACTACACTCTTTTTCACATACTACACAGAATGTTTTGGCGTAGTTATTGTCTGAAAACTGGTCTGAACTTTCTAATACTTCCATCGCCACGGCAGCAGCTTTGTCATTTCCGAAGGTACTCCCTGCATTTATAGCATCCTCTATTTCTTGTTCGATTTTTTCAAGGTCTTCCTCGGAAACTAAAGTATCGACAACC
Source organism: Argiope bruennichi (assembly GCF_947563725.1). Taxonomy (NCBI): domain Eukaryota; kingdom Metazoa; phylum Arthropoda; class Arachnida; order Araneae; family Araneidae; genus Argiope; species Argiope bruennichi. Next base: position 21,851,499 of record NC_079157.1, on the reverse strand, counting down.
TCTCTGGGCAGATTTGAGGTACTCAACCCCACTTTTGCTTTGCAAACAAACATGGCCTCATATGGTGACTGCCGAATTCCTTGGTTAAAAGAACGATTTTTCATCAATTAAATAAATCCGAGACTCTCAGCCCAATGTGTTGATTATTTTGTCTGCATCTATGTCATCGTATTCTGAATGTCCCGATTTGCCCGTTCAACGGAACCTTGGCTTTGGCTATGCCTAGATTTTCCGTGTACCAGTTTCAGTTCAGGACAGTACAGTACACACGATCTTTAGTTCATTTATAATTTGGTTTGCAAATTCTTTTCCATTGTCTGATTGCAGCACGCTTAGAACCCTATGGTGGTGAAGATATCAAGTAGCTGGTAGGCAACTTCTACTGCTCTTTTGGTTTTGAGAGCACGAATAGTACAAACTTGGTTAAATGATCCTTATAATTCAGCATAAACTTGTACTCGCCGTCAGGGCTACTTTGCATATCAATAAGGTCTACCTGGCATCTTCAATTAAATTCTTTAAATATCAAAGGCTTAGAAGCTAAACTTCTCTTAGGATTCCACAACTTGACCTGGCATAGCTTCCATAAGCGAAGATATAATGTAATTACTTCTTTGGTGATATTTTTATACCTAGTTTTCAGCTCCTTTTCCATCCGTGTGTGACCTCCATGTCCAGCTTTCAAGTGACTATCGTGGAATATGTCAAATAATTCATCTGCTTGAACGTAAAGCAAAATAGAGTTGCTGTCCTCTGTTACTGGCACAATAAGTCTTTCTTTGCCGTTAACATCCTCATATTTTCTTAGACGACGATAGTCAACAGTTTCTTTCATTTTTGCTTCAGCCTCTTTAACGTCCTCTATAAAACTGCAATATTTCTCTGGTGATGATTTCACTATTACTGGCTTTCCCTTGTAGTAACGTGTTCAAATTATCCGAGAATCGGATTTTCATATCAAATGATTGTTCCGCATTTTCCTGTACGCCAACTTCCAGCAGCATCTTAGTCTCCTCAGAAGTAGCCATGGGATAGCCTATGGAAGAACAATAAGAATACTTGAAACTAAAATGCCTTTACATGGGAAAAAGTCTTGTAAATTGTGTTCGCTTGCAGATTTAACGCGTTAATACGCATGACTACGTACTGTGGCTATTAGGCTAGTGATTCTCAATCTGTGGTTGCGCCCCCTTAAGGAGGCGCGAGCAGACCGGAAAAAAAAGTAATAAATAAAAATAGTCTCAAAATTTTGGAAATGGCTAAACTACGCAAAACATGCCAAATCTCCACTCTTCGTCTTCTCGTTTTTAAATTGTCGATTCTACACAACTAAAAGAAGCGGAAAAAATATTTGCAGCTACTGAAACCTCAAACTTTCCGCTTTCAACAAAGACAATTTCATGAAAATTAAAAATCTATTTCTGAATATTTTAATTTCTAAACAGAAACAAGTCTATTATTCATGCAATAAGCCACTTACAAAACGTGTTTTACCAATATTTAGGTTGCTATATTTGGGTTCCTAGCACCACTTTATAGCTATCTCTGTAGTCATGATTAATTTTCACTTGGAGATTTCCCGAGACGTTTTATGGAAACTTTATTGTAGAGAAACAGAAACTAATGATCGCCCATCTGCCTTTTTTGGGGGGTAGGGGTGGACTAGGGAGCAAACCAATGTTAAATATTTTCTTGGGGAGGGAAGAACAAAGTCAATTCCTCACTTGTCATAAATTTTAGTTTTGCAATGAAAATAATTAAAATTAAAATTTGGGTCGCAAACACTGAAAGGTTGAGAAACACTGTCATAGATTTGACCTCAGCTGAGGCGGTCAAGTATTACATAAGCAGAAAGGGGGAGTCCGAGGTCTGTTTTCTCTGACAAGTGGGGAGAGGTTACGATAATTCTTGGGTAAGAATTAAATAACGAAACAGTTACAGTACAGCAAAAACAACCATGGGGAAAGAGTCCTGAGAAGTACAAAATATCAAAATCATAAGTAAGCTTAAGGGGGTTGGATAGCCTTTGTTGATTTTTTTTTCTCTTTACAAGGTGGAAGGAAGGGTACAAAATGACTAAAAATATGCTTACGTAATACATGAATGGCTCCTTATTAGCTATGACAATTTCAACTAAAAGCATTCACATATAGAAGTAAAAATACAAGAATGTATACTCATAATGAAATCGCTGAGTCGAAGAACTAACGGCAAGAACAAAGTCGAAGTGTCGAATAACTATTGGCAGGACCCTCTCAGGAATGTGGCACCCTCCTTTCTACCACGTGCAAGCCGTCACACAGGAAGCGACAGATTTAGATTGACCGGTGGGCGGCACAATTATCACATCGGACTTTGGCCAAGGTTTCCCGGCCACTTCACGAAATGGCCAGCCAAAGTAGAATATAAAATATTAATTGCAAGTACTTCGGGCTTTGGCTAATCCTCTTGGCCAGTTCGCGAATTGGCCTGCCAATTCGCAAGTTGGCCGAATTTCGGGCTTTGGCCGTAACATATATATATGGCACGAAACTTGCTCTAACTTAAAGTGGACTGAATGTCTCAATGGTAGAATGCTAAGTACTGAAAGCGACATTTCTCAAGTTTGTAACTGACTGCATGCAAGTTGCCTACAAATTCTTCTGTTATTGATCAAGTTTCTGCTATTTCTGGAGCGTTATAATTTCCATCTTTCCAAATCTGGAAGATTTCGTCTTGTGGATAAAAACTGATGAAAGGTTAAGTTCCTTGAATAAAGTCTCGAGTTGAGATTAGCCAGCGTTATCTGACTTTCGCCAACACACGGTTTATCTACGCGACAATATTAAGCAATTGTTTAGATTCATACATCGACAGTAATTTTTGTAATCCTTCAATTCTTTAAGCTGATATGCAAATCTAATCCGAAAGGTTTTGCTCAAGCTTTTGTCTAACTCTTTCCATCTTGGAAACTATATTATTTTAATTTTAAAAAATTGAAATCTTAGGGAATCTATCGACCTATAACTCGAATGAAGAATCGTGAAGAAGCAACCAGGAATCTTAAAATATATACATCGCAGCATTAAAATTCAACTCTTCATCACTTAGAAAGCTTATATTCATTACAAAGTGAACACCTGTTTATATTTAAAATGCCAGACAAAACTAAAATAGCTCAAATTTACTAGGAGAAAATTGAAATTCATATTTCAGAAGTATTTCTGTTGTATAGCATTGTGCCTGTAATATAGGTAGCGATCAAGTATAAGGCTTCAAAGCCCACTTTAAAATAATTGCGTAAAAAATTCGGATGAATATTTTAATTGGATGATGTTTTAGACAAACATTTTTAACATCAAAAATTCTCAGTCAGTTAACAAAAAATAGACCAATAGATTCTTTTATTTTACAATTTACATTCATTAGTATTAATAGAGAGTAAAAATATCGGAAGTCGAATTCCAAAGTCAAGCGTTACAATTTTCGATTCAATCATTCACCATAATACTGGGTATCTACAAAGAGTATCAAGTTCTATCGTCACTAAGCTTTAATTATGAAAATAGTTTCTCTTGAAGTACAATTTGGAAATCGTATTGCTGCTTAAAATATTAAAGAGCAGGAACTATAGTGTCAAAATATTTTAATAGTTTCAGATAAATCTGAAAAAGATTCCTTCACAAAGAATTGTTGCATTTGCTTCCAAATAATCAGGTCTTTAAAGTTGGTAATAACTAGTATTAATGTTCGTCTGACATGGAGTTTGATATAACTTGTCTATAATAAGCAAGTAATCGATAATTAGATAAAACTTTACAAGCACAGACAACTTAAAACAATCAGTGTTGATTTGATCCTGACAGATCAAATATTTCAAAGGTATTTCAGGGAATGAAGAGGCTGATTCAGCGGCAAAATCTGCAAAACATTTTTTATACGAAGGACTTCCAACTGACATTAAGAGGTCTTTCACTAAACATATTCTTTCAACTTGGCAAGGGATCTGAAGACCGAGAATAAACTCCATTCCGTCAAGCCTACGATTGGTTTATGGCCTGTCCTGCGAGGGTTGACAGATTTCAACAGAATATCCCAGATGAATCCTATAGAAAGTTCAACGATTTGAAGGTTCGTATCTCCTACTATACAACTGCTACAACATTCTATGGAAAGGCGATCTCTTTTTTCCTTATTTATATTCATAACTTTGAGACGTGTTGCTCTTGTTCCTGCTTCCAGCTGTCAAACCAGGCCTCTGACACTCGGCAAGGTTAGCTGGCCGGCCAATAAACTCACTCTGGATCATTCCAATCTTTCTCTCCTTCATGATCAGTGTCGTTGTCGTCCGATTCCGCACCTCTCATCCCGATCCGTCCACTTTCCATGTTCCTTCATCCGAGGCAGCATAGGAGGTTTCAGATTCGGCAACCATCTCGTATCCATCCGCAACATACTGATGGTAGCTATGGCAAACACAAAAGATTATTAAAATATTAAAAACCATCATCGAGTATAAAACATTGTCTAATAAGCAATCAAATATGCAATTTACAAACACATTTAATTTCAAATTTCATTATCTATTGGAATTTTTTTTTAACAAACTTACTTTAAAAACTAGAAAATGTTCCTTCCATTCCTTGCTTCTTTTATGCTCCAAAAGACTTAAAATTCCTTGTACTTCGTCCGCCTAAGACAACATGTGGCCAAATTTTATTTGCTGTTGAGAGCTGGGATGAGGAAGTCTTCAGTTAGTCATCTTCCTGGCATTATACTGTTTGCTGTAAAAGTACAGAAAGAAGACAAAATCGTAAGTATCCCTCGCTCAACATCTCAAAACCAATGAAGAGTAGGTTAAGATTATGCGATGCAGTGAAAATTCAACTTTGACGATTAGACAACTCCAGTTCATTAAAATACAGAACTAATCTCAATCAAATTTATACTTTACCGTTTCTATTGTTTCAAGCTTTTATGAATCCAAAGGGACTTGTCTCCCCCAAAGCTTCTCGCATATTCCCAATGAGGGCATTTACACCCCACCCATCCCTCCTGTAACAATTGCCGACATTGGCATAGAGGATAATGGTATACAGAGATGCAAAATTTAGCGCATTATATGTAATGACGGTTCCAAATGTGTTCTTTTAAATTTTTTTTTTCCAAGAACATTTTATTACTAATATCTAATGAAATTGGCAATTAGTAATGAGACGCTTTTTCTCAAAATATCCAATTTTTCTCAGAAAGAATCAATTTTACTACTGGGAGAATTTTTCACTCGTATGTTGGTTAAAAAATCCGCTGTTGTGGAAGTTAACATTAATTTCAATTTAAGCGCTGAATATCCAAACCAGAGATAAGATATCGATGCAGCAGCTTATAAAAAATATTACGAGGAAGAAAAACTAATTTCAGAACTCAGATTCTGATTAAATTTTGCGATTGGAAAGATTCATAATTCGCAACTGCATTCGCATAATACTGCAATTTTAAATTAAGAAACAATTTTGAATTTTACAGTAATCTAACTTCTTAGTAACATGTATATTAGTAAACATCTAAATTAATGCTTAATGTTATCTACTTACGCAAATTTTCGATACATTTGAAATTGGTTGATAGAACAAATTTCTTGCGATTTCAATATCTCTACACAGCTATGCTTTCCCATAGCTATTCGAAATCGGCGTTTACTTTGGGAATAGTATCTGGCATCATTCCTGTCTATGAGACGACCTTTTAAGATATCCCAGGCCTGGAAATAAAACAGAATTGAGAATTCTGATAAAATATAAATAATATCACCTAAAATAAAATATTGCCCCGAGATATGGAAAAAAAAGTTTGAGGACACATGAAATATTACTTAAAAACAAAATTCAATACAAAAATATTTGTAAGTGAACACTGAATAATTAATAAAGTAATAAATAGTTTAAAGTTACTTGAACAAATAAATTTTCTTCAAATATTCACTTCGTGAGATGCAAGTGTTAAGAGTTCCAATTTCGAATGGGTACATTTCTATTTTCATAAGAAATTTCATTTAAAATTACGATCGCGTTAAACTGAAGATAGGTACACCACACCGAGAATTTCAGAACTTTTGAAGAAAATAGATTTCAATATGTATTTTCATTGTTGAAAGATAAAAGTCATAACAGAAAATAAAAATGTGCACGGTTTCAGTAATTTTCCTAAAACTAGAAATCGCCAAAATGATTCGTGGCACAAATCTAGGGTTAACCAATTAAAATTTTGAATGTCACTTGAATTCAAGCTATACTTTAGGTTCAAAAGATCAGAAGTCTACACACTGTAAAAATTCTGTAAATATTCCATAGTTATTGAGAATTAATATTTCCGGAAAGTCGAGACTGACACACGAGAACAATTAGCGAAGTAGAATAAGAAACAATGTCCTGTGTAACATTAAACATGAGAAGACAAGTGAAATACAAATTTGAAAGCCATCTAAATCTAAAAGTTAGGATGACTCATAATTAAGAGTAATTTAAGAAAACAAATAATTGATAAAACAATTAGAACATGGATGATTAACGTTTGAGGATAATACTCTAATGTATTTGAAAAATTGAAACAAATATTTAATAAGCTTACTTTGAAGACAGCTAAGCCTACTTCAATCCAATCGAGAAAATTCCAGGAATAATTCAAGATTCCACCCTTTTTGGTCACCTATGTCAAAAATATCGAAGAGTTTTTTTATTCAAAGAAATAAAAGAAATCCAATTATCTTTTGCCATGCATCAGCAGTGGCCTATTAAAGTTTTGAAAGAAATTGAAAACATGAGTATCTAGCGACTATAGTAGAAGACTTAATTTACGTCCCGATTCAAGTTGCATACGAAGCAAGTTCCTCCCCCCCCCATGCAAAACTTAACCTGCATTGCTACCAAGTTTTATATACATGCTCCGATGTGTATAAACTTTCATTTTAAGAAAATATCGAGATAGATCTCCCTTAATCGACATCACTCCATGAATGAGACGTTATCCCAGCAGAAAATCCATAGGGATAAAATCAAGTTCTTAATGCCCTAAATGCTCCAATTTTCAAGTCACGAAAATGAACGTCTTTGTGCTCTGCATTATAAAGAAAGCCGAAATACATTTCGGGTCATTTTTATCCAATCCATTTAGCCAAAATAAAATATGGAACTGCGATTTTAGTAACATGATCCAAGTTTCTTTTATCCAGGACGGTGCATCTCACTTATCGATTTAATATGTACAGATGCACACCGGAATTCTGAAGCCTGTGATGAATTTTCGGTTTAAAATTCGATTGTATATAGGTAGAAATGAAACATATGTACAAAGTTTTTCCACATCTCTTTTCAGGCTCCATTGCTCCTGGGTAGTGAATTCCCCCTCGAACAAATTTTGTTGAAGCTTTGATAGAAATACATTAACGGATAATACAAAGAATAGATTGTTTTTGTTCCACAGATACACCACCTATGAATTCAAGGTTATTTAGTTTCAGAGTTATTGATCGTTTAAGTATGGAATTAAGCACCAAAATCTTCAATTCATATACAGCACTACATTTCAACAATAAAAAAACATTAATATTTTAATATTAAAAAAATCGTCTTATTCTTACCGAACAACATATACCGCTACGCTTGTTATGAAATTTATTATTTATTTTCTTTCCAATTAAGTTCATAAAATTGCATTCAATACAAACCGCCATTCAAAATCCATTAATTTAACTCAATATCTGAAATACCTATTAACTGAGAAGCATTTATACGTATTGACTACTGCAATTATCTGCATAAAGTCTCACACCAATTCATTTCACTTCCTTCTAAGTAAAACAACGTTAGATTGGTCTTTCAGGTCAATCATTTAAAAATAATAGAGCTTTCGGCTCACCATATAGACATCCTGTTCAGTGATTCGAGCATGTTTATCCATAGAATCTCATTCCGGTTTTCCAAATTTTGATGAAGCAATTAAAGGAGCCCCAGTGAACAGATTGCAAGATGTCGAACTCGGATCGAATGGTATCAGGTTCAAAATCCGATTCCACTAAAGTTCCGACATATAAGTGGGATCAGTACATATTGAATCTGTTGGGAGTCAAATGTTTTCACTGATTATGTAGTGAGGAATTTTGGTGAAGTGGCACCAGTTGGAATATTTCTATGTCATCTGACCATGATTCAAACCCACAAGGTCTGTTCCATATTAGTCTTTATGTTTCTCATTTAAGATATATACATTGGTGGACAAAATTAAGAGATGGAAGACATTTTCCCAAATATCTCAAAAAATACTGAATATAAATAAATGAAATTTGGTATGGATATAGCTTATACCATGATAATAAAGTATGCAAAACAAAAATGAAAGTGCCATTCACTGGCAAGACCTATTGCCAATAAATCCAATGTAGTCTGAACTTAAGGATAAAAGATGACATTAAAAGTGAGGCTTGTACAGTGTGTGTTGCCTCTAGTATGGTGTATGGTCACCCCTGACAGACAGACAGCATGCACAACGAGTATGCATGCTGTTAATAAGGGAGTTAAGGAGGGGTTGTGGAAGACCCTCCCATTCTTCCACGAGAGCAATTTTTAACTCTAGAATGGTTCTGGGGGGAGGTTGGCGCATCACAATAGCTTTCCCAAGAGCATCCCAAGCATGTTCAATAGGATTCAGATCAGGGGATTTGGCTGGCCAATCCATTCGTTGAATGCCCTCGCTTTCCAGATATTCATCAACCATGAGAGCACTATGTGGTCGCGCATTGTCGTCCATAAAAATGAACTCAGGGCCAACAGTGTCCCTTAAAAGACGCACATAGGGCTCTAAGACCTCCTGCCTGTACCTCTGGGCATTCATGGAACCATTGCCAAACACATGGAGAGGTGTGCGGGTATCTTGCATGATCCCTGCCCAAACCATGAGTCCTCCAACAGCATAATGGTCCCTTTCGATCATGTTGATGGGATGGTATCGGGTTCCAGGTTCCCTCCTTATCAATAACCGTCCAGAATCAGGTTGTAGACTGAATCTGGACTCATCGGTGAAGAGAACATTAGCCCATTGAAGCTGTGTCCAATTCTGATGCTGTCTGCACCATTCTGCACGCGCTCTTTTGTGGGAAGGAGTGAGTGGGATGCAAATAGCGGGCTTCCTGGCATATAGCCCTCTTTCATGGAGTCTTCTGGAAACTGTCTTACTCGAAATTGATGTTCCTGTAGCAGCCGCGAGGTCCCTAGACAATTGAGTGGCTGTAGCCGTCCTCTGGCGCTTAGCTGAAACGAACAAATACCGGTCTTCATTGGCCATTGTAGCCCTCAGGCGACCTTGTCCTGGTTGTCTGTATACTGTCCCACTAGTTTTAAATTGACTCCACAAATTGGAAATGACGCTTGGTGTTATATCCAATTCCTTAGCAACCTGAGCTTGTGACTGTCCTGACTCAAGTATACCCACAATTCTCCATCTCATACCGTCGTCTAAACGATGATGTTCACTCATTTCACCTAAAAACCAGCAAGAAACAACACGATTACTCGAAAAAGGCACTAAAATCTGCAACTGTGTTAAAGAGTGGAATGAGATGAACAGCTCGATGAGGACTTTTATACCTCCTGCTAGCTTAGCAAAGCCCACAAGAATACATAAACATATCTCAGGGCCAATAGCGCTACAGTGACCATATATGGCAATCAACTGTCCAGGTTTTAAGCGGTAATTTTAGAGAAATGTGCGAAAATGCTTTCCCTCTCTTAATTTTGTCCACCAGTGTGTGTATGTATATATATATATATATATATATATATATTAGTAACCAATCTAAAGTAAGAAATATTTTGAAAATGAAGCGAAATAGTTTCAGAATCGCAACTAAAAATTATTTCTTATTCAAATTAAAAGCAAAAAAGGAACAGGAAAAACTTTTTTTTATTTGGTTTATTTGATTTTCCTCTTAACTTGATTTTAATACTTTTATATATATATATATTCGACAGTCAAAGATTGTCCAGTTTGTGGGGAGCTAAATTTTAGAGAATGGCTATGTGTCCAAACATTATCCATGTCATTTGACCTAGGCTTAAAATTTACCCATTTAGCGCGGATTAACTAATCATTATATAGTTTTAAAACAGAGTAATGTAATTATAATGATATAAGCATTTAAGGTCATTTTGATTTTTTATGCTTAAAGATACTTCGAAAATGATATATTTGATATTTGTTTTCCATATTTTAGAGATGTATTAAAACAAATTAATTAATATTTCGTATAAAAGGACTTGGAAAAAAATGATTTTGAGTTTTAAGAATTCAATTTGGAATATTTGAAAAACGCCTAATATTCGTCTTTCAGTTTCTAATAAATTAGAAACTAAATTAAAAATAGCGTTATGTTTCTTCTTACGTTTGTGTTGGAACATCTAACAAAGAGTCACAACACATAATAGCTCTCAGGGTGTTCTGATGGAATTTAATACGTGGATTAGAAAAAAGAGTAAGATCAAATTTGTCTTCCTATATCTAATTTTGACTAGAAGTCATTGTCGGACGACTCATTATTAGGATGCACGGCCACACTTTGGTTCAAAAAAAAATCCAAGACCAAGAAGAATTCAATTTAGTTTGGGATCTTTCCACCAAAAATATTCACATATTTCGCTTTATAGATCATACAGTCAAATGATATTGCTCTATTTTAATTACATTAAAATTAAATATATATTTATCTACAATGCCTGCAAATTAAAAAAAAAATTCAGTTATATATAAAATTCAATTAGAACTCGTGCAATAGACTGGATACATCGTGCATAACTGCCGGAAATGGCTCTCAGATAAATTAACTTCTATAAAGGTTAAGATCTGCCAAAACTATCGAAGTAAATGCTGCAATCTTTATACATGTCTAAGAAAATGATGAATATCAATTAAATGATATTTCATTCTTCAAGAAATTTAAAGACCAATTTCTAGTATGCAAATATAAAGTAAATAGCATAACATTTCTGGAAAAATCATCAAAATGATTCTTATAATCTTTAATTCGATGCCATGATGATGTTTTTCCTCCTTATTAACGATAGAAAGCCAAATTTATCTTAATGTTTTATAGAACTGGATGGTTCTCTAACAAAAACGATTTAACCTTTGCATTATGATGTCTCCTTTTCAGCCACCATTTAAAACGGTGCGTCATTTTGACGTTTGTTTATTTTTTGGAATTAAAATATCTACATAGTGGCAAGAAGACAATCATTTTTTCGAAGAAATGCATCTTTTTTATATTTTTATTTTTCAGAGCAATAAATGAATACTTGTATTGAATGAATTATGAATTGAATTATTCTTCGGACTGCTAAAGGTTAAATATGGATTTTCCACTATTAATATATGATCCGATACTAATATTTTTAGAATTAGTCTACTAATCTGAACTATCCTATTCTCCTCTCTTCTATTAATTGCCCAGAATTTAAGCCAAGTCGGGACTATAGAATTTTCTTGAATGGAAATTTTTAAAATACTTTTTCTTAATTTTTTAATCTTAAATCAATCGTAATTACTGCAGTCTCATTTTTACCGTAAAAATCATGTAGACAATCTAAAGTAAGTATAAACTAAACATATGCTCTATTTGTTTTATTGAATTGAACATTTTTATTCGCATGAAATTTGGTTAGCTTGTTTTCGTAATAATTTTGATATTCCTGGTCGTTTTCTTGCAGTTTGGTTTTTTTTTTATATAGTCAATTATATGACCGATTACATTGATATAATAAACTTCAGAGGTTTTTCTGTACCAGTCAAGGAGCAAACACCGGTACAGTTTATAATTAGCTTATTTTCTAATGTGTTTATCAAATTTAATTATGTGGGCAATTTATTTCAGAGTCATGAATTTCATACAATATTCGACAAGATTTCAGAAAAAAAATATTAAGTGACATACTGAAATCAAACATTAAAATTCCTGTGTTTTAAAAAATTTTAGGATACAACATTAAACTAATTTCTAAAGTTAATGTTTTTGTCATCGATTATATTTTGCTTTTGAAGATTATAGTACTTTTGCGACTCAATATACATATTTTTTAATTTGAGTATATTGCGTTTTTAAAAATGTCGAAGATATTGTTTTTAAGATTCAGAATCCTCAATTTAATCTTCAGTGTGTTTTTTTAATGTTCGTTGATGGAATATAAACCCAAAAAAGTATGACAGGCTTTTAATATGTTCGTGTCAATCATTTCTTTTACTTTTTCTTGTGTGTTTGATGCTCATCTGAAAGTGTATACCATGCGCTTTTGATACGTTTCTTTCCCGCAGTGTATATTTTCATATTACATCAATAAAAAAGCTTCCAAGAATTGGTGATATTAAGGGTTAACAAGCAAAATTTTAGAGGTAGAACGATGGTATATTAATTAAAGGGCAGTCCCAGAGTAGACCCAAGAAATTAAGTTTGATGTCTATTTATATTGTCAGTCTGTTTTATAATACATCCTGGTATAGAAAATCAGTTTCCTCCATTGTTGATGTATTGAAGAGATAAGGCTTAAATAACATAAGCATCGAAATGCATTTTTAAAAATCAGGTTTTATTAAGTAATGAAAACGCATTTTTCAAAAAAAAAAAAAAAAAATGTCAGTTTTTGAAAATTTGTAGACAATTTTCCGATTGGCTGATAATTAAGATTCTTTTCATGCAAAATAAATTCTGAAAGTCAGTCCTCGAAATTTTAGACAATTATGAAGAACTGCCATAAAATTCTAAATTTAACAGGCTCATACCACAGACTTATCAAAATGTCTTTGAATATAGAAGCGAGTTGTTATACACTTTTGAGAAAGCAAATGCGGAATTAAAATTCAATGTAATATTTTTATTTCTGACTGGTTTGTTTGATTTGCTTCTGAAAATTCTAAGAATATTTGAATTTCGGAGTTACTTTAAAAAGGACATTTTCAACAAGATTTAAATTTTAAACCTATTGTGCATAGAGATTTGAAGTCAAGATATACAAATACGTTTCAAAACCAACGACCGACCAAAAATCACAATTTTAGATTATATATTTATCAACTTTCATGAATCTAAATCTATTCTGTACCTATAATTAAAAGGAGATGTGCGATGTTTCATTAAAAGTTGAAAATCACAAAGCGAGATTTACATAAACTATCAACTTTATCCCCCTCCACAAAAGCCACATAGTTCATTATTTGGTTTACTATTTTTTCTAATCGGCCTTTTCTAAAAAGAATTGAAATTACTAAATACATTTATTATAACATTTAAAAAATTAGTGCAAGGAGAAATATTATACTAAACGTCAACTTTAGAAAGGATATTCGAATCGCAAGTATACATTCGCAAATTGAAAATAGTCATTAAGATTTATACTTTTAAAGAATAAATGAAGATTAAGCAGTAAAAGGCGAGAAAATATTATTCAAAACTAAAATGATAATGAAAAATAGATACAAGACATGGCAAAATTTAAAAAAAAGGAGGCTACAGTTCTATATAAAGAAATTTTTATTTGATAACAGTTTATGCAGAACAGCACGATCATAAACATCCATTGTTGACATCGAAACAATGATTCCAACTCGTAGGATGGAAGTGGGAGAATGTCCGGTTTGATGACGAATCCAGATGCTTGGGCACACATTGTAACAAACTTTGCCATAACCAAACTGTGGATTTTGCGAAACAATTGCTTTATTTATCGGCAGTTCAACAGCAATTTCAAGTGTGGCGCTTACCGTACATCTTTTTCATCCTGCTATAAGTTTGCGAGGCAATCACTTTTGCGGAAAGAATTTGGAAAGCTAATCATTGTACTTATCTAGAGGAATACTTTATGCAACAAACTACTTTCCGGAAATGAGTATTTTGAGGCAAAACCGTTAATCATACATGTACAACAGCAATATCATCCAGCCATCTATTGGTTAACACATTTACTTACCGAGATTTTATAAAGTGAGTTGGTGCCGCCATCTTGGCCTAGGGCGTCTTCCCCGTGATCTGGGCATCCCGGGTTCGAGCATGTTGTTCAACCTGTGTTCCATCTGAGGTGTGTGAAAGAGCCCTCCTGTAAAAATGTGTTGTGAAAGCGAGTGTATGAGTGCCATCTTAACACGAGCTAGAAATCAGACTTCTGCACTAGGGTGCTCAGGAGCTACTGCAACCCACAAACTCGGCTTAAACCGCTAACATCGTCAGCGGGATTGTCTATGACAACCATCATAGGTAACAATAGACATTGTATGGTTGTTCCGGTTCAAAATTACGAAGTTCGACCCAAAATAGCCCTAGTGTTGCTTTAAAACGGGACGTTAATGCAACTAAACTAAACGGCAATGTTGTGATGTTTCGTATATCCACTGTGTGACAAGTAGTCACGAGGGACTCCACATCATAATTTGAAATAGATATTAAAATTTGTAATTTTAATGAAAATGTAATTTTAATTTTTGAAATTGTAATTTTAATTGTAATTTTAATGAAATTGTAATTTTAATTGTAATTTTAATGAAATTGTAATTTTAATTGTAATTTTAATGAAATTGTAATTTTAATTTTTAGTTTAATTTTAATTTAATAATTAATAGACTAGCGCAGAAAGCACCGATATTATGGAATTTGGTATAATTTATGATCAAATTATTAATAGAAAAATAGTTTGGTCATGTATGGGAAAAGGAGAACTTTAATGGATTTACTTTGCAAGTACTTTACTAATGGGGACACGTTTCATTAACCATTTTGATTGATTATTTTCTAGGAAGAAAATTCTCGAATGTAGCTCATTGTAGATATATAAGGCCGAAACAGAAATATTTAAATAATCAAGATTGGCAACAGTGCTAGAAAATTTATGTCTTGACAGATGGGAAATTTATATAGATGCTGTCAATTACCGCTTTAGGTATTTTCCTAGAATAGGGCACCTCAGGATCGTATACTGGCGGGTTTAATGTTCCGTTGCGAATCTGGGATATTTTTCGAAGAACTTAACTGAAGTTCTTCCGATAAATTCCAAAACAGGTTCAACTTAGAGGTCATGAAGTATTTCCCTTCCAAGGAACCAGTATATATCAATCCTCGGATGTTTATTTTGGAAAACTTGCAACATTTTAATGTTTTGGGCTTTTTTAAGTCGTGTCCAAAAACCACATATACATACACCCTTTTGCTTAGGAGACTGGTTGGTCAAAAATTCGATTGAGTGCAGATCGGTCATTTTGAATCTTAGTTAAAAGAATTCATTCAAAGTGAATTACAACGAATCTCTTGTGTGTTAGAAGTTTCCAAGTAAAAGTAGAAAGTAGCACATCAACGAAACAGTTTCCAAATTGGGCCAGTTTCTCGAGTTAGATGTCCAATTCCATTTAGGACCTGTCACTTGCTGCCTAATATCTTGCAATATGAAATCTCATTTCCTCCGATGAGGTAGCTTGAAAAAAGGTAGCTTAAATGTCTTCCTAGGCGGCACTCATAGAGCCATGAGGGCCGATATATATCTACAAAGAATGAATCAAAAGTAAATTTAGATAAGCAATTTGATGTTTGATACAAACACAAGAAAAAAAAATCTTTGACAAAAGGGTAAAATGGAAACTCATGCTGAGCGCTGAAATCAAGTATTTGTAGCATTCATATTACAAATAAATGTGAAAGTTTTAACATTGGATATTTTGAATATCACGTGTACGGAATCCGTTTACAGCGAGAATAACACGAGTGGAGGGAAGGGAGGTACCTGGAACCACACATGCAAGCTAAATAAAAAACAAATTATCTTTCTATTAAAATATAAATATTTAATGTTAAATAACTGATTTTTTTAGAATACATGCTTTATATTTCAAAATATAAACTTCTGAAACTTTACGGCTTGATAAAATCCCAAAAGCAAATAAGACATTAAATATAAAAATTCATTCTTAGAACATCTAAATCCCCCCCCCCAAAAAAAATGTTTATTTCAATAATTTCTTCACCCTTCTCTTTGATAAGAATATCTGCTCTTGCTGTTTTTGGAAGTTCGCTTCTAATTAAATTTAATTACTCACTTTGCAAGAGGAAGAAATAATTTTTTTTGATTTAGCAGTTTTAAAGAACCTAGCAAGTGAAAAGAATTTCAGAACTTCGATCAGTTTTTTCTCCAAACAAGAGATTAATTATTCAATAAAATACAGCAAATTTTAATAAAATAGAAGCTTTCGAATAATGTATAACTCCTTAGCAGTTACATTAATTTTAATACCTGCGAAATGTTAAATACTTACCCAAGTTTTCATAAAATCTATAGTTACAGTTATAAATATTTACACTTTTTTCCCCCCTTAAGATTTTAAAATTCTTCCACAGCTAAAATTGAGTTATTCAACTTTTACAGAATCCAACAGAATTTAAGAAATATATCATAAAAACAATAAAGTTGCTTAGGGCGTTTTTATTAATACGACTAATACGACTTAAAATTTGAAACCATAAAAATATTTAGCTGTTGAAGATATTACGAAATTATCATCATTTCGTAATATCTTCATAATTGCATAAAGTAAAAATTAAATTTAAAAAATTTAGCGAGAATTACAGTTAAGAAGGTAGTCGACAAAGCTGGCTAGTTTTAAATACAGATGAGAAATTTCCAAATCTAAAATCGTTTATATCGGGGAGAAAATTAAGAGAAAATAAACTTCGTTTGTGTACTATTTTTAGTACTTTAATTGAATTTGAATTACAAAATTTTCTCCAAGGCCTTGCAAACTTGCATCTGGGTCTTCAGGCCCTCATTATGATATTTTACTTGTTTACTGGCGGTGCTGAAAAAATAATTTCATACATAAATTGAAGTTTGTTAGATAAAATATTTCTATTTCATTAAAAGAAAGTAAAAACAAGATATCCTTAATACAAATACTGGAGGTCTCATACTTAAGGTCCTTAGATCTCAAAAATCAAATTCCGTTTTTACTGCAATATTAGCATTTTTGTATTCAAAATAAAAATAAAATTTAACTTCAGATTAAAACAAATTTCTTTAAAGCTAAAGATTTTACTATTTTTTTAGTATGTATACTTTAATTTCAAAATATAATTTTGTAATTTAAGCGTTTAAAATATTTTTAGTAATCTTATAAAAAATATTCTTATAACTGAATATCAAAATAGATTATAGTTATATATAGAACTAGTATATACATAATTATGGAAAAAATTCATTTTATAAAAATCTGAATTTCTAAAACGAAAATGACGTTTATTTGAATAATTTCGCCACCCTTCTGTTAAATATATTCACATTCCAGTTTTTATTTTTGGAAGTTAGCATCTAATTAAATTTAAGTGTTGAAATTGCAAGCAATAAAGATAAATTTAGCAGTTTTTTTAAACCACGCAAAGAAAAATTAGAATTTGAATTCGATCAGATTTACAATAGGAAAAAGTTATTAACTCTGAAGTACTGCGATTTTTAGATGCGAATAACATTGAAATTACATTATATGAATATATAACTCCTAAATAACAGGTATATTTAACAATTTAATTAAAAAAAGGGAATGATAAATACTTACTCAAGTTTTAATAAAACTTAAAGTTACATAGTTGGAAATATTTGAATTTTTTCTGATGATTTTAAACTTTTTTTAGGAAGCTATGCAAATATCGTATGGATATATTTATATTTCTCCATAAGGATTACAAGTATATTTGTTAATTTTATGAAACGGTGTTTACTGTTGGTGTAGTATTGAACATCATTTGTTAGCATCTGTCTGCCTTTTAGGATATCCCACGCCTAAACAAAAAAAGGATTAGAAGATAAATTCATATAAACAAAATCATTTGAAGACGATATTTCCATAAACTTTGAAAATATGTGTATGCCCGTTTTTCCGGTTCACACAAGGAAAATGTTTTCAAAACAATATCAAAAATAAAATTCAGTACAAGAGATATCTGCGAATAAGAACTAAACTATCCATAAAGTAATAAATTGATTAAAATTTCTTCAACAAATGGGCATTTTTTTCAAACATTCATTTCTTGAGACGCAAATTTTAAGAGGACAAATTTCGTATGGATATATTTATATTTCTCCATAAGGATTACAAATATATTTGTTGATTTTATGAAGACAAAAATGCAGTTTTCGTTATCTTTACCAAACTTGGAATCTGAATTTTAGAATTTCGCTTGAAATCAACCGATGCTTCAGTTTCCAACGATCGAAAGTCTACGCGCTAACTATATTTGAATATTCAGTAGTTATTGGGAAATAATATTTATGGAAAATTTCGAGACCGACACATGAGAAGAATGAGTCAAATAGAATGAAAAATTCTTTAGTTAGGATGACTACAAATTAAACGCAATTTAAGGAAACAATAGGCTATTTGATAAACAAATTAGAGGATGTATGAATTTGAGGTAAATTCTCTAATGTATTTGAAAAACCGAAACAGATATTAAACTTGATTTGAAGACAGCAAAGCCTACTTCATTCCAGTCCCGAGAATTTGTGTTCCCAGAACATTCTTTTTAAAGATTGCATCCTCTTTGCTCACCCATGTCGAAAGAAAGACATTGAAAAGTCAATATTCGGATTTTTTTAAAAAATTTCTTAGGATAATTTTCTTTCACGAATCATACAGTCTGCTATTAAAGTTTAGAAAGGAATTAAGAACATGAGCATCCAGCAATGTTAGTAAAAGACTTAATTTACGTTTCGATACAAATTAAAATTCTGAAGCAAGGCCTTCCTATGCAAAGGAGTCTGCATTACTACAAAATTTTATGCCCATCCCGTCATGTGTAAAAACTTTCGTTTTAAGAAAGTATCCAGACTGGTCTCTTAATCTTTACCACTCCATGAAACAGCCGTTATCGCATCAGAAAATTCATTAATATAATTATATTAACGTTCCGTTTTAAAGTAAATATAGTGCTATTTTGGGACAGATTTCATTTTTGAACTGCGGTCAGAGGACGAGGACGATACCCAAGCTGGTACAACCTTCGCCGAACTTCTACAACGCACCTGCGGGAGGACCTTTAATCCCAACGGATTTTGCGTATACCAGACCAGCTGACGTGACGTTTCTTCGGTGAAATCGAGTCTCGAATATGAAAACCTCCCGTTCCGAGACTGTACCACCAGCTCACCGCGGCCACGTAGAAAATCCATAGGGATAGAATAAAGGTTTTTAATGCCATAAATACTCCATTTTGGCACTAAAATGATAAGTTTTGTGCTCGCATTATAGAGAAAGTTGAATATATACTTCAGGCCATTTTTCTCAAACCATTCAGCCAAAATAAGGCATGAAACTGCGAAGTTATTAACATAAATTTCTTTTATTTAAGTCGCTGCATCTCATCTATCGAGTTTATAAGTAAAGACGTCTACCGGAATTTTAAGGTCTGTCGGGAATTTTTGGTTTAAAGTTCGATATCTGTACATAAATAGAAGCAAAACATATGCAGGAAATTGCATACATCTTGCTCTTTGCATTTTCTAGTTTAAGTGTTCAGTTGCACTCCTCAACATAAAAATTAAATGGTAATTACTTTTTATGGCCCATCTCCCCATGAAATTCTTACCAATTATAAAAATAATGCAGTAGAATTATAAAAACAATTTAAGAGTGATCATGAAATTGACCTTTTTTGTTATGTAAACTACAGATGAATTCAAAGCCAATTATTTTTTTTAATTATCTAATGCTTTAATTATTAATTTTTGCAAGGATTCAAATATCAAGCTCTCCAATTCGTAAACAGCATTATAGTTAAAGACAAAACATTAATAATTTAATCTTAAGAGAATCGCATTTCTCTAATAAATTGTTTCTTACCAGACAACATATACTACTGCACTTCACATGACAGAATTTCCCATACAATGTCAGTAAAAATTATGGTTCTCGACTCGACTCCTTACTAACTGAGAAACATTTATACGTACTGACTACTGCAATTATCTGCATAAAGTCTCGCACAAATTCATTTCAGTTCCTTCCAAGTAAAACAACGTTAGATTAGTCTTGCGGGTCAATTATTTAAAAATAATAGAACTTTCGGCTCACTACATCGACATCCTGTTCAGTGATTCGAGCATGTTTATCCACAGATTGTCTGTCCGGATTTCCATGTTTTGCTTGTGCAATTAAAGGAGCCCCAGTGAACAAACTGGAAGATGTGGAAATCGGACCGGTTGGTATCAGGTTCAAAATCCGATCCCGCAGAAGATTCGAATTGTACGTAGAATTCGTGGTTGTTGAATCTGTTGGGGGTCAAATATTTTCCCTGGTTATGTAGTACGGAATTTTGGTGAAGTGGCACCAGTTGAAATATTGATAATGACATCTGACTATGATTCAAACCTATAAGGTCTGTTCCATATTGCTTGTTAGTTTCTATAATTATAATAATTTTCAAAGTTTTTCTGTGTGTTTTGGAGCTCTACAGGCCAGAGCGGTTGACCTACAGCTACAAAATTTTGCACATACATACCTTGGAGGTTGGGAGTATGCATCTTGGAGCTATTGTTTTGAATTTTTAATTAGAGTTTTAATTAATTAATAATTAAGTGAAATTTTCCGCTATAATTTCTAAAAATATTAAAACACAAAATTTATTTGTACAACCTATTCAAGATCAAAGAATTATTTTTTATTGATACTAATGATTTAACCAACAAACTAAATTTCTATTTTAATAAATTTTTAAAAAGTAATTTAATGATATTTTTCATTAATTTATTTCGCCCAAAATGAAAATAAAATCTAACCTGTAAGAGCACGTTGCACGTGCATGGGAATAAATTAGCTTTTAGCAACGTGTCTCCATCAGTGTATATTGAATCTGTTGGGGGTCAAATATTTCCCGATTATGTCGTTTGGAATTTGGGTGAAGTGACACCAGATGAAGTAGTATCAATGTCATCTAATCATGATTCAAACCTACAAGGTCTGTTCCGTATTAGTCTTTATATCTCTCATTAAAGAAATATAAATATTATAAAATAAGAAAGACAAGTAATTAAACTGAAATAGATTCAAGGAATTCAGTTCGCTGAAAGCCTCGCTATAAATCCGATTCCTCTACGTATCCCCTTTGTAATCAGACTTTATACAAGCTGTATTTTGAGACAGTTACAGATTATCCTGTTTATGGGGAACTGAATTATGGAGAAAAGCTATGGGTCGAAACGTCATCCATGTCATTTGACCAAGGATTAAAAGTAGCCTGTTTAACAGGGATTAACTAATCATTGTATAGTTTAAAAACAGGGTGACGTAATTATAATAATACAAGCATTTGAGGTCATTTTGATTTTTTTATGCTTAAAATAAAAAATAGTACAATGTTTCTTCTAACGTTTGTGTTTGTACATCTGACAAACAATCGCATCCTTACAACTCAAATTATTTTCAAAACTGCTAAATAATCAGCTATAACAATATTTATTAAAATGTATGCTTATTTAATAGCTATTCATTATTTGTTGAAAACACTAAATTTCAAAATTGAATTGATGTATTGATTATACATTAGGATGGAATTGTTTTAATATTATTAATAATTAACCCTTAACTTTCATTAAATCTTTTTCTTTACTTTCGTATTTGTAAAAAAAAGTACTTGAAAATTAATGTACCAATTTAATACTTCAAAACCATAAGCTACATTAGATATTAAAGTCTATCTATCATATAAAATATTCTTACATAAAGATATTTAATACTCAACCCCGTAATGTAATCTGAAACTGTATTTTCAATCAAGATGAAAAATAATTTCGCAGTAATGTGTTTTTAACTGTTTGCACTCTCTCGAAAGATTGTAGTCGATATTAAGATATTTAAAAATAAAATTAAAAAAAATTGTAATCTATTGTATACTGTAATACTAAATTTAATTCATTTTGAATGAGAAAATGAAATATGGGATTACAACAGGGAAATACATACTTGAAAATATGAAGTATTTTTATTCAATCTCCATCAGTCGTAATACAAGTAGCCATGTTTTAGAATTTGTTTAGCAACAGTACAGCGCGACACATTTTTTAGTTAAAATACTTCTATCAATATAAGGATATTGTCACGTAGGTACTTTAGTATGGAACTCAATGACACACACAAGAAGTAAAGCAAAACTAATTTATTAACACAATTCTGAACTGAGAACACAGTGATTGACACATCGTCTGCTTTTATACTAGCAGGGAAAGTAACAGAATACTTTTCTGGAGACGGTAAGAAAAGTCCAGAACACTTGTCTGGTAAACTAAAGAAAGGTCCAGAATCTGCTGGTACATGAAATAAAGGAAAACATAAAATCAAAGAATTAAATATTTACACAGACTGTGAATCGCATTGTCTCCAGCGGGATTCGAACTTACGATCTCTTGATTATGAGATCAGTGCTATGACCATTCGGCCATGGAGAGTAGACTGCCTCTTTTCAACGCGACAATATCAATTTAAATATATATTGCCTATATTTATCCAGATTTTTGCTGTTTTTAAAGGAGTTTACAAATCAATTATCGGACAGCGCCAAGTTGTTTGCAGGCAATATACGGTACATTAGTCAACGAAACCTCATATTTCATTAATTATCAATGATAATCAGCATTGGAAGTTTCCTTCGTTTTTTCTTCTGATATATTCTTTATCGTCTCAATTTTTAATAATTTTCCTTAACTTTTCTTCTAGATTAAAGATTATATTTCACTGAATGAAGCTTCGTTATTTTTTAGAAAATTTAATTGAAGAAAGCATCAATCTGATTTTTTTCAGTCTTTCAGATTCTAAAAGAATTACTCATTTTTCACGTCTTTCTATGTTCCTCAAAATCATTATGCTTACTTCCGTGATTTCATTGAATGAATGTGTAGTAGAATGCGAAGACTTATGTTCCTATTGTGCCAGAAACATGGTTGTTTCTGGCCATGAATCAGAAGATACTTTTCACTTCAGTTAAAAAGTCACTGAAGTTTGAAATCGAACAAGTTATTAGAAAATTAACTGAATTGTATGCGCTCATTTTCATTCCACTTTCAAATAAAAATGTCATGAATTACGGACAAAAAATATTGAGTTTGAATATAATGGAATCTAGCATTTTCAAAACTGATTGTAAGAATAACAGAATTATTATGAAATAGATTTAGGCTTGAATCTAGGATTTTTATTAAATCTTTCCTCAGAATATGTGTTTTGAAAGTGATTTAAGACGTTGCGTTTATATGCATAAAGAAATACAGATCAAATATGGTAAAAATTCTATAGTAGCATTTTTAATAGTGTAGTTAATTCTTCTATCCGCTCAGAATCATGTGCTCCAATATGTTGTGCATAGACAGCGATGATCTGGTGGTAATGTCTCGACTGCAGAACCGGAGGGTTCACGTTATAGACCCAATTTCGCTGAACAGTCATGCAAGCGGGTCTGGAGAACGTTAAAACTATTGAGCCGAAACATCCTCCAGAAAGTATGGTGTGGAAGTTTGGAGAGGGGCGTGCCAGATCCTTTGTCGTCCTCGTCATCTAACGCTTGTTCAATATTGTGAAGTCCATCCCAAAATTACCCTCATTTTTAAAAACTGGACGTAAATGTAACAAAACTAAACCAATATCTTTTGCATCCGTCCAGGTACACGGGGAAGGCAAGTTTAAAAACAAACGGATATTTCATTATAAATATCTATTTACCTTTATAGTGTGTAGAATAAAATAAAACAGCTCTACATTAAAAAAATTGATAATTTGAATGTAATCGGATTTCAAATACATTTTTCTCTTTGCAAAATCAAATCTTTGTCGCTCAATACAATATAATTTGTCTACAAGATTTTATGTTAAATAAAAAATGATAAATCTGAACGACTAATTATCCTTTTCTTAAACTAACGAAATTTTACAGGTGTAGAAAGTTTAAGGTAAACATGACTTGTATCATTCGTAAATCATGGCTTGCGGGATGTCTGATTGTAGGATGTCCGATTTTGTGGAAACATTTACTATACCATTGAAACAAATGTAGATCTTACCTTCCAATGAAATCAGTTATTCTAAATTATAAAGTTTCCTTCTGAATATCTTTGAATGGCACGATATCTTGAGTTAGGGACAATTACAAGTAAATAAAATAATGTAGTCGTATTGGTCTATAAAAAAAATATATTTTTAAAATGTATTTTTTTAAGTCCCTTCAGTTTTTTAAGTTCTTTCAGGCTCAGTTTGTCTTGCTTACCTGCGTTTACTTGGCGAACGTCGTGTCCAACACCCAATTTAAATCTTCCGATTTTCTAGTTTTAATAAATCGTTATGTATATCTGCTTTTAATAACAATTATATTATGGTAATTAAATTATTATAAACAACAACTTACATTCACATGAAATTTAGTCAGCCTGTTTTCGAAATAATTGACATTTCTAGTGAGCTATCTTGCACAGCTTTTTATTATAAAGTCTGTAATATGATTGATTACGTTGATGTAATAAACTTTTGGCGTTTTTCTATAGCAGTCAAGAAGCAAATATTGGTACAGTTTGCAGTTAAAAGCTTATTTCATAATGTGCTTATAGAATTTAATTCTGTGTACAACTCATTTCCGTCATAAATTTTATAAAATATTTGACTTTTTTTCTGAAAACTTTGATTATATGTCGCTTCATATTTTCAAACATCTATTTTATTTAAATTCTTACTTAATATTTTAGGATAAAACATATCAAACTCAAATTTTTAAAACCGTTATAATCGGTGATAAAAAAAATTCCGAGGTTTTTAGTGCTTTTGTAACTGAATATATTCGTCTTTTGAATTCTTAAAGCACTTTTAATATATTTGACATTGATTATATTTGGATTTCGAAATGTATCGGATGTATTGTTTAATTCCAGCATTCGCAACTCAATTGTTAGTAATCAATATTTTTAGATGGAATATAAAATCAAAAATACAGTAGGCTTTTAATATATTCTTGTCAATCATTACTTTTACCTCTATGTGTATGTTATGTGGAAGTGCAAGCTATCTTTATTGAATTTTTCCTGCGGTGTTCAGTAAATGCAGTCTCAAAATCGATTCAAGATACATATTTTAATATTGGATTTAATTGAAAATCTGCCGCACATACAACTTGGTGTATTTTTTTTATCAGTTTTAAGAGACTCATTCCTTCCGCTGGTGATATACTGATAGCAGGTTTCAATGACAGCTTAGATATCCAAAGCGATTCTAGAAACTATTTTTATCAAATAAAAATGTATGTTTCAAAAATGAATATTTCCAAAAACTGACACCCCCTGTACGTAAACTAAATTTGATCGTGAAGTTCTGAATTTATTCTAAAAGTGAAAGGATTCTTCGAAATTTTAGAGTTTTATGACAAATCTTAATTGGCTCATACCATAGATTTTCGCAACAAAATGTCATTTTGAATGTATGGGAGGGTTTATATATTAATTTTTAAAGATATCAAATTGAGATGCACACAAACTGGAGTCGTCCTAAAATTTAAAGTAACGAGTTCGGTAGGCGTTTCTGAAAAAATGAAATTTACATTCACTTCGTAGTTATTCAAAACATTTTAAACAAGATTTAAAATTTAATATCAATTATTCTTTGAATGTTAGAATTAACGGGTTAACATAGGGACACGTTTCAAAATTAACGATTTACAGCAAGTCACAATTCTTTATTTTTGGATTAATGTTTACCAAAGTTTATGACAAATTCATTTTGTATCCATGATTTTAAATCAGAAGCGTTTTAAAACTGGATATCAAAGAAGTGATATTTATATAGTGAAATTGGCAAAGTAATTTCCCAATGCGAAATTGAGTCAGCAAAGCACAGAATATGTTTTGAGCCCGTTTATGAAATTAAAGAATTTAGTTACATGTAAATAATTCAGTATTATTTGATTTACTACATGTATTTTTAGTTTGCAATTTTAGCAAATAATTGAGAATAATGTATGTTTATTAGAGCATTTAAATAAGTTCAAGAAATATTCTACTGAACATCAAAGACAAAAAGATATTTGAAGAGTAAGCATTCATCAGCAAATTGGAAACCGTTAAGATCATAATTGTACGTTTAAGGAATAAAATTCAACAGTAAAAAACGAAATGTTATTTAGATGCAAAACGTTATAGACAAATCGATGCCAGATGTGCAGAAATATAAAGGAATCTGTAGTTATATATTACGAATTTTAATATAATTATTCATGTGACAGTACTATCACAAACAGCCGTTATCAACATCAAAACACCAATTCCATCGAGCAGGAAGGGAACTAGTGACTTCAGTGTAAAGATTTCTGGGTTGCTGACGAATCTAGACGCCTGGCCCCTCATTTTGCACAAACTTGGCCATTACAAAACTTTGTGGATTAGGTGATGCAGAGTTCCTATGTTTAACGGCAGTTCAACAGCATTTTCAAATGCGACGTTTTCCATACATCCTTTTCATTTTGCTATAACTTTGAGGCAGTTGCACTTCTGCGGAAAGAATTTGGATTACCAATTTGGAGAAATCCAATATGCAACAAACTGCTGAAACAACTTACGAGAAATGAAGATCGAGGCAGAAACCGTTAACTTAACTACACATGTACAGCTGCAATATCATAACGCCATTTATCGGCTAACAAATTGACTAGCAGGAATTTAATAAGGTGAAGAAACAGCAACGTCGTGATGTTTCGGAGTTCCGCGATGTGACAAAGTGGTGACGAACACCTCCACACCATAATATAGGATAACAATTATAAATTGCAAGTTTAAGAAAAAGAATCGATAGACGAGCGCATAAAGCTCTAACATTATGAAATTTGCCAAGAATATTTGTTACGATAAAACTATCAATAGAGAAATATTTTATTTAGGGAAAAAGGAGATATTTATTGAATTTACGTTTAAAGTGCCTCTACTTAACTCATGGTTAATTATTTTCGAAAAACATCCAAAAAGGATTTCAGTCGTGCAACTCGTCGTAGCTATCCGAGGTCGAAATAGAAATAATTATGAAAAACTTGAATCCTCCATACTCAACGAAGTTAACATTTTAGATTTTTACAGACGGGAAATTTATATAAATATTGTCAATGGCTGCTCTAGGCCTTTTCGTAGAAATAGCCAAATCAGGATCGTATGCTGGCAGTTGTAGAAATTCGTTTCGAATCTTGGTTAATTTTCCCGAAAAACGTAATTAACATTCTTATGATAAATTTCAAGACGGGATCAATTTGGATGTTATCAGGAAGTAATTTTCTTCTGTAGCAGAACGCATCAATTTTCATCAATTGCTTATTTTGAAAAACTTGAAGATTCTATGTTTTGGGCTTCTTAATGTGGCGTTTAAAACTACCTCTAGGTATTTATACCCTTTGATCCAGGTGACGGGTCGGTCGAAAATTTTGATTGGGTTCATACCGGTCATTTTGAATTTTTTAGTGAAAAGAATTCACTAAAAGTGAATTAAAGCGAAGATCTTAAGTGTAAGATGTATCTAAATAAAAACAGAGGTGACAGCAGCCCATCAACTAAATAGTTTCGAAATAGAGCCAATATCTTTCATTCGACATCCAATTCCATTTAGAATACGTGAAATGCTGCCTAATGCATTTTTAATATCTAGCAGAAATAAATTCATTTTCTCTCATGAAGTAGCTTGTGAAATGGTAGCTTAAATGTCGTCCTATTCTGCACCCATAGAGCTTTGAGGGCCGATATATACCTACAAAGAATGAAAAGTGAATTATTAGTAAGCAAATTAGATGTTCAATACAAATACAAGAAAAAACAGATTAAAATCGCTAACAAAAGGGAAATATGGAAACATAAGACTCATAACTAGCTCTGAAATCAAGTATTTGAAGCATTCACATTTCTAATAAATATGGCGATTTTAATATTGGACATTTTTAATGTCATGCGTACACATTAGTGAAAATATATGCCACTCTTGATAAAAATACTTTGGGACAGCAGTAAATACTTATTGTTGGACTTGAAATGAATCATTTTTGTTCACAAAAAAGTAAAAAGGTTAACCTGTATGATGACGTAGGATTTCCACATTCAAACTAAATAGCCAGAATTTTCCCAGTTCAGTTCAGTTATATTAACGTCCCGTTTTAAAGCAACACTAGGGCTATTTTGGGACGGACCCCATAATTTTGAACATCGGTCAGATGACGAAGACAACACCTGAACTGGCACCCCCCTCTCCATACCACACCAGAGGGAGGATGTTTGATCCGGACGGTTTGACATGCACCAGAGCCGTTTACACGACGATTCTTCGGTGGAATCGGGTCTTGAACCTGAAACCCTCCGGTTTTCAAGCCGTGGCCTTACCACCAGGCCACCGTGGTAAGGTCTTCCGAGTTTTCCCATAGGAAATCTCTTTTGAAAGGAAATCAATCACCTACAATATTCACGTCAGCCATAAAGCCTATTCACTGATGGGCAACTAAAGTTTTTGGGTGTTATCGGCGACCTTTTATTAAGGAGACGTAGGAACGGCATTTTTAAAAAGCTAGCATTTTATTTATGGCAACTTAAGATTCAAAACAACGAGGCAGGTTATTTCTTATTTAATTGAGAACTGCACTGATGCCTGATGAAGTTGAGAATTTAATGTTATCGGAAAATGACAATTCATTGAAAAGAAGGTTGTATATATATATATATATACGTCTCTTAATAACAACTTAATATTCATATCATTTATACAATTAACGCTAAGTTTGCTTGTCGCATATTAATATGAACTTACTGAACATTTTGTATATTACAAATGTTGAAGCAGTGCCTTAAACTGATCAAATGAATATTGCCGTGTAAAATGAAGATGCTTGATCAGAGAAGTGTATGGGAATTGCATGGAATCGCCTTCATAAGAAATTTATTGTAGCCTCCCTTCAAACTTGTTGCAAATCTGCGATTATTCCGAAATATATAAAGAATAATATGCTTATTTACTAAATAAAAAGTGTAAAATGCTATAAATTTCGGCTACTTTACATATTTGAAAATTCACATAAAACTGCATGTGACAGATTGTATGGTTCACAGAAAACAAACGTGGCAACATAAATGCACAAGCGACTACAAATTTTTGGAAAATTTTGCAGACAAATTTTTTGTAATGCACTACGAAAGACGCTATAAATGCAATTTGTACGTTTTGGATTATTTTTAATTATGAGTTCAAAAAGATTTTGTTTGAGAATATACCAGACCTTAAGTTTTCTACAGCATATTATACTAACGATTTTTATAATAAGCCCTTTTCTATTACATGGTCTCAGAACTCATGATCTTAAAAGTCATTGCAGTCAACGCTTTAACTTTAATTGAAACAAGTAGAAATGCGTTTCCAAGAACTATCCTTTTGTGCTAACCAAGTGTTATCTTCCCCTTGTATAAAACTAGGAAATTAGGACAAGTCCGCGAGTGCTACAAGGGCTCAAATTTACATTTTCACACACGAGAGACGTATTTTGGGGGCGAGAAAATTAGCTGTGTATTAATCGGATGTCAATAGGGAGCCGTTACAGAAATGGCTATAAACGGGCCATTTTTCACGATTAATCATTGCTATCGGTTAATACACAAGTATCAGAAAACCGAATATATTTCGGAACCTCTTTATTGATTAGCTGAAAGAAACTTTTCTCGCTACTACAGTTGTAGGAACAAGATAATATTTAAGATTTCAGTCCATTTAGGAATATTGTTTCAAAATGTGAACAAATTGTTAGTAATATTTTTCATTAATAGAGCAAAAGATGATAGTCATACATTGTTTTCAAATTAGTGCCATCAAAGTGCCAACAAAACCTGACCAACAAAGTTATTTTAATTCAGAACTAATTTACTGACAAAGTTCCCATTTGATAAATGAACCAGAAAGCATTTTGATAAAGGCGTAATGCATTCCGATAAACTATCCCTTAATGAAAATACAAAGAATTGCACATATTCCATAAAATTGAACAAGTTCAGAGAATACAACGATATTAGCCAACTAAATTTGAGCAACAAAATATTTATTAAAGAAGTTTGGTTTTTAAAAATGGCTAACCAAATCTAGATCTATAAACAAAAAATTTAAAATAATTTGATAGCATCTTTAAATATAGATACAATTTTATACAAAAGTCACATGAAGCAGTTTTCTACACGGAGTCTTGTTTCATTCGCATAACGATATTTGAAGTGGTGCCCATTCAAAGGCTCTCCAAAAATCTCCAGCTCTTTCCAAATATTTCTTAAAAATAATAAAATGGTATCCAGGCAATTTATGGCAATTAAGAAGTAAAAATTTAAAGATTCATTACTACAACTTGTAAAATTATTTAATATGCAGTTTACTTATTCAAAATAGTGTCAGCATATACTAATGCAGAGGAAACTAAAGAGCATTGAAATAAATATTTTTGGGGAAAAGTAATTTAATTTTCTGTAATGTTTAGCAAGCAATAGCTTTATTTCTGAGTATTTTTCTTTTATTTCCTTTAGAGAACTTTGTCCGCTTATTTAACAGAAGTTTTCTAGTAAACTATAAAAATACTTCAAAATTCTTTGATTTTACACAAAGGATTAATGAAAGATTTTAATAACATTAATATACATCAAAGGAAATACTTACATCACAATCATAGTTGCAATCTTCCAAAAGAGGATCATCGTACTCCTCGGGTGCATTTTCACCTCTTATTTCATGCATGCATGGCGGCTCCAAAAAACTGGAATAGAATAAGATGACATTTTGATTTATAAAACAAAACATGCGCTCTTTAGAAAGGTATAAATTTAAATATTTTGAATAAAAACCAGGGTGTCTCAAACATATCCGTAGAATTGAATATTCTGGTTCAAAGCACTATACTTCGTTAAAATTATTTTGCATAAGAGCATTGTTAAAATTTCAAAATGTCTCTTATACACCTGAATTCTTTTGAAAATTAAATAATTGTCCAAAACATTATCAAGATTTTTATTTTTAAAAACAGAAGACTGCGTAGAATTTTGTAGCATCAGAAGCAAGATCGCTCTTCAGAAATTTCTATTCAAAAGCTCACCACTTAAAAATAAATCTTTTCATGAAGTTATTTCAATCGTCTTTTTAAGTAGTGAATTATTTTAACAATTTCAATATAATATATTTGAAAGATAGCAAACGTGTAGATCTTTCTTTGTGCCTACAAAAGTGCATATAACCGATGATTTTCTAATATTACATTTGAAACTCATGATCTTAAAAGTCATTGCAGTCAACGCTTTAACCTTAATTGAAACGAGCAGGAATGCGCTTCGAAGAACTATCCTCTTGTGCTAACCAATTATGATCTTCCCTTTGTATAAAACTAGGAAATTAGGACAAGGCCGTGAGTGCCACAAGGCTCAAATTTACATTTTCACACACGAGAGACGTATTTTGGGGGATGAGAAAACTAGCTGTGTATTAATCGGATATCAATAGGAAGCTGTTACAAAAAACGCCTCTTAACTAAACATTTTTCATGATTAATCATTGTTAATACACAAATATCAGAAACCCGAATATCTATTTCAGTATTTCCTCTTTATTGACTAGCTGAAAGAAAAGCTGTAACAACAAGATGGTATTTAAGATTTCAGTCCATTTAGAAATATTCGTTCAAAATGGAAATAAATTGTTAGTAATATTCTTCGTTAATAGAGCAAAAGATAGTCATACATTGCTTTCAAAGTGTGCCAACAAAAGTTATTTCAATTCAGAACTAGTTTACTGACAAATCATTTGACAAATGAACCAGAAAGCATTTTGAGAAAGGCGTAATGCATACATTCTGATGTATAAATTATTCCTTAATGAAAATACAAAGAATAATTGCACATATTCCATAAAAATGGAACATGCTCAGCGGCTACAACGATATTAGCCAACTAAATTTGAGCAACAAAATATTTATTAAATAAGTTTTATTTTTAAAAATGTCTAACCAAATCTAGATCTATATACTAAAATTTAAAATAATTTGATAGCATCTTTAAATGTAGATGCAATTTTATTCAAAAGTCATATGAAGCAGTCTTCTACAAGGAGTCTTGTTTCATTCGCATAATGATATTTGAAGTGATGGCCATTCAAAGGCTCTCCAGAAATCTCCAACACTTTCCAGATATTTTTTAATAATGTAAAATCTGAATCCACACAATTGACAGTAATTAAGAAATACAAATTTCAAAAGTCATTACAGCAACTTGCGAAATATGTTAATATGCAGTTTACTTATTCAAAATAGTGTCAGCATACACTAATGTAGAGGAAATTGAGAAGTATTGAAATAAATATTTTTTGGGAAAAGTAATTTGATTTTTTGTAATGTTTAGCAGGCAATAGATTTCGAAGTATTTTTCTTTTATTTCCTTATAGAGAACTTTGTCCGCTTATTTAACAGAAATTTGCTCGTAAACTCTTAAAAAAATAAAATTCCTGAAAAATTCTTTGATTTCACACAATGGTGAAAGGTTTTACTAAAATTAATAGATATTAAAGGGAATACTTGCATCACAATCATAGTCGTAATCTTCCAAAAGAGGATCACAATAATCCTCAGGTGCATTTTCACCTCTTATTTCATGCATGCATGCATGGCGGCTCCAAAAAACTGGAATAGAATAAGATGACATTTTGAATTAGAAAACAAAACATGCACTCTTTAGAAAAGTTCAAGTTTAAATATGTTGAACAGAAACCAGGGACTTTCGAACATATCCGTAGAATATTGCCGCATTGAAGAAAGACAGTCGAATCTCCATGGCCGAATGGTCAGGGCACTGGTCTCATGATCAAGAGACCTGGGTTCGAATCCCGCTAGAGACAATGCGATTAACAGTATATGTAAATACTTAATTGTTTGATTTTATTTTTTCCTTTATTTCATGTTCCAGAAGATACTGGACATTTCTTTAGTTTACCAGACAAGTGTTCTGGACTTTTCTTACTGTCTCCAGAAGAGTATTCTGGAACTTTCTCTGCTTGTATAAAAGCAGAAGATTTGACAGTTACTGTATTCTCAGTTCTGTGTTCAGTTAATAAATTAGTTCAGCCTCTACTTCATGTGTGTATCATTGAATTCTATACTAAAGTATCTACGTGACAATATAATAGTTTGGTTCATAGTACAGTACTCCGTTAAAATTTTGCATAAGCGCATTGTTAAAATTATTTCAAACTGTTTCTTATACGCGTGAATTCTTTTGAAAACTATTTGTCTGAAACATTCTTAACAAGATATTTTTATTTTGAAAACAGAAGATTGTGCGTGGAAATTTGTAGGATCTGAAGCAAGATCGCTTTTCGGAAATTTAAAAGCTTACCGCTTAAAAATAAATCTTTTTCATAAAGTTATTTAAGTCGTCTTTTTAAGTGGCGAACTATTTTCTTCAACAATTTTAATACAATATTCAATATATTTCAATATTTTAAAGATAGCAAGCGTTTAGATCTTTCTTTACATCTTCAAAAGAGCATATAATTGATGATGTTCTAATATTTAAACTGTATGTACTGCGACGTTGGCCTTACAATCACAAGTAAGCCAAGAAAGCAAGACCGTAAATGAAAGCTTAAAATGACACGTTTTTAAATAGTAAAATTTTCAATGGTGCAAATATGACTACATTATGCTTGCGGCTATTTTTTCATGTGCCGTAATACCAAAATAATTGGATAAATTATGTTTTATATTTTAAATGAAAGACCGAAATTTCTGTTTATTTAACAAACGTTTGCTTGGAAAACTAAATGAAATAAATGTAGTATTTCAAACGATATAAATGCAGGGTTTTAACATTCTTAGATATCTAATGAAATACTTACGTCGCTGTCATCATCATGATCTTCAAGAAGATTATGGTCTTCATTGATTTCCTGGTGCTTTTCTTCAATTTTTCTGGTTTCAGAGACCTCATGGCTCGAAAAAACTGGAAAATAAAAGATCAAATTTTGAATTAGAAAACAAAACGCCCACGCTTTAGAAAGATATACGTCAAAATATGCTGTACAAAAACCAGGGTATCTCAAACCCGTCAGTGGCCTAGAATAGTTTGGTTCATAGTTCTGTACTTCGTTAAAATTATTTTGCATAAGCGCACTGTTAAAATTACTTCAAACCGTTTCTTAGACGACTGAATGTTTCTTGTATCTAGCATTCCACTAAAATCATTCGTGTTTAGTTCTTCATTGAACTATTCACGTTCATAGTTCAATTATTTAATGAATTTCTCAAAAAATTTGAAAAAAGAAATTCTTAAAAAATTTCTTAATTTAAATACACAAGGAAAGGAATAAAGGAATTTCAATAAAATTAGATATTCAAAACATTACTTGCATCACAGATTTCATACCTTCATTAACATGATCTTCATAGCTTGCATTAACACTTTGTACCCCTGTTTTCGATGTATTTTGGGTAACAGTTTGCCGAGGGAAAAACCTGCGTGGAATACAATGATGTAACATTTTGAATTAGAATGCAGAACGCTCAAATTTTAGAAAGGTTTGCCTCAAAATATGAGGAACAAAAATTTAGAGCCTTATTCACACACATGCACGATTAAGAATATTTTGATGCTGAGTATTATGCATTTCTTTCAAAATATTTTGCATAAAGTTATCAATAAAATTATTATAATCCGTTTTCTGTACCCTTTAATGCATATGAAAATTCATAAGAAATTATATAGTAAATATAGAAATTATTGCAAAATATGTTGTAGCAACTCATGCTAGATCGCTTTGTGAATTTTCCAATGGACATCGCGAATTAAAATTAAAAATATTTTCCTGAAACTATTTCAATCGGCAATTTAGTGAATCGTTTTCTTCAGCAATATCATTCTAATATTGTTTGAAAGGACAGAGGAACGTAGGCAGCTTTCTTCACAATTATATGCATGTTATTTTGAAGAGGCAATTTATTATTTCTTAATTAAACATTTTATAATTCTTATTCGCTTCGAATGAAAAATAGGGGGTTTAAAAATAATTTACGATTGCTTTTATATGACAAAGTTCGTCCTCGTAAATGTTTAGGTATTTTTTGAAAGATTATGAAATGATTTTTTTAACCAAAGTCTACAATCTTGTTAATTTAGAGGATTTTGTAAATAAAATGATTTATAAAATTCCCTCAACGTTCCAATGATTTATAACCTACGTTTTTTATTAGTTAGTATATAGCGCGTTATTGCCACAGAAGAAATAATTTTGGAAATACTGTTTGGAAGTTAAAATAGCTGACAACATCCTGTGTAGACGACTATTCATTAACGAGAAGAAAAAAAATTAGCGCTTGCATTAAATATTTTCGATTTCATTTCACTCACAATGATTGGCATCAGTCATAATTTTATTTTGTTTGATATATATGCGCGATTAACTCCGAATGACATGCGCCGTTTGTCGTTTTCTGGTTTACTTTTGCAATTTTAAATGCAACTTTCGCGCAAGTGCAAGCAATAAGTCGGCAAAGTTTCATCGCAATCGGTTAAATAGTACGGCAGCGCATAAGGCACGAACAAACAAAAATTCATTTTTATATATTACATAATGTATTAAAAAAGACTCGAATTCTTCCTGCCACCCACTTTCAACCCCTCCCGCTTCCT
Organism: Argiope bruennichi; assembly: GCF_947563725.1. Lineage (NCBI taxonomy): Eukaryota > Metazoa > Arthropoda > Arachnida > Araneae > Araneidae > Argiope > Argiope bruennichi. Next base: position 21,815,776 of record NC_079157.1, on the reverse strand, counting down.
CCCTCCTCTTTCCTTCCACATATTTTTTTTACGCTTCTGGGAAATTTTTCCTATTTTCCCTTTTTACAAAGTTATTTGTGTTTTGTAAAATTCTGTATTATATTTACAATCATTCATTTACATATTATGCTTTTACGTTATTTGCATTTCAATTCGTATCGATTGTGCTTGTGTATTCTACTATTTATTACTTTCCAAACTAAATAAATGAAGCTTGTGAACCGAAATTCCTCTCCTTGATAACTCGATTCAATAGTTATACTCTTCATATAAACACGAATCGATGCGTAAATCTCTACAAATAAATACAAAATGCATGTTGATATGCTATAGGCCAGACGATTGACCGAAAGCTACTTGGCACACATGTATTTAGAATTGGAAGTGTGCACCTCTTAGCGATTTTACATTTATATTTTAATTAAATTACCATCTATAGCATTGATTTTAAGGCTTAAATATGTCAACTTTATTCCAGCTATGTGAATCTTTTTTTTCTTCTTTTTTTTTGTCTACGTAACTCATTTCGTTTCTATTTATAATTTTAGTTTCATGCCTCAAACTACAAATACTAACTTTTGTAGAACTTGAGTACAGACTAAAAAAAATGAATAGTTTTGCTTCAAAAAATTGTAACAATATCAAAGAAGCAGATTACGAAATTAGCATACATCTTAAAGAACATTAACGAAACATGTTTATATGTTAATAAAAACTAAAACTAACACTAAACTCAGTGGCACGATAGTTCTAAGTGAGCCAACATCTGTAGTGCCCATAACTGCTTTCTTGACCGGGGACCCTGGGGTGCGAGGCATATGTCCCTGTTAGGCGGTCAGTTTAACGAGATTTATACGTTACAGTTATATCATGCAACAGTATATATATATATTCTGAATGATAAGAAAAATTAACTCTTACGCAAAAACTCCTGCCTTAACATGTTCATAAAATTAAATACGCTTTAAATGCAAAAATCGTTTCAAATAAATGCAATCAAAGGGTAAATTGTTAACCGACTACTCTAAAAGATGGAAATTTACTTTTAATAACAAGAATTTACATTTGGCAATACATTAGTTGTAACAGCAGAGAAATATCGGATAGCAAAGAACCTTTCAGGTAATTTTGAAATGATTTTTTTCTCAGCTTAATCACTAAAGTAGCAAATATCAATCTTAAGAATTCATTTCTCTTGGCGAAATCCATTTTTTCTATTTCAAGGTGAGAACTTCAAACTATCGTTACATGCGGACCAAAATGCAAGATTAAGAAAATCCTTCATTGATAACTTTCGATAAATCTATAATAGTTTTAGTTGAGACTCGCAAAACATTAGAAGTCACTCACTAGAAGTACACAAAACCAACAGAAAATGAAAATTAGCATTTTTGAATTCTTACATGTATTTATAATAAACAAATGCGAAAATCAGATAAAGCCCCAAGATGCTTTAAAAATAATTGACACATTAACTTATATAATTTTTAAATTTAATTCTTCATATGTTTCGTTGTAACAAGACATTTCAGCTTAAAGGATTATTAATATAACAGTAAGGCTAACACGACTTCTTTTCAGAAATAAAGATAAATTTCTCTTACCAAATACAACATATACTTCTTCTGTACTTGACATGAAATTAATCTCTTTCCAAACAATGTCGAGAAGATTTTGATTAGCATTCAATTCAAAATGACACATAAAATTCCTTCATTCAATTCAAAAACTAAAACTAAAACTAAAACTTCTGCAAACCGAAAAGCATTTATATAAAGCGAATGCTACATTTATCTGAATTACCTCTGATCAATTCATTTCAAATCCTTCCAAGGGAAAAGGCAAAAAGGGATTGATAACTCTTCCGTTTCATTTATTTCAGGTCCAATGCATTGCCCATCGTCATCCAATGATTTTCCTATTTTTTTAAAGTCACATTTGAACCATTGAGGAATCCGTGGTGATTAAATAGTAAGATCAGGAATTCGAATCAGTTGGTATCAGTCTGAAATCCTATTTCACTGTAGATTCACTGTGCAAATAGACCTAGGGGATTTTAAATCCGTAGGATCCAATTTTTTTCTTAATGATGGTATTATGATTTTATATGACACAGACCTGGATATTCGGGATCGAAGACATGGTGCCATCATGCTGCTAGAAGATCCTAAAATACATAATCTCCGTAGCTGTTGTATTGTTGGCCTGGATGTTTTATGCGAAGGCACTGGTTGAAATACCTCTTACAAAAAATATCTCTTTCAATATCAGATCAAGTTATACCTGAAACACCTCTTGTTTTGTTAACACAAAATTTTGGTGTAGAAATATCAGTTGAAATATTGTCGTCTTCATTAGATCACGGATCAAACTTAAAAAAATCCATTCTAAATTTGTCATCTTTTTTCTTAAAAACGGGACCAAAGTATAACTGAATCATGGTAAGCTAATCTGGACCAATTTGATCTGATGAAGACTTCTTTGCAGACCCTATATTTTCTCAATGTCTGTCTTGAATATAAGCGACATGCATATTATTTTCTGCGATAGTCAAAAATTCTCCCACTACCTGGGAAGGGAATTTTAGAGAACGGCTACTGGCCCAAACGCAGATATTCTTTGACAACTGATTAAAATTGCGAATACTAATTTTCGTGTAATTCCAAATCATGATAATGTCTGGACATTTTCAATTTTTAATGTTTTAACCTGCTTAAAAATAATACACTTAATAGGTACACATCATGCGGAATGTATTTAAATAGATGAATTATTCCAGTAAAAAAAGAAGTGGGAAAAATGCAACTGAAATCAAATAATGCGACCTAGGAATTTTGTTCAATATCTCCTCCTTGTCTTTAAATTCTTTCCAAATGCTAAAAATACCGAAATTATGTTTTATTTATTTATTTACTTGAACGTAACCAAGAGAATTACATATCATAATTACCAGTTCAAGCTGAAGAATTGTGAGTGACGTATAAATCCAATTTTTATTTCTAGAAGCAATTTGAAAGAAATTCATGGACGGGAAGACAGTATATTCGCGTATACGTCAGCATGTTAGCAAAATATTTTTTTAAACAAAAATAATTAAATTTAGTTCATAGTATTTTTACTAGAAATGTGTAAATGCATCGTGTTTCCGATTAGATCTCTCAAAGTACCCCTTTTCCTTATAAATTAAAAAAAATAGACAAAACGGCGAATAATAAGAAAAAAAACGGCGAAACGGCGAATAATAAGAAAAATGTATCTGGAACTTCGCAATTTACCCAAATACATCGTATTTCAGAGATGCAAGAGAAAGTCAATTTCAAGTAAAAATAACCACTAAAAAATTAAAAGTACTCAAAGCTATCGAAACAAACACTTAAGTCCTTGTATAAGTCCAAGAAGATGAAGTACATCAATTAAATGATATTCCCTTTTTCAAACAATTATGTTTACTAATATATATATATGCAAAATAGGCAATCCACCTTGTCAGCAAAAATTGCCCGAAAAAATTGTTCTCTTAAGAAAAGAATTATCATCAAAAATTTAGAAAATAGCAAGGAGATATTAAGCTTCGACTAGCTTTTAAATTACAATCAAAGATTTTCCAAGCTTTTCTATATCCATTTTTGTGTAACACAGGTTTGGATTAACTTCTGGAATGAATACATGCTGTTTAATAAGATACATGATCTCGTACCTCCTGTTAAAGATAGAAAGTCAAGTCTATTAGTGCAAAAATTAATTTTTAAAATACTTTTCAGTTTATTCTACATCTATATGTTTTATAGACAGGTTGACCCATTTCACTTCTATCTGAGAAAACCAAGATCCTTCACAAAAATGATTTTAATTATTCCTATTTTCACATTCTTAATAAAAATTCCGTTTCCAATATTATTATTGGAAAAACTCTACCAAAGTGACCTCCTTTAAAATTGAATCGGTTTATATTCTATATAAGGCAATTCAGAAGATCCTTCATAAAATAATAAAAGTACTGAATCTAAAAGAAAACACAATAATGTATGGTGCAAAAATAAGCATCGCACTCATTGAATTGCAAAAGAAACTTTTCACTGAAAATAATAATCTCAAATTTTTTCTCTTCCATCCCCACACAAACTTTTACCCCCCTTCACTGACTGCTAATTATTTTTCAATGACAAAAATTTTCAAATAAATGCGATACTGAATAATTTGCTGAGATTTTATCGAAGTACAATTGTATCAGCATATTCAAATATAGGGGTAAAAGAGACTATCCTGAAATGATTTTCTTCTTACAATTTCCGTGATGAAACCCTTTCATTCGGGATTTCACATGGCTTAGATGTGCATGATATCAATGCAAACAATGGATGCCATTTTTAGGTAACTAAATATATCGTTTCAAATGATGATTAATTTTTCAAATGATGCAAGTTGTATTCTCGCATCCGTTTTCTTAATAATAGGAACATAAAATCAACTGAAATTTAAGTGTACAGACAAAAGTAAGAGTAAAGTATATAAGAATATGATAAGGTGATATATGCGAAGTTTCAACGAAGTACGTGATAATGCTTTAAGGAATCTGTTTTTACTTTGTGTTAATGTAACATGTCTAATTTCATATAAATTTTTATCTATACACATGTACACTTGTTTATTACTATGGTATCTTTACCACTATGATGAAGACACCTTTTGACCGTTTTGAGTCATTATTTCCATTTGAGGAATAATTCCTGAACTTTTTGTTTTAGTAATAAAAAGTTAAAAACGTGGTAATAGTTTTACAACATTTTGATAAATATTTCTTAGACTTAACAAATGTTTTTGAAATCCAACAAAGGATATTATATTTTGTTATTACTGAGAGGGATTCATAAGAAATCATTCATTGACAGCAATTTACAATGACTCATTGACGATACAAAATTCATGGCATTTTAATATTCAATTCAAAATTGTTTCAAAAGTTCAAAATCAACACATCCAATAAGGAAAAAATCTTTTGATCTCAAAACGACTTCAATTTGTTGACGTTAAAAATAAAATTCTAAAATAATGGAATTGGCTTCAAACATATTGCTTAGCAATTATTCTAAAATTAAAAGGCTTAAAATTACAAATAAACAAGGCTTAAAAAATAGAAAAGCCAAAATTAGATGTTCCAAGTAGGGATTGCAATACCGATATACCGAATACCGGTATTTTGAGCTATTTGTACAATTTTGTAATACCGATATTCACAAGTTTAAATACCGGTTTTTCGGTATTTACTAGAAATTTTTAAAATTTCTCCACTATATGTTCAGGTATCGCGAACATAGCAAAATAGTATGCGTTTTTGTTTTTATGGGCGAAATCAGCTAATTAATTGCTTAAATCTAAATTAGCGAAACGTGGATTATCCCTGAAAGAAATATTGTATCCTTAACGACTGATGGAGCGACAATTATGAAAAAAGTTGGAAGGTCTATTGGTGCAAATCAGCTGTTGTGTTATGCACATGGAATTCAATTAGGAGTAATAGATGTATTATACCAAAAAAATAAAGAACAGAAGAATCCAAATACTGTGGATATAAATTTCGGATTCCAACTTTGAAGAGAGTAAGAGTGATATTGACAATGAAGATAATGACAATGTAATTATTGAAGAAGATATTGCTAATGAGGATGAAATATTAACCCGTCCAGAATTGCTTTCTATAATTTATAAAGTTCAGAAAAATTGTCAAGATATTTAAACGCTCCTCTATAAAAAAAAATGATATATTACTAAAATATATACTAACTGAAAATAAAATATATGTTAATATTAGATTCTAAAACACTTTGGAACAGTTTACTCCTGTTGATAAAATGATTTTTGAAACTGAGAAATCCAATCCAAAAAGCAATAATCGATTTAAACCTGTAAATTATTTTTTCAGATAGCGAATTCGATTAATATCCAGAACTATATCAGCTCTACTTCCAATAAAACTGACTATTGAGACATTGTGTCGGAGAGATTCTAATTTATTAACAGCTAATGCAACAATAAATTTCATGTTGCAGTCACTGAAAGAACAGCACACCTCACCATCTGAAGAATTATATATTACATTGAAAAATCGCACAGAAGAAAGGCATACTGAAATAGAAAATGTCTTACGTTATTTACATAATTATAATGATTTTAAAAATGAAAATGAAAAGAAAATAACCCATTCAAATCTGATTAAGTTTAGAATAAATTCTTAAAATTTTTTACCCACAAACCTATCCACTTTCAGAAGAATTCGGTTGAGTTATCGAAGATTATGATGACATCAATGTCGATAGTGAAAATGAATTTTCTCTTGAACAAAAATTAGAATTAGCGATAGATAAAAAAAAAAAAAATTCAAAGAACCAAACTACATTACAGAAATCAGCTATATCAAAAACCACCCGACGAGAAATCGATTTAGTTGAAGATGAGGGATATATAGGTAAATACTTGGAAAAAGTATATCGCTCATTGTTAACAGTATCGCCAACTAGCGTAGATGCCGAAAGAGCGTTTTCGACAGCTGGTAATTTTTACACAAAATTACTTTTCCGACTTAAAAAACACACAACATCAATTGTACTGCCATTAAGATGACTTTTCAAAAATTGTAATAGCACCATAGATTGAATAGTGATATTTGCATTCTTTTGGTGATTTAAATAAATAAGATTCCTTTACTTTTTTGTGATTCTTTATATACTGTTATAATCTATTAGTTAGAAATTATTTTGTGATATTTACACTCTAACAAAACTGGCAAATAAAACAAAGAAACACCTGTGTTTTCTTTTTCTAAAATTTCCAATACCGGTATTAAAACCGGTATCAAGATTTAAAAAATACCGAATACCGGTATTGAATTTTTGGTCCGGTATTGCAATCCCTAGTTCCAAGTGAAAGAAGAACTTTTACAATTGGAAACTGAAATATGCAATTAGGTAAGCAATACATATGTAAATCCGATGTTTTTATAAAAACATCGTTTACTGATATCTGGATTGAAGAAAATTCATAATGTCCTCGTTTTAATTTCTGAAATATTGTATAATTTTCTTTATACGCAATTCTCACCGTAGGAAATATTTTACAAATAATTTAACAGTTTTAGAGTAAAATATTTCTTGGTTCATTTAACAGGTTACAATATTCCATACATATCAATAATGGTCCAACATTTATTTAGTTTCAATGAAATGGACAAAATGCATACGTTGGAAATGCAAATAATGTTGTAGATTCGTTGTCCCATCATTTAGGTCTTCTGGAAAGTCATGATTATCACCAATCAAGGTTGAACCAAAAATTAAAAATGACTGGTGTTGCTTTGATATGACATTTCATTGTATAAAATAATTATTTGTCATTGTATATTTTAATATTGTTACGAACATAAATTCCTGTAAGACTAATAGGTTCCCTTGTCGTGCGTTATGGCGACACATTCATCAGGCATCAGTAACAAATAAATGTTTATTAACACGAATACACAGACGAGACGCATACAAGCAAAACACTGCTCGAAGTAGCCAGGGAGAGAACTCGTTCAACTAATAACTTGAGCTAAACTCAAATTAATGCCTCCAACTCGTTCTCTCGGCTTTTTATAGTACCTATGATACAGCGGAGAAAGATCACTTTAAATCGCGTCCTAATGAGCCTATCACCAAAATTCTTGAAGTTGCTGGTATGATCCCTTTTGTTGCCAAAATCTTTCCTAAGTGCACAAAAGTTAGAAAATTTGTCGCCAATCCTGAAAGTCATTGATTCGGTATTACATCAGCATCCAGAGTTGGACCATGAAACTTTCTTTCCTACAATAGAACCAATAGTGCATATTAGCAATGATATTTTATTTTCATATTTGCTTTACAAGCATTTGGTAATGAAATGGGAATTCTCAGTCAAAAAAAAAAAGATTCAGTTTCTTGATATTTTAGATACTTAATGATAATTTTAATATATTAAACATCGTAAATGTGTAATAGTTTCAAATATGAGAATGATTTGTTTCTAGGTTCCTTTTACTGAAAAGCCAGATAAAAATTGCATTGTTTACTTAAGTTCATATCCAAAGTCAAGAATTTTATACATAATTTTGTAGTTTTAGAACAATATTTCCATTTGATTTAATAATTTGCAATATTGACTACTTAGGAAAAAGGGCTTATTTTTTACTATTTTAACTGAAACAACTCCCATTTTATAAAAAGCATATGTTGGAAATGTAAATATTGAAGATTCGGTATTCTATCATTCAGATCTTCCGACTGGTCAATAATATACCTACAATGAATTAAGCAAAAATAAATTACAGCTAAGTTACAAAGGGATTATTTAAGAGTGACTTATATGAATGGAAATGTATACAAGAAAACTAATGCTTACTTGAATTCATATCAAAACTGAATAGTTTTATAAATGTTAGTTTTAAAGCAAAAGATAATTCCTTCATTCATTGAACAATTTATAAAATTTCAGACACAGCAATAATGATCTAAAATGTTTGCATTACCGAAATAGATTTTCCAAATGAGTATGATGGAAATGCAAATGAGGATGACAATTCTTCACCCCTTCAAAGAATCCTTCAAGACAGTCATGATTATTCCTGCAAAAAATGAGTCAAAAATAAAAGTTAAGGAAAGAAAAGTTGAATTAGGACAAAAAAATGTCATTCTTAAAAGTCAATGAAAAATATAAGCAACACAAACGTTAGAAGCTTTTATATGTTTCTGAATCACTTAAATGAAGACCTTAATGCATTAATTTATGCATATTGAAAAATTTTGCCAGTATTGACAAAAAGTGCTCGGAAGAGAAATCGTACTTTGTCAAAACGTTTAGAAAAAATACATTTTTCTTCTGACGATTTCTTTTCCTTTCATCCCAAGAGAATTTAAATTTAAGAACTGCTTTCATTCACTAACGTATACATCTAATTTGTTTTCTCTAACTTCTTCAGGGACCTTTAGTATGTCTACTACTTCATCCCTAAACAATTCAGTGAAAATGCAAGCAACAAATATATTAACCCGGGGAGGGGGGACTAGAAAGCTGTTCTTTGCTTGAAGTATGAAATTTTAAAAGTGCTCGAGGGTTTATTGCTTAGTTCTGATATTCAATTTTAAAAAGGTTTACGTTTAAGCCAGCATGAATGGTCACTCAGAAACATTCCCTCATTCTCTTTAATAAAAGTATTTATCCCTACCTCTTCAAATAATTGTGGACATCTGGAAGGCGATGTATATTAAGAGTGTTCAATTTTTTTTAAGTTTTCATTCATGAGAGCCGTGCGCTTTGTGGTATATTAAAGAAAATTGTCACTTGGATTGGAACTGCATGGTACTGGCAAAAAAAGCTTTTGCAAAGCTAAATGCATCCTTGTGCTCACTTATGTATATGTATATGTATAAAATGCACGTCATCTTTCTTTGGTCGGCAAAGGATTAAAAGTTACAATTCTGCTGTAATCTTCATACATGAATATTCTCATTTTACTATTAATACCGATAATTGATAATTCAGCTCTTATTTCGGGAAAAACCGACTAAAAGAGGATCCAAAATACACTACGTCAACGAAAATTGGTTTAGATTTACGTTTTGGGGGGGGGGGTGCAGGAGTACACATTTTGAATTCCAAACGTCCACATCGCCAATTTCATTACAGGCTTTGAAAAAATACGTTCAGAGCTCTATTTAATATCGATTCTTAAAGACGGAGAAAATTCATTGTTCTGTAAAGCACTGTAAATTTCAATTAACAGCAAAATTAAAATTGTTAAATAGAGCTGCTATTAAGGAATAGCATTTACTGAATGTAATATCAACTACTCTCCTAACTTTTCACACATTTAGAAGTTTATCAGTTGATAATATTTGAACTTCATTTCGGAAGACTTATACAATCACAACTACTCTTCCGTATAGCTGCAGAAAACGAAGCGTTACTCCGCGTATGAGTTTATATCATTCCCAGTCGTATGTTGTTCTTTGATAGAAACCTGGGCCTGAAAAGTACAAAAGATTAAAAATGTATTTACATTTCATCTGTGCCTTATATAAAAGCACATGTAAAACGACATTTCCCTCAACTTTCAAAATATCTACAAAGATGTTTTCATATATAAGCACACTGAAGACTTCAAAAGATATTTGTATTAAAATAACTGAAAAACGAATAAAATAGATCCGCCCTTTTCTTCAACTGTTTATTTCATTATATATGCAAATTTCAAGATATCAAATTGCGCATAGTAACATTTCTATCTTTATATGAATTGAAGTATTAGTCATTTTCGGGAAGAAATCAGTAGCAATACGCTCCTTCAAACTTGATCGCATATTCTAATAACCTTGCCATACCAGAGAACGTCTCGCATGGCATCGTACCATAGTTACAAAATGTTAATCTTTGGCGTGTATTTTGCATTTATACCAAATTTATTGCGTCTCCAATAGCGATTAACCCCTAGCATGTGGTGAAGAGAAACTAAAATTGGAATTGCTGCTTGAGGCTAGTTTTCTATTAATATACTAAAACAAAACAGTACTTGTAGTTAGAAAAATTCTAAACCAAATTTGATACATTTCAGTTTATGTTTTTGAATTATCGCGTTTATGTCTTCAGAAAATACAGACGGTCAACAGTTCATTGGATTTGACAGGCGTCTACCCTATAGATGTAGATTCGGTATCGAATTTTTTCTATCCATTTTCTCTTTTTTTGCAAGAATACTGTTAACCAACATTTCAATAACTGAAGAAGTTTTACAATTTGATAGATATCTAAATTCAGTGTAAAGACCATATTTCTAATTTTAACCATCTAACTCAAAGGGTTCGAGTTATCTTTGTAACAGACAGTAAAATGAACATTTTCTAATATTGTCTTAGGAAGTTGGGAGGTCCAAAATGGAGATTCGTCAAAATATTGAATTTTATTTTCTTCACGATCACTGTATACTTTATACTACGTTTACGAGAAAGTAAACATCTATTCGAAACATTTTCTAATATTCATTTATTTAGATAGAAAAATTTCAAGTTGGCAAATTATGAATGGATACATTTCTATCTTTATATAAATTGGTAATATACCATTTTCAGAAAGAAAAAAAAAATGCAGTTTCCGCTACTACGATAACCAAACTAAATTTCAAAATTTGACTTCTACAATTTCTTTAAAACTGAAATTAAGTTCAAAATGTGAATCAAGTACTTTATTTAAATAATTTTTTGACCTTTGAAATTCTCTAGTTACCGGGAATTAGATTAGAAGATGAAAAAGAATGATAAATAGGATACTCAAATTTCATCTCAATCAGTTGAAAATGATACATCTTCCTCCTTTTGGGACTATTGTAGATTCATTACAAGATGATAAATTAAATAAATTAAAATTTAACATTCCTAAAGTGTTGTTTTCAAATAGTTCATTTCCACACATATTATGTCGATTAATTTAATTATATATTATCTATTAAGCATTATCTGATCAGCGTGTTCAAGTTTTAGTACTTGAGTAAATTCTTCAGTAACTCCAGAAATAACTGAAAAGGCAATTCTTATCTAAAATAAAGGTTAAAAAAATTTGAGAGATGTAATTTTAAGCCGAAGTGATAAATTTACTACTTTATTGATTTGGAAAATTTAAAACAAAATTCGTAAGGAAAACTAATCTTAGAAATTAAATCTGATCAGTTTTCAGAAGTCGTAGAAAATTCGTTGTTTATTTAATTACTGAAATTTTAAGCTATCAAATTCATATAATATTAGTTAAAAATTTTATTGTAGGTATATTGTTAAAAACCTATTAAAAATGTGAAATGTTAGCTACTTGACGAAATTTCCATTTAATCTGTAGTTTATTAATTGATAATATTTAAATTCTCTCCGATTATAGAATCTTGACCCAGCTATACTTAATCATAGCTGCTCGAAATCATTTTTTGGCTTCAGAGAAATATTTAAAAGTTATTTTGTGTCATCCGACTCCCTTTTAATGCATCCCACGCCTGAAAAAAATGAAATGTATCGTATTTCGTTTATTTTTATAACTTTAAAAATAAACGAAATAAGATATAAATAAAAGGTCATTCAATGTAGAAGTTTCTCTCGGTTTATTTTCATTTATAAAAACATGGAAAATTTAATGGAAATATTGTTATTGAAAGAGCAGTTTCGCAAAATATTACTAGTTTTTAATAAATCGCGAGAAAAAAAAGCTAATTTCAGGACTTCAATTTAGTTAATTTTTAAATTCGCTAAAAGTTTCTCTCAATAAATTCAGTTCAAGCAATTAAAATTATAAAAAGGTCAATATGTACGAATTTAATAACTTAAATTATATAAATTTATATCTCCATTATAGTAGGTATATTATAAAAACTTATTAAAAAAGTGAAATATTAGCTACTTACCCAAGTTTTCATTGTATTTCAAACTAATTATCTGAAAATATTTCGACTTTCTCTCCGATGGTTTTAAGATTTTCACACTGTGTTTTCGCATTACTACGCGGAAACTGTTTACTTTCTGTTTAATATTTAAGGTTGTTTAATAGCATTTGTCTTCCTTTCAACGCATCCCCTTCCTGCAAAATGAAAAACATTTTAAATATAAATGGTTTGAGATAAAATATGAATAAGATCACGTGCAACGAAGACGTTTCTCAGTTTATTTTCATTCGTAAAGAAATCTATAGGTTATTAAAAATATTTTAACTCTTATTTTATTGATTTTTTTTAAAGTTATTCAAAGAGGTGGTATCTTTATTCAAATATCAATTTCTTTTAATTATCAAGTTTCAAGGTGATAAATCTTGCATGGATGCATTTCTTGATACCATTACAAAATATACGATGAAATTTTTTATACGATACAAATTTATGGACTTGATATACTATTACAAATATATACATGAAGAAAAGTGCAACTGACTGTCTTAACCAAACTGAATTTTAGAATCTCCATAAAAATCAAGATTGAAACCTCGGTTTCCAAAGATCTACACTTATTCTAAACAAAACTTACCGATACATTCTGGATTTAATATTTGAGAAAATTTCCAAAACTAAAACACATAATTCTGAGAGAATAATGGATCGAAAATTCTATTCTTACAAACAAAATTTTAAGCAAAATCTTTTGAAATGAAGGGTTAAATAGAAACCGTTTAGTAATGAAAATGTTTATTGATTAAAAATACGAAAATTACAGAATACACATATGGCTCAATAATAATATTTTATCTCAAGTTTATTTATCGGTTGAAAAGAAACTATTATCTATTCTATCTTTATATGAAAGAAAAAAATTTATGGGCTTACTTTGAAATCTTCCTTCCAGTTCAAGGAATTTGTGTTGCCAGAACATTTTGAAGATCCCTTCGTCTCTATTGACATGGGTCAACAGGTGTTTGAAAGTTTCGTCTTCCAACGAAAGGATCAAAAATTGCTCAATTAACATCTTTTCTGGCATTGTGGGATCTGTTGGGAATATGGAAAAAACCGCTAAATAAAAAAAATGACAATGTATATCGATTGAAAAGCTGCATATTTAATAATCAAATACGCATGTTACAAGCAAATATTGGCAATTGACAATATTTAACTTCAAATTTCAGTGCCTTTTGGAATATTCAAAACAAAATTTTAGTATGCGTTTTTTAAATACTGCAAAATTTTCCTTATTCCATTCTTATGTTCCAGAATACGTTTGTTATTCTGGTCTTCCTCATCCATTCAGGTAAAGACATGCCCAAAGGATTTGTTCATAAGTGACGGGAAGAGGAAGTCTTCTAGTAAGAATCATCCTGGCTAAATACAATCTGCTGTAAAAATATAGAAACAATATATAATTTGTGTACATTATTCGACATCTTAATAGAAAGTAACTTAACATATGGGAAGTGCAACTTAAACTAATATTTAGGCATTTTAACATGCAATAAAATGTGATCTCAATCAAATTTTGTACATATGCTTTACAGTGTATATTATTTAAATTTCTGAAGAATCCAACGGCAATTGTCTCCCCAAAATTTACTCGTTAATTCCTCATTAAACATTAATGAGAATTTACCTTTAAATGGCTGTTCATTTTCAAAAAGGCCTAAATTAATGGCACCTAAATATAAAATTCAGCACGTTTACATGGTGGGGTTGAATAGTGTACATGGAAGTGATATTGTTTTTTTCGACATTTTAATCACAACTGTAATTTTGTTATAACTTTCAAAAGTATAAAAAATTCTCATTACGTTAGAATTGAAAAATGAAATCTTTATGTTGATATCGTTTTGCAATATTTTTTACATTGTAATGAAATTCAAACGATTTTGATTAATGCTTGAAGCATTTTCCCCGATTTATATTCAGTTGAATGAAGTCGTTTATAGAATCAATCTAATGTTTTCTTGGGATATAACTGGATATTCAAGAGCGTATAATCTTTAAATTTGGTTTCCTATTGTAGTATGCGTCTTTAGTGATGAACAAATCAAATATTCTCGAATATAGTTACGAAATACGTTTGGTTACAGACAAAATACATAGACTAATTCTACGTTGAAATTTTATCTTTAAATGAATTTTTCTAAGTTTTATTTTTTCTTCAGTAATCGCATTTGAAATCATTCTGAATTCTCTCTTCCACTGATAACCTTTGCCTTTTTCCATGTTAAACAATAGAAATTAATTGTTTGTCTCTATTCTATCTGACTGACTTTAAAACAACTTGTAAATGTCCGCATAAAACTCGTACACATAAACCAGATGGCGATGCTTGGACAAATTCTCTGTTCCGACTATTTTAAATAGTAGTTTGCTGTTCATCCGATTTTTTTTTTTTATGTATGAAGATTTTTTCCTAGGAATATTCCAATTACTCGATAATACTCCAATTCATAAATGTGCAAATGGTAGTTTCTCAGACACATTTCGACAAATATTTATGAAAGTTTTAGAAATAACCGCTTCAGAGATTTACAAGAGAAGGTATAAATTTTGCAGCAACACTCATCTATGAAACCTTCGCAAATGTCGCTTTAAGAATGTGTGCTTTTTACATTTGTAAAAAACAAGTGAAATATAAAGTTAATTTCATTTACTATTAAATCATACCAACTAATCTATTTTTTTTTAGATTTTGGGAAAATATAGAAACGTTTGTTTTCTATTTCAAATATTAGTAGACCGAGTTTCCGTCTGAGAATGCCGACAAAAAACGGAAACATTTACATTAATGAAAAGAATTTCATATTCAGTGTTTTACAAGTTAAAAAATAATTGATTCCAGCAATAACTAAACCGCAATGGAAAGTAATTTCCATACAAAGAATATTAACCAAGAAACACGCCTTTGACAATGGTAAGTTACAATTGCAATCTATGTTAAAAAGCATTTTGTTCACCACACATTGTTCCCATCTAAACACTTTGCAATTCTAAATCTTAAACAGGTGTCAGTGAAAGGTTTAGCAGAATTTTTCCTCTTGCATAACTTGCCAAAAATGGAATCTAATGTTGTAAAATGAAATGAACAATTTAATATCCTAGATCTGGCCATTCAGGAAATGGAAATGTTGATTTCTATTCCAAGTTTAAAGAGTGATGATTTTACTATCACCATTTGTGGAAGCGCTTGACAAATCGATTCTTGTATTATCATAATCCGCTTTCCTAAATACCGACTTTCAGATAGATTTTAACTAGATTGGCCGAACTATAATTCTTGCACTTGTGCAGTATCTTCCGCAATTACTTTCATTTCTGGAAAATTCGAATCCATTTTTCAGCTGTGCATTTTTATTCGAGTAACAAAACAACGAAATGAAAATAATCATTTTCCATCTTCAACCTTCATTTGTCTTCGTATAACAAAATACATTAAAGTTTAATTCAAATATACTTTCTAATATAATGCAGCAATTAACGTCTAAAATCTTATACCCGTCCAGATAATGTAGAAGAATTTGAAATTGCTAGCAAAAACCGACCCAATGGCAACCTAAAGACAACTAAACATTCATTTTCGAGGACTTACTATAATTCTTGCAGTCAAAACACGGAAGAGCAAAAATATTAACATCAGATGGTCAGATAAATATTCAGGGCCACGCTTATGTTATACTAAAATGTAGGACACTTATAGATTTCGAAGCAAAATATTACAATTGCATGAAACGCCTGCTTAAATTCTTTAAATTAGAATTTCGAAATAAATTCACATTACCCTATGTATTTAGAAAGTAGGAAGAAAAAGAATATTGTAAAAATTACAATTCAATTGACCATATTTCTCAACTATATTAAATTGAGTGCCTTAAAGCTGAGGAGCAAGGCAAAATCTTGCAGATTTTCTTCGAAATACACATCACAATCCGATATATATATAAAAAAGTTTGTTCGTACCTAATGCGCTGCCGTGCGATGAAATATCGACAACTTATTGCCTGCTCCTGCGAGAAGGTTATATTTTAAAATTCACAAAAGACAAACTGTAAACGGCGCATGTCATTCGTTGTTAATCGCACATATATTAAACAAAATAAAATTATGACTGATGCCAATCAATATGAGTGAAATGAAATCGAAAATATTTAATGCAAGCGCTAGTTTTTTTTGTTTTTTTTTCTTCTCGTTAATGAATAGTCGTCTACACAGGATGTTGCCCTTCAGCGTGCACGCCATTTTGTCTGTGGGAAGCCGCACATATTATACGGAGTTTATCTCACACATGCAAAATAGAATTATCGATGCTGATCAAGTTAAGGCATATACAATGGAAGTTTTCCAGTGCAAACGGTAATTTTTCTATTTAGTGAACCGGCAAATGATATTTCAATCACAGAAACGTTTATCGTGTTGATTGCTTCGCCAAAAAAAAAAAAAAAAAAGTCACCAAACGTTGGTCATTTTGTAGATCTACCAGAGCAATATGTAGAAATAAGTAACTTCGAGCTTCTCAAACAAACGTGGAATAACGAGCGAGCAAAAGTTCAGATCGTTCACGAATTTGATATGCGTGTGCTTCAGAATCTCAAGATCAACATGCGGCAAGAATGAAGACCAAAATCATGCTTCAGAATCAAAATACCAATATGCTGCAAAAAGCGAGGCAGCAATTTATAACTGAAAGTCGATTGGAGAAGATGTGCTCATTCCCCTTATTCCCACCGACATGCTTTTTAATTTCCCAATTCATTCCTAATTAAACAAGACAGCTATTTTGAATTTCAAACAATGTTTCCAAAATTATATCTTCTGTGGTAGCAACGTGCCGGGTACCAGCTAGTACACTAGTAAAACGTGCGTTAGAAGACATACAAATTACTTCTGTAGGCTTAACAAGTAGTAAATACCTTTAAAGAAATTATGATCTATTGGCACATATACTAACACACTGAACATGACAAAGTTTTGTAATTACTGCGTGTATAATTACAGAAGGCATTCGATTGATTTCCTTGAAGTCACAAGAGATTAGAATTCTAAAACCACTGGTAAATAAACGAAAAACTTCCAAATTCTGTCTGTCCAAACATGAAGTTCAAGGTAGTTTCGTAACCATTTTGTTTTTATGATAGATTAAATTATATCCTTCGATTCCAGAAAGACTGCCAAACAGATTCTATGAAAAATCCTTACATTACAGATGTCTTTGTAGACTAACTTTAATACTTAGTCATGAATTATCGCAAGATAATTAAAGCTCAATTTGAATACCTCAGAAGATAATTCGCTGTCCTTATGACCCGGAAATTTTATTATCGAGGGGGTTAAGAGGCAGAAAAGAAACTTCTTTACTTGGCAATTACGATTCGAAAACTTAACCTCTATTTAAATTACAAGGAGTCTCCTTGGACATGTGCATTTTACTTATTTCTCGAAACCGAATTGCATGACGCTTGTTCCTTTCTTTATTAAGATAAAAAGAAATATTACCCTCGCATTCCTCTGGAACAAGCTAGATTGCTTATTTTGCTTGTACACAAAAGGTTCTTGTAGGATATTAGGTTAGTATATAAAAATATTATTCAGTTCTGATAATAATATCAACTCTAATAATCTTAACAAAATAATATCAACTCTACGATATAAAATTATCAGAATTAAGGAAACTCGTTGGAACAATCATTTTATACCATGACAAATTGTCCTGAAATTTCTACCATCGAAGATAAGTTTACATTTTAAAACTCCTCAATGCATGGGACTTTAAATATCCATTCGTAAAAAAAAAAAAAAAAAAAAAAAAAAAAAAAAAAAAAAAAAATTATTTCAAGCATACATTTACTGGACATTTCAATACATTCAAAATAGGGAAGTTAACTGGAATTAAGAGTTATTTGAGTATGTGTGCCTTTCAGATAAAATCCTCGAATTTCAGAAGGTCGTAGATCTCCGTCGCATTTTAAATTCCATAATCAGAGAGTTACTTGCATATAAATTAACTTATAAGCTAATTTAAATGAATCGCTTTTCTACGCTGAAGCATTCTACTTGTGCTTTCCATTTGAAAATAAGGAACTTCCAACGTAAAATTGAGCTTCTAACTCGAATCTTAAATAAATTCAAGATCATTCGTATTTAAATTTGTTCAATAAATTAAAGGGTTAACTTATATTTAGATTTGAATACACCTC
Source organism: Argiope bruennichi (assembly GCF_947563725.1). Classification (NCBI taxonomy): domain Eukaryota; kingdom Metazoa; phylum Arthropoda; class Arachnida; order Araneae; family Araneidae; genus Argiope; species Argiope bruennichi. The sequence goes on along the minus strand of NC_079157.1, from coordinate 21,797,104 downwards.
ATTATAAAATGCATGAATGAATATCATAAACGAATTTGACACATCACACGAAAGCAAATAAATTGATAAACGGAGAACATTCATATTTGTCAGCCATAAAAAATTAAAAGTACCTTAACAAGCACCAAAAGAAAATTCTGTATACCATAAAAAATTAATTTCCTTCCAATGGCGAGAAGAAACTGGGTTGAAACTAAACATACAGATTTTTAAAATTGATTCAGCCAACAAACTGCGTAAATATCAGAACTGCATAGTTAAGTATTTATAGTCAGCGAATTGTGAACGTACCGTCATTAAATCTCATCCATTCATTTCAATTCCTCCCAAGGAAAACTACGTTTTTCGTGAAGGATTTTTATTTTGTTTCGGTCATTTCAGAATACTTTAGTTGTAGGCGCACCATTTCAGCATGCTATTCAAAATTTTGCCTGCAGGGACCCTCGAATTTCCTTCATATTACTGGAATTCGTTTTTGAGTATTAAAGACGGTTTTGTGTGTGTATGTGAGGAGGGTTCACCTTCGGCTTCAAAGTAAAGGAGAGTGCTCGTTAGCAAGTCAAGTCCCAACGTTAAGAGTCAACACATATAAATATTTCCGTTATTTACATGTATTAAAGTATTTGTACTCAACGAAATGTGTACTTACCACCAATAAAACTAATCCATTCATTTCAATTTCTCTCAAAGAAAAAAATACATTGTTCTTGAGCAATTTTATTTTGTTTCTGACATTTCTGACTTTTGATCTTTGAGTTTCGGCATCCTGCGCACAGCTTTGATTATGGCAATAAACTAATTCCTAGCATTTTATTAAAAATCATATTTAAGTGTTAAAGAAGAGAGGGAGAGAGTGATTAGCTTGTGCTTTATAATAAAGCAGTATGCTTCTGTTCTGTGCGTGGACCCGATGCTCGCCAACTTGGTCAAGGTCGAAGCGTCAACTCATTGCCTTGGTGTTAAATATTTGAGAGGCAGGATTTTAACGTCTCAGGTACTTTCTTCGTCAATTGATCATAGTTCAAAATTTACAGATTTGTTTCAAAATATCCTTCGCAAAAAAATGAGACAGAAATACAATAAAACTTAATAAAATGTGAGCATTTAAAGAAGGGAGAGGCTTGGTAATTTTGTAGCAACAAAGTGGGCCAGAAATTGGATTTCCAACGCAGATCTAAAAATCTAGAGCTAACCATTTTCATCCAAAGAAAAATGCATTCCCTTTTTGTAATTGGAAACCTCAATGGAATAATGGCAAAATATTTTCCATTTCATAATCCGTACTACGCTGACTCCTGTACTTTTATTTCGAAATGCTGGCGTAGTTAACCTAAAGTACGTAATTAATTTTTTACATAATTGTTTGAACTTGCTGCTGAAATACATTTGATGATTAGTGCTTTCTCGAATACGAAGAATGCAGAAGAATATTTTGTAATTGTCAAAAAAAACACCTTGAGCTCAATGATTTGACAAATCCCCATGCTTCAAAATACTCTAATTCACGAAACAATTTAGCATTGTTCTTGCTTGCCTCCTGGCTTAGGGGTAGCGCGTTTTCCCCGTGATCTAGGAGTCCAGGATTCGAGTCCTGGTTCGAGCATGCTTATTCTTTACCTGTGTTCTATCAGTGAGGTGTGTGAAAGTGCCCCCCTGTAAAAAGGGGTTGTGCAATTAATATCATCTTCTTATGAGATGAAGTCAGTCTTCTGCTCAGGGGTCTTAACCCTCATAAGCCACTGCACCTCTCTTTCCCCGATCTCTTGTCTTGGTTTGAATTGATATTCAATCCAAAAAGGATAAGCAGCAACAACAACAGCATTATTCCTTTCTGTGAACATGCTTTCACAAAACCAATTTGAACTAAACGAGTGAAATTTGGTATTGGGGATTGACGCGAAACGTGTAGATTTCTATCGAGTGTTGAAGAAAGTCTGTTCGTCCAATTGCCCAAGTACAATTAAATACGAGAATTACAAAGTATAAAGGGCAATATAGATAAAATTTGTTTTGCAAGTTTATTACACAAATTGTGGATACATGTCAGATTTTGGAATTGAATCATTTAAGGGCTTGACTGTCAATCTGTACTTTGTCATGCTTATAAATGGTAAACTCAAATGCATTGACTCACAATTTATAAAATATGGCATATGATCTGTGAAAACAGATGAATTTCCATGTAAACATTTAATTTTACTATATTGAAAAAACGGTTTTTTAAACACATATTCGATTTTCTGGTACTTATGAAATAATCGCAGGCCATAGATACGATACATTCATTAAAACGTTGAATTATGCCAAATGTCATATCTTCCGTAACAATTTTTTGCTAATATATAGTAGTCATTTGTGTTCTTACGAGAAATCCACAATCTCATTTTCAGTAAGGGAAAAAACATCTTTATTATAAATCATGCGATAAAGTTTCGAGAAACTAATTCCAATATTTTTTTTCTATATTTTTGGTGTTTGTGAAAATAGCACATTTAATTTCTCCAGTAAAAAAAAAAAAAAAAAAAAAATTGGGATAATCTGAATTCGATTTTCAAAATATTTACAGGGTAAGAATCCAGATCAGGATTTCATTTGTAAAATCGGAGAAAAGGTAGAAAAGAAATTTTGAGAATCAAAACATTCTATTTGAAAATAAATATTTTTTAATGGCAAAATGTCGCCTAATGGCCTTTTAAACAAAATACTGTCCAAATGTGCAGTTTATAAATTTTTAAGAGGTTATTTAAAAGAAGTACATTTAAAATATTTCGAATTGACATTAGAAGTATATGATAATCCATGGATAGAAAATATTTCAAAGTTTTTCCTTCAAACTGACTTTCATTTATTTTGCATCAAACGTCAATGAACGATTGGAACACATTGAAATTGAAATAGAAGTCAAATTGTTTGCTATACTTGAATAACTGATACTTGGTTACTGATCGCAATTTAATCTCGCAGATCACGAAAGGTAGTACACACAGGCGATGCTTACCCTCTTATCTGTCATCTAATCCCTTAGAAAGGGCTAAATTTTCTAGCGTTCTGATCGTAAGAAACCGAGAAACGATCAGAATCTTCACATAACTTGAGAAATGACTAATGCTTTTGTTGAGCTAACAACAAAAACTACACAACAATAGTTTCATTTGTTAAATACAACAGTTTAAAAAAAAAACTTTTCTCCAGGCATCGGTCATTGTTCTTAAAGAAATTACATAGCCACTTTTTCCAGATTCTTCGAATTTCAAGGAAAAAAAACAACCTCTCTCAGTGATGATATGTGACCCTACCTATTGTTGTTCATCATAAATAAACATTTTAACCCTTTTCTGAGTTTGGAACGATCTCGATAAGTAGGATTAATGAAACTATTTGAAAAACAAAATGATACATTTCGTATATTTTGCTGTACATAGAAATCTATCTTATGACATAACGTAATATATCTCCACCCCAATTTCATCTTCGATCAAACAGGTATTCATTGTGCGCTTAATTAAAAAACCATATTGGATTTCCTTAGAAATGAAAGGAATTAGAATGGGAACGATCCGTTTTAAAACATGTCCTACCGATTCTAACTTATTATCTTGCATGATTTAATACCATCATCCCTTTGTCGTGGCAAGGATCTTGCAAGCCCAGGTTCCTCGTAAATATTCATGGTGCTTCATTTTATGTAAATAATTATATCCCCCCCCAGAACAAAAAAAATCTAAAAAGTGTTTAAGAAAGTTCTTTTATTTTCTGTTTGCAATTTAATATGTTGTTACTTATGGCACTTGCCATAGAAAAGACCTCTGACGAAATCGGCGATTTAACCAGAGTTTGTTCAGTAATTTGAGGGAAAATCCCCTGAGCACCCGAGGGCAGAAGCCCGACTTCTAGCTCATAAGATGACACACACTAGCTTGCACAACTTTTTTTTTTCTTTTTACAGGGAGACTCACACCCCTCGCAGACAGAAAAACCATGCCTAAAACAGGACTCGAACCCGAGATGCCCGAATCAGGGGGAAGATGCGCTACCCCTTGGCCAGCACGCCTGCCGCAATTCATAACACCGAATTTCATATAAATTTCTATCTATATACATTTATATTTTTTTACTACTTTTATCTTTGCTATTACGATCAATTGACATTTCAAATATTTTGAGTCATTATTTAAATATCAGAAATAATTCATTAACTTTCTATTTTCTAAATGATTGACACAAAACAGAACAAGTTTTTTTTTGCGCAAAATTTTTCAAGAAATCGACTAGGAAAATTGACACAGCCAAATTGAAAAAAAGCCAAGAGTCAAAGAAGGCGCAATTTCCGTTATTTTCCCTCTTTATTCTCCCCCCTCACCAACAACAACGATAAAAGGAAAGACAATAATGGTTCGCGTCAAAGAAAAGTTTTGAATGAAGGAATGCTCCTCAATTATTGAAGTTCCTTCTTTTGGGCCAAATATTCAGGAACATACAATAATGGGATATTTTTTAGTCAATGAATTTGTACCAACATCGCCTGTTGAATTGAATTGCCATAAATGAATGTTCAGCTCTAATTTTTAAAGACCAGGATCTGTTCAAGTGTAAAGAAAATAAATTCAATTTTTCTTTACTATTCCTTACCGATTATAATTGTGTTGAATCAAATTATGACTGCTTTAAATGATAATTTATATTAAATATAATCTATCAATCAAGTAATTTAATATTTCTTGTATTAAACAAATGTTTTTCACATCTAACAGTGGAGATAATGTTTTTCTTATTGCTTAGAGAGTTTCGTAATAAACACTTCATAGACAATAAATGAGACGGCAATTCCAATACCAATATAATTTTAATTCAATACAATAAAATTAAAGACGTAAATTGATAACAACGTTACAATAATTGTAGGTAATACACATTTAAATGTACGTTATGTAATATTCATAAAAAGTAATTTACTGAAATTGACATTAACTGAAAGTCCCGATTGTCATTGTAAAATTTCTAAAAATAAATTTTTATACACAAATCATATCCTAAATGAAGGATTTTATAATTAATGTTGCAGTTTTAGAGTAAAATATTTCTTAATTTAAACAGAAATAGCAATAATGATTTTTTTTTAAATATCACTAATAAATTTACAAAATATGTTGGTAATGCAAAATACACTGCCGAGACGTACACAAGCAGTAAACAGTAGCACTTCGTTCAAACAGAAACACGCAAGTAGCACAGCAATACGATTTTCGAAGTAACCAGGAAGATAACTCCTTAAACTAATAACTTGAGTTGACCTCACTATTGCATCTAGTTCGGTCTCAAGGCTTTCTATAGTTCCCGTGATACAGCAAAGAAAGACCTCACAATGTCACCTTTAATCGTGTCCTAATGGACCTATCGCCAAAATTCTTGAAGGTTCCAGTATCATCCATTTTGTCTTCAAAATCATCGCCAAGTTTCAAATGGTCGCCTTGCCTGGGAATTATTGGATGTTGATCGGATACTGGATCAATATCCAATAGATCTGGCCGTAAAACAGTCTTTCATACTGTGGAACCAACTGCTGGGAAGCGACATTACAGATTAGTAACAATATTTTATTTTTGTATTTGCTTTACATGCAAGTTTGAAATTCGTAATAAGTAAAGATCTATTGTTTAGTTAAAATTATATCCAAAAGCAGATTTTTCATGCACAATTTTGCAGTTTCAGAATAAGAAACTTTTTTTGTTATAACTGAAATAACTCACAATTTAAAAAGTATATGTTTGCAATGTGCATGGAGGCAACTACATCTTCATCCCAGCAACTACATCTTCATGGTTATTCCTTGACGGTTTTCGACGGTTATGGTTATTCCTTGACAGAATTAAAAATAAATTACAGCTAAGCAACAAAAATTATGTTTCATAATGACTTATATGAATGGAAATATACATAAAAACTAATGCTTACCTGAATTCCTATCAGAAATTAATGAATTTATAAATAATGTTACAATTTCGAAGTAAAAAATATTTTCTTAATTTATTTAACAATTTACAAATATTTCATTCACAGCAATAATGGTCGAAAATTTTAGTAATGCCGAAATAAATTTTACAAATAGATGATGGAAATGCAAACGGTGACAATTCTTAATCTTTACATTGAACAGTGAATTCTTCAGGACAGTGATTATTCCTACAAAGAAAGAAATAATTTAGGCTAAGGAAAGAAGTTTTAACTATGACAAAAATTTTATTCTTAAAAGTGAAAAGAATATAATTAACAAATCAAACTTTTGAAGTATTCATGTTTATGAATCATTTAAATGATACAATTCCTACTTTGACAAAGTTTAAGAAAAAATTATCCTTTACACATTTCTTTTAATTCCAAGAAAATAGGAAATCGCCGTGCTTTAAATTTTGAATACAAGAAATGCTTTCAATCACTCCCACAACGTCGTTTTTAACGTGTGTATCTAATTGCTTTTGCCTAACGTCTTCACGGACATTTAGTATGTCTTCTACTTCAACTACCAAACGTTTCTGCCACAATGCAAGCAGAAACTATATCGACTCTAAAAGTGAAAATATTTGTTCTTTCCGTAAGACTAATATACTCGTACAACAGCGCGTTTGCACAGCTGCATGAAAACAATGCTTACTCTAAGCATGATTTTAATATCATTCCCAGTTATATTTCCCATTTTTCATCCCCGGGTTGCTATCAAAAGACAAGAGATTTATTAAAGATACATACAATTTCAGGTGAAATATAAATAAAGTGACAAGTAAAAAATATTTCCCTCAACTTTCAGAATATCTACCAAGATATTTCATACACGAGAACAATCTAAATTTCAAAGAAGGTTTGAAAATTCAATAGATAATTTGTATTAATAAAATAACCGAAAAATTAATAAAATATACGAGTCTTTCAACAGTCGATTTCTTTAGATATGCAAATTTCAAAAAGGCAAATTATGCAAGGATTTTTTTTATTTTAATAAGAATGTGTAATATATTTGTCGTTTTCAGGAAGAAACCCAATTGGAATAATCTTAAAACTTTATTGTATACTCTAATAAACCTACCATGCCAGATTACTCATTGCATGGTGTTGGGGTACAATAGTTACGAAATATCCTTTGGTATCAATTTATCATTTTTACCGAATTTACCCTGTTATCCTCGGCGAGTGTTTCGGCTATTTATCCATGGTGCGCGATTAAAAGAATCAAAAGCCGAATCGTTTTTTGTTGCATTCTTAAACAATTAAAGAATAAAATTACAAAAATCCTGTACCAAATTTCATATATTTTAGTCCGCGTTTTTGAATTGTCAGGTTTACATGTTTTAGAAAATACAGACGGTCGACATCTCATTGGATTCGGCTAAATTTGACAGACATCTATACTATGAAAAGAATCTATACTATGCTACAGGCATCCATATAGCTCTGTTCAGTTTGCAATTATCAGATTCAATTAGAACAACTGAACCGAATTTACTCAGTTTGATAGAAATATTCAAATCCGATAGATTCTACACCAAATCTCAATTGCCGAGTTTAAAGATTTGGAGTTATCTTTGTCGAAAATAGACAGACATCTTCCAAAACCGTGTCTTACGAATTCAGCGAGATCAAAATCTCTGTTCAAATTTTTTACTATCACTATACAAGCTTCAAGGAGGCAAATTGCACATGGAGACATTTCTATCTTCATATGAATCGGTAATATATTTGCAGGAAGGGAAATTGCAGGTTCCGTTGCAATAACCAAATTGACTCAAAACTTGAGCTCTAAAATTTACTTATAATTGCGATTCAATTTTTCACTTATGAAATTTACAGATTGGCGAAAAAGATTTAAAGAGGACGCATACACACACACACATTTTTAAGTTTATACTAACTTTTAAAAAGGGTATTATATGAATTTAACTACTTCATTATAGGTATAAAAACCTTTTAAGAATGTTAATGTTGGCTACGTACCTGAATTTTCATTCAATTTATAGTCATTAATTGATATCTGAATTTTCGAACAGCTAGTTTAAGCATAGTTGCTGGAATAAAACTTCAAATAAAAATTTAAAGTTATTTTCCTTTATTCAGAGATTTTTTTTAAAATAAAAATTTCCTTAAATTAGTAAATTTGAAGCTGGTAAATTTTGCATGGATGCATTTCTTCATACGAATTACAAATATATACACAATACAAAATTATGAATGATACACGATTACAAATAGAAACATGAAGAAAATGCAGTTTTCCTCATCTTAACCAAAATATATTTTAAAATTACCATAAATAACCTTGGTTTCCAAACATCTGTAATTATTCAAAACAAAACTTTCCTACATAGTATGCATTTTTCTGGAATTAATGTTTATGAAAATTTCAAAACTACAAAATAATTACATGAGCGAATAATAGATTAAAAGTTCCATTTATACAAACAAAACTTTAAGTAGAGTCATTTTATATGAAGTATTATCTAAAAACTCGTTTCACAATGAAAATGTCTATTGATCAAAAATACGTAAATACGAGAGTTACGAAACACATATGGCTCATTAATAATATTTGCTCTCAAATTTCTTTATTAATATAATCAAAAAAAAATGAGCTTACTTTGAAGACTTGGAAAAGTACCTTCCAGTTCGAGGAATTTGTGTTGCCAGAACATTTTGAAGTTCCCTTCGTCTCTGTTGACCCATGTCAATAAGTGTTTGAAAGTTTCACCTTCTAACGAAAGGATCAAAAATTTCTCAATTAACATGTTTTCTGGCATTCTGGGATCTATTATGAAATAAAGAAAAAGATTCCTAAATAAAAAGAATTACCTAAAAGCCTTTGACAGAATACAAATTAAAAATAATGCATATTTAATAAGCAATCAAATACATGTTACAGACACATACTGGCAGTTAACAACATTCGATCCCAAATTTCAATATTGATTGGCACATTCAGAACGGAGTTTTAATAACCTTATTTTTGATACTGCAAAATTCAATGCAGACTAGTGCAATTACATGAAATGCATATTTAAATTCTGAAATTAGATAGAAATTCACAATACCATTTGCATTTAGAAACTTCGAAGAAGAATACTGTAAAAATTACACCTCAAATAGACCATATTTCCCCACTATATTCAGTTGAACGCTTCAAAATTGGAGTGCAAAGCAAACTCTTGCAGATCTTCCCTCAAAATAAACATGATACACTGATGAAGTCTGCATTCGCAGACATGATAATTACTTTTGTAAATTACAAGTTAGTAAATGCCTTCATAGAATTTATAATCTATTACCATATATACTATCAGACTAAACTTTTGTTGTTGAACATGACAATTTTACATGTAATGCGTGGGTAATCGTATAGGGATTTACACATTCTAGTATCCTTGAAATCGCAAGTGCTAAGAATTGTAAGACAGCTTCAAAATAAACGAAAAAATTGCGAAATTCTACTTGTACAAGCATAAAATTCAAGCTACCCTCGCAACTATTTTGCTCCGACGATAAATTAAATTATATCTTTCGATTCCAGAAAGACTACCATACAGATTCAAAGTAAAATCCCTTACATCATAGAGGTCTTTGTACATTAAATTTAGTACTTAGTCTGGAATTAGCAAATTGTTTCGAAGTCAATTTGAACATCTCAGAAGATAATTGGATGCACCTATGACCCAGGAATATTACGAAATTAAGATACAAGAGAGAAACTGAATCATTGGCAATTACGATTCGAAAATTTGACCTCTATTTAACCTTTAAGAAGTCTCTTGAGCTGTACATCTTAATTCTCGAAGCAAAATTTCATCACGCATTTCCTCCTTTCATCACTATGATAAAAGCAGAACAGCCGTCATCACCTCTCATTATCCAGGAACGTGTTGGATAACTTCAATTATTATTCTCGTACAAACAGATTCTTGTTATATATCAGCATAGCGTATGCAAATACTATTCAACTCTGAAGCCAGGATGCATTAGATATAAACTATACGAAATACAATTAGCAGAATTTTAAACTGTTGAAACAAAATGGTTTTATACTGGAACAGATTGTCCCGAAATGTATGTCATTCAATATAATTTATTACAATATTTTGAAACTGCTCAATACATGAAACAATGAATGCCAGTTTCAAAAACATTTTATATATACATTTATTGAATATTTCAGCCCATTCGAATTGGGAAGTTCACCCGAGTTATTTAAATGTTACTTGAGTACGCATGTCTTTCAGATAAATACTCGAATTTTAGAAGTGATATACATCTCACTCGCATTTTAAAGTCTTTAATTAAAGAGTTTTAATAGAAAAAAGAAGAACTTTAATAGAAATAAACGTGGAAACTAATCTAAATTAATGATTTTTCTAAGCTGAAGCATTTCAATTTCCTTTTCCATTTGTATATAAATGAAAATAATGAACGACCAAAAATTGTGCTTCTAAGGCCCTAAATAAATCTCGCATTAAAAGGGTAAACATGTATTTAGACTTTCATACAACTCATTACGAAATGAAACAACTATCCTCTTAACACGTTACACTTAAACAAAGTAATCAATAAACAGAAGGCAAAGTCATATTTTGTTAGTGATAGAAGTGAAAGGTATCTTACCAAACACTGGGGAAAAAAATTATGCACCATAAGAAGTTAAATTCCTCCAATACAACAACGAGAAGAAATTGATAGAAACTAAATTTCATCAAATTTTTTTTTAACTATGATTCAATCAACAACACATTTGAATATTTCAGTTTCTTTCGTGCATTAAAGTATTTATACTCAACGAAATATGTAATTACCATCAATAAAACTCATCATTTCATTTCAATTCCTCCCAAGGAGAAAGTACCTTATTCTTGAATTATTTTACTTCGTTTCGACATTTCAGAATACTTTTGCCGGCGTCCTGGCATAGGGTAGCGTGTCTTCCCCATCATCTGAGCGTCCTGGGTTCGAGTTCCGGTTCGGGCATGGCTGTTCTCATCTGTTCTATCGGTGAGATGTGTGAATGTGTCCGCCTGTAAAAAGGGGTTGTGCAAGCGAATGAGTGAAGCGTGACTGGCAAAGTCATACTCTTGACCCTAGTTGCCGCTACTAAAACAAGAGACGCGCCCTTTCGGCTTAAATCGTTGTCTTCGTAACAGCGGGCATGTCCATGGCAAGTACCATAAGAAACAACAACAACAGAATATTTTTGATCTCTATGCAGAGTTTCGGAGTTCTGTGCATGGATTTGATTATGGTGATCCACAAATTCCTGGCGTTTCATTAGAAATCGTCTTTAAATGTTAAAGAAGAGGAGGGGGGGGGATTGTGCTTCATAAAAAAAAGCACCTTGCTTGGAAAACTATAATACAGAAATACAATTATTTGCATGAACCTAAAGACCGCCAATTTGGCCAAGGTTGAAACGTCAGCTCATTCGCGGGGTGTTCAATATTTGAGAGGCAGGATTGTAATGTGTCAGGTACTTCCTTCGTCAATTGACCGAGGTTCGAAATTTACAGATCTGTTTCAAAATACCTTTTGCAAAATATGAGTGTAATATAAGAAAATATTAGAAATATAGTAATTTCGTAGCAACGAAGTGGGCCTGAAATTCAGTTTCCAATGCAGATCCGAAATTCCGAGAGATTTTCATCGAAAACCAAATTTACTCTTTTTCGTGATTGGAATTCTTGTATTGGAATAATGGCAAGATACCTCCCATTTCTTCATCCGTACCAAACTGACTCCCGTACTTTTATTTAGGAATGTTGGAATAATTAACCTAAAGTGTATATTTATTTCTTGATATGATTGTTTGAACTTTTTGTGAAAATATATTTGATGATTAGTACTTTCTCGAATACGAAGAATGCAAAGAATATGTATTGAAATCTTCAAAAAAATCAAAAAAAAAAAAAAAAAAATAAAAAAAAAAACACTTGAGCTCAATGTTTTGGCAAATCTCCACATTTCATACCACCTTGATTCAGAAAAACAGATTTAGCATTAGTCCTGCCTATTAATATTCTTCCACAATACCAATTTGAACTAAACTAGTGGAATTTGGTATTGGGAATTGATGCGAAACATGTATATTTCTATCGTTTGTTGGGCCGTGGTGGTAGTGGCAAGGTCTCGGCTTCAGAATCGGTTCAGGTTCGTGACCCGATTCCTCCGAAGAACTGTCGTGTAAGTGGGTCTGTTGCGCATTAAATACGTCCGGAACAAACGTCCACCCGCTGGTGTTGTGTGGAGAGAGGAGGTGCCAGCTCATGTGTCGTCAATTTTATAATAGAATCCGCTAAAGGTTGACTGTCAATCTGTAATTCGTTATGCTTGTAACCTGAAACTTCAGATGCATTGACTTCACAATTTATAAAACATGATATATGATCTGTGATTACAGATGTACTTTTATGTCAAAATTGAATTTTGATCTATCGGAAGGAAAGTTTTTAAAATACTTATTCGATTTTCGGATACTTATGAAATAACCAAATATCAGGTATTAAGTGCCGTAAAATAACAAAAGCTCGCACGATGCATTCATTAAAAACACTAAATTTATAACTAATATCAATCTTCAGTAACTATTTTTCGCCAATGCATATGTCATTCGTAGTCTTACCAGAGGTCTATAGTCTAAATCATGGTAAGTCAAAAAATAACTTTATTAGAGACTACACGATAAAGTTTCGAGAAACCACTTGCAATGATTTTATCTATATTTTTGTGTTTGTAAAAATAACACATTTAATTTGTCCTGTAATAAAATTGGGGATAGTCTGAAATTCCATTTTGAAAATATTCTAAAAATCTACTGTAAACCCTCCTGAGATTTCCCCGTATAAGAAACTCTTTCTCTTAGAATAAAGGATTTGTCAAGTAATGATATCGGTATGTAGAAATGACGTATAATTACGTGAATCAAATAAAATTGTATTTATCATTAAATAGAGGATGTAACCGAAGTAAAAAAAATGTAGTAGTTGTTTCTACGCATTTTATTTCGATTTAAAAAAGAAACTTTATAATTTACCGTACGCATAAGGCGAAACATTTTTCACTTAAAATTTAAGAACGCTCTAAATATAGTGAGGATCGATCTTGAATGATCAGCGTAAGAAAGTGCCAGCAAATGATTTGCAATCCTTCGTTTAAGCATTGGATGCTATAAGGTGAACACACACACAGGCAGACAGACAGAGAGAGAGAGAGAGAGAGTTATCTTCATTCAAACAAGTATTCATTGTGCGCTGAATCCTAAATCTAAGTTGGACTTCACTGGAATTGTAGGGCATTAGAATGGGTTCGATAACTGTTCCAATCCATGACAATTATAGTCTAGTTTTTGTATAAATGACCTATTTTACAATTGGTCATCCCATTGGCACTGCACGGATTATTGTGAACGTCCTATTTCAACTGATTCTGTGAAGTCTTCCTGTTGCTTTATTTACTATACACAATTATATCCATTGGGATTTTAAAATAAAGAAATTAGACTTAAGGAAGTTGTTTTTTACTTTGTGTTCTCCAATTTAATTTAACAGATCTCATTTCATATAATTTTTTTATCTATATTGCTATAATTGTTTACTATTATGATGCCTTTACCATGATCCAGTTTCCCCCTTTTAAATATTTTGAACCATTAACTGAATTTGAGAAATTATTCAATAACTATTTGTTTTATGAACGTGACAAATATTTCAAAGATGAAAGCCTAGCAAGAGGGGTTTTTTTGCAACATTCTATAGAAAAACTTTCATAAACAAATAAAATCTAAGACTTAAAGATTTCCATTATAGATATACATTATAATTCCCATTATATTTTTCCTCTTTCATCAATAAGAAAAAAAAAAAAAAAAAATCAGCGATTGACCGCGTCGAAGAAAAATTTTAAAGGAAGGAATATTCCTCGATTACTGTAGTTTCCCCGTTTGCGTTTAATATTGAGGAAGATTAAAAATTTGTCATTAATTAACTGTAGCAATCATCGCCAATTAAATTGCCATGAATTATGAAATTGAAAATATCTTGATGGAAGTTGTCATCAAGAGTATTCATATTTTATATTTCATTGTTGCGGTATACATGTTCTCATCCCTTGATCTCCATTTACATATAAATTTATCCATCACTGAAGTCATTTAACACTTTCAGATCCTATAATAAATCAGAAAAGTCATCGCAGTTTTGAAATTATCAATCATATCATAAGGCGTCATTCACAGACAATAAATGGACCAATAATCTAATATTCAACTCAAGATTTTTTCAAATGTTCAAAATCTGCAACACAATCTAATAACAAAACTAATTGAAGATTTCTGCAACTCAAAAACATTCAGTGACAAATTGAAGTCTAGCACATCTTAGGAAGGATAATTTCTAAAATGATGAAACTGGATTCAAACATGGCTCTTAGTAAAAATAATTTTAAAACTGGAAAATAAAGTAATTATATAGATCATACATATTTAAAGCTGGTGCAAGTTTTAAAAAAATGGTTAACTGAAATTAGTATTAAACAAAACACATACTAGTCAGTAATTTTTATTTTTATTTTCAGAAATATAATTTTTTTACATACAATTCATATCCTAAGAGAAAAATTATACAAATAATGTTCATTTCAATAATTCAAATAATGTTAAAGTATTTTTTAACTGATTTAACAATTCCATATGCATCAATAATTTTCTGGCATTTTTAGTTTCATTGAAATAAATTTTACAAAAATCATATTGGTGGTGATTCATCCTACCAATCAGGTCTACTCGCAAGTCAAGATGATAACTTCAACGAATTACTCAAAAATAAATTACGAGTAAGCGACCGAAGTTATTTTTAAAAATGATATATTGTGTAAAATTATTGCACTTTTATATTTTACGAACCTGCATTCCGCTAAAACTCGAACGGGGTCGCTTATAGTAGGACATGGTGAAACAATCAACAGGCATCAGTAACAAATAACGGCATTTATTGACACGAGTACACAGACGACAAATACCCAGCTGGGGCGCACACAAACAATAAACAGCAGCACATCCAGCAAACAGCAGAACGCAAGTAGCTCTACAATGATATGGAGCTCGAAGTAGCCAAGGAGAGAACTCGTTTGACTAATAACTTCAGCTGAATTCGAATAATTGCCTCCAGCTCGCTATCGCAGCTTTTTATACTTCCCGAGAGAATGATCTCAAAACATCACCTTAAATCGAGTCGTAATGGACTCATTAGCACCTTCAAAAAAAAATTGACAATATTATCCATTTTGCCACCAAATTCGTTCCCAAGTGGATAAAGATTCACCAATTTGCCGCCTTGCCCGAAAATCATTCATCCGGCATTCAGTAGAGCTAACAGTAAAACTTTCCTTCTTACGACGGAACAAACTACGCTGGGAAGCAACAGTATAGATTAGTATTTGCTCTACATGCGTTTTCATGAAATGCACATCCTTAATCAAAGATTATCTAACATATCACGATTTCCATCGTGATATGTTAGATAATATGTAAAAAATTCCTGAAGTAACAATGAATGTAACGAATAGTTTGAAATTGGGAAGGACTTGTCTCGATATTTTCGCCCCCCTTACGAATCATGCAAATAAGTAACTAAAACACTATTGCTTTATGTAATTCATATCCAAAATAAAGAGTCTTTATACACAGTTTTGCAGTTTTAAAATAAAAGATTTCTATTATTTAATTTAATAATTTACAACATTGCATATAATGTTTCGTAGGTACTTTAGTGTGGAACTCAATAACACAAAGTAGAGCTAAACCAATTTATTAACTCAACTCAGAACACAGTGACAGACATCTTCTGCTTTTATACTAGTAGGGGAAGTTCCAGAATACTTTTCTGGAGACAGTAAGAGCAGTCCAGAACACATGTCTGGTACACTAAAGAAATGTCCAGAATCTTCTGGAACATGAAAGAAAGGAAAACAAAATCAAGGAATTAAATATTTACACAAACTGAATCGCGTTGTCTCTAGCGGGATACGAACTTCCGATTTCTTGATGAGATCAGTGTTATGACCATTCGGCCATGGAGAGTCGATTGCCTCTTTTCATTGCGACAATGTTTATGGCCTAATACATTTTATAATAACTGACATTTTATATAAAACACAAGTTAAAAATGCATACGGAAGTGATGATTCGCAATCCCAGAATCAAGGTTTTAGACGGTTATGGTTATACCTAGAAAGAATTCCAGCTATGCAGCAAAATTAATCTAATAATGCATTATAATACGAAAGAATATGAAATTCCGTTTTATGAAAGAACATGTATACAAGAAAACTAATGCTTACATAAATTGACATACAAAGTGAAGAATTTTATAAATAATGCTACAGTTTTAGAGAAAAAGAAATATTTCCTTAATTCCTTTAACAATTTACAATATTAAGTACATAGCAGTAATAAATGAACATTTTGACTATTGCCGAAATAAGTTAAAAATGCATATGATGGAAATGCAGATGGTGACAATTCTTTATCCCTGCAATGGATCCTTCAAGATAGTGACGATTATTCCTACAAAAGAAAAACAAAAATAAATTAAGGCCAAGGAAAGAAAAAGTTATAACCATGATAAAAATGTTATTCTTAATTTGTATGGGTAACAAAGGAAATATATAAATAACAAATCAAACATTTGAAGCATTCACGTTTCTGAAACATTTAAGCGATTGTCTCAATGCATTATATTACACATATTGAAAAAAACTTTGCCAATATTGATAAAAAGATCTCAGACGATAATATGCATTTTTTTTTATCAAAACTTTAAAAAACAAAAGGAATTTTCCATTGCATTTTTTTTCTTTTCGTCCAAAGAGAATTTCAGGTGAAATGAACGATTCGAGCTTCACATTTTGAATTTCAACGTCTTCACAGATCTTTAGTATTTCTATTATTTCAATCATTTAGCATACCTCTGCCACAATACAAACAAAAACTATATTCACTGCGGAGGCAAGGAAAATGCTCTTGACTTGATTTTGTATTAAGTTTTAAAATTGCTCAAGCGTTTATAGCTTAATTCTGATATTCAGTTTTAAAAAGCCCTGTGTAAATTAACAGCAGTGGTCACCCAGAAATATTCCTTCACGTTCCTTAAGAAAGGCGATATTCCTAACCTCCGCAAAAAATTGCGGATATTAGACAAAACGGTGTACACTGAGTGCTAAGAGTTTTTATTTTCATTCATAGGAGTTTGAGTATTTCGTAATATAGTACAGAAAACTTTTACTTTTATATGAATTGGAAGATTTTAGAAAATAATGATTACGAAAAATGGGTCATTAGTACGAGTCCAATGCGCAGACTTCAGTGAATAATTGCCGACTGGCGGTTAGTACAGGTATCGGAGAACAGAATGTATATTTTGGTCATCTATTTTTCCGACTCATTGATAACAAAATGACATGAATTTGCCATCTTAGTCAGAAACTCGATACCAAATTTCAATCCTTGAACTGATTGCATTTTTATACTGTTTGATATGTACCTACGTTATTGCTTCTACACATACGCATCCATTTCATAGATAACACTTATAAAGAATAGTTAAAATTTGATACACATTCTGTATAACCGTCTACATTTGTACCTTGATAGCCGAAAAAAAATCATTAAATTTAGGGTAAAGCCCAAAAGAAAATTTCATCTGTTCTTCAAAAGATTGGATTATCGCCCCTAGCGAGCGACATACATGCTGATATATACAGGGTGTTTCATAAATGATAGGAGTAACTTTAAGGGGTGCTAGTACACATCAGGACGAGTAATAGTAAATCGGAAACCAAGTGTCCCAAACGTCTTCCGAAGGAGATGGGCCCTAAACTTTGATGGCGCCTTACATTTCAAATGATAAAATATGGAAAAATGGATCGATTCATTTGCGGTTTTCGCTAAAATCATTCTTTAAATTGGTATTTTCTTAAAATATTTTTAAAGACAAAGTTTAAAAAATCTCGACAGAGGGCGCTCTAGACTTGAGTACCGAACAACTACTTTTTACCAGTATTTTTTTTTATTTTGTTAATGTTTACTAAAGCTTAGATTTTATCTTAAATTTTGAGCGCAAAATTGAAACCATCGGGAGCGGTTAAGTGGCGCAAATTTAACCGCGTTCAGGGGGTTAAATTTTAAACGCTTGTATCTAATGAGCAAAATAATAAATGAAGCAAACTTTAATAGGTGATAGTAAAAAACCAAAACACTCAACTTTCATTTGAAAATGCACGATTTGAATTCAAACGCAAACGTGTTAGAACATCTTCAAATTGTATCCATGCAAGCGTTATAGCTGCAAGTTTCTGGAAGAACATGAAATTGTGATATGGGGAAGAACGCATATGCAAATTGTTATTAAGATAAAGGCCACTGACCCGAGTGTGCAAGTGTAAATCACGGTAGAAATGTAACGAAAGATGTTGTCCTTCACTAATCAAGAAAAGGCTGATATGCACTTCATCTACGGAACTGCAAATGGGAATAGTGCAGAGGCGCGACGATTGTACGGAGAAAAGTTTCCCAACAGGCGGTTGCCCAATGATAAAACATTTGTGCGCTTGCACAGACAGTTGTGTGAGACAGTATCTTTTTTGGTGCACGTTCAAATGCAGGCTGTGCAAAGTCTAACAGAACGGTTTCTGTGGAAGAAAAAATTCTGGATATGGTGGCTGATCATCCAAATACAAGCATGCGAGCAGTGGCTAGTCAAATTGAAGTATCACCCTCCACGACATGGCGAGTACTAAAGTATGAAAGTATGCATCCGTTTCATGTCCAACGAGTCCAGGAACCGACTCAAAAGGATTTTCCTAGCTGGTATCGGCAGAAAAACACCCTAAATCCCGATTTTGGTGAGACTGCTTTTTACAGATGTACATTTACACGTGAGGGTACATTTAACACCCACTATTCCCACAAATGGGCAGATGTAAATCCACATGCATCTTCTACACATGCATATCAGCAACGATTTTCCACAAATGTTTGGGAAGGAATAATTGGTGACCATCTACTTGGACTTTATTTCTGCCAGAACGCCTGCATGGAAAAAATATCGTGCCCTTTTGCAACAGTTGCTGCCAAAAATGATGACAGATGTTCCTCCTCGAATCCGGCGAGTAATGTGGTTCCAGCAGGATGGAGCACCAGCTCATTATGCGCCAGAGGTGCGAAATTTAAACGCAACCTTTCCAAATCAATGGATTGGGCAAAGTGGTCCTCTCCCTTGGCCAGCGCGATCGCCCGATCTTTCATTCCTGGATTTCTTTTTGTGTGGGCACCTGAAGAGTCTTATGTATGAGACTCTTATCGAATCTGCAAAAGATCTCGTCGCCAGACTTTCGGCCGCTGCAGGAGAGGTGCGCGATCCTCCTGGCGTGTTTCAGAGGGTTCGTGAATCCCTTCTTCGCCGATGTACCGAATGCATCGCCTCTAATGGTCAGTGTTTCGAACAGCTATTGTAATCATTTATAATTAAACTTTTTTTTATAACGTAAATGTTCTTTGTTTTCTTTTTTGTCTCTTAAAACGAAATCTTTCAGCGCCCTCTATCACCTTCGGATTAAAATTACGACTATGATTTCTTTGATGAATGTTTGTTTTGGTGTTTTACTATCACCTATTAAAGTTTGCTTCATTTATTATTTTGCTCATTAGATACAAGCGTTTAAAATTTAATCCCCTGAACGCGGTTAAATTTGCGCCACTTAACCGTTCCCGATGGTTTCAATTTTGTGCTCAAAATTTAAGTCTAAGCTTTAGTAAACATTTAACAAAATAAAAAAAATACTGGTAAAAAGTAGTTCGGTACTCTGAAGTCTAGAGCGCTCTCTATCGGCATTTTTTAAATTTTGTCTTTAATTTATTTTTTTTTAAAGAAAATACTAATTTTAATTATTTTAGCGAAAACCACAAATGAATCAATCCATTTTTCCGTTTATCATCATTTGAAATTTAGGGCCCTAAACTTGGATGGCACCTAACTTCCTTCGGAAGACGTTTGGGACACTTGGTTTCCTATTTACTATTACTCGTCTTGATGTGTACTATCACCCCTTAAAGTAACTCCCATCATTTATGAAACACCCTGTATATATATGACCCCAGGTGCATATTCTTGATCTCCAAGGTATAAATGTACAAAATTTGGTAGCTGTGGATCAAACGGTCTGGCCTGTAGAGTGCCAATGCACACACACACACACACACACACACACACACACACACACACATTGAGCTTTATTATATATACACAATGATATTTTAAAATCTAATTAAATTCCTAATTTTTAGCCCAATTCAGCACATATTAACTTCATTCTAAAGCGTCTTATTTCCTGAATTCCTTTATCACACTGAGTGAAGGGATAAAAAATTCCTGCCCTAAACAAATTCTTCTAAAAAGATCCCTATGATTCCCTTGTCAGTGCTCGACATGTGTAAGAAATCTATCAGAATCTCATTGAAAATGTTTCTCCCTGTCTTTTAAGCTAATCTGCTGTTATATCACGCTGTGAACGGACGTGCATTATCCGCATCTCTTGCACATAAATCTTGCCTTTTGGAATGCAATAAAACAAAGTTAAAAATTCAAAGTGTCTTCCAACTGTCTTCAGCCAAGACTTTGTTTCAAAAATTATTATGTTTACATTTTAAGAGTCGACAAGATATTTTTTGTGCTAAAAATTATCAAATGAATTAAAAGAATTAAATATTTGAGAAGAAGGGCAAATCGATATCAAGGTATTTACCTTATCTCTTCTGGATATGGTCCTGTACTTGATGCGGTCCAAGTCAAATGGCTGCACTGTTTTCAATAAGCTGTCTTTCGGGGACAACGTTCCACACCCGCAGATGCCAGTCACTCCAGTGTTCAGTTCTCGTAGAATTACCTTGGCTTCCTTCACTGCCTTCCGTAACCAGAGACCTCTCCTGACTTTCCTGCTCTTCTGTTCAGATAGAAAATAGAAAAGCAACATGAAAATACCAAGAAATAAAATGTATACAGACATTACCCCTTATAAGTTAATACTATCTAACCAAGCACACTCAGCAAGCGCTTAATATGAACAATTTTTTAAGTTCAAACTGCAGAAGAAATGATTTCAATCAAGTTTCATACCACAAGACAATGTTGGCTACATATTGCTTAAAGTACATAACATAATATTTGAATAAAAGGGAATCGTTAACATATCTACTATTTCCATTCCAATTCTTAACGCTACTGAATTTGAATACTATAAATTTATTTAATACAGGGATAAATACAAGAACTACACGATATAAAATTGTTATATTTTTAAAACTGCTCTTTATTATAACAATGGTGTGTATTCAAAATATACATTTCATACTACGAGAAGGTATGCATTTAATATTATGAAAAAATGTATTTAATATATGAAAATAACTAGAAATTAAAATAATGAGACGTATCCTTATAAATTATAACAAAATTAATATCACTAAAACACTTGCATTTATATTTTTAAAGTAGAGTAAGAATGGCTTTTGTGCAATGATATATTCCAAACATATTGAGCAAAGCATTTAAATATAATTACAAAAAAAAATTAATGAAAACATTTTAACAAACTGGATTTGATAGCTCTAAATCAATGGTTTTGCCTTATAACATTGCAAAAGCATAACGAAATAGACATCGAAAATCTCTACAAAAAAAATTTATGCATTTAGAGCCTGTAGGTGGGTAGTGAATGCTTGAATGCTCAGTGAAAAAATTTTTTAAAAATTAGTTTTAATCTTTTTTTCCTCAATAATTTTAAAACCTATTACCGCAAAAAAAATTCCTATAAAGTTATAAAATTCAGCATACTAACTTTTGAGCAATAACAATATTACCTTGTGTATAATTCTTTTATTAAATTTTTTAGAAGTATTTTAAGAATATTTCATGAAAATACTTTTCATTACTTTAATTATTAATTATATGCTTTTGCATGTTAGAATGAGCATTTAACGTGGCTTGCACAATGAGCATTTAACGTGGCTTGCACAATGAGCATTTAACGTGGCTTGCACAATGAGCATTTAACGTGGCTTGCACAATGAGCATTTAACGTGGCTTGCACAATGAGCATTTAACGTGGCTTGCACAATGAGCATTTAACGTGGCTTGCACAATGAGCATTTAACGTGGCTTGCACAATGTGCATTTAACGTGGCTTGCACAATGTGCATTTAACGTGGCTTGCACAATGTGCATTTAACGTGGCTTGCACAATGTGCATTTAACGTGGCTTGTTAAATAGGGCATCACAAACTCTGTATTCACTTGATATGTACCGTACGATTTTCTCATTTTTACTGCAGAAATTCTCATAATGACCGTTTGAAGACCATCAATTCGATAGAAAGGAATTTGTCACGAATGAAGGAGCTTAAAAATTAATTTAAAGCTTGTATCAATGACTGGAAAACTTTGGCAAAAGCGAGAGGATTACTTTTAATTAAATGCACTAAAAATAAAATGCATTTTATTTTATTCTTTAGTGTACATGAATTTTATTTTCCGCTTTGTTTTTTTTTAAATTAAATGCACTCCAATACATTTTAATCATTGTATAATCATCGTTTTCAAAAGAGCATAATAAGTTACATTTTTATACCGTTTAAGATCTCTGCAATTTCTTCCAATTTGTTTCATTTTGTCTCTTTTTGAAATGCCAAATTTTAAAAGCATTTATTTGCTACGTTCCAGATAATTTTTAAATGTCCATGTTTAAACTTAGATTCGATAAAGCAGACTTAAATTCATTTGACATGTGTTCGATTTAAATACTTACCTATATTTTACAGCATTTTGTTCAGCGTCATATTTTAATGTGTGTCAACATTACTCCAGCTACCTAATCTACAGAAAATTGGCTTAATATTGTAATCTAGATAGCTTACATTTGCTGTTTTATCATTACGATTTAAAATGCAAGTACTACATTTTGAGCATTTGCATACAAACTGAAGACAATTTTCATATCTTCACAACCAACATTATACGGATATGGAAGAATATTGCAAAATTTGCAAGAAGCTAAATATATATTATCGAAAAATATAGTTATTTATGTGCATTTGCATTCTATTCTAAGAATTTATTTATTGTCCAACTATTATTAAGATTGAATAAAAATTATCAATTTATATTAGGACATCTATGTTGGGCATTATATCAAGTATTAATCCTCCAGATGTTTACCTCGCGATTTCCGCGGGTTAGCAATCAGTCCATTTCCTATTGCATCCCACATTTTTCGTAGTTCAGAGTGTTTATTTTTAATATTATAGATTTTTCTCTTATCATTTTTATTGCGTAACATATAGTATTAGTTCACTTTGCTTCAACTTATTTGCAAACATCGCATATAAATAACGATTTTAACAAGTTACGTAACCAGAGGATTCAATATCCGATACCAAAGAAACTTTCGAATTATTTTATAATGGTATTTTATTCGGCTTTATCGTTAAAGCTGCAAATATCAATCTGGAAAATTAATTTCTCTCACAATGAAGTCCATTTTGCCAAATTCAAACCAAATTTTTAACAATGGGTACATCTGCACCAAAGTGTGAAACTAAGAATAACTCTCACTGATAACTTTAATAATTATTAACTTTAATTGAGGTTCAGAAAACATCCGGAATCACTATAAAAGAATACGATTTCCGTCAGATAATAAAGATATATGCATTTTAAATTCTTACGTCTACGTTTAATAAATAAATGCATATGGGAACTTAAAACAGTGTTTAGTTACTTTTAAGTTAATTGTTATTTATATGAAGATTTATATATCAAAAGTTCTAAATATCGGTATAAGATATCATTTCAACATAAAAGTTTTTTTAAAATTATCACAAGAACGAACACAACGATTTTCAGGAATAAAGCTGAGTTTCACTTACCAAACATATACTTCTGTACTTGATGTGAAATTAACCTCCTTCCAAACGTCGCCAAAAGGATTACGTTTAGTATTTGATTCAAACTGATATTGCAAATTCATCCACTTAACTCAATAACTGAAAAACTAAAATTCCTGCAAACTGACAAGCATTTATATGCAGAGGAAGCTACGTTTACCTCAACTAAATCGCACCAATTCATTTCAAATCATTCCAAACGAAAGAAAATAAATAGATTGTTCTTTCGTTTAATTTATTTAAGAATAATCGAACTCCCGGATAGCCACTTCGACATCCTGTCCAGTGTTTCGTCCATGGTCATCCACAAATTTTTCTTCTGCTTTTTAAAATCGTGATTGAGCAGTTAAGAAAACTGTAGTGACTGGACAGTAAGATCTGAAATTCGGACTGCGTGGTATAATTCTAAACCCAAATCCACTGAAGACCCACTCTGTAAGTGACCCTGGTGGATTTTGAATTTGTAGGATTCAAAGGCTTTTTTAATGATTTTCTTTGTTTTATGTGACATGGGTTTGGATAATCTTCTGAAACGAAGACATGTTTTCTAACACTAGAATTACCAGAGATTAACATAAAATAGATAGTACCAGAGTTTGGTTTGGTTTAGTTATATTAACGTCCCGTTTGAAGCAACACTAGGGCTATTTTGGGACGGACCTCGTAATTTTGAACCACGGTCAGATGAACCTGAAACCCTCCAGTTCCGAGGCCGAGACCTTACCACCAGGCCATCGCGGCCCCGATACTACCAGATCGACCAGTTATATCTACTGGTCCGGTAACTGCAGTTTATCAACTGCATGATCTCTGAGTCTCTTGTATCATTTTCCCGTAAGTTTGATTGGAAAAAACTGGCTGAAGTATCTCCAACAAGTTCGGTTTTACAAGAAATATTACTTATAAATCAAGTCATCTTATAACTGAAACACCTCTTGTTTTGTTAACGTGGAATATTGGTGAGGAGGAATTGGATGAAATATTGCCCTCGTTACTTTACTGAGGCTCAAACTTACAACATCTATTGCACATCTGTAGTCAACAGAACAATAATCTAACTAAATCGAGCTGAACTGAACTTGAGCTCTTCAATTAGGTAAAAACTTCACTGATTCTAATTTTTTCTCAATATCTATCTTGAATATAAGCCTCGTGCAGGCTATCTTCTACGATATGTAAAGATTCTCCTGATGCCAGACAATGGAATATCAAAAAAACAGCTGATGGTCTCTAAATCGGCCAAGTCATTTGACCATAGATTAGAATTTCCAAGCCAATTGCAAACTATGCTCCGTATTGTTCCAAAGATATACTTAATAACCTTATTTAAATAAAATGGACATTTTCGAATTTTTAATACCTTTAAGTTGCTTCGAAAATATTACATTTGATACGTATTTTTCAGGATAAGAATCAGGAAACAATGCAATTATTTTAACTAGGGATTTTGATAAATATCCTTAGGATTAGGGGCAATAATCATATTTTGTTTTTTACGCATTCTGATAATTAACTCATTTTAGACTTCAAATTCTTCCTGAATGCCAAAAAAATAAAGGATTTTTTTTTGTATACTTGTGTATATAACAGAGAGAACTCAACATCGCTTTGAAGTGTATTAATGTAATTTAGTAAGTCTAATTGAAAGGGGCATATAAATAAAGTTTGCATTTCTATACTATATAATTTTCAAAGGTAACAATAAACGGGAAAGACTTTATTTGTAGATAAAGTAACATGTTAGCTAAAAAAATTAAAAAAAGGAAAAATAATTAAGTTTGTGATTTTTTTGAAAATACTTTTTTTTGCCAGAAATGTGTGCATGGAGAGCGTTTCAGGTCAGATTTTTCAAATGATTCCATTTCCACCTAAATTACATCAAAATAAGATATATTGCGTTCTCTCAAGACAATGTATGTTGTTGTTGTTTCTTATGGCATTTGCCACGGACAAGCCCGCTGTTACGAAGGCAGCGATTTAAGCCGGAGGGAGAGCTTCTCCTGTTTTTATAGTAGCGTCAACTAGGGCCAAGAGTACGACTTTTCTACTCACGCATCACATTCCCTTGCACAGCCCCTTTTTACAGGAGGGCACATCCACATATCTCATAGATAGAACAGAGGAAGAACAACCATGCCCAAACCAGGACTCTAACAGGGGTCGCCCAGATCACGGGGAAGACGCGCTACCCCTATGCCAGGAAGTCGGTAGACAATGTTTAATAAGCATAATTCAGCTAGGACCTATAATTGACCAAAGTATATCGTATTTCAGTAATGATGAAAGAGAATAATTTTTAGATGAAAATGTCTCGATAGGAATTAAGAGCTCACAAGTTTGGCGAAGTAAATGCTCCAGTCCTTGCGTATGTCCGAAAAGATAAAGTGTGTTCTTTAAATGACTGTTGTTTTTTTCAAAAATTCAGAGGCAATTTGCTAATATACAAATATAAAATAACCAACACACACTATTAGCTTAAAATTCCAAAATAAAATTCTTCTATTAGCAAAATTTAGCATAGCAAAAATTCAGAAAACAGAAAGTCATTCATATACTTCGACTAGCTCTTAAATCTTACCCAAACATTTTTCTAACAGTTAAAGATTATTTTTTATCTGACACAAGCTTGAATAAACTTCTGGATTAATGCTACTTAATAAGATGCGTGATTTCTTACTTCTTGTTGACAGGTCTACAAGAGAAAAATTTAAATTTGGAAAAAAAAAGGCAACTTATTCTGTACCAGTATGTTTTGTATATAGTTTGTCCCATTTCACTTCGGCCAGGAAAAAACCTCCATCATTCTTAAAAATGATTTTAATAATTTAGATCTTTTAATTCGTAATAGAAATTATTTTTTAATATCGTTGTCAGAATAACTTTACCTTGGCATGAATCAGTTTATATCCAATATAAGAAAAAATAAGACATCCTGTATAAAGTCAATTAATATCGAATCTGATTGAAAGCATTACATTGTGCGAGACGAAAAAAAAAAAAACACGCTTTCACCCTGGTAGGAAATGTAAAATAGCCTTCTTCGCTAAAAAGAATAATAGAATAATTGTCATAAAAATATTGTTTTTTCAATCCCTAAAACTTTTGCACGAACTCAACCCCTGTTATAGTCTGTGTATTTTCCGTAGGCGGTTCAAGATCACATTTTCTACCTCGTTAATGGTTGTAATAACATTGTCACTCTTTTTTATTTTACATGGCTGTTAAGATATTCCGGAGGTAAGATATTCCCAAGCGTACTGGCGTGGAAAAAAAAACAACTTTGTCGAAACCATGCCAACGGAGAAGGAGAAAGAGTGAAGAGTAGGGAAACCGGGTATCCTTGAAATGTCTTCAGAAATTACACAGACTATAATAAGTTTGAAATCATACAAATTCTCAAATAAATATGATACTGAATCACTTCATAACCTTGCATCCAATTATTGCATCGACATCTTTAAATATGCAAGAATTGGAAAGTTTATTGATGGGGATTCTTTAATTGACAAACGATTTTCTCGCAAAAGATTCAAAAAGAATTAAGGAGAACATAAGGTTCACTACCATGACGCTATTAATAGATTTTACGCAAATTTCCCATTCACTTTTTCACTCATTTCAAACAATATTTTTCTTCGATGAAAGCTTACAAAACTTTAATATATGTATATAAACTTTGCCCATTTCATCTCGTGAACAGGATAATAAGAGTAATTTTGTTTGGGTGTTAACCGGCTTAGAATATGTTGCAAGAAATGTAAAAATCTCGGAAAAGTTCGTAAAAAGACCATCTATTCTCAAAGAGAGTGGAAATGTTGATGGATGGAAATATTCATTTTGCTGTAACTTTCTTAATATTGGAAAAAAAGCCAAATTAGCGTCTCATTAAGAAAAACAACTTTTGTATTTGAAGTTTTTCGGTAACTACGAAATCTTAGAAGATAGGGTGCTGCAAAGTGTTTTGCAAGTCCCAATTTTGACATTTTATAATATCAAAAATTTATGTTGCAATTTCGAAGAACATGGAATACAACTAACTTTTCTTTCCTTCCAATAGTTTTAAATGATTTAAATGCAAATGGAGTAAAGATTAAAAGCTTGAATAAAACTTATTAAATGAAAATAAAGAGAAAGATTTATTGACAACATGTCAATATGTAAAAACGATCAATTTAAAAATTTCCAATTGAGAGTTTTGGTTCTTTATATACATTTTTTTAAAAATAAATCTTATTCCTGTGCATTTGCCGATTCGATGGTCCTTCAATTTGACGTCTATCGCATTACTAAGAGCATACTCTATTAAAAAAAATATTAATAAACAATCTTTATGGCTTTAAGTACAGGGCTTTTATTAACAGACTAATAGTAAGTACCAAAAAAGAGAGGCTAAAACATAATGCTATTCTGTTGACTATGGTCGACAATGACATGCGATTTAGTCTGAAGTTTATGAATGGTATGCAGTTAATAAATACAACCGTGTAGAAGAATAGTTTTAAAAAACCAATGAAATTTCCTGCTATTCCAATTAATTGTCATAATTGAAATATTTAAAAACTTAATAAGGAAATTACAGGATTAAGAAAAGCAGACGATTTGTTTTCTCCAACATAAATAAAAAGTCAAAGGAGTAATTCGTATTTTTCTACTATAAAAAGTTATTGCTTGCTTTAATCAAAACAAAAATATTTGCAAACGATAGTTCAATTCCTGAAATATGTTAAAAATGTAAACTCTCAATTCTTTGACTAATACAAATGTCGACACTTTCCAGAAACTTTGCAACAAACCTATATTTTTATATTCATTTTTATTAACAATCATAATTTGACATTATTTTCCCAATAAATAATTATTCGATAGCAATATATAATTTATAGTTACTTCAATACGCAAAGTTGTAATTTTTTTTTATCATAAATGAAGTATAGAAAATGTATAATTAAAAAATTAATACTCGAGAATGAAGGAAATCCGAAACGAAGAGCTTCAAGAGTTCAAGAAATATTTTTTTGGTTGTCTCTGTAACAAAGGAAACGATTTAAAGTTGACAAATGAAATTTCATATGGATCTTTTCACTAAATTTGTAGATTTCAATCAAATGCAGAGCAAAGTGTGTACAGAGGAAGTTTGTTCTGCTGTTTGAGCACAAAAGGACTCAATTACAAAATGGAAATAATTATGCAAATAAAATTTGATACCCAGGATTAGCACTTGAAATAGAGAATCGCATCCAATTTAGAAACAATTACGTCAAGCGGTTGAGCATCTGTCGGTTCTTTCTTCCTCATGCATGTAACAATTCATAAACTATGATTTAAATCAGTGAAATTCGCTACCCTGTCTTAGAATGCAGTTGTGTTCCTTGTCACATTTTGGTTTGCATCGGTTTGCGAAAGGAGTCCAAAAAAAATGCGTTCTCAAAATAGATTCAGTGAAAATGGTAGATTCATTCCAAGATTTGTTACTACTTTGCATAGAGATGATCTCCATGCAAGGTGTAATCTTATTCAAATTTTACAATTGGCATGGTAATTGGAGGGTATGCTAGAATGTTTCAGGTCAATCATTCCCGTTAGATTTCACAGGAACTTGAAGATAGTAAATTAGATGAAAAGGAGTCTACCTGCACCTTCCAGAATACCGATAGCATTTTTTAAATTTGGAAGAATGCAAGACAATAAATGCATTTATGGAGGAATCGGTACCGTTTACCACTATTTAAAGGAATGCATTGAAATCTCGGAGTTAAGAAAAAATCTGAAAATTATAAATAATGACTAAGTACAGTACTCATGGTACCAGGTAATCGTAAAACTCTGAAGGACATGATGTCAAAAATTGTCAGTTTTTTGCCAACTATTTGAGAGTTTGTAGATAAGGAAGAAGGACAGTAATTGACCAGTTTGTGGCCAATTACCTCGAGGAGAATGTCAGATTGACAAATCGGTCAATTGCAAGGATGGACAATGCTCAAGATAGCAGTCGGCCACAACAAATCCTGTCGCTACTGCTACGTTCAGTGGTGGCGGGGTGGTCGGCTGTACGCTAGAAGAAGCATTTTTTAAAATTGCTTAGCTAAATTTTCTGGATAACCCTCGTATTCTGGATACCACTCCAGTAGTTGTAAAGCAACAAATGTATCGACCTTTGAGGCTGCATGCTGTTTTAAGATTTTAGTAGTTTCAGGGAACATGAATCTTTCATGATGAATCAATCTCTAGTCGTGCCAATTAATTTCACCACTTTACTAACTTAATGAATTAACTAGGAAGTTTTATCATAAAGAAAAAATCTAATGTTAAAGAAAGTTCCGAACAACATCAACCGTTTGTAAATTGATTTATAAATGCAGCATCAAAACAAAGTACATAACGATACAGTACTTCACATGAACCTATATTGCATGCAATTTGTGTAGTATTTATGAGGAAAGAAAATCCAAGAACCCATTTGAAAACAAAACGGAAAAACTTTATTACATAATAAAATTGAAATCCAGTTGCACTTCTGACACAAATAAATCCAATTTTCATTTCGCTATTTTTCAGCAAATGAGATGCGAATTTATCAAGAGTATTCTAATAGCTTTTCAACAATATAAATAATAAGTTCCAAATGTTGAGGAATATGAACATTTAATAAATTCCGAAGTATAACCCGATTGTTTATTACAGAAGTAGGAAATCTACTCTTCGTAATACAGGTTCAATACTTAGTTACATCTTGAAAGAGATGAAAATATTTAACTTCACAAACAAGTAAATTATAGCAAACATGCAGCTATTTGAAGACAATGAAAAAGAAATTAAAATATTGAGTATTGATACAGTGATATTCCACAAAACTCCTGCATTGGAGAAGCATCAACGACAAAATCTTATTGTATCCTTTCTAAAACAGTTCTCTTTAATCTCTTCGTCGTCCGTAACGTGTCTAGCACGTTCAAGTGAAACTTCTGCAGGGCGGCCGTAACGCGCTTCAAGCTCTCCTCTACATTTTGAAGCTTTTAAAACGCTTTGTAAATGTTCACTTGTTTCAATTATTTGTTTGTTTTAATGCGGCGAAAAACAAATTTTCGATTACAGGAGAAGGCGAAAGGGTTAAAATTAAATACTATTAGTCCTCTCATTATGGTAATTCATCCGTCGTGAAAATATTCAAGAAAATGGCATCACTCCGAAAAAGTATTCAAGCCTCGAGCCTCCACGTAGCTGTTCCGGCCTCGCGGCTGAAAGGGAATGAAGTGAAGGACAAGAGGAATTGCGCGGGATTGGTGGCTGACACCGGTAAGAGTGTGTTGGTAGGAGCTCCTGTGGGAACTCTGAGAAATGAGTTTAAATCTAAATTTAATCGTACATATGCAAATATGTCATTGTTCATTTAATCTTTAAAACATAATAACGTGTGTTGAAAAGGAAAGTATCATTGGCGTCAGGACACGCGACAGTAAAAATATCGGTAACATAGATTCAACATTGACCACTGACAGTTTGAATGCTGACTTCGCTTTTGAGCCCACTGGTTGGAAAGCGATTCTTCTCAATAGGGTTAAATGTCTACTTCGACACCGCTGTGTTTATTTTATGGCGTTAAATTAATACAAAACGATACAAATTACCGTTACGTGCTTCTAATACGTGGACACACGTACACAAAATTTCGCTGTCTTAGGTTTGGCGATCAAGCGATACAACGTTGAAGTCGGGTAAAGGGTACACACAGGACATCGATTGGAAGTCGTATATAGCTAGCAAAGTTAAGGAAAGGTTTGAGATGCATTCTTTGAATACGTTTTAATCACATTTTTTTTCTTCGTTTGCATACATAAGGTATTTATCTTCGGGCGATCAACTTGTTTGCCCATACATCTGGTGAAGTATTCCGGTTTGCATATATTTTGATATTTCAGGCTTCCCTAATAAAGTAAAAAGGAAAGAAAAATTTAAATCAATTTCTTTCTACATATGTAAATACAATAAGAAAAATACAAATACATTCTAGAAAACAATAACGCCGTTGCATTTCATTTCTCGTTTATCTTACTCGTACATTTTAAATGGAAACATTCGATTAATTTTATGTATCATGTTTTTGATGTAAAGAGATATTTGTGCAATAGAAAATTCCTCATGTATGAAAATTATGATTCGAGGAGAATTCTAAAGGATTTATATAAGAATAAATTAAACAGACTTCCTTCCTAGGTTACAGATTGAGAAACTGAAATCTACAATATTTCTTGAAATAAATTCCATTTCCGAGGGTAGGAAGGGAACTTTTTCCAGGGTGATAAGGTATATTACAAGTATATAAAACGAAAATCGAGAGTCAACTGTACTTTAAGAAACAGAGAAGTTTCGCAACAAACCTATTGAATTTGAGCCACTATTACTCATGTTTACGTCGGAAGAGTAACGAATGGAAAAGAAACCATCAAAGTTCAATCAGGAGCACAGGTAAATTTGAAAAAATTCAAAATCGGATCTGTATAAGCACAAAAGTGAATGTTGTCCTCTAAAATAATGGTTGATTTAGATCGTAATTTATGGCTCCTGCCAAAAATCAAAAGATGTCAAAATAGTATTGTCCTACGAGTAAAAATATAATTTAATCCAATCAGATTACTAAAATCAGTAGAATTGTCTACAATAGATTTGTGTACTAGATCTAGTGTAACGATCCAGATTGGATATTTAAAAATCAAGAAAGAAACCTTTAAAAGACTGTTTTCAGTTCTTACTCGGATAAAATTACAGCACTCAAGGCTTGTCACTTTTCGCAATAAAGGAAAACTAAATTCTTAAAAAGTAATTTGAGGTTAGAGTAAAAACGTAAGATATTATGACGTTAGAACTAGTTCTTTTAGTAACATAAGCATTTCAAATCTATAATTTTAAAAATGTTAAGTTTCCACATCCCCCGATATTATTCAACTGAAAAAAAATGAAATCTTTCGGATGTTTTTAAAACTATGAAAGCATTTCCACATTGCCGCAAATTTCATGCTTACATTCTCTACGATTCCATAAATGAAGTAAATCAATGCTGACGTTCAAATAATTTAGGCGACTTGAAAAAAAAATACATGCAAATAAAAAATAAGCAGTCAATTTATACCAAATCCATACTGAATTAAAATAATTCTCCAATATTGTAGTTTGGGTATTCAACAATTTAATAATTTGTTAAAAACCCAGAAACAAAAATCGAGTTATGTTTTAGTTCCTAAAAGTAAACTTGCTAGTTTAACATTACCGATTTGTTAGCTTTTAGACTGTACTTGTTACTAAATTAGAGATAAAATACTTGCAAAAATTGGTATGGAAATACTTCCATAAGCAGCGGGGTTTTTTTTCAAAGTATAATTCAACTTGCAGAAATTTGGTTATATGTATATAAATAGAGTAAGCTTAGAAAACAGATGACAATTTTTCATCAAATATCAAATAGTTAAATAATGTATAGTTCTTATACTTATGATGAACCATTATTCAACTCTTTCTGGCATGGTCTTTTCAACGATATTCATTGTGTTAAAATTATTAAATTATTGTAGAACCGAGTTTTAAATGTATGGCTATGGTCAGGTTTCAAAAAGATGCCACTGCAGTAATGCTCTCTAATGGATTTAAATGCAGTTTAATATGAATAGATTTGATGCATTTACTAATCGCTTACTACAATATACACGTATGGTTTCCCGATGAGGATATTTGAAAAGAACTCGAGATGCTCAAAATCCATCTTCATCAGGTCACAATTGCAAGGAGATTCTTCTTGATCTACTAAATCAATTCTCATGCATATTAATTTCGAGACTATAAATTCAGATTAAATCTAGATTTGATGGAAAGTCGTATTTCCTTGTAAAAGCACATTCTCATTTTAAATTTATAGTATTGATATATAAATTGCATAGTTAGTGTAGTCCAAATTATGGTCTAACTCAAAATCCTGAAGTATCTATAGTTTTTACGTTCTTGTTAAATGATTGTTATACAAGCAATATAATAGCAAGAATTCTCATTCAAGTTTCAGGAATGAATAGCTACTTTTGGCGACCAGACAATTCGCCAAGATAAAGGGGAGATTTACTTTCAGATGAATTTTACATAACGTTCGCGATTCCTCAAAGAAAATATTCTTTTACATTGAATTACGTATAATTTTAACAACTTGATTTTCACTTTGTTCATTGTGTATCCCTATAGAATCAAATTCTATTAAAAACAGCTTTCACAGTAATCCAAATTTTCAGGTGTTATTTCATTTTATATTCCCCACCAATCGTTTCGTCGGGGATATTGGCTATAATTACAATGGAAGCGTTTAAATATAATTCTATATCCATGCGTTCGTCAAATTCTTAGACATTAAAATAATTTAATTGTCTGAACTTAGGTTTATTATACTGAAGAAATAGAAACAATCAATGAAAAGATGGCGCTGTTGAAACGTAAATATCCGGTCAATCCATATTCTAAATTTCGCGATACTATGACGTCACATTTTTTAATACAAAATTCAGATATTAAGATTATATGAGTTACTTTAAGCAATGGAAAAATTCTACGATTAAATATTTAATGAAACATTGAAAGCGGTTTCAGTTTTAGGTCAGCAATGCAATATATTGATGAAAATTAGGAAAACTCGCTACTCTAGAATTGCCCCCAAAATGAAAGATTTAAATTGTATTGAATTATGTAATATTTTTAGAAGTTATTGCAAATGAAAACCAAACTACGGCTTAATTTTCAATTAAAGCTACATTTGAACTTCCAAAAAATTACTCGGAAGTGTTCATTTCTATCCTTCAAGGTAGAGATGTTCACATTTCATAGCTGTACACCAAGTGGTCTAGCTTGTAAAGCGCCACACATTTTTAATAGAACTGATAAAAACCTGTATTTGGGCTTTCAAAGCACTAAAGTAACCCTTAGAATCGCATGTGTATAAATATGCATCGGATTACATTTTGGCCTGAAAAAAGAAAAATCCTCTGTTATCTTCATATATGAAGAATTCTTACCCTCATATTTCAGATCTAATTTCAAAAAACTGCCCACTACAGAAGACTCAAACACCCATGCCAAAGAAAAAAGTAGATTTGCCATTTCTTTGTAACCACTGGAGATATTAGTTTAAAAATTCTAGCTATTAGAATACAAGTTTCGTTAAACTTTCAAATGATTTCAGCTTCAATTTCGATCAGTTTTTAAAGATGTAGAAAATCTAATGTTGAGTAAGATACCGCAAGTTTAATTTAAGACAGTTTATTTTGACTATCATGGAAGCATAGGATATAAATATACATTAAGATTTTAAAAATTGTAAGTGTCGACTACTTACGGAATTTTCACAAATTAAAAAATTTGTGCGTTGAATATGCATGGGATTTTTCGGAGGAATAAAACTATTGGATGACTATGCTTGTCTATAGCTGCGAGAAAAATATTTGCGCTGGTTCTATAGAGAAAAATATTAAATATCACAACTTCATTTCATGATATCCTAGGAGGCATGGCCTAGAACAGCGTTTCTCACACTTTCAGTATTCGCGGTCCAGTTTTCAATCCTAATTTTCATCGCCCCGCCCGCTTACAACAATAATGCATATTGAGTATTGTGGATTGTGTTTTTAAATTATTTTTAACTAACTGCCAAAACAAGAGTAAAAACGAGCCAACGTTGAAGAGAAATCACATTTGGCATTTTGCCAAACGGATAGTGAAAAGATGAAGCGAATGAAAGCGGGGAAAATTTAAATATTACACTTCAAATGAAAGCCAAACAGAGATAACGTTAAAAGAATATGAAAGTAAAGAAATTCGTTAATGAAAGTTAACCTAAACGGGGTGAGCTAAATTTAGAAACTGGGAATACATTTTTTCGAATAATAAAAGAAATAAAACAGAAGCACGACTAAACAAAAAAGAAAAAAAAAAGTTATGTTTGTGGAAGGGAATCCACACGACCGATGCCGTTCAGGCAGGCGCAGAGCAAATGTTCTCATAGAAAGAAGGAAAATGTTCGATAAGGCAAGTTTCAATTCCTGCCAGTCTCATTCGAGTCGATCCTTCTATCGCTATTGAATCTATTGTGAATGTGTATGTTATACATGTTTTCTTGTCAATTGCATTATTAAATATTCACGGCAGTAGATTTATGCAGACTTGTGAATAAATTTTTAAGCGGAAGTAAGCAAGCATTAGACGATAGTCAAGCACCAACAAATACACAGACGAGCGTGGTTCTGAAAATAAAACCAAGAAAATATTCTCAAGAATACTTAAATTTTGGGTTTATCAGTACTGAAGTAAATGAGGAAGAAAGGCCCATGTGTATAATTTGCTCAAAACTGTTGGTAGCAGGCAGCATGAAACCCAATGAACTTAAACGACGACATTTGGAAACGCTCCATAGTGACTACAACAAACCCAGATAATTCTTCGAATCAAAATTAAAATCATATAAAAAGCAAAAATTAGTTTTTAAAGAAACTTTGTGAATAAAAAAGCTTTAATTGCATCTTACAAAGTTTCATATAAAATAGCCAGATGTAAAAACCCTCACGCCATTGGTGAAGAGTTTATTTTGCTAGCAGGAATTGAGATTGCAGAAACCATGTTTGGAGATAATTTTTCAAAACAATTGCAGTCCATACCTCTTTCAAACGATACTGTTGCTCGTCGAATTGGTGATATAGCTGAAGATGAACAGTGTCAGCTTTTCTCGAAGTTGCATGACAAATTGTTTTCTGTACAGCTTGATGAAGCAGCAGATAGTAATAAAGATGCTCATTTAATTGCCTATGTTCGATTTTGTGATATGTCAGTAGTAGAACTACTTTTCTGCAGACCCATAGAACTCAAAACAGCAGCGCTCGCATCATTTTCTATTTTAAACGATTTTATGAATGAGCCAAACATAGAATGGAAAAATTGCGTCGAAATATGCATCGATGGTGCTCGTTCAATGTCCGGATTACAAGTTATACAAGCACTTGTAAAACAAAAATCGCCTCAGTGGGTCTGGATGCATTGCATGATCTACAGAGAAGCTTTGGTTTCGAAAGAAATGAGTCCTGGTCTGAATATTGTGTTAACTACGGTTGTAACCGTAGTAAATTATATAAAAATGGGACCCCCTGAAATCGAGAATCTTTTCCGCACTTTGTAAAGACATTGGTTTCAGTACATTCAGCTTTACTATTTTATTGCGAGGCAAGATGGATATCACGTGGGCGATTTTTGCAACGTGTTTAGGAATTAAGAGAAGAAATCGCCATTTCTTAGAAGAAGAAAACAGACCGGAGGCCGAGAATTTTCGCGATGGTTTATTTGTGATGAAATTGAACTACTGGGTCGACATATTCGAGAATTTAAATAACTTGAATCTTCAACTTTAAAGATCATATAGACATATGTTGGATACGAGTGATAAAGTTAATGCTTACGACGAGTGATAAAGTTTAGTGAATTGTGGAACAGAAATTTAAAGCAAAAAAATCTAACAATGTTTTCAAATGTGGATTGTACTAAAACTTACAAGGCTGCTTTTGTATCCATTGAAAGTCATTTAGCCATGCTGGCAAAGAATTTGAAAAGATATTCTCTTGTTGACGACAAATAGAAAGTTTCGAGTCGGTTAGGGACTCATTTCATAAGACTTTCAGAAGGACTCTCAATTGATGAGAAAGAAAAAGTCAGACTTCAATACAAGTGGCGAAACTAAAAGACAATTTAGTAATAAATCACTATTTGAATTTTGGGCAGGAGTAGAGGATGATTTTTCTGCTCTAAAAACAAAGGCATTTCACATTCTATTACCATTTTCAACATCCTTCCTTTGTGAAACTGGATTTTCTGCTGTGGCTTCTTTGAAGACAAAATACAGATCTCGGCTGAATATAGAAACAGAACTGAGATTGGCTATTTCTAATATTAAGCCTTCCTTCGAAAAATTAAGCTCTGAAAGACAGGCCCAAGGAAGTAACTAATAATTATTAAATTTGTTTTTAATTTATTATGTTTTAATTAAGTACATATTTATTTATTAAGTTGTTTTACTTTAATAAGTTATTAAATATGTCGAAATATATTTTGTTTCCTATGTGTATGTGTGCTTTTTTCCTTTCAGTCAGATGATCAATTTTTTTAAATAATATTTTTATCTTGGATATTCTCGCGACCCCCCTCTAGTGTGCTCGCTCCATCCTAGGGGGCGCGCCCCACAGGTCGAGAATCGCTGGCCTAGAAAATAAACCAGATTAGAAAATAAATTCGGAAGAAATGTAAATAAAATTACATGTAATGAAGATAATTCCATTGGCTTTAAAAATACCTATACTCATTTCCAAACGTCGGCACATGGCAAACGCATTTTTAAAAAGATTTGAGAAATAAAATTCAATACAAAACTTCCATTAAAAACTGAAAAGTCACTTAAACAAAATAATTTAAATGAACATGAATAGAGTTTAGATCCAAGAGAAATAGATGAATATCCATAGAGAAATTTCTGCTATGGAACTTCTATTACAATTTTGTAAGTTTTAAGTCTACAATTTTCTGTTGATAGACGAAATGCAAATTTAATGAAATTTATAATTAGGTGTAAAAATACGTTTTCCTAAAATATATAAACACCTTTCCAAAAGGGTAAAAGAAAATGAGGTTGATTTTTTATTGAGATTGATTTTTAATATTTGAAAAATGTTTCTGATAGTTAGAGGAGAATGTTCGCTCTTTTAGCTGTTGTTATTTTAAGTCGGCTCCCAATTAAATAGTGCTGAAGTTGCAAGCACAAGAGATAAATTTACAATATTATAGATTTAGCAGTTTCTTTAAAAACGTAACAAGGAAAAAATGTATAATTTTCGAACTTCAATTCGATCAGTTGTTACAACTGGAAAATTTCAAAACTCAGCAAAATACTGCAATTTTTAGTTATGAAGAACGTTTCAAATAATATTCAATGAATGTAAAATTCTTTAATAGCAGGTATATAATTAAAAATGTAACTGAAAAACTTAAAATGCTAATTACTTACGGATTCGAAGCTGATAGTAATTGAATTTTTTTCTATAGATTCCATCGTTTTTACACAGCTATGCTTACGCATAGCTGTTAAAAAACGATGTTTGCTTCGGGTATAATATCCAACATCGTTTACCGCCACATGCCTTCCCTTGAGCCTGTCTCATTCCTTGAAAATAAATTAGACTCATTATAAAATAAATAAATTCAGATGAAATATAAATATAATTACTTATAACGAAGGTATTCCAATCAGCTTTGAAAATATCTAAAATTATATTTTTAGCCGTGGAAACGTGAACAATATTTTTCAAAATTTTTGAAATGCAAAACTATATAAAAAAATAATTGAAGCAAGATAATATTTGTTTCAAAGATTGATTTCTTTGAACGTTCAAGGTTTCAAGGGTGAAAATTTTGCAGGGATATATTTCCGTCTCCGTATGATTTACACATTTTATCCATTCTTGAAGGACAAAAATGCAGTTTCGTTTACTAGGTGTGTCTGAACAAAACCGAACTTTCAAAATTTAGCCCTTCAAATTAAGCATTAAATTTAAAATATATAAAAAATTAAAAATCATAAAAATTACACAGCTAACGTATAGTTAAAAGGAATAAATTTAAATGTCAGCAAATTTTCAAAATCGATTCAAAATTTATTAACTCATTGATTAAAAATTCTATTTTTACAAGCATTAAATTTTAAATTAATGTTTTTAATAAAAAATATTATCCGATTTTATTTTGACAATGAAAATGCCGATTGAAAATTAAGAGATACTGATTACTTAAAGACACTGATAATTAATAAAAAATAAAATATTTATGCTAGGGAAACAAATACGGCTCATTAACAATATTTGATCTCAAATTTCTGTATCTTTTGGAAAAATCAACATAACATTTTAATGAGCTTACCTTGAATACTGCAAACTGTCCTTCTTCCCAATTTGAGGAACTTTTATGTTCACAGAATATTTAAATTATTCCCTCCTCTCTATTCACCCATGAAAGTAGATGTCTGTATTGTTGTCGAGAGAAGGGATGAGAAAGTGTTCCACTAATTTGTTTCCGAGCATTATACAGTCTGTTATGAATATATAGAATAAATATAAAATTATAGAAATATTCATGGTTTACAGACTTGCAAACTTAATATAAAGAATACACAGGTGATGCAATTTTAACATGGAGGGGGGGGAGGGTTTTGACATTTTTCGTGAGGGAACTAAAACCCGAATTGCATCCAAAGTTTTATGCATAGGCTTTACTATGTATATTGTTTCGAATTCTGAAAATAATGTTGGAAATGGTCTCTCCAAAGCTCTCCCGCATACTCCCTAATTATGATATTTCCCTCTCCCTCCTCCAGAATAATTGTTGAATTTCAAGTATAAGAAAGGCATAATCGCATAATTTGCACTTTTTTTTTGGCTTGCATCATATTATGCTTATTATATTTCATATTCTACTAACCAATTCTAGTTCTGTGCCAGATTTTGGTCACATTCGGTTGGAAAATTAGTTCTCCAAAAGGCGTAATCGAGTAAATTACCAAAACTGGAGTTTTTAGAAACTGAAATATCAGACTATATGGAATTCATGATTTTGTCAAACCCAATATGTGTTAGAAAGGGAGGGGGCAGGGTTTTCGTATAAACTTAAAAATAGGATGTACAACCAAGATATTCACGCCATTCGTTCCTTTAGATCTCAGAAATTAATTTTTACTTTCATCTTTTTATTATTAACAGGGCTTATACACCATTTGCAATTTAAATTATGTGAATTAAAATGTTAAATTTGTATACAAGTTAAAAAAAATAACGGTGTACGCTGAAGAATATCATGTCCCCCATTTCGTTTTTTTATTAATAAATATTCAAAATGAAATGAAGCCTCTAATTAAGATCTTAAATTAATAGCCAAAAGGTTTATCTTGAATATAGATTTGAGCATTAAACATTTTATAATAAATAATTACAATATAAACGAATCCAACATATGAAGTAATAAATAAATGAATAAATACAAGATAAATTCACACTTTTTTTTTCCTGTGGGAAAAATAAAAGCTGCCTTACCAAACACCAATAGAAAATTCTACACGTCACAAGACATTCACTTCCTTCAAAATGATAAATTAGAAACATTTGAATGATACCAAATTTGAACACACTTAACATTAATTCATTCAATCCAATACTCAAGTACTTTATACACCCCGAATGGTGTACTTACCATCACTAAATCTTATCCATTCATTTCAGTTCTTCAGAGGAAAAATCCAGAGGAAAAATATCTTATTCTTGAGGTATTTTATTTAGTTTTGTTCATGAAATATTACTTTAGTTCAGGACTCACTATTTCAGTTTTCTGTGCAAATTCATCTCTGAATATTAAGAGGGGGGGGGGGGGGGTCAGCTAAATCTTCGTATTAAACCACCGAGAGAGGGAATCCTATATATGGAAGGTGGAACTTGTATGATGCCCACTGACTTCAACGAAGTCCAAACGTCGTCTGACTGTTATGGTGTTAATAATTTGAGAATAAAGATTAGGACATTTCAGCTGCCTTCTGTTGATGAAGGTGAAGGATCTTCAAGTTGATCATGGTTCACACTTAACAGATGCCTCCCAAAAGGATGTTTTTTGTTGCTAAAAAGTGGGGCAGAATTACAAATCTAAATAAAATTTGAGAATAAAGATTAGGACATTTCAGCTGCCTTCTGTTGATGAAGGTGAAGGATCTTCAAGTTGATCATGGTTCACACTTAACAGATGCCTCCCAAAAGGATCTTTTTTGTTGCTAAAAAGTGGGGCAGAATTACATATCTAAATAAAATTTGAGAATAAAGATTAGGACATTTCAGCTGCCTTCTGTTGATGAAGGTGAAGGATCTTCAAGTTGATCATGGTTCACACTTAACAGATGCCTCCCAAAAGGATCTTTTTTGTTGCTAAAAAGTGGGGCAGAATTACAAATCTAAATAAAATTTGAGAATAAAGATTAGGACATTTCAGCTGCCTTCTGTTGATGAAGGTGAAGGATCTTCAAGTTGATCATGGTTCACACTTAACAGATGCCTCCCAAAAGGATCTTTTTTGTTGCTAAAAAGTGGGGCAGAATTACAAATCTAAATAAAATTTGAGAATAAAGATTAGGACATTTCAGCTGCCTTCTGTTGATGAAGGTGAAGGATCTTCAAGTTGATCATGGTTCACACTTAA
Organism: Argiope bruennichi; assembly: GCF_947563725.1. Classification (NCBI taxonomy): domain Eukaryota; kingdom Metazoa; phylum Arthropoda; class Arachnida; order Araneae; family Araneidae; genus Argiope; species Argiope bruennichi. The sequence continues at coordinate 21,754,812 of NC_079157.1, read as the reverse complement.
CAGATGCCTCCCAAAAGGATCTTTTTTGTTTCTAAAAAGTGGGGCAGAATTACAAATCTAAATAAAATTTGAGAATAAAGATTAGGACATTTCAGCTGCCTTCTGTTGATGAAGGTGAAGGATCTTCAAGTTGATCGTGGTTCACACTTAACAGATGCCTCCCAAAAGGATCTTTTTTGTTGCTAAAAAGTGGGGCAGAATTACATATCTAAATAAAATTTGAGAATAAAGATTAGGACATTTCAGCTGCCTTCTGTTGATGAAGGTGAAGGATCTTCAAGTTGATCATGGTTCACACTTAACAGATGCCTCCCAAAAGGATCTTTTTTGTTGCTAAAAAGTGGGGCAGAATTACAAATCTAAATAAAATATGAGAATAAAGATTAGGACATTTCAGCTGCCTTCTGTTGATGAAGGTGAAGGATCTTCAAGTTGATCATGGTTCACACTTAACAGATGCCTCCCAAAAGGATCTTTTTTGTTGCTAAAAAGTGGGGCAGAATTACAAATCTAAATAAAATATGAGAATATAAGAAGAAGGACCGAGAAAATTTAATTTGCAATGAAGATTCGAAAATCTAGAAATTGCTATTTTAGTTAAAACTATTTTTTTCTTCTTCTCGTGGGTTTTAGAAATCTTGAGGGCGGAAAATGGAAATTGTTGTCCATTTTATTTGATCGCTGAACAAAATTATGAAATCTGAGCCCAGATGACCATATTGTGGTTTCTTAAGGGTGTACTAGAATAATTAAACTAGCGCGAACATTTAAGATTTTTCTTTTAATTATTTGAATATTAATATTCTGATATAATACATTTGGAGTTTTTAATTTTATTAGTACGAAGAGTAGAAAGACAAAAGTATCATAATAGTTGAAAAATTCGAACTGAACTTTCTCATTTCAGCCCTTCTTGAGTTAAAAAAAAAAAAAAAAAAAAAAAAAAAAATCAAATTACGATTATTTATGAGCATGATTACACGAAACCACTTTGAGCTAGATGAATGAAATTTGGTGTATGGATTGTATACCAAATTCATATATTTCTATCGAATCTTGAAAGAAATCCTGAGGACATCTGTTTGCTCAACTGTCCGCGTACAAGTGATCATAAGAAATATGAAGCGCATAGGACTGCGCAGATAAATTTTATATGGATGTTTTTCGATCTTAACTGTATATCTTTATCAAATTCGGAAATTAATTCATTAGGGGGTTGATCATTTGTCAGTTTGTACACTCGCATCCTTGTAAACGCAATAAGTAGAATACACTATTATTTCGAAATGAACTAATTTCGGTAAGTGATCTGTGATAATAATTTCAATAAATTTATTTTCAATCTTTTATAAATAAGCTTTTGAAATACATATTCGATTTTCGAGTAGTTGTGTATTAACAACATACCAGAGATTAATCGCGAAAATAGGAATAATTTAACTTGCTCTTAGTCATGTATGAGAAGAAGTCGTCGAAGGGGGTCTGTTGCTCGTAAAATCCGAGAGGGCCAAACGTCCTCCCGCTGGCGTGGTTTGGTGTGGAGAGGGGGTGCCAGCTCAAGTGTTGCCCTCGTCATCTGACCGCGGTTCAAATTTGAGAGGTCCGTCCCAAAAATAGGCCTATTGTTGCTTTACAATGGGATGCTAATATGACTAAATTAAACTAGTCGTATATGAGTGCATGATATTAACACAATTAAATTGTTGTTGTTTCTAATGGCTTGTTTGTTTGTTTCTTATGGCACTTGCCACGGACAAGCCTGCTGTTCAAACACAGCCAATTTAAGCCTAAGGGGGACGCCTCTTGTTTTTATCGCACCGCCAACTAGGGCCAAGAGTACGACTTTGCTACTCACGCATCACTCATTCGCTTGCACAACCTCTTTTTACAGGAGGGCACATTCACACATCTCACAGATAGAACAGGAAGAACAACCATGCCCAAACCGGGACTCGAACCCGGGACGCCCAGATCACGGGGAAGATGCGCTACCCCTATGCCAGGACGCCGGCGTATCTAATGGCACTTGTCATAAATAAGCCCACTGACTTTAGAAGTCAGTGATTTTAAGCCAACGGTGTGTCTCTTGTTTTTTCAGTAGCGCCATCTAGGGCCATGATTACGACTTAGTCACGACACACGTCACAACCCTTTTTATGGGGCTGACTTCTTTCATGCATTTGATTCACTCATCCACAGATCATAATTTAGATCTGAATCAGAGAACAATCACCCTTGATCCAGTACCCCCAGTGGTATTACTCTCGATATGGAGGACTTTGTGACCACGACAGATTTATACGTGGGCCAGCCACCACACACACGGAATACAATTAAATAAATGGTATTAATAAACAAGACACAAAAACATGCGGAGGGATTTTTAAACGTTATGAATATTTTGTAAATTATATATCTCTAACAGCTAAACTATAGATTACTAGCATTCATCTACATTTTTATGCATTATTCAGTATGAGAGTGGAAAAAAAATGTTTTTCACTTCAACATAAATTCACAGGGATTGCTTTAAAAAATTTCTTATTAAATTAAAAATCTTATCTTAAATCTCAAAAATTGGTTTTTGAATCTTTTCACTATACGTAAGTAATTACTACCATTTATACCGAGAAATGATTTCTCATATCTGTATTATTATATTTTAAGAAAAAATTTCATTAAGACCAGAAAAAAAATATTTTTTGAAGGGCATTTCCACTTACGAAGTTTCAAGAAACCGAGTTAGCTAGGAAATTGAAATTGAGCGTTATGATTGAACTATGTACTCTTTGATATCCACTTTTCAGTAATAAAAACTTTCAACTGTGAAAAATTCTCATAATTGTTTGGAAAATTGCATAATTACCGCATTCCAAATAATTACAATTGCATAAGATTTTGTTTTCATGATAATTTTATTAGATACTTTAAGAAGAACATTGTTTTATTCTAGGATAGATTGATTTGAAAATAGTAACCTATTGAAATAAGGACATTTCAAGTTCGTACCCCGCCGGCCGAAGATTCCCCACGTGCGCGGTGGTTGTCGCGCGTTTAAATATGTCGTGGTCAGAAATTCCTCCACGTCGAGAGTAATACAACTGGGGGAACTGGATCAGGGGTGATCGTTCTCTGATTCAGGTCTAAACTACGATGAGTGAATGAAATGCGTGAATGAAGTCCGCCCCGTAAAAAGGGTTGTGACGCGTGTGTAGAAGTCGTTCTCTTGGTCCTAGATGGCGCTACTATTAAAACAAGAGACGCTTCCACACAGGCTTAAAATCGCTGTCTTCGTAACAGCGGGTTTGTCCATGGCAAGTGCCATAAGAAACAAAAACGAATAGGTTTTTTTTTTTTTTTTAATGAATAGTGAAAAGTAACAATTTTAATAAAACACATGTAGTATAATATTTTGTAATTTATTTATCTAAAAAAATACTAAGATACATACTATATATGTTTACTTATATCAAAGAATTTTTAATAAATGCAATTTACAATAGAAAAAGAAGCATTTCATTTATAAAGTTGATTTCCCGAAATTACAGCAAAACTTTATGTGTTCACTAATAAAGCACTCTTTGCTTCCGAAATTCCTATCGGCACAAAATGCTTGAACTCAAGATTGCCATTTTATGAAATTATCATTTTTTTTTTTTTTTTTTTTTTGCACATTATGCAAAATCTCACAATCTTATTTATTGCTCTGTTCAAGACAGTCTGTTATGTTTACATATATGTGATGTCTTTAATACCCTTGTAATATATCTAAATATGTCTTCCTATATATATTCCTAAATATTGTCACGTAATGCTTATTCGAAAAACTTAACTTGCCTAACTGTGAAATAAGAGCAGTTGAGATTACTATAAAAGACCCACCTGAACAATTTAATTCACATATTAGTAATTAGCAGTTCTAGCATTAGTACTAGTAAATTGGTAATTATCCGTTTTCGAAAAGAAAAAGAAAATAAAATGTAAACTAATCATATGCTGTTTCCTAACTTGAATATGCTTGGATTTAGAACAAATTGAAAATTAGCTTGCAATCATTGACAGTATTTTTAAGAAATTAGGTATCAAGTTTCTAGCAATTTACATGCAAATAAAAAATTAATTGCTGGCATTGCATCAGAGCATCAAACATTTTAATTAAATATATGTAAAAGCTGCATTTATATGTTATCAAACACACTTGGAATGATGAATTAAATTCAGTCAGTAAGGAAAAGGAGCAAACACCGGTTCAATGAAGCTACGGGGTCCGCCCGAGTCACCTGAGTATCAATGCGGAATTCCTTCCCATTCATTAAATGTGATTGACTGAATACCCATGGGGTATGTTTTGTATATTAGAGAAACCCAGATGAAATTCAGGAAAAGGCATATTTTCTAAAAATATTTAAAGGGAGCTCAAGCTAATCGATGCTAAATTGAGATTTTTTTATTTTTTCCCTTAAGTACGTAGGCTATCTCTGATTGTTTCCAGGTGTGTTGATATTTGAAAGAGAATCTCGATAGATAAAATGATTTTTGAAAAAAAGACAGTTAATTCTGAAAATAAACCATAACCATTTATAATTACCAATGACGCAATCTTCCTTTTTCGAATAAAACAATAATCACCGTTTGAATGAATTTCAGCGATTTTTTAATTCTTTCTTATGGAAAATTTCTAAAAATTAATCATAGTAAAAATGAGTCGCATATTATTTTAGCCAGAATACTTATTTTTTAGTAAAACTCAATTCAAAACAAATCAATACAAAAAAGCATTCATTAGCAGATTTCAAGTATTGATTTTTGGAATGTACACACACACACACACACACACACACACATATATATATATATATATATTCACTGTCTTTATTCTAAATGCAAGATCTTTCACTATAATGCAGTTAATATAATTAATTATCACTAATGAATAATTTTTAAAAATGAACCTAGAAATCCGTAATTTCAAGAAAAATTTAATACACTCAAATTCATGAGCTGAGGATAATAAGTTTCAAAGTTTATCCTTTAGGAACAAAATCAGCGCTTTTGTTCAGTTGAGAAGGAAAAGTTTGAAAAAAGAAATAGATCTATTTTATTTATTGTTTTACAGCCAATTCCATCGCAATTGTGTATCCGAATAAATGTAAATGTCAACACATTTTTTCACATAATTGAATTTATTTGTATTTTAAATAATTAGAGCTATCTATAAAAATTTTAAAGAACGTTTTCAGTGCACAAACATGAGAAATCTTGGCACTTGTTGCTTTGAATTTTACAAACTTGAAATCAGGCCATGCGGAGTGTCTCTTATTTTACAAGAATTGTATTTGTTGTTACATTTTAATAACCGTAAAAGTTTCATTTTTTTTTTTCATAACCTCAAACTGGCTAATCAGACCCACAGGAAGGCACACGGAAAAATCTGAATGACAGGACAGCCTCAATAGCAACACTGATGAGAACTGTGGCTGAGTCTTAAGGGCCATCAACAGCCACGATGCAACCCCCCCCATCGGAAAGGACGTCCCGTGATCGATGGGAGGAGCCAGACACCCAACTTTTCCCACAGGGGTGACGAGAATCAAATTGAGGATAAGAAGTTTCTGATATATCAGAAATTTCTTTTCCTCAAATGCAAGGTGCTCCCCGTGGACCATGTTTCTTTTTAGTAAATAGTTTATGAATACCTACAAAATTATAACTAAAAATAATGCTCTTATAGGAGTTTTGAACACATTTTGAAGATTGATAAATAACAAATTTTTAAGTTCGGTCTTTCGCTTCATTAAAATAATAAAAAAGGAAATATATGGAATGATTTATCTTCCATTCAGATTTTCAAAAATATGTTAGTATATTCTCAAAAATGGCTGGTGCCTAACTAGTCGTATTTAATTTAGACACCGGTATAAATACCGGTTTGTTCAGTGAGGGTGAAATGAAATAAGCATTTCTCTCATACACTTAATCACTTCATCAACAAATGCAAGTTCCTTCGCAGTGGATACCTTTTTAAATGCGAGGCACGTACTGGGGATACGTTATACAGTTAGTTAATTTTGAGAACAAATTAAAGAAATTTCATTGATATCCCTATACACACGAAATAAAAATATTTGCTTTTTTGTTAAATAAAGCAAGATGAAGTAATTTAATTTGCATTCAACTAAAAAATATACTTCCCATTATTAAATGGCATTAATATTATGTACATCGTTATAGTAATTTATAAATGGTATCTATATGTCAAATTTATAGACGTGTTCCTTTTTTTTAAAAAAAAATTCCATTCTGTCATTGTTTAAAATATTCAAAACTCTTCTGGAACCCAGTAATTGTTACTGGTTTAAAAAGAAAAGTAATTAGGGCCTTAACATTATCATGAAAGTTTCATCCTGGAATACGTGAAGTGTTATTGACACATATTGATTAATAAATGCATACCCAGTCAAAGAACCAAAAGAAATACATACATCATATTCTAAATTGCATTAATATTATGTACAGCAAAATTATAGTGTGTGTGAATGTTTTCTGAATGCCAAATTTCTAGACGAGTTCCTTAAAAAAATTCTATCAACTTGTTCATCATTTTCAAAACTCTTCTGAAACACGGGAATTTTTCCTCGTTTAAAAAGAAATAGAATATTTACCCTTTCCCATGGACGCTTCATTCTGAGAGGCAGTATCATTGTGATACCGACTGATTACCCAATACTATACGTTGTCAATGAGATAAATATTATAGACAAAGAAAGTTTATAATCCGACAGCCATAATGTAGCACTGGTTAATGAGTTAGCTGAAATGCGAATGAGCACAACTAACACTATTCTTTTTATAAATAAAAGTTGTGTTTTAATCCACAATGCTATTTGTTTACCACTAAAACATTTGCTGAAACTGCGAATTTATCAGGAACATTCTAATCTATGTGCCCATTTAATAAAATGCATCATGTTTTTAATGAGAAATATGAAAATTCAATAACAATGAGGCTATATTTAGAAATATTTCTTTTATTAGAAGTGAATTATTGTAATACAGGTTATGAATACATAATTATTACATGTAAAAGATGGAAACAAGCACCTTCACAAGCTAGTATAGCAATCATTCAGCTGCTTAAAGACAAATTGTTAAGTAGCACTAAAGACAAATTGTTAAGTAGCACTAAAGACAAATTGTTAAGTAGCACTAAAGACAAATTGTTAAGTAGCACTAAAGACAAATTGTTAAGTAGCACTAAAGACAAATTGTTAAGTAGCACTAAAGACAAATTGTTAAGTAGCACTTGACACAATGGCGATATTCTATACAACTGATGCATTGGAAATATATCCAGAAAAAAACTGTGTAGTTTCTAAATAATCTGTTCTCTTTAACATTAGTTAATATTTTTATAAACAAATTCCGCTAAACTCGAATCGATGGGTTCACTTGTGGATGTAGGGTATCACACAATCAGCAGGCCCAGATAACAAATAGCTTCATTTATTAACACAAAGACACAGACGACAAAAACACATCATAGACGTACACAACAGCGATGAAGTAATCAGTAGTAAATAATGATAACAGCACACAAGACGGCCAGGCAAAAAGCAGAATGGAGGAGAATCACTAAGGTCTCTCCAAATGCCTGCTATTCTCAACAGTCTACTCTCTTTAGTTGTGCTTAGCTACCAACTAACTGCTATAAATTTGACTACTTATCACACGCCTCGATGCTGCTTCAATAGCCGTCTTCAAGATTCGTCGCATGGCTCAATCCCACTAATCGCTTGCGCCTACCTGGACTGATCCAATTATATGAATAACGGTACGAATAATTTCGACTTTGATAACTACTTTTCATAACTTATGAAGCAGGGCACAGAAGGTTCTCGAAAAATCAAGCATAGCTCTCATCCTATTGATCCTATCGATAAAATGCCCGAACATTCAATTTTTTTCCAGTCTCCAAATGATCGTCGAGTTTGTTGACAAGCGCAGGATCATTGTTCCGGCGACCGATCAGCAACCAATGCAGCTTACAGTAAAACGGTCTATTCTACGCTGCAACTCACTGTGCTGGAAAGAAGCATTACAGATTAGTAACGAAAGGATTAATATTATTATTAAAGTCTGTTCCGCCAGAGTTATGCCAGTGAACGTGGCACCGCTACGAAGTCGATATTGACAAGGGAAACATCGTTATTTTTTGGGGTTCGGCAGTGTTAACACTTCATAGCATCGCTCAGAATAACCATTAAATTTGTATGTTTAAGGGAAAGACTAAAATATTTGGACTAGTTTAGAGTTTAACGTCACGAAATTTAGTATGTATATTTAATATAATTAAATTAATAAAAATATTTCAATTATTAAGGGAAGATAAAAATTTTAATATGCCTTATTGCTGGGGATTGGTTTAACTATTTTGAAAAACTTTTAGAAACAAGTTGCAAGTGTGGCTAATCGCAGCTATCTAGGATCGAAAAAGGAATTACCTTGAATAAATTTAAACCTTCAGATTGGCAACAGTGTGACTAATTCTCAGTTTTTTTTCTTTTTCTTTTTTTTAAAGACGTGAATATAATGTAGACATTGCCAATTGCATCCTAGGCTGGTCTTTCAAGTAACTCGTTGTGAATGTGGGGCATTTTTCTTTCAAAGGTTATGTTTATATTGCATATATATTAAATATTCGTCCCTGAACGATTTAATGCCCACTTCTCTATTCACCTCTATTGACTAGCCGTTTTTGTTCAATTGTCTTAAATGTGCCCATTTTGAATCCTTCGTATGCATTTCTTTCATGAATCAAAACAATATAAACAAGGTTAACTGTCATTAATGTATTACTAGAAAATTTAATTATATTGGAACATAAATATCGGAGTGGTCAAATGCGAACTTCCATCGAAAAAACCCTCATCACTAAAATCCCTTCCAGACTCAAGGGTTGGACATCTGCTTCAAGGGTTGGATGATATTTCGAGGACCAAGTTTTAGAGCCATCTGCTAAGCCTTGAATAATATTATACAAGGCAAAAAGGGAGATGTGGTCTCAAAGATGTCGTGCAAAGAAATAGCTGTAATGTTTTAACGGATGCGTTTTGTAAATATGTTGAAAAGTACACTTGTAGTGAAGGTTACGAAACAAGCCTCTGGGTAAATCCATTTGAGCTGAAAATAGAATAGGGGTGACCGATAGTCCATCCTTAGCGGTCTGAGTTACCCATCTCAACAATTAAGGATTAAATAATCATTACCGAAAATTTGATGCTCATTTTTTTTAGAAATGTGGATAGTTGTTGTTCAATAGTGCGAAGTGTGCATAATTCGAAACATCTGTACATGACGTGCATACATAGAAATAAAAAATACCGCAAAATCTTCCGTTCAGTTGCCAAGCGATTTGGCGCTGACATCGACTAGACCGGGCACATATATCGAGAGGATGGTGTATACACCAAGCAAGGAAAGGAATAAAACAGATTCCCTTTGTATAAGATTTGATCACATCCTTTTCCCTCCTTTACATTCACATGACCTTTTATCTATCTTGGGCGTGCAACTTGTTTAGTCACACAACTGACGAAATATTCAGGCTTCCCTAGGGATAGAAGGGGAAAAAATGTAAAAATTCGCGTCTATTTCTACATATAAAAATATTATGAGCAATGAGAAAAATGCAACTGTAATCAAATAAATTCCCGTGACAATTAAGGTCATTTTATCTCTCGTTGAAACTTACTTGGACGTTTATAGATGTGGAAAAATTCAATTGTTTTTCGGGATCTTGTTTTAAGTGTAAAGAGGAATTTTTTTTTTCGAGGAAAAATTTACCATGCATTAAATTTAAAGTCAGAGTAGAAGTGCACATAAGAAAATTAAACCTGCTTCCTAGGTAAGAATTGAGAAGCGAAAATGTGCGTTTCATCTCTTAGAATGAATTCCACATCAGGTGGAGGATGGAAAACATGTAAACATAAAAAATATTTCAAGGATAGAAAATTAAAAATCAATCTGGTGTCGTAATTGCTTTGTATTAAAAACGATAAATTTGGACTATATTAACCTGCTAACTGGGTATGACGATATATTTCAATTTTAATAGAATTGAATATACAGTAAATGGTTAAAAGGTAAATAGCATCGATGGAGGAGAAGGCTCTAGAAATTGGAAAGAATAAAAATGTTATTAACGCATGTCCCTTAATCAAGCACGATGTTAATTTCAAATTTATGGTGCAGAAACAAGATAATCTATGGATTTTGAACTTTAGTGAAATGGAGAAGAATAAATTAACCTACAGCGAACATGAGTTGTAGAGAGATATACTGTCTAATCAGTTGCACAGGTACATTCCAAATGAAATATCGAAAATGTATAAATCTGAATTTTTAATCCCTTGAAAGTAATTTCATCATGCTATTTATTCACTATAGAAGACATTTCATGCTATAAAAGATAAAAATAGTTAAAGGGAGTATTACTTTCTTTGGTACAAATAAATACTGTATTTATTTGTACCAAATTATTAACAAATAAATACTGTATTTGTACCAAATTATTAACAAATAAATACTGTATTTGTACCAAATTATTAACAAATAAATACTGTATTTGTACCAAATTATTAACAAATAAATACTGTATTTGTACCAAATTATTAACAAATAAATACTGTATTTGTACCAAATTATTAACAAATAAATACTGTATTTGTACCAAATTATTAACAAATAAATACTGTATTTATTTGTACCAAATTATTAACAAATAAATAAATACTGCAATTATCCAAAAGTATTTGGATTAAATAAGGACAAATAACCACTTGGTTAATTATGTAACAACCAAGAAGACCTTTTTTTTATACATCTGCAATTAACAATTTTATCACTTTCTGCTTTGACTGATGCCGGTATTAATATTCGATTTTTTTGTGCTAGTATTCTTGATGTAAAGAATCGAATATTTGAGCTAATATGCAGATCAGCTTAAATTTGTTTAGCTTTATTAACGTCCCTTTTTAAAGCAACACTAGGACCATTCTGGTACCGACCTCGTAATTTTGAACCGCTCTCAGATGAGGACATCTGAGCTAGCAACTCCTCTCCAAACTTCCACACCATACCAGCAGGAGGACATTGGGCCCCGATGGATTTGGCGTGCACCAGAACAGCTTACACGATTGTTCTTAGGTGGAATCGGGTCTCGAACCTGAAACCCTCCGGTTCCAAAGCTGAGTTCTTGCCACCAGACCACCAAGGTCCAACACACGATAGCTATCTACATGTTTCACCTCAATTCCCAATACCAAATTTCACTGGTCTATTTCAAATACCGTCTTCGATGCTGAGAGCTTACCTAGGACCTACAGCGGTGCTTCTAAAATCCTTGAAAATAAAGAATCAAAATTCGTCACTTTTCGCAATAAAGGACTAAATGCTCAATAAAAGCAATTAGAGATTAGAGCAAATGCTTAAAACAATATTATGACCTTGTGCTTTTAGTAATAAAACATTTAGTGTACAACCTTCCGCTTTTAGTAATATAACAACTGTTTTAAAACTGCATATTGAAGCGACTCGCAAAGCTTTACACTACCTCCGATATTATTCAACTGAAAAAAGAATTCCGATGATATTTATAATTATGAATCCGTTTCCACATTGTACATAAGTGCATGATTAAATTCGCAACTGTACACTAAATTAAATTTGTAAATGTTGATAAATATTTTGGACGACTTTTTAATCACAAAAATCTATGTTTGAAAACTAAAATAGTGCATGCACATAATAAAAAGTCAGTGTTTATATCATATCCATCATAATGCTCAAAGAATAAAAAAATACGTTTTAGTTTTTGAAAGGAATCTCGCTACTTTGCTTTTTCTTTTGTTGGTGATTTATTAGCTTTTAGATTGCACCAAACTCGTAACCAAATGCAAGATGAAATTCTAGCCAAAAAATAGGATGGAAATACTTCCATAAGCAAAGGCTATTTTTACAGCATAATTCTATATGTAGAAATTTGATTATATATAAATTTAGCAAGCATTAATACTGCAATTTTTTTTATCAAATGGTTAAATAATGGATTGTTCTTAAATTTATGAAGAATTACAACTCAAATCTTACAGGAAATGGTCTGAGCAGCGATATTCATCGTGTTGAAATCTAAATTATTGTAGAATTGAGTCTTATGATCATGGTTACCGTCGAGACGATTGTAGCGATATCGTCCAATGAACAAAAAGGCATTAATAAAGACGCATTTTACAGGAAATTATAATTATCCGATAAAGCAATTGCACAGTGACGCCCATTATCTGATAAGGAACTTTGGAGAGAACTCGAGATGATTAAATTCCATCGTCATCAAGCTACAATTTTAAGTAACTTCACCTTACCCTAAATTGTCTTATGCATATTCATTTCGAGATAAATTCAAATTAAATTCAGCATTGCAGAGAAGTTCACTTCAAATATTTTCGTAACTTGCTTGTCCGCTGAGAGGATTCGAATTCTAAATTTATAAGTTAGGATATTACGTTACACAGTTCATAGTGTGGTCCAAAGCAAAGTCCAAATCGAAATTCTGAAGCAAGTTTAGTTGCCACATTCTTGTTAGATAACAATTGATATTAAAACCATATGTCAAAAGCTCTCATTAAGTTTCAGGAATCAATAACTACTTTTGGCGATCAGACAATTCGCCGAGAAAACGGAGATTTACTTTCAGATGAATTTTACACACAAGGCTAGAGATTCCTCCAAGATATTGTTATGCATCTAATGACGTCGTTTAATTTTAACAATTAGATATTCGCTCTGTTCATTGTGTAGTGTATCCCTATAGAACGAAATCCCACGATAGTACTATTAAAAAAAGTAGTTTCACAGCAATCCAAGTTTTATAGCGTTATTTCAACTTTTTATATTCCTTACCATCCTATTCACCGGGGATATTGGTCATGATTACAGTTAAATCGTTTAGATGCAATTCCATTTCCAAAATTTAGTCAAACTACTAGACATTAAATCCGTTTAAATATCTGAAATTATGCACATGAAACTTTTCTAATGGAGATCAGAGGAAAACATCGAGCTACCGAACTTAGCAGACATTAAGGAAAATCTTTACTTTAAACAATGGAAGAAAATAGCACGATTACATGTATAATTAAACATTGAAAACTGTTTCAATTTCAGGTCAATCATGCTATTCAATTGAAGGAAATCAGAAAACATATCGCGACTGTTCAATTACTTTGATAGAAAAAAATTTAAATACTGTAGATTTTTTTGTGCAATATTTTTGGAAACTATCGCAAATCAAAGCAGTGATCTGACTTAATAAAACAATTTAAGCTTCTAAAAAATTTGGAAGTTCATTTCCATCATTCAAGATATTGTCACGTACGTTCTTTAGTGTGGAACACAATGACACACACAAGTAGAGCAAAACCAATTTATTAACTCAACTCTGAACTGAGAACACATTAACTGACAGATCTTTTATACTAGCAGGAAAACTTCAACAATACTTTACTGCAGACAGTAAGGAAAGTCCAGAACACTTGTCTGGTGAACTAAAGAAAGGTCCAGAATCTTCTGGAACATGAGATAAAGGAAAACAAAATCAAGGAAATAAAAATTTACAGACTGAATCGCATTGTCTCTTGCGGGGTTCGAACTTACGATCTCTTGATTAAGACACCAGTGCTATGACCATTCTGCCATGGAGAGTCGACTGCCTCTTTTCAATGCAGCAATATATACAATAAAAAGCTTCGAATATAATTTTTTTTATGGTAACTGCTCATTTCTTTAAAAAAAAATTTCTATACAAATTGTCAATATTTGTCGAGTGTAATTAGAAAGCATTATACTTTTGTAAATACATCGGAGCATGACTGCTTCCAAACAGACTAAAAAGCAATAAGTTGTTTTTAAATGAAGGGGGGGGGAATAGGCTAAAAATGAATACAGAAATAGAAAAACGTCAATTTAAGATCAAAAGTTACAATAAATATTTATGTGCAAATACATGATAAAAAAACAAATGAAAACATAATACATAAATGAACAAACAACAAGTAATCTTCCAGAAACGCAGTCGCATATTTCAGATGAGGTCTCCGATGAAGATTCATCCCTAAAAAAAAAAAAAAGATACAATTCTCTTGTTAAATTATAACAGGGAGAAGTTGTTAATTTTAAACTGTTCAAAAGTAAAATGCTATGTATTTATATTATACAAGATATTTTTTTTCCAAAACCTTTATTAGTATTCTAAAAATTTAAATTTAAAGGTTGCAGTATTTTGACTGACAAAATATCTAGAAGCTTCCTTACGGGAAATTGTATTTACAAAAAAAAAAAAAAAAAATCGTTCAAAATTCTCTAGAGTGCCCAAATATATATTACAGTTTTTTTACTGTTGCATGGCTTGCGTATTTATATACTTGCTTTTTGATAATACAGAATATGTATCAGCATTTGATTTTTTCTTTCTATAATTAAGATTAAGTGGCTCAAAAATAATGTAAATTTTTTTTAAAAAAATTTGTATTGTTTTAATATATTTCATGATTCATTATTTTAAATTAAGGGATCTTTCATTCAATCTTTTTTCTCAAATTCCTTACTAGATGCGACTTTTATTTATTACCAGATAATCAAATTTATCATTTATACTAAATTAAATTTAATCAGTTATTTGATAATATTCAAAGTTAGCAAAATCCAATATTACCAAAGCAAACACTTTAACATATGAGTTAAAAACTCAAATGATTGGTACATCATATTCCGAAAGAATTATTGAATACCAGAAGGAAACAAAGGACAATATAGTAATAAATAGAAGCCCATTATAATCGCATACGCTACTTTCAAATTAACAATCAAACAAAAACAAAAACAAACATTAACTTATGTTGATAAAGTGGACTAAAAAGTATAAAAACATTTTATAATTTTCAGACCATTTTAAAAAACGTTGTATATTTATTTAAACAATTCTTTGGTTTTCCTAAAATCTTAGGTGTGAAATTTTGCATCAGATTTTACACCAACTTTCATACGAGTTGAATTCAATGATAAAATTTTTATCAAACAGACTAGCAACCGATTTAATAATACACTGTCATTTAATTCTCCTAGATCAAAAAGCCCGAAAGAGATTGGCAATGACCGAGCAAATCCAAATTGAGATTTAAAATAATAAATAAGTACAGGAATAAACAAAGTACAATTCAAGAATCACGACAGTGACATAATGCATTTTATGCCCACTGTATTAACGACTGCATAAATGAAAAATATCCTTCAACCACGTAGTTAATTGCATTATAATCAAAAGAGAAAATTTCCTTAGATGCAATGGTCCAGTTATATGTTTTAACTACTAACAATATGGCCACCACATATCCGTGGAGGCAGTTGTCCAATTTAAATTCTCAATAACAACTGGAAAGTAAACGTCTCCAGTTCATTTTAAATTACGTATTGTTCAACTTTGAAAACACTCACTAACAGCAGCCAAAGTTGCACATGCACCAGAAAAGTTTTTAAAAAATGTTAGAAAGAATCCTCAAATATTCGTCGGGTCCAATACTTTATGCTTCTATCACAAATATCAAAAAGAATACGAATATAATTGTCAGCTACTTGCCTGTTTTCATTCAGGGTTTCGGAGACTGCTTGGATAATGTTGGGTTTCACCAGAAGCGGGAAGATGAAGCAATGTCCAAGCTGCTTCCATTTTGGTAGCTTCATCAGACCATTTACAGCCCTGAATTTCCATTTCCTAAAATACGAAAGTATCAAATTACTGAATAAGCAAATGACTAGAAATGCAGTTATTACCATCTTTCATAGCTATAGCAGAATACTTGTTTGATTGTCTTAGTGTTCTACAAGGCAAACTATAAAACTGGTGAATATGAAGCAAAATAAAAATAAGATCCAAACATGCTTTGAATGGTGAAGAATGCGATTTTTTCGAAGTTTATTTTTAATATTAGTTTAAAGTTCACAGTAGTTTTCAGGGTTTTTTTTGAAGACATCTTCGCTAAAGATATTACACAAAGATTTTTAAGCCGTCTTATTATGCATAATGTATCTCATATATTTAAAACATATATTACTTTAAAAATTTTTTTAATGAAATGAAATTTTAAGGATGTATTAATATAATAGAAGATGGCATTTTTCATCATTAAAACCGATTTCAATTCCATTAAAAATTTATTCTGGTTTTTTTTCACTGGATGAATGCTTTTAAAATGTACACATTTTTAATCACTTTAGCTCTTCAGAAATAATCGGATGGTTCAAATTACAATACATTTGTTTTACATTGTGACTGTCAGCTCTGGGAGTTGACCAAACGCTCATTATCCAAGAACTACGTGATTTTTAATTAACCTAAAGTAGTGACATTCAGATTTTATAACTCGGCCGCATTGGATAGCAGAAGATAGAAACTCGTTTTCGTTTAAGTTTAAAAACTGGATAGTCAAAAATATTTCATACATCCTTAGGACCAAAGAAATGAATAAAATGTAGAATAAATTTTTCTTAACATTTGTTGACAAAATAAAATACAATGAAATATTATAACGTCATTTAAATGCTTTTGAGAACAAAACTAAAAACTTAGTTTTCTTAACAGTCAGAAATTATGAAATTGCCCTTTGAGATGTTGCATAAATTTTTAAAACAATTCTGTAAAGAACAGAGACTTCAGTGCTGAATGCCAATGTTTTCTCTATACCAACTTCTTTCTGTACGCAAAAATACACAGTGAATTTCAACAAAAAAGAGGTTTTATGTTAACTAAGGTTTAACAAGTTTTAGCTTTAATTTACGTTTCATGTTTTGCAGGAGCCGATAGAAAATTGGAGAAGTACATACAAGAATGAACAGAAAGGCATAAAGCTTGTGTAATAGGAGTTAGCGACTCAAAATTTGAAGAATTAAAAATATGCTGCTGCAAACCAAGTTAAATCAAATATTGAATAGAAACCTTTAACGAGTATTCATTCCAGCAGACTAATTGGTCGCCAAGGTGGCTTATATTTTAAAAAAGATGAAACGTTTATGATATTATTGTTAGATCAGAAAAGGACCAAAGAAACATTTTAATGTGATAAATTTACTTTAAATATGATTCCCAATATTTTAATTATAAAATATGCTTTAAAGCCTTCACACTTGCCTTTTCCTGTTCAATATCCTCATGAAGTAGCTTCGATGTGCTGGCATGTGGCGCTGAAAAAGTATTGGGTGTATAAAGAATATGGAGTGAAGGCATAAGTGAATATGAACTCAAGAAACATTTAGTACAAATATTTACATCTCCTGGATGTTTAAGCGACTATTAATATCAAAAATTAAATTTTATTTGAAAACTAAAATGTACGTATTCGAGAGTATTAAAATTTACACAATTGAACTTTATATTAAAACATAAAAATATAATGCCAAATTATTTTACTCGAAATTCTATTTTAGTATATATATTTAATTTTTTAATTATGTTTTTGTAACTTTTATATCTACAGCTTTCTGTTGATAGACGAAAGCTAAAATATAATCTGACAAGTGTAAAATATACTTTCTCAAAATACATAACCATCTTTCCAGAAGAGAAAAAATATATATATTTGAAGAATATTTTCACCTCTGTTAGAAGAGCATGGTCGCCTTTTCAGTTATAATAAATTAACGATGAATTAAATTTAAGTGCTGAAGCTGCAAGAACAGATAAATTTACTGCTCGAGTAATTTAACAATTTTTAAAAACATCGCATGGAGTAAAAAATAATTGTTCAGCTAAAATTCGATCAGTTTTTACAACTAGAAAATTTCATATCCTAATAAAATGCTACAATTTTTAGTTATGAAAAAGTTTCAAATATTCAATGAATGTATAATTCTTTAATAGCAGGTTTATAATTAAAAATGTAAATAAAAACTTAAAATGCTAATTACTTACGCTGATTTTCACAGCTTTCTAGATTTGTCAGCCGATAGTAATTGAATTTTTTTTCAGTAGATTTCATCGCTTTTAAACAGCTATGCTTACGCATAGCTGTTAAAAAACGATGTTTACTTCGGGTGTAATACCCAACATCGTTGTCCGCCACATGCCTTCCTTTAAGCCTGTCCCATTCCTAGAAAATAATTTAGTTTTATTATAAAATAAATTCAGATGAAATATAAATATAATTACTTGTAACGAAGGTATTCCAATCAGGTTTGAAAATATCTAAAATTTTATTTTTTGCCGTGGAAACGTGAAAAATATTTTATTTCAAAAATTTTGAAATATATTTGTGTAGAATTTTGTAAGCAAGAGAATATTTTTTTTTCAAAGATCGATTTCTTTGAACGTGCAAGTTTCAAGGGTGCAAATTTTGCACGGATATATTTCCGTCTTCATATGAGTAACACATAGTACAAGCTATGCCCTTCAAATTATGCCCTTAATTTTAAATATATAAAACTAAAAATCGTAAAAATTAATCAAATAACGTGAAGTTAACGAGAATTAATAGCTCTGAAAATTTTCAAAATCGATCCAAATTTATTAAATCAATTAAAGATTCAAATTTTACAAGCAAATTTTAAATAAGATTTTAATAAAATATATTATCTGAATATCGTTTAACAATGAAAATGATTATAAATTATCAATATCTCTTAATTTTCAAACAAAATACTTAAGCTAAAGAAACATAGCTCATTAACAATATCAAATTTCTTTATCTTTTGGGAAAATAAAAAAAATTAAAGTAACATTTTAATGAGCTTAGCTTGAAAGAAAAATTTTATTCCTTAAAATTAGAAGAGTTTTTATGTTCACAGAACATTTTAATTATCCCCTCTGTGTTCACCCATGAAAGAAGCTTGGATCTCCCGTAGTCCAGAGAAGGGATCAAAAAATAAAGTAATCTTTTGTGATGCAATTTACATGCCGTTATAAAAATATAGAATATAAAATTATAGGAATATGCATTGTTGAGAAACTTAATAATAAAGATATGAAAAATACAAAGGTACGCAATTTTGACATGGGGGGGGGCAAGACATTTTTCGTGAGGAAACTATAGACAAAATAATCCTAAATTGCGTATACTCTTTTCTCTGTATATTGTTTCGAATTCTGAAAATAATGGTGGGAAAAGTCTCTCGCATTCTCCCTAATACAGATATTTTCATTCCCCTCCTGCATAATAATTGTTGAATTTCAATAAGTATACGAAAGGCAGAACTGCACATTTAGATTCTTTTGTGGCTTACTTCACATTCTACATATTAAAATTCCCGTTTTGTGTCAGATTTTGGTCACATTCTGTTGTGAAAAATAGTCATCCATATAACCGGGTATATTCAACATACTATGAATAAAAAAAAAATAAAAAATCTACGGAAACTGAAAAACAAGACCTTATACCATTCATGGTTTGTCAAAGACCCGATTTTTATGTGGAAAGAAAGGGGGAGGTTAAAGATTTCCCATCTATACGAAATCTGAAAGTACTCACGAGATGTTTATTTGTGCATGACTGACTTTGAAATAAATTTCTACTTTTAATAACGGGCTCATGTCCCCCTCACACTTTAAAATATATGGATCAAAAGGTTAAATATGCATATAAGGGAAAGTAGAATAACTCCAGCATACTCAAGTATACCATGTGCTCATTTGTTTTTTGCATAAGTAAATATTTGAAATAATCTGACATCCCCAATTAAAATCTTAAATTCATCTCCAAAGGTTCACCCTATATATAGATTTGAATATCAAACATTCTATAATAAATAAATTACATACAACGTAAACGAATCAAGCACAAGATAAGGGAACAAAAGAATGAATAAACATAAATTCACACTTTTTCTACGACAAAATCAAAGGTCTCTTACCAAAAAACAACAGAAAAATCTGACCATCATGAAAAAATTACTTTCTTCAAATTGATTGAAATCAAATTTTGACAAACGTTGTCTATTCATTCAGTAAATTAAATACTTAAGTATCTGAAGCAATTGTGCGTAATGACGAATTTATAGTCTGCGAATGGTGTACTTATCATCACTAAATCTTATCCATTCATTTCAGTTCCTGTAAGATACAAGTAACTAATTCTTGAATGATTTTATTTCGTTTGTGCCCTTTCAGCATACTTTAACTCTCGGCAAACCACATCGGCATTCTACGCAAAGTCATCTTTGAATATTGAAAGAAGGGGAGTTTAGTTTAGTTTAGTTATATTATCGTCCCGTTGTAAGGCAATTCTAGGGCTATTTTGGGATAGACCTCGTAATTTTGAGCCGCGGTCAGATGACGAGAACTACCCCTGAGTTGCAACCCCCCTCTCCACACCACACCAGCGGGAGGACGTTTGGAATGACGGATTTAACATGCAATACGACGATTCTTTGATAGAATCGGGTCTCGAACCTGAAACCCTACGGCTCACAAGTCGAGACCTTACCACCAGGTGACCGAGGCCTTAGAAGGAGGGGAGAAGTAAATCAACTTCGGCTTCTTGGTAAAGCACCCAGCATGGGAACCATTATAAGTTTCTTCCTGAATATGGATCTGGTGTGCGCTTACTCGATCGAAGTTATAGTGTCATCTCATTGACGTGGTATTAAAGATTTGAGAAGAAAGATTTTACCGTCTTAGGTGTCTTCTTCCTTAGTTGATCATGGTTCAAAATTTACAGATGTCTTCCAAAATGGTGTTCTTTGCTAAAAAAATATGAGGCTGAAATGCAACAAAATTAAATGAAATAGGAGAATATAGGAATGTGAAATACTTCTTGGTAATATCTGCCGGAAAGAAATTTAATTTACAGTAAAGATTCGATATTCTAGAAATTTCTATTTTCATCGAAATTTTTTTAAAAATTCTTCTGGGGATTGGAAATTTTGAGAAGTAGAAATGGTTTCCCACTTTATTCAACTTCTGACCAAAATACAACGTTCATGTCCCAATGACCCTGTCTTATTTTGTAAAATGTATGCTAAAATAATTAAACTTACTTGAATATGTAAGATATATTGTTTCATTGTTTGAATATGGTCTAAAAATAATACATTTGATGTCATTTATACCTTCACCAGTACGAAGAATACAGAGATATAAGAACTGTAATCATAAAAAAATCGAATTAAGATTATGACCTGTCTACATGAACTATTTTCTTTGTGGCAGAAAAACGCCTATTTAGAGTTATGTCTATCTGTGAGCGTGATTACACAAAAATTCTTTGAGCTGGATGGATGAAATTTGATTTATGAAATGTAAGCATTATTAGTAAATTTCTATTGAATCTTGAAAGAAATCCCCTGGAAGTTGGTGTGTCTGAGTGTCCGTGTTGAATTCAGCATAAGAATTATGAATTGTATAGGACTACATTGATAAATTTTTATACAGATGTTGTTCGGTTCTAACTGTTGATTCTTATCAAATTTCAAAATAAATTCATCAACAGGTTGATCGTGTATCATTTCATGCTCTCCCATCATTGTAAACTAATTATATTATGATTTTTAAATAAACGCAATTCGGTACGTTATCTATGTTTGGAGCTATAATTTTGCGGGAATTTTTCTTTTCAAGCTGTTGAAAAATAGGCTTGTAAAATAAATATTCGATTTTCTCGTAATTATGTATTAACAGTATATCATGGATTAATCACCAAATACAGGAATGGTGGAACTTATGCTCAGTCGCATGTTAACCCATGACATTGGCATGATTTAAAAAAATGTCATTAATACAGAAAATAAAAACTATAGATTTACAACATTTTTCTTCATTTTTATGACTTACATTATTCAGAAAGAGAGAAAGAAGTGTTTTCAGTTTGATATACCTTAAAAGCTAAGGCATTTCAAAACTAATTTTGTAATTTTATATATTGCCGCATTGAATAAAGATAGTTGAATCGTCATAGCCGAATGGTCATGGCACTGATCTCATGATCAAGAGACCTGGGTTCGAATCCCGCTGGAGACAATGCGATTAATACTATATGTAAATATTTAATTCCTCGAATTTATGTTTTCCTTTATTTCATGTACCAGAAGATACTGGACATTTCTTTAGTTTACCAGACAAGTGCTCTGGACTTTTCTTACTGTCTCCAGAAGAGTATTCTGGAACTTTCTCTGTTTGTATAGAAGCAGAAGATTTGTCAGTTGATGTGTTCTGAGTTCAGTTAATAAAGTGGTTTAGTTCTACCTCTTGTGTGTGCCATTCAGTTCTATACTATAGCATCTACGCGACAATATTATAAGTAATTAGTACCCTTTATGCAGAGAAATGTCTTGTTACCTCAGGATTATTATTATATTTTATGAAAACAATCATTAAGAGCTAAACAAAATAGATTTTGCAGAAGGTCATTTTCATTAAAAAAAGTTTCAACAAAAAAAGAATGAGCAAAATAGGAAGTTGACAATACATATTACGATTGTATCATGTACTTGCTTGATATCTCAGTTTCAGTAATACAAACAGTAAACTGTGAAAAGTTTTCATATAATTTTTTGGAAATTCGTATGTTACCGCATTCTTAGCAATTACCATAGCATAAAAGTTTTGTTTTAAAGAAAAATATGCTTGGTACTTTAAGAAAAATATTTTGTTCTAGGAATGATAGATTTGAAAATAGTATTTTTAAAATGAATGATACTTAACATTTCTTGATGAACCGAGAAAAGAAACAATTTTAATGAAACGCAAGTAGTACAATCTTTTGTGGTTTATTTACCTTAAGAACAATAAAATACATACTAGATACTTTTAATCATGTAAGAAATTTTAAGAATTAGCATTTTAATCAGAAAAAACGTTTCACTTGTTCAATTAAAAATCTGAATTCTCGAAACTGCAACACAATTTTTTTACGGTCTATTCATGCAAAGAACTTTTTAGTTACTAAATTCATATCATCATATAATGTCTGAACTAAAGACTGGAATTTTATAAAATGTATTATTTTCTTCCTATTTCGCTTTTTCTTCACATATGATGCACGAATTCACAATCTTATTTTTTCTATTATTGAATCAACTTATCAACATGTGATGTCTTCAGTGTCCTTGTAATATGTATTTTTAAATAAAGTCAGGCAATGTTTTCTCAAAAAAAAATCCACAAATCTCACTTATATAATTGTGAAATATTTATTTAGTAGGTAAAATAAACAATTAAACTGAGATTTCTATAAAAGCTCAATCTGAATGACATGACGCACATATTTTTAATTTTAAATTCTAGTACTAGTTATTTAATTGTGATTGACTGAATGTCCTTGAAGCATATCTTTTTCGTTACAGATATTTCCCGGAAGGATTTTGGTTTATTTGGGAGACAGGCATATTTTCTAAGAACACTTAATGGATTCTCAAGCCTATACATATTTATTAGCTACAAGTTAAGCAGAGACTTGTTTCGTATAATAAGTCTAACATTTAGGAATAGCTGTCATTACGAATTTTGAAGTGTGGTGGGAAATTTCTTATATTTGGAAGAGAAACCGGAGAGTTCCAGTATTCTGAAGTATCTGAACTACCGAAAACGTTATGTTCCATAGTTCCGTGCTGTGAGAACGTGGGTACGAGCACTCCACATCAGCATTTAGAATAAATATTTTTGTGTAAGCTTAAGGGAAAAACAACAAATATTTTGACTGGTTTAAACTCTAATGTCATGAAATTTGTTCATTATGATTAATAATATGATAATTATAAGTAATAGAAGTTGGAGAAATTTTAATGGAGTTACACTGCTCATGCCATAATGATTCGGACTGGTTTAATTATTTTGAAAAACTTCCAGGGAAAATAACGCCCATGTGGCTCATTGCAGCTATCTAGGACCGAAACAGAAGTTGCTTTGTATAAACTTAAACCTACAGATTGACAACAGTGCGACTGATAAAGATATGCATCTAATGCAGGCATTGCCAATTGCAAACTTAGACTTTTTCCCAGTGCTGGGGATATCAAGCTGGTCTTTGAAGAAACTTATTGAGAATGTTGGACAATTTTCTTTCAAAGACTGTTTATATTGCACACAGATTAAATACACGCCACTGAACGATTTAATGTCCACTTTTCCATTGAGCAGTGTGAGATGGCCGTTTGTCTAACAGCACCCAGTGTACCCATTTCGAATCCTTCGGATGCACACATACAAATAAAAAACAACACAAAATCTTCCGGTCGACTTTGAAGCTACTTTTTGGAGCCAACACAGACTAGAGTGCACACATAAATCAAGTGAATGCCTTATACAGGGTGTGCCATAAATATTTGGACAACCTTTAAGGGGAGGTAGGGTACATCAGAAGGATTCAGATTTGCATAGTAATTTGTGGTCAGAAACGCCGTGGGAAAGTAGTACGACAGGTGCAAGAAATGAAGAGATACAAGATTTAGATCTTCTGAAATGTTTATTGGTCAAAGATATTACATGTGCTCTGGTATAAGATATTTGAAAATGTCACAAAAGATGTTCCATTGTTAGCGATGCATTCGTTACACCGTCGGACCATAGACTAAAGAACTCTCTCAAATACACCCGGATTTTGTTGGATATCCACAGCAGCACAGACAATTTTTGCAACCAGCTCCATTTCTGAATCCATGGGTGTTGCGTCCAAAGGACTTTTCAGTGCACCTCAAAGAAAGAAATCTATGCTGTTTAAATGAGGAGAGCGTGGTTGCCAGGGGACCTGTCCACCACGGCCAATCCATCGGTGACCAAACACCTGATTCAAATGTTAACGAACACATCTGCCATAATGGGGAGGTGCCCCATCATGTTGAAACCACATATGATGTCTGATATGTTGTGGCACAGGGTCAAGTAATGTTGGTAGAACCTCTTGCAAAAAGATGAGATATTGCGCAGATGTTAGTGGCGATGGCAACAAATGAGGTCCGACTAAGACGTCAGAAACCACACCAACCCAAACATTCCCTGAAAAGCGATGTTGGGCAGCATATGGTCTTATGCCATGGGGATTTTCGCCAGACCATAAATGCGCATTGTGTTAGTTGAACATGCCATCTAGCATTAATTAAGCTTCATCCGTCATTAAAACGTAGGATGATAAATTCGCATCTTTGCAACACTGATCGAGATACCACCGTTCAAAACGTTCACTAGGTGGGTAATCTGCGGGAGCAGTAACTTTACACTTTGCAGATGGTATGGGTGAAAGCCTTCACGTTGCAAAACACGATGAACAATATTCCGAAATCCTCCAACGGCAGTAGCGATGGCTCGTACGCCGGCACTCGGATTCCTTCTAACGGTATCCAACACATTTTCTTCCATCCTGGGAGTTAAAGGCACTCGTGGCGTGTCCTTACTATGTCTATTACCTCGTAACGACCCATATTCACACAAATTTTGATGCAAATTACTGAATATCCGGCGGTCCGATGCATCTGTCTGTGGGTACCTTTCCCGATACAATCTTTCAGGCCCTCTAGCATTTCCTTCTGCAATCTATAAATCAGGTGCATATCTGCCAGCTCCATGTTCGTAAAATGTTCCATACTCCTCTGTGGGCGATCGCAGCTCAAATGACAGGCATTGCAGGTCTGATTCTTTAAATGCCACCTACCGACGAATGAAGGCGTTTCGGACCACGGGTTACTATGCAAATCTGAATCCGTGCGATGTCCCCTATCTACCCTTAAAGTTTGTCCCAATATTTATGGAACACCCTATATATACTTCATCTTGTCATTATTTAAAAAAAATAAAATTGTTTTCAGAAATAAATTATCAATAGTGAATAGTTTTTTTAAATCAAACTGAGGGAAACGTTATTTTCATGAAAAATTAAGTGCACAAAGCATCATCTGCGTGGAAAATAGTAATTTTCAAAGTATATCCTTTGATAACATAATTAGCTCTTCCGTTTTTGCTTAATCAAGAAAGAAAATTTAATAAATTTAAATATATAATAATCCTTTAATTTCTGTTTGATAACGAATCCTATAACAATTGTTTATCCTGATAAATTAAAATTCCAATATAATTTAAATAATTGAATCCTTGATTATTTTCAATACTTGTTGTACTGTCTATAGCAATTTAAAATAACATTGAAAATATTTTAGTAGCAACTACATGGGAAATTTTAGCTCTGGATCTTAAAAAATTGTAATCATGTCATGCGTAATGTTACTTATAATTTCACAGGAATTAGATTTATTTAATAAGTAACAAAAAATAATAAATCATTTTCTTTATGAACTATTTTTTATATATTTGTGACTATAAAATTAATGGTCTTACGAAAGTTAACATAATTTGGACATTGATACTTGATAAATGAGTAAATTCAGTCTTTGTTTTATTTAAGTAAAAAAAATAAGAAAGACGGTAAGAAATTTATAGCAAGATTTATTTTTTTAATTTAGATTTTTTTTAAAGCATGATGGACACGAGTCATTTTGAAAAAAAACAAAAACAATTAGTCATTGTTTCATTTAGACACCCATATAGTATTTTCTGCGAGTGGGAATTGAAGAAGTACTCTCATATATTTAACCACTTTATCAACATATGTAAATTTCTTCATAGCGGGTTACTCAGTGCTCTGGGAGACAATTGCACTATTGCAGAATTTTGAAAAATGTAAAAAATCGTATGGATATTCATTTAAAAGATATCATTTTTTTTGATAAATGAAGCAAGATATAGCAGCTTAATTTGCATTCAAATGAAATAAATATACCTTCTATTATTAAATTGCATTAATATCATGTGCGTCAAAATTATAGTTATTGTTAATATTTCTTGAATGTCAGATTTACAGACGAGTTTCTTAAAAAATTAAAATTCTACTACTTGTTTGTAATATTCAAAAATTTCCTCAGACCCAGGATGGACCCATGAGATTATTACTCGTTTAAAAAGAAAAATTGAGCATTAACATTTCCCTATAATACCTTCATTCTAAGAGATGAGAAGTGCTATTGATACCGATTGATTACTAAATGTCATACATTCTTAATGAGCCAGAACTTATAGACAAAGCTTATAATGTGACAATTAAAGTTTGAGCTCTATTAGTGATCTAGCAGAAACGAGCTCCCAAGCATCTCCAGTGGTTTCTGAAATGCAAGTTATCGCGTTCAATGCATTTAGTTGTTTGACCCCACGAAATTTACCAGGAATATTCTAACCGCTGTGCACATTTTATAAATTACATCATGTTTTTAATAAGAAATCGAAATTTAATATCCTTGGTTATATTTCGGAATTTATTATTTAATAGAAATGCAATACAGATTCTCTATACATAGTTATCGCAAGTAAAAGGTGAAAACCAGTTTCTTCAGAAGCAAGTATAGTACAGTACAGTAATCATTAAGATAGCTGCCTCAAGACAAATCGTAGATTAGTACGAGATCCAATGGAGATATTCTATACAACTCTGAAGAAATGGAAAAATATCGAGCAAAAAGAAAAATATATACTGCATAACTTTTAAGCGATCTGTTCTCTTTAAAATTAATTAATGTATTTATGAAAAAATTCCGTTAAGCTAGAACGGATGGATTCACTTGCTGTGGGTGTATGTTACAACACAGTCAGCATTCCTCGATAACAAATAACGCCATTTATTAACACGAATGCACAGATGTCAAAAAATGCAGCAGAGATGTATACAGCAGCCCAAGAGTAGTAATCAACCCTAACAGCACAAAAAAAAGGCCGGACAGAACCCAGAAGGGAGGATAATCCACGTAATTATTCACTATGGTCTCTTCAAACGCCTGCAACTCTCCACAGTCTCCTCGCTTTAGCTGCACTCAGCTGCCGTCTCACAATCACAGGACGGTCTACTCAGTATACGACTCGATGCTGCTTCAATACTTTTCAATTTGTAACAAATAAAAACACCATACATTAATGCATAAAGAACAAATGGCAAGTAATCTTCCAAATAAGCAGTAATATACATTATATACAAATAAGTGTCTTATAAAAAGATAACTAAATAATTAAAAAAAGTCTAAAAATGAATACAGAAAAGAAACAATTTTTAAGATAAAAAATGACATTAAATATTTTTACAGTAAATAATATGTACAAATACATGATAAAAGAACAAATGAAAACATAATACATAAAACAAATGGCAAGTAATCTTCCAGAAACGCAGGCACATATTTCATGATGAGGTCTCCTATGAAGACTCGCCCCCTAAAAAGATAGTTCTCTTGTTAAATTATAACAGGGAGAAATTGTTAATTTTAAAAAATGTTCAAAAGTAAAATGCTATGTATTTATACTGTTTAAGATTTTTTCAAAAAATCTATTAGTATTCTAAAAATTATGTAATTTAAATTTAAAGGTTGCAGTATTTATTTTAAATGCATAATACTTCTAATAATGTGCATAGACTGGCATGATATCTAGAAATTTCCTTACGGGAAATTGTATTTACAAAAAAAGTCGTTCAAAATTCTCTAGAGGGGCTAAAAATATTATTATAGTTTTTTTTTTTTACTGTTGTATGGCTTGCTTTTTTATTCAATTGCTTTTTGATAATACAGAATACATCAGTATTTGATTTTTTCTATTAAGATTAAGCGCCTGAAAAATAACGTATATTTTTTTTAAACTTGATTTTTAATTAAATATATAGTGTTTAACAAAAATTTCTTATTATTTTAAAAATACTATTTTTTTCTAACTTAAAAATACTTAAAGATTTTTTTAATTGCTTGAAATAAAAAACCAGATATACAAGAGATATTCATCAAACCAACAAATATTTTAATGATGTGAAGTCTAAGACAAAAATCGGGAATTTATATAAAGATTTTTTTTTCATTAAAAACATAGAAGCGATGCTAAAGTCATGAAGGCATTTGAAAAGGATTGAAATATTATATGTAAAAAAAGCAATATTATTCCCACACGCAATATGTTTTACTTTTATAAAATTTGGAAATTCTTTAATAATGCTATTCATTCCGGATTAAGCCAATTTCAAGGCCACGTGCTTTAACAGTTACATTTTAACAATAAAATTTTGTATTGGGAAAAAAAAAATCAAATGCTGTATTTTAATTTACTTCTAACCCAAATCAGATTTTTAAAAAATATTTTAATATATATCCCGATTTATTATTTTAAATTGTTATGGGATGTTTCATTCAATCTTTATTCTCAAATTCCTTATTAGATGCGACTTCCTTAATTACCAGATTATCAAATTCATTATTTATACTAAATTAAATTTAATCAGTTATTTGATAATATTCAAAGTGACCAAATTCCAATATAACCAAAGCAAACACTTTAATATATGGCGTAAAAACTCAAATGATTGGTACATCATATTCTGGAAGAATTATTGAATACCAGAAAGAAACAAAGGACAATCTAGTAATAATAAACAGAAGCCCATTATAACCGCACGTGTTATTTTCAGATTAACAGGAATCAAATGAGTATTTAAATAAAACATGTTTCTAAAGTTGACTAAAAATTATAAAACATTTTATAATTTTCAGACCGTTTTTAAGACGTAAATTTATTTAAACAATTTTTTTTCGTTTTCTTAAAATCTTATGTTTGATTGTGAAATTTTGCATTAGATTTTATACCAACTTTCCAATGAGTTGAACTCTATAAAATTTGTATCGAACAGACCAGTAAGCGATTTAATAGTGCATTGTCATTTAGTTCTGAGGTGTTATTAAAGTTTCAAACTCGATGGGATGATTTTTAAAATTGCCGACAAATTTGTACCCAACAAAGAAAAGGCTGACCAGAAAAGGAATTGATAAAAACGTTTGAATTAGAAAGAAACGACAGAAAGAAGTACGAATTCGTAATCAAGTAATTCTTACCAGACTCGCAATGACTTTGCGTATTAAAATTGGCAAATAGAAAAAATAGGGTATCTCGAAACAAAAAACAATTTAGAATCAAGATGCCCCAGGGAAATTGGCTAATGACAGAACAAATCCAAGTTGAGATTTAAAATAATAAATGCAAAAATAAACAAATTACAATTCAAGAATCACGCTAGTGACACTGTATTTTACGTCCACTATATTAACGACTGCTCAAATGAAAAATATCCTGCCCCTTAGTCAATTATATTATAATCAAATAAGAAAATATCGGGAGATGCAATGGTCCAGTTATACGTTTTAACTAACAATAATACGACCACCGCATATCCTTGGAGGCAGTTGTCCGATTTAAATAATTCTCAGTAACAACTGGAAAGCAAACTTCTCCAGTTCATTTTAAATTCAATATTATTCTTCAGTTTTGAAAACGCTCACTAACTGGGGCTACACAGTGCACATGCACCACACAAAGTTTTTAAAAAAATGTCAGAAAGAATCTTCGTGTCTCCTCAGATATTCGTAGGTTCCAATACTTCATTTTTCTATCAAAAATATCAAAATGAATACGAATATAACTGTCAGCTAACTTGTCTGATTTCATCCAGGATTTCGAACACTGTTTGGGATGATGTTAGGATTTCCCAGAAGTGGACAGCTGAAACAATGTCCACGCTGCTTCCAGTTTTGCAACTTCATCGGAGAAATTACAGCCCTGCAATGCCATTTCGCCCTAATATACGAAAATATCAAATGACTGAATGAGCAGATGACTAAAAACAGTTATCCACTTTCATAGAAATAGTAGAATATGCATTTTATTTTGTTAGTGCTCTACAAGGCAAACTATAAAATTGGTGAATAAGATGCAGAATAAAAATAAGATACAAACGTACTTTAATAATTTGGATCGTGCACAATTATGCGGTTTTTCTTCGACATTTTAATTTTTATTAGAAGTTTACAGTAGTTTTCAGAATTTTTGAAGACACCTTTGCTAAAAATATTACACAAAGATATTTTTAAGCCGTCATATTATTCATATTATATTTTTTTAAATACATCAGGTACTTTTCAAATTCTTTAAATGAAATAAAAATTTAACGATATTTTAATATAATAGACGACGGCATTTTTCATCATTAAAACAGATTTCAATCCCATTAAAATTTTGTTAAACAATTTTCCGAGTTAATTTTTCACTTGATGAATGCTTTTAAAGTTATTTAATCTTTATATTTCATACATCCTCAGGACCAAACAATTGAATTAAATGTAGAATAAATTTTTCTGAATATTTGTTGATTATAATAAAATACAATGGATATTATAACGTCATTTGAATACTTCCGAGAACAAAACTAGTCTTAACAAAGCTCTCGCGAATTCTCCCTAATAAAGATATTTCCCTCCCCTCCTGCATAATAATTGCGGAATTTCATTAAGTATATGAAAGGCATAACTGCACATTTAGATTCTTTTGTGGCTTGCTTCATATTATAATGATTAAAATTCTAGTTCTGTGTCAGATTTTGGTCACATTTGGTTGGAAAAATAGTCATCCGAAAGGCGTAGCCGGGTATATTCACCACTTATACCATGCATGGTTTGTCAAAGACCCTGCGTCTTCATTTTTATGTGGAAAGAAAGGGGGTGGGGGTGGATAAAGATTTCCCATCTATACGAAAATGGAAAGTGCTCACGAGGTATTTATTCGTACCTGCCTGCCTTTGAAATAAATTTCTACTTTTAATAACGGGCCCATGTCCCGCTCACATTTTAAAATATATGAAATTAAAAAATATATATAAGGGAAAGTAGTATAACTTCAGCACACTGAAGAATATCATTTGATCATTTCTTTTTTGCATAAGTAAATATTTGAAATTAAATGAAGCATCCAATTAAGATCTTATATTCATCTCTAACGGTTCACCTTATAAATAGATTTGAATATCAAACATTCTATAGTAAACAAATTACATACAACGTAAACGAATCAAACACAAGATACGGGAACAAAAGAATGAATAAAGAGAAATTCGCACTTTTTCTACGAAAAAAATCAAACCATTCTTACCAAAAAAACAACAGAAAATTCTACACATCATAGGAAAATAATTTCCTTCAAATTGATTGAAATCAAATTTTGACAGACATTGTCTATTCATTCAGTAAAATCAATACCTAAGTATCTGAAGCAATTGTATGTAATGAAGAATTTATAGTCCGCAAATGGTGCACTTACCATTACTAAATCTTATCCATTCCTTTCAGTTCCTGCAAAATACAAGTAAAAAATTCTTGAATGATTTTATTTCGTTTGTGTCATTTCAGCATACTTCAGCTCTCTGCAAACCACTTCGGCATTGTATGCAAAGTCATCTTTGAATATTAAAAGAAGGTGAGTTTAGTTTAGTTATATTATCGTCAAGTTGTAAAGCAACACTAGGGCTATTTTGGGATAGACCTCGTAATTTTGAACTGCGGTCAGATGACGAGGACGACCTCTGAGCGGGCAACCCCCCCTCTCCACACCACAATAGCGGGAGGACGTTTGGAACGTCCTCCCGCTGGTCGTGTTGCACCGATTTAACGTACAACACGACGTTCGTCGGTAGAATCGGGTCTCGAACCTGAAACCCTACGGATCACAAGTCGAGACCTTACCAACAGGTGACCCAGGCCTTAGAAGAAGGGGAGAAGCGAATCAGCTTCGGCTTCTTGGTAAAGCACCGAGCAAGGGAACCATCATAAGTTTCTTCCTGTATATGGATCTTTTACACGCTCACTCGGTCGAAGTCAAAGTATCATTTCATTGGCGTGGTATAAAAAATTTGAGAAAAAAGATTTTATGGTCTCAAATGTCTTCTTCCTTTGTTGATCATGGTTCAAAATTTGTAGATGTCTTCCAAAATGGTCTTCTTTGCTAAAAAAAATATGAGGCAGAAATGCAAGAAAATTAAATGAAATATAAGAATGTGAAAGACTTCTTGGCAAAATATGCCGGAAAGAAATTTAATTTACAGTAAAAATCCGATATTCTAGAAATTTCTAATTTCATCGAAGTATTTTTTAAATTCTTCTGGGGATTAGAAATTTTAAGAAGTAGAAATTGTTTCCCATTTTATTCGACTTCTAACCAAAATACAATGTTCAAGTCCTAATGACCCTCTTGTATTTTGTAAAATGTATGCTAAAATAATTAAACTTATTTGAATATGTAAGATATATTGTTTCATTGTTTGAATATGGTCTAAAAATAATACATTTTATGTCCTTTATACCTTCACCAGTACGAAGAATACAGAGATATAAGAACAATAATCATAAAAAAAAAATTAATTAAAATTATGACCTGTCTACATAAACTATTTTCTTTGTGGCAGAAAAAAGCATATTTAGAGTTATGTCTATTTGTCAACGTGATTACACAAAAATACTTTGAGCTAGATGGATGAAATTTGGTTTATGGAATGTACGCATTATTCGTAGATTTCTATTGAATCTTGAAAGAAATTCTCAGGAAGTTGGTGTATCTGACGGTCCGTGTACAAGTGAACATTATGAAGTGTATAGGACTACATAGATAAATTTTATACAGATGTTGTTCGATTCAAACTGTTCATTTTTGTCAAATTTGGAAATACATTCATCAACAGGTTGATCGTCTGTCCTTTAATTCTCTCCCATCATTGTAAACGAATTAAATTATGATTTTTAAATGAACGCTATTCGGTATGTTATCTATGTTTGGATCTATAGTTTTGCGTGAATTTTTATTTCCAAGCTGTTGAAAAATAGGCTTGTAAAATAAATATTCGAGTTTCTCATAATTATGTATTAACAGTATATCAGGGATTAATCACCAAATACAGGAATGGTGGAACTTATGCTCAGTCGCATGTTAGTCCATGACATTGGCTTTACTTTAAGAAAAATATTTTGTTCCAGGAATGATGGATTTGAAAATGGTATTTTTGAAATGAATGTTACTTAACAGTTCATGATGAACCGAGAAAAGAAACAATTTTAATGAAACACAAGTAGTACAATATTTTATGGTTTATTTACCTTAAGAACAATAAAATACATACTAGATACTTTTAATAACGTAAGAAATTTTAAGAATTAGCATTTTAATCAGAAAAAACTTTTCGCGGGTTCAATTAAAAATCTGAATTCTCGAAACTGCAACACAATTTTTTTAAGGTCTATTCATGCAAAGCACTTTTTAGTTACTAAATTCATATCATGATATAATGTCTGAAGTAAACACTAGAAT
Organism: Argiope bruennichi; assembly: GCF_947563725.1. NCBI lineage: Eukaryota > Metazoa > Arthropoda > Arachnida > Araneae > Araneidae > Argiope > Argiope bruennichi. The sequence continues at coordinate 21,720,587 of NC_079157.1, read as the reverse complement.
TTTATAAAACTGTATTCCTTCCTATTTCACTTTTTCTTCACATATGATGCACGAATTCACAATCTTATTTTTTTTTATTATTGAAACAACATATCAACATGTGATGTCTGCAATGTTCTTGTAATATGTCTTTTTAAATAAAGTCAGGCAATGTTTTCTCAAAAAGAAACCCACAAATCTCACTTATATAATTGTGAAATAATTATTTAGTAGGTAAAAAAAAAATTAAACTGAGATTTCTATAAAAGCTCAATCTGAATGACACGACGCACATATTAGTAATTTTAAATTCTAGTACTAGTTATTTAATTGTGATTCATTGAATATCCGTAAAACATATATTTTTCGTTACAGATATGTCCCGGAAGGATTTTGGTTTATTTGGGAGACAGGCTTATTTTCTAAGAACACTTAATGGATTCTCGAGCCTATACATATTTATTAGCTACAAGTTAAATAGAGACTTGTTTCGTATAATAATCCCTTAGGAATTATGACGAATTTTGAAGTGTGTTGTGAAATTTCTTATATTTGGAAGAGAAACCGGAGAGTTCCAGTATTCTGAAGTACCTGAACTACCGAAAACGTTATGTTTCATAGTTCCGTGGTGTGAGAACGTGGGTACGAGAACTTTGCATCAGCAGTTAGAATAAATATTTTTGTGTACGCTTAAGGGAAAAACAACACATATTTTGACTGGTTTATACTCTAACTTCATGAAATTTGTTCATTATGATTAATTTAATAAAAGAATTGTAATAAGTAATAGAAGTTGGAGAAATTTTAATGGAGTTACACTGCTCATGCCTTAATGATTCGGACCGGTTTCATTATTTTGAAAAACTTCCGGGGAAAATAAAGCCCATGTGGCTCATTACAGCTATCTAGGACCAAAACAGAAATTGCTTTGTATAAACTTAAACCTACAGATTGACAGCAGTGCAACTGATAAAGATATACATCTAATGCAGGCATTGCCAATTGCAAACGTAGCCTCTTTCCCAGTGCTGGGGATAGCACGCTGGTCTTTGAAGCAACTCATTGAGAATGTTGGGCAATTTTCTTTCAAAGACTGTTTATATTGCACACAGATTAAATACACGCCACTGAACGATTTAATGCCCATTTATCCATTGAGCAGTGTGGGATAGCCGTTTGTCTAATAGCACCCAGTGTACCCATTTCGAATCCTTCGGATGCACACATACAAATAAAAAACAACACAAAATCTTCCGGTCGACTTTGAAGCGATTTTTTGGAGCCAACACAGACTAGAGTGTACACATAGATCAAGTGAATGCCTTATACAGGGTGTGCCATAAATATTGGGACAAACTTTAAGGGGAGGTAGGGTACATGAGAAGGATTTAGATTTGCATAGTAATTTGTGGTCAGAAACGCCGTGGGAAAGTAGTACGACAGGTGCAAGAAATGAAGAGATACAAGATTTAGATCTTCTGAAATGTTGATTGGTCAAAGATATTACATGTGCTCTGGTACAAGATATTTGAAAATTTCACAAAAGATGTTCCATTGTTAGCGATGCATTCGTTACACCGTCGGACCATAGACTAAAGAACTCTCTCAAATACACCCGGATTTTGTTGGATATCAACAGCAGCACAGACAATTCTTACAACCAGCTCCATTTCTGAATCCAGGGATGTTGCGTCCACAGCACTTTTCAGTGCACCTCAAAGAAAGAAATCGATGCTGTTTAAATGAGGAGAGCGTGGTTGCCAGGGGACCGGCCCACCACGGCCAATCCATCGGTGACCAAACACCTGATTCAAATGTTCACGAACACATCTGCCATAATGGGGAGGTGCCCCATCATGTTGAAACCACATATGATGTCTGATATGTTGTGGCACAGGGTCAAGTAATGTTGGAAGAACCTCTTGCAAAAAGATGAGATATTGCGCAGATGTTAGTGGCGATGGCAACAAATAAGGTCCGACTAAGACGTCAGAAACCACACCAACCCAAACATTCAATGAAAAGCGATGTTGGGCAGCATGTGGTCTTATGCCATGACGATTTTCGCCAGTCCCCATAAATGCGATTTTGTTAGTCGAACATCCCATCTCGTATTAATTACGTTTCATCCGTCATTAAAACGTAGGAAGGTAAATTCCCATCTTGGCAACACTGATCGAGATACCACCGTTCAAAACGTTCACGAGGTGGGTAATCTGCGGGGAGCAGTAACTGTACGCTTTGCAGATGGCATGGGTTCCTTCTAACGGTATCCAACACATTTTCTTCCATCCTGGGAGTTAAAGTCACTCGTGGCTTGCCCTCACTATGTCTATCACCTCGTAACGACCCATATTCACACAAATTGTGATGCAAATTACTGAACATCCGGCGATCCGGTGCATCTCTCTGTGGGTACAGCTTTTACAACTCCCGATACAACTTTTCAGCCGCTCTTGTATTTCCTTCTGCCAGGTGCATATCTGCCAGCTCCGTGTTCGTAAAACGTTCCATGATCATCTGCTGGCTATCGCAACTCAAATGACTGAGGCATTGCAGGTCTGCTTCTTTAAATTCCACCTACTGAAATATGAAGGAGTTTCGGACCACGGGTTACTATGCAAATCTGAATCCGTGTGATGTCCCCTACCTATCCTTAAAGTTTGTCCCAATATTTATGGAACACCCTGTATGTATGTATATATATATATATATATATATATCATCTTTTCATTATTTAAAAAATAAAATCGTTTAGCAGAAATAAATTATCAATAGTGAATATTTTTTTTAAATAAAACTGAGGGAAACGTTATTTTCATGAAAAATTAAGTGCACAAAGCATCATCTGCTTGGAAAATAGCAATTTTCAAAGTATACCCTTTGATAACATAATTAGCTCTTCCGTTTTTGCTTAATCAAGAAAGAAAATTTAATAAATTTAAATTTATAGGATCCTTTAATTTCTGTTTGATAACGAATCCTATAACAATTGTTTATCCTGATAAATTAAAATTCCAATATAATTTAAATAATTGAATCCTTGATTATTTTCAATACTTGTTGTAATGTCTATAGCAATTTAAAATAACATTGAAAATATTTTAGTAGCAACTACATGGGAAATTTTAGCTCTGGATCTTAAAAAATTGTAATCATGTCATGCGTAATGTTACTTATTATTTCACAGGAATTATATTAATTTAATAAGTAACAAAAAATAATAAATCATTTTCTTTATAAACTATTTTTTATATATTTATGACTATAAAATTAATGGTCTTACGAAAGTTAACATAATTTGGACATTGATACTTGATAAATGAGTAAATTCAGTCTTTGTTTTATTTAAGTAAAAAAATAAGAAAGACGGTAAGAAATTTACAGCAAGATTTATTTTTTTAAATTTAGATTTTTAAAAGCATGGTGAACACTAGTCATTTTGAAAAAAAAACAATTAGACATTGTTTCATTTAGACACCGATATAGTATTTTCTGCGAGGGGGAATTGAAAAAGTACTCTCATATATTTAACCACTTTATCAACATATGTAAATTTCTTCATAGCGTGTTACTCAGTGCGCTGGGAGACAATTATACTATTGCAGAATTTTGAAAAATGTAAAAAATCGTATCGATATTCATTTAAAAGATATCAATTTTTTTGTTAAATGAAGCAAGATATAGCAGCTTAATTTGCATTCAAATGAAATAAATATACCTTCTATTATTAAATTGCATTAATATCATGTGCGTCCAAATTATAGTTATTGTTAATATTTCTTGTATGTCAGATTTACAGACGAGTTTCTTAAAAAAAATTAAAATTCTACTACTTGTTTGTAATATTCAAAACTTTCTTCAGATCCAGGATGGACCCATGAGATTATTACTCGTTTAAAAAGAAAAATTGAGTATTAACATTTTCCTATAATACCTTCATTCTAAGAGATGAGAAGTGTTATTGATACCGATTGATTTCTAAATGTCATACATTCTTAATGAGCCAAAACTTATGGACAAAGCTTATAATGTGACAATTAAAGTTTGAGCTCTATTAGTGATCTAGCAGAAACGAGATCCCAAGCATCTCCAGTGGTTTCTGAAATGCAAGTTATCGCGTTCAATGCATTTAGTTGTTTGACCCCACGAAATTTACCAGGAATATTCTAACCGCTGTGCACATTTTATAAATTACATCATCATGTTTTTAATAAGAAATCGAAATTTATTATCCTTGAGGTTATATTTCGGAATTTATTATTTAATAGAAATGCAATACAGATTTTCTATACATAGTTATCGCATGTAAAAGGTGAAAACCAGTTTCTTCAGAAGCAAGTATAGTAATCATTCAGATAGATGCCTCAAGAAAAATTGTAGATTAGTACGAGATCCAATGGAGATATTCTATACAACTCTGAAGAAATGGAAAAATATCCAGCAAAAAGAAAAATATATACTGTATAACTTTTAAGCGATCTGTTCTCTTTAAAATTAATTAATGAATTTATGAAAAAATTCCGTTAAGCTAGAACGTACGGATTCACTTGCTGTGGGTTTATGGTACAACACAGTCAGCATTCCTCGATAACAAATAACGCCATTTATTAACACTAATACACAGATGACAAAAAAAAACAGCAAAGATGTACACAGCAGCCCAAGAGTAGTAATCAACCATAACAGCACACAAAAAGGCCAGACAGAACCCAGAAGGGAGGAAAATCCACGTAATTATTCACTATGGTCTCTTCAAACGCCTGCAACTCTCCACAGTCTCCTCGCTTTAGCTGCACTCAATTGCCGTCTCACAACCACAAGACTGTCTACTCAGTATACGACTCGATGCTGCTTCAATACTCTCCAATTTGTAACAAATAAAAACATCATACATAAATGCACAAAGAACAAATGGCAAGTAATCTTTCAAATAAGCAGTCACATACTTCATATTATATACAAATAACGCGTCTTATAAAAAGAAAAATTAAAGAAAAGTCTAAAATGAATACAGAAAGTCAATTTAAGATAAAAAAAAATGACACTAAATATTGGGTTGGCAACTAAGTAATTGCGGATTTCAGTCATAGATGGCTTCAGTTGAATTTTTAGGTTTGCAGACGTAGTACAAATATAAAACACATTTTGTTATTTGATAGCTGGCAATTCAGCTGTCAATCAGTAAAAAAAGTTTTTTGATCGGTTGTGTAGTTTTCGTTTGGCGTTCGTTGAAAAATGGAAAATCAAAAGGAACATTTTCGTCATATTTTGCTTTTTTATTTCCGCAAAGAGAAAAACGCATCGCAAGCTCATAAAAAGTTATGTGCTGTTTATGGTGACGAAGCCTTAAAAGAACGGCAGTGTCAAAATTGATTTGCCAAATTTCGTTCTGGTGATTTTTCACTCAAAGATGAAAAACGCTCTGGTCGTCCAGTTGAAGTTGATGACGAGCTAATCAAAGCAATAATCGATTCGGATCGCAACAGTACAACACGTGAGATTGCATAGAAGCTTCATGTGTCACATACATGCATTGAAAATCACTTAAAACTTGGCTATGTTGAAAAACTCGATACATGGATTCCTCACGAACTGAAAGAAACGCATTTAACGCAACGCATTAACAGCTGCAATTTGCTAAAGAAACGTAATGAAAATGATCCATTTTTAAAACGACTGATAACTGGCGATGAAAAATGGGTTGTTTACAACAATATCAAGCGGAAAAGATCGTGGAGCAGGCCAGGTAAACCAACTCAAACAACACCAAAAGCTGATATTCATCAAAAGAAGGTTTTGTTATCAGTTTGGTGGGATTACAAAGGAATTGTCTACTTTGAACCTTTACCACCCAACCGAACGATCAATTCTGATGTCTACATTGAACAACTAACGAAATTAAACAATGCAGTTGAAGAAAAGCGGCCCGAATTGACAAATAGAAAAGGCGTTGTATTCCATCGTGACAATGCAAGGCCACACACATCTTTGGTCACTCGGCAAAAATTATTGGAACTTGGTTGGGATGTTTTGCCACATCCACCCTATAGTCCTGACCTTGCACCATCTGATTACTTTTTTGTTTCGATCTTTAGAAAACTCCTTGAATGGTAAAAATTTCAATAATAATGATGTCAAATCGTACCCGATTCAGTTTTTTGCTAATAAAAACCAGACGTTTTATGAACGTGGGATTATGATGCTGCCTGAAAGATAGCAAAAGGTCATTGATCAAAATGGGAAGTACATTACAGAATAAAGTTATTTAGTTCCATGAAAAAATTCTTTGATTTTCTAAAAAAAATGCGCAATTACTTAGTTGCCAACCCAATATTTTTACAGTAAATAGTATGTACAAATGCGTGATAAAAGAACAAATGAAAACAAAATACATAAAACAAATCGCAAGTAATCTTCCAGAAAAGCAGGCACATATTTCATGATGAGGTCTCCGATGAAGACTCGCCCCTAAGAGATACAGTTCTCTTGTTAAAATTATAACAGGGAGAAATTTCGTTAATTTTAAAATGTTCAAAAGTAAAAATGTTATGTATTTATATTAAAGGTTTTTGAAAAATCTTGTATAAGTAATCTAAAAATTAAGTAATTTAAATTTGAAGGTTGCAGTATTCATTTTAATGCGTAATACTTCGAATAACGTGCATAGACTGACATATCTAGAAATTTCCTTACGGGGAATTGAAAAAAAGAATCGTTCAAAATTCTCTAGAGTGCCTGAAAATATTTTAGTTTTTTTGCTGTTGTATGGCTTGTGTTTTTATATACTTGCATTTTGATAATACCAGAATATATATATATCAGAATTTGATTTTTCTTCTATTATTAACTGCCTCAAAAATAGTATACAATTTAAAAAATTTTTTTAATTAAATATATAGTGTTTAATAAAAATTTATTATTTTAAAAAGACAATTTTTTTCTAATTTAATAATATTTATTGAAGGAGTTTTTAAAAAAAAGATTCCTTGATATAAAAAGTCAGATAAATATAAGAGATTAATCAAACCAACAAATACTTTTATGATATGAAGTCTTAGAGAAGAATCACGAATCTCTATAAAGATTTTTTTTATAACTAAAAACATAGAAGGGGTGGAAGAATCGTGGAAGCATTTGAAAAGGATTGAAATATTCTATGTAAAAAAAAGCAATTTTATTCACTCATAACACACTTTATTTTTTATAAAATTTAGGAATTCTTTAATATTAATAATACTTTAATATTTATTATATCCGACTTTTATTTATCAATTACCAGATAATCAAATTCATTATCCATACTAAATTAAATTTAATCAATTTGTTGATAATATTCGAAGTAACCAAAATATAATATTACCAAAGCAAACACTTTAATATATGACGTAAAAACTCAAATGATTGGTACATTATATTCTGAAAGAATTATTGAACGACAAAATGAAACAAAGGACAATCTAGTGATAAACAGAAGCTCATTATAATCACATATGTTACTTTCAGATCAATAACAATCAAATGTGTATTTAAATAAAACACGTTTCTGAAGTAGAGTCAAATGTATCAAATATTTATTTTATAATTTTCAGAATACCGTTTGAAAGACGTGGTAAAATTTAATTTTCTTTGTGTTTTTTTTAAATCTTATGTTTGAGTGTGTGAAATTTTGCATTAGATTTTATGCCAATTTTCCAATGAGTTGAACTTTTATTTGTGCTTTGTCATTTAGTTCCGAGGTATGATTAAAGTTTCGAGCTCGATGGGAAGTTTAAAATTGACCGACAAATTTGTAGCCAACAAACAAAACGCAGACGAGAAAGGGAATTAATAAAAACGTTTAAATTAGAAAAAACTACAGGAAGAAGTACGAATTCGTAATCAAGTAATCCTTACCAGACTCGATGACCTTACGTATTTAAACAGAAATTGGCAAATAGAAAAAAAAAATACGGTATCTCGAAACAAAAAACAATTTAGAATCAAAATGCCCCAAGGAAATTGGCTAATGACAGAACAAATCAAAGTTGAGATTTAAAATAATACAGGAATAAATAAAGTACAATTCAAGAATCACGACAGTGACATAATGTATTTTATGCCCACTGTATTAACGACTGCATAAATGAAAAATATCCTTCAACCACGCAGTTAATTGCATTATAATCAAAAGAAAAACTTTCTGGAGATGCAATGGTCCAGTTATATGCTTTAAATAACAATACGATCACCGCATATCCTTGGAGGCAGTTGTCTAATTGAAATAATTCTCAATCACAACTGGAAAGTAAACGTATAGTTCATTTTAAATTACGTATTGTTCTTCAGCTTTGAAAACGCTCACTAACTGGGACAACACAGTGCACATGTACCAGAAGAGTTTTTAAAAGATGTTTGAAAGAATCTGTGTCCTCAAATATTCATCGGTTCCAATACTTTATGCTTCTATCACAAATATCAAAATGAATACGAATATAACTGTCAGCTACTTGCCTGCTTTCATTCAGGATGTCGATCTCTGCTTTGGATGATGTTGAGATTTCTCCAGAAGTGGACAGCGGAATCAATGTCCACGCTGCTTCCATTTTTGCGGCTTCATCAGACCAATTAAAGCCCTGCATTTTCATTTCGCCCTAAAATACGAAAGTGTCAAATTACTGAATAAGCAGATGACTAGAAAAGCAGTTATTACCATCTTTCATAGCAATAGTAGAATACATATTTGATCTTGTTAGTGCTCTACAAGACAAACTGTAAATCTGGTGAATATGATGCAAAATAAAAATAAGATAGAAACGTAATTTGAATGCTGCACTATTATGCAATTTTCTCTTCGAAATTTTAATTTAAAGTTCACAGGTTTTTTTTGAAGACATCTTTGCTAAAATTATTACACAAAGATATTTTTAAGCCGTCTTATTATGCATAATTTTATATTTTTTAAATATATCAGGTACCTTTAAAATTCTTTAAATGAAATAAAATTTTAATTATTAATATAATAGACAAAGGCATTATTCATCATTAAAACCGATTTCAATTCCATTAAAAATTCATTCCGAGTTTATTTTTTACTGGATGAATGCTTTTAAAGTTTGTACATTTTCAATCACTTTAGTTCTTAGGAAGTAATCGGATGGTTCAAATTATAATATATTTTTTTTAGATTGGGACAGTCAGCTCTGGGAGTTGACCAAACGCTCCTTATACAAGAACTACGCGATTGTTAATTAACCTAAAATAGTGACATTCAGATTTTATAGCTCGGTCTGATTGGTTCGTAGAAGATTTCAAATTTTCTTCGTTTAAGTATAAAAACTGGATAGTCAAGAATATATTTCATACATCTTCAGGACCAAATAATTGAATAAAATATAGAATAAATTTTGTTTGAACATTTGTTGATTAAAATAAAATACAATGAAATATTATGGAGTCATTTTAATGCTTTTGAGAACAAAATTAAACACGTAATTTTCTGAAGAGTCAGAAATTGTCCTTCGAGACGTTGCATAAATAATTTTTAAGACAATTCTGTAACACACAAAGACTTCAGTGCTGAATGCCAATGTTTTCTCTACACCAACTTCTTTCTGTACACAAAAATACACAGTGAATTTCAACAAAAAACGTTTTATGTTGACTAAGGTTTAATAACTTTAAGCTTCAATTTACATTTCATGTTTTGCAGGAGCATATAGAAAATTGGAGAAGTACATACAAGAATGAACAGAAAGGCATAAAGCTTGTGTAATAGTACGAGTTAGTGACTCAAAATTTGAAGAATTAAAAATATGCTACTGCAAAGAAAGTTAAATAAAATATTGAATAGAAGCCTTTAACGAGTATTCATTCCAGTAAACTAATTGGTCGCCAAAGGCGACTTATTTAAAATAAAAATGAAATGTTTATATTATTGTTAGATCAGAAAAGGAAAAGGTCCAAAGAAACGTTTTAATGTAATAAATTTCCTTTAAATATGATTTCCACTATTTTAATTGAATTTGAATTAAAATCTGCTTTAAAGCCTTTAAACCTACCTGTGATGTGCTGGCATGTGGCGCTGAAAAAAAAATATTAGATTTATAAAAAATATTCAATTGCATAAATTATTTTGACTTCAGCAAAAGAATGCGAACACAAGAAACATTTAGTGCAAATATTTACATCTCCTGGATGTTTTAGTGACTTGGTTAATATCAAAAATTTAATTTATTTCAAAACTAAAATGTACGTATTCGAAATTATTAAAATTTACAAAATTGACCTTTATATTAAAACATAAAATTATATAATACTAAATTATATTTCTTATAATTGACATTTCTCCCATACATGTTTAATTTTTTTTTTAATTTTGTTTTTGTAACTTTTATATCTACAGCTTTCTGTTGATAGACGAAATATAAAATCTAAAAAAAATTTATAATTAGGTGTAAAAATGCGTTTAAAAAATATATAACCATCTTTGCAAAAGAGAAAAATCTTTAAATATATATTTGAAGAATATTTTCGCCTCTGTTAGAAGAGAACGTTTGCTTTTTCAGGTATTATAAGTTAACGACAAATTAAATTTAAGTGGTGAAGTTGCAAGAATAAGATAAATTTACTACTCGATTTATTTAACAATTTTTTTTAAAACCTATGAAGAAAAAAAAAACAATTGTAGAACTTAAATTCGATCAGTTTTTACAACTAGAAAATTTCGTATCCTAATAAAAGGCTACAATTTTTATTTATATAAAACGTTTCAAATAATAATCAGTGAATGTATAATTCTTTAATAGTAGGTTAAAATTAAAAATGTAATTAAAAGACTAAAAGACAAAAGTTGCTTTGTATAAACTTAAACCACTTACGTTGGTTTTCACAGCTTTCTAAGTTTGTTAAGCTGTTTAAGCCAAGTTTGTTAAGTAGCTAAGCTGTTAAAAACGATGCTTACTTCGGGTATAATACCCAATATCTTTGTCCGCCACATGCCTTCCTTTTAGAACACCCCATTCCTTGAAAATAAATTAGATTCATTAGAAAATAAATTCAGATGGAATATAAATAGAATTGCTTGTAACGAAGGTATTCCAATTGGCTTTGAAAATATCTAAAATTATACTTTTAGCCGTGGAAACGTGAGCAATATTTTTCAAAATTTTTGAAGTGCAAGATTCTATACAAAAATATATGAAGCAAGAGAATTTTCAAGGATTGATTTCTTTGAACGTGCAATTTTGAAGGGTGCAAATATGGCATGAATATATTTCAGTCTTCATACGAGTTACACATGTAATCGATGCTTTCTTGAAGGGAAAAAATGCAGTTTCGTTTAGTAGGCTTGACGGAACCTTCAAAATTCAGCCCTTCAAATTAAGCCCTTAATTTTAAATATATCAAAAAAATAAAAATCATGAAAATTACTCAAATAACATGAAGTTAACGGGAATTTATATTTCTGAAAACTTTCAATATCGATTCAAGATTTATTAAAATCGATTAAAAATTCACCTTTTACAAGCATAAAATTTTGACCAAGATTGTTTGATTAAATATATTATCTGAATATCGTTTGCGAATGAAACTGCCGATTGAAAATTTATAAACAATAAAATATTTAAGCTAAGGAAACTAATATAGCTAATTAACAATATTTGATCTCAAATTTCTTTATCTTTTGGGAAAAAAAAATAATCAGAGTAACATTTTAATGAGCTTAACTTGAATTAAGCAAAAGTTTTCTTCCTTCCAATCAGAAGACTTTATGTTCACTGAACATTTTAATTATCCCCTCCTCTGTGTTCACCCATGAAAGAGGCTTGAATCTCCCGTTGTCCAGAGAAGGGATAAAAAAATATTCAAGCACTCTGATGTATCATAAAATCCGTTGTAAATATATATATAGAAAATTATAAGAATATGCATTGTTCACAAACTTAATAAACATGAAATATACAAGAGTTGACGAAATATTAACATGAGGACTTTCGATATTTTTAGTAAGGAAATTATAGACAATAGCATTCTAAATTGTATATATTCTTTTCTCTGTATATTGTTTCGAATTCTGAAAATAACGGTGGGAAAAGTCTCTCGTATTCTCCATAATACAGATATTTTCATTCCCCTCCTGCATAATAATTGCTGAATTTCAATAAGTATACGAAAGGCAGAACTGCACAATTAGATTCTTTTGTGGCTTACTTCATATTCTAGATATTAAAATTCCCGTTCTGTGTCAGATTTTGGTCACATTCTGTTGTGAAAAATAGTCATCCAAAAGGCGTAGCCGGGTATATTCAACATACTATGAATAAAAAGTCTACGGAAACTGAAAAACAAGACCTTATACCATTCATGGTTTGTCAAAAACCCGATTTTTATGTGGAAAGAAGGGGGAGGATAAAGAGTTCCCATCTATACGAAATCTGAAAGTACTCACGAGATGTTTATTTGTGCATGACTGACTTTGAAATAAATTTCTACTTTTAATAACGGGCTCATGTCCCCCTCACACTTTAAAATATATGAAGTAAGAAGTTAAATATGCATATAAGGGAAAGTAGAATAACTACAGTACACTGAAGAATACCATGTGCTCATTTGTTTTTTGCATAAGTAAATATTTGAAATAAAATGACGTACCCAATTAAGATCTTAAGTTCATATCCAAAGGTTCAGCCTATATATAGATTTGAACATCTAACCTTCTATAATAAACAAATTACATACAACGTAAACGAATCAAACACAAGATACGGGAACAAAAGAATGAATAAAGATAAATTCGCACTTTTTCTACGACAAAATCATAGCTTTCTTACCAAAAAACAACAGAAAACTCCACACATCATAAGAAAATAATTTCCTTCAAATTGATTGAAATCAAATTTTGACAAACGATGACTATTCATTCAATAAATTCAATACCTAAATATCTGAAGCAATTGTACGTACTGAAGAATTTATAGTCTGAGAATGGTGTACTTACCATCACTAAATCTTATCCATTCATTTCAGTTCCTGTAAGATACAAGTAACTAATTCTTGAATGATTTTATTTCGTTTGTGCCCTTTCAGCATACTTTAACTCTCGGCAAACCACTTCGGCATTCTACGCAAAGTCATCTTTGAATATTGAAAGAAGGAGAGTTTAGTTTAGTTTAGTTATATTATCGTCTCGTTGTAAAGCAATAGTAGGACTATTTTGGGATGGACCTCGTAATTTTGAGCCACGGTCAGATGACAAGGACGACCTCTGAGCGGGCAACCCCTCCCCCCTCTCAACATCCACAATAGTGGGAGGACGTTTGGAACGTCCTCCCGCTGGTCGTGTTGCACGGATTTAACGTGCAACACGGCGTTCTTCGGTAGAATCGGGTCTCGAACCTGAAACCCTACGGATCACAAGTCGAGACCTTACCAACAGGTGACCCAGTCCTTAGAAGAAGGGGAGAAGCGAATCAGCTTCGGCTTCTTGGTAAAGCACCGAGCAAGTTAACCATCATAAGTTTCTTCCTGTATATGGATCTGGTACACACTCACTCGGTCGAAGTCAAAGTATCATCTCATTGGCGTGGTAAAAAAAATTTGAGAGGAAAGATTTTACGGTCTCAAGTGTCTTCTTCCTTAGTTGATAATGGTTCAAAATTTGCAGATGTCTTCCAAAATGGTCTTCTTTGCTAAAAAAATATGAGGCAGAAATGCAAGAAAATTAAATGAAATATAAGAATGTGAAAGACTTCTTGGCAAAATATGCCGGAAAGAAATTTAATTTACAGTAAAAATCCGATATTCTAGAAATTTCTATTTTCATCGAAGTATTTTTTAAATTCTTCTGGGGATTAGAAATTTTAAGAAGTAGAAATTGTTTCCCATTTTATTCGACTTCTGACCAAAATACAATGTTCAGGTGCTAATGACCCTCTCTTATTTTGTAAAATGTATGCTAAAATAATTAAACTTATTTGAATATGTAAGATATATTGTTTCATTGTTTGAATATGGTCTAAAAATAATACATTTTATGTCCTTTATACCTTCACCAGTACGAAGAATATAGAGATGAAAAAACCATAATCATAAAAAAAAAAAAAATTAATTAAAATTATGACCTGTCTACATAAACTAATTTTTTTGTGGCAGAAAAACGCATATTTAGAGTTATGTCTATTTGTCAACGTGATTACACAAAAATACTTTGAGCTAGATGGATGAAATTTGGTTTATGGAATGTACGCATTATTTGTAGATTTCTACTGAATCTTGAAAGAAATCCTCAGGAAGTTGGTGTGTCTGAGTGTCCGTGTACAAGTAAACATTATGAAGTGTATAGGACTACATAGATACATTTTATACAGATGTTGTTCGATTCAAACTGTTGATTCTTGTGAAATTTGGAAATACATTCATCAACAGGTTGATCGTCTGTCATTTAAGGCTCTCCCATCATTGTAAACGAATTAAATTATGATTTTTAAATGAACGCTATTCGGTATGTTATCTATGTTTGGATCTATAGTTTTGCGTGAATTTTTATTTCCAAGCTGTTGAAAAATAGGCTTGTAAATCAAATATTCGAGTTTCTCATAATTATGTATTAACAGTATATCAGGGATTAATCACCAAATACAGGAATGGTAGAACTTATGCTCAGTCGCATGTTAGTCCATGACATTGGCTTTACTTTAAGAAAAATAGTTTGTTCCAGGAATGATGGATTTGAAAATGGTATTTTTGAAATGAATGTTACTTAACAGTTCATGATGAACCGAGAAAATAAACAATTTTAATGAAACACAAGTAGTACCATTTTTTGTGGTTTATTTACCTTAAGAACAATAAAATACATACTAGATACTTTTAATCATGTAAGAAACTTAAAGAATTACCATTTTAATCAGCAAAAACGTTTCACGGGTTCAATTAAAAATCTGAATTCTCGAAACTCAACACAAATTTTATTTAAGCTCTATTCATGCAAAGCACTTTTTAGTTACTAAATTCATATCATCATATAATGTCTGAACTCTAGAGTGGAATTTTATAAAATGTATTATTTTCTTCCTATTCTGCTTTTTCTTCACATATGATGCACGAATTCACAATCTTATTTTTTCTATTATTGAATCAACATATCGACATGTGATGTCTTCAGTGTCCTTGTAATATGTCTTTTTAAATAAAGTCAGGCAATGTTTTCTCAAAAAAAATCCACAAATCTCACTTATATAATTGTGAAATAATTATTTAGTAGTTAAAATAAACAATTAAACTGAGATTTCTATAAAAGCTCAATCTGAATAACATGACGCACATATTAGTAATTTTAAATTCTGGTACTAGTTATTTAATTGTGATTGACTGAATATCCGTGAAGCATATATTTTTCCTTACAGATATTTCCCGGAAGGATTTTGGTTTATTTGGGAGACAGGCATATTTTCTAAGAACACTTAATGGATGTTCGAGCCTATACATATTTATTAGCTACAAGTTAAGTAGAGACTTGTTTCGTATAATAATCCCTTAGGAATTATGACGAATTTTGAAGTCTGTTGTGAAATTTCTTATATTTGGAAGAGAAACCGGAGAGTTCCAGTATTCTGAAGTACCTGAACTACTGAAAACGTTATGTTCCATAGTTCCGTGGTGTGAGAACGTGGGTACGAGCACTCCACATCAGCATTTAGAATAAATATTTTTGTGGAAGCTTAAGGGAAAAACAACAAATATTTTGACTGGTTTAAACTCTAACGTCATGAAATTTGTTCATTATGATTAATTTAATAAAAAAAATTTTAATAAGTAATAGAAGTTGGAGAAATTTTAATGGAGTTACACTGCTCATACCTTAATGATTCGGACTGGTTTCATTATTTTGAAAAACTTCCACTGAAAATAACGCCCATGTGGCTCATTACAGCTATCTAGGACAGAAACAGAAAATGCTTTGTATAAACTTAAACCTTCAGATTGACAACAGTGCAACTGATAAAGATATACATCTAATGCAGGCATTGCCAATTGCAATCTTAGGCTTTTTTCCAGTGCTGAGGATAGCAAGCTGGTCTTTGAAGCAACTCATTGAGAATGCTGGGCAATTTTCTTTCAAAGACTGTTTATATTGCACACAGATTAAATACACGCCACCGAACGATTTAATGCCCCCTTATCCATTGAGCAGTGTGGGATAGCCGTTTGTCTAATAGCACCCAGTGTACCCATTTCGTATCCTTCGGATGCACACATGCAAATAAAAAACAACACAAAATCTTCCGGTCGACTTTGAAGCGACTTTTTAGCGCCAACACAGACAAGAGTGTACACATAGATCAAGTCAATGCCTTATACAGGGTGTCCCATAAATATTGGGACAAACTTTAAGGGAAGTTAGGGTACATCAGAAGGATTCAGATTTGCATAGTAACCTGTGGTCAGAAACGCCGTGGGAAAGTAGTATGACAGGTGCAAGAAATGAAGAGACACAAGATTTAGATCTTCTGAAATGTTTATTGGTGAAAGATATTACATTTACTCTGGTACAAGATATTTGAAAATGTCACAAAAGATGTTCCAAGTTTCCACCATTGTGAGTGATGCAGGCGTTACACCGTCGGACCATAGACTAAAGAACTCTCTCAAATACACCCGGATTTTGTTGGATATCCACAGCAGCACAAACGATTTTTGCAACCAGCTCCATTTCTGAATCCATGGATGTTGCGTCCACATCACTTTTCAGTGCACCTCAAAGAAAGAAATCGATGCTGTTTAAATGAGGAGAGCGTGGTTGTCAGGGAACTGTTCCACCACGGCCAATCCATCGGTGACCAAACACCTGATTCAAATGTTAACGAACACATCTCCCATAATGGGGAGGTGCCCCATCATGTTGAAACCACATACGATGTCTGATATGTTGTGGCACAGGTCAAGTAATGTTGGTAGAACCTCTTGCAAAAAGATGAGATATTGCGCAGATGTTAGTGGCGATGGCAACAAATGAGGTCCGACTAAGACGTCAGAAACCACACCAGCCCAAACATTCACTGAAAAGCGATGTTAGGCAATATATGGTCTTATGCCATGAGGATTTTCGCCAACCCATAAATGCGCATTGTGTTAGTCGAACATCCCATCTCGCATTAATTACGCTTCATCCGTCATTAAAACGTAGGATGGTAAATTCGCATCTTGGCAACACTGATCGAGATACCACCGTTCAAAACGTTCACGAGGTGGGTAATCTGCGGGGAGCAGTAACTGCACGCTTTGCAGATGGTATGGGTGTAAGCCTTCATGGTGCAAAACACGATGAACGCTATTCCGAGATCCTCCAACGGCAGTAGCGACGGCTCGTACACTGGCACTCGGATTCCTTCTAACGGTATCCAACACATTTTCTTCTATCCTGGGAGTTAAAGTCACTCGTGGCTTGCCCTCACTATGTCTATCACCTCGTAAAGACACATATTCACACAAATTGTGATGCAAATTACTGAACATCCGGCAATCCGGTGCATCTCTCTGTGGGTACAGCTTTTACAACTCCCGATATAGCTTTTCAGCCGCTCTTGTATTTCCTTCTGTCAGGTGCATATCTGCCAGCTCCGTGTTCGTAAAACGTTCCATGATCATCTGCTGGCGATCGCAACTCAAATGACTAAGGAATTGCAGGTCTGCTTCTGTAAATTCCACCTACCGACGAATTAAGGACTTTCGGACCACGGGTTACTATGCAAATCTGAATCCGTGTGATGTCCCCTACCTATCCTTAAAGTTTGTCCCAATATTTATTGAATACCCTGTATATATATTTCATCTTGTGATTATTTAAAAAATAAAATCGTTTAGCAGAAATAAATTATCAATAGTGAATATTTTTTAAATAAACCCGAGGGAAACGTTATTTTCATGAAAAATTAAGTGCACAAAGCATCATCTGCGTGGAAAGTAGTAATTTTCAGAGTATATCCTTTGATAACATAATTAGCTCTTCCGTTTTTGCTTAATCAAGAAAGAAAATTTAATAAATTTAAGTTTATAGGATCCTTTAATTTCTGTTTGATAACGAATCCTATAACAATTTTTTATCCTAATAAATTAAAATGTCAATATAATTTAAGCAATTGAATCCTTGAATATTTTCAATACTTGTTGTACTATCTATAGCAAATTAAAATAACTTGGAAAATATTTTAGTTGCAACTGCATGAGAAATTTTAGCTCCGATAGTTCTGGATCTGACAAAATTTTAATCGGGTCATGCGTAATGTTACTTATTATTTCACAGGAATTTTATTTTTTTGTTACTTATTAACTTATGTTACTTATTAATAATTATTATAATAATTATTTATTTGTTATTATTAAGTAAATCATTTTCTCTGTGAACTATTTTTATATATTTATAACTATAAAATTAATGGTCTTATGGAAGTTAACATAATTTGGACATTGATAAATTGGTAAATCTAGTCTTTTATTTCATTAAAGTAAAAAATAAGAAAGAAGATAAGAAATTTATAGTAGGATTTATTTTTTAAATGTTGATTTTTCAAAAGTATTGTGGACACGAGTCTTTTTTAAAAAGTGACAACTTGTCATTGTTTCACTTAGACCCCCGAAATAGTATTTTCTGAGAGGGGAATTGAAAAAGTACTTTCTCATATTGCCGCATTGAAAAAAGACAGTCGAATCTCCATGGCCGAATGGTCATGGCACTGGTCTCATGATCAAGAGACCTGGGTTCGAATCTCGCTAGAGACAATGCGATTAATAGTATATGTAAATACTTAATTCCTCGATTTTATTTTTTCCTTTATTTCATGTTTCAGAAGATAGTGGACATTTCTTTAATTTACCAGACAAGTGTTCTGGACATATGTATAAGCGATCTGTTCTCTTTAAAATTAGCTGATTTATTCATAAAAATTCCGTCAAACTAGAATAGAGGGATTCGCTTGCTGTGGGTGTATGGTACAACACAGTCAGCATTCCTCGATAACAAATAACGCCATTTATTAACACGAATTCAAAGATGACAAAATGCAGCAGAGATGTACACAGCAGCCCAAGAGTAGTAATAATCCATAACAGCACACAAAAAGGCCAGACAGAACCCAGAAAGGAGGATAATCCACGTAATTATTCACTATGGTCTCTTCAAACGGCTGCAACTCTCCACAGTCTCCTCGCTTTAGCTGCACTCAGCTGCCGTCTCGCGATCACAGGACTGTCTACTCATTATACGACTCGATGCTGCTTCAATACTTTTCAATTTGTAACAAATAAAAACATCATACATAAATGCATAAAGAACAAATGGCAAGTAATCTTCCAAATAAGCAATAATATTTTATACAAATAAGTGTCTTATAAAAACAAAAAAATTAGTTAAAGAAAAGTCTAAAAATGAATACAGAAAAAACAATTTTTAAGATTAAAAATGACACTAAATATTTTTACAGTAAATAATATGTACAAATACATGATAAAAGAACAAATGAAAACATAATACACAAATACAGAAAAGAACAAATCATAAGTTATCTTCCAGAAAAGCAGGCACATATCCCATGATGAGGTCTCCGATGAAGACTCGTCCCCTAAAAAAGATAGTTCTCTTAAAATATAACAGGAAGAAATTGTTAATTTTAAAAAATGTTCAAAAGTAAAATGCTATGTATTTATACTGTTTAAGATTTTTTCAAAAAATCTATTAGTATTCTAAAAATTATGCAATTTAAATTTAAAGGTTGTAGTATTTTAATGCATAATACTTCTAATAATGTGCATAGACTGCCATGATATCTAGAAATTTCCTTACGGGAAATTGTATTTACAAAAAAATTGTTCAAAATTCTTTAGAGTGCCTAAAAATAGTTTTATTATAGTTTTTTTTTTACTGTTGTATGGCTTGCTTTTTTATTCCATTGCTTTTTGATAATACAGAATACATCAGTATTTGATTTTTTTTCTATTAAGATTAAGCGCCTAAAAAATAACGTATAATTTTTTTTAAACTTGATTTTTAATTAAATATATAGTGTTTAACAAAAATATCTTATTTTAAAAAGACAATTTTTTTCTAACTTAATAATACTTATTGAAAGATATTTTTTTTTAATTGCTTGAAATAAAAATCCAGGTATACAAGAGATTCATCAAACCAACAAATATTGTAATGATATGAAGTCAGAAAAAATCATGAATTTATATAAATATTTTTTTTCATTAAAAACATAAGCGATGCTAAAGTCATGAAGGCATTTGATAAGGATTGAAATATTATATGTAAAAAAAGCAATATTATTCCCACTCGTAATATATTTTACTTTTATAAAATTTGGATATTCTTTAATAATGCTATTTATTCCGGATTAAGTCAATTTCAAGGCCACGTTGTTTTACAGTTACATTTTAACAATAAAATTGTAATTGAAAAAAAAATCAAATGCTGTATTTTAATTTACTTCTAACACAAATCCGATTTTTAGAAAATTATGTATTTTAATATATATCCCGATTTATTATTTTAAATTGTTATGGGATATTTCATTCAATCTTTATTCTCAAATTCCTTATTAGATTCGACTTTTATTCATCATTACCAGATAATCAAATTCATTATTTATACTGAATTAAATTTAATCAATTAGTTGATAGTATTCAAAGTGACCAAATTCCAATATTATCAAAGAAAACTCTTTAATATATGACGTAAAAACTCAAATGATTGGTATATCCTATTCTGAAAGAATTATTGAATACCAGAAAAAAAAAAGGACATTCTAGTAATAAACAAAGCCCTTTATAATCGCATGTGTTGTTTTCAGATTAACAAGAATCAAATGAGTATTTAAATAAAACGTATCATGTTTCTAAAGTTGACTAAAAATTATAAAACATTTATTATTTTATAATTTTCATACCGTTTTTAAGACGTAGTAAAATTTAAACAAATTTTTTTGGTTTTCTTAAAATCATATGATTGAGTGTGCGAAATTTGGAAAATTGGTATAAACTCTAATGCCAATGAGTTCAACTCTATGATAAGATTTGTATCGAACAGACCAGTAAGCGATTTAATAGTGCATTGTCATTTAGTTCCGAGGTGTTATTAAAGTTTCAAACTCGATGGGATGATTTTTAAAATTGACCGACAAATTTGTACCCAACAAAGAAAAGGCTGACCAGAAAGGGAATTGATAAAAACGTTTGAATTAGAAAGAAACGACAGAAAGAAGTACGAATTCGTAGTCAAGTAATTCTTACCAGACTCGCAATGACCTTACTTATTGAAACAGAAATTGGCAAATAGAAAAAATAAGGTATCTCGAAACAAAAAACAAGTTAGAATCAAAATGCCCCAAAGAGATTGGCTAATGACAGAAAAAAACCAACTTGAGATTTAAAATAACAATAAATGCAAGAATAAACAAATTACAATTCAAGAATCACGCTAGTGACATTATACTGTATTTTGCGTCCACTATATTAACGACTGCTCAAATGAAAAATATCCTGCCCCTTAGTCAATTATATTATAATCAAATGAGAAAATTTCGGGAGATGCAATGGTCGAGTTATACGTTTTAACTAACAATAATACGACCACCGCATATCCTTGGAGGCAGTTGTCCGATTTAAATAATTCTCAATCACAACTGGAAAGCAAACGTCTCCAGTTCATTTTAAATTCAATATTATTCTTCAGCTTTGAAAACGCTCACTAAATAGAGCCACACAGTGCACATACACCAGAAGTTTAAAAAAATGTCAGAAAGAATCTTCGTGTCTCCTCAGATATTCGTAGGTTCCAATACTTCATTTTTCTATCAAAAATATCAAAATGAATACGAATATAACTGTCAGCTAACTTGTCTGCTTTCATCTAGGATTTCGAACACTGTTTGGGATGATGTTGGGATTACCCCAGAAGTGGACAGCTGAAACAATGTCAATGCTGCTTCCAGTTTTGCAGCTTCAGAGAAATTACAGCCCTGCAATACCTATATACGAATAATTCGCCTTAATATACGAAAATATCAAATGACTGAATGAGCAGACGATTATAAACACAGTTATTACCATCTTTCATAGCAATAGTAGAATATGCATTTTATTTTGTTAGTGCTCTACAAGAACAAACTATAAAATTAGCGAATAAGATGCAGTATAAAAATAAGATACAAACGTACTTTGATAATTTGGATGGTGTACAATTATGCGGTTTTTTTTCCGACATTTTAATTTTTATTCGAAGTTTACTGTAGTTTTCAGAATTTTTGAAGACACCTTTGCTAAAAATATTACACAAAGATATTTTTAAGCTGTCATATTATTATATTTTTTATAATACATCAGGTACTTTTAAAATTCTTTAAATGAAATAAAATTTCAATGATATTTTAATATAATAGACGACGGCATTTTTCATTATTAAAAACAGATTTCAATCCCATTAAAATTTTGTTAAACAATATTTATTCTGAGTTTATTTTTCACTTGATGAATGCTTTTAAAATTATTTACACATTTTTAATCACTTTAATTCTTTTCTAATAATCGGATGGTTGAAATTATAATATATTTGTTTTAGATTGTGACAATCAGCTCTGCGAGTTTCCCAAAGGCTCGTTATCCAAAAACTAAGCGATTGTTAATTAACCTAAAATGGTGACATTCAGATTTCATAGCTCGATCGGATTGGATCACAGAAGATAGACTTTTTTTCCTTTTAAGTATAAACACTGGATAGCCAAAAATATTTAGTTATATTTCTTACATCCTCAGGACTAAACAATTGAATTAAATATAGAATAAATTTTTCTGAACATTTGTTGACTAAAATAAAATACAATGAAATATTATAACTTCACTTGAATACTTTCGAGAACAAAACTAGTCTTCCCAAAGCTCTCACGTATTCTCCCTAATAAAGATATTTCCCTCCCCACCTGCATAATAATTGCGGAATTTCAATAAGTATATGAAAGGCATAACTTCACATTTAGATTCTTTTGTGACTTGCTTCCTATTATACTTATTAAAATTCTAGTTCTGTGTCAGATTTTGGTCACATTTGGTTGGAAAAATAGTCATCCAAAAGGCGTAGCCGGGTATATTCACCACTTATACCATGCATGGTTTGTCAAAGACCCTGCGTCTTAATTTTTATGTGGAAAGAAGGGGATGGTAGATAAAGATTTTCCATCTATACGAAAATGGAACGTACTCACGAGGTATTAATTCGTGTATGCCTGCCTTTGAAATGAATTTCTACTTTTAATAAAGGACTCATGTCCCCATCACATTTTAAAATATATGGAGCAGAAGGTTAAATATGCATATAAGGATAAGTAGAATAACTTCAGTACACTCAAGACTACCATGTGATCATTTCGTTCTTGCATAATTAAATATTTTAAATAAAACGAAGCATCCAATTAAGACCTTAAGTTCATATCCAAAGGTTCAGCCTATATATGGATTTGAACATCTAACCTTCTTTAATAAACAAATTACATACAACGTAAACGAATCAAACACAAGATGCGGAAACAAAAGAATGAATAAAGATAAATTCGCACTTTTTCTACGACAAAATCAAAGCTTTCTTACCAAAAAACAATAGAAAATTCTACACATCATTAGAAAATAATTTCCTTCCAATTAATTGAAATCAAATTTTGACAGCCCCTGACTATTCATCTAGTTAACTCAATACCTAAGTATCTGAAGCAATTGTACGTAATGAAGTATTTATAGTCCCCGAATGGTGTACTTACCATTACTAAATCTTATCCATTCATTTCAGTTCCTACAAAATACAAGTAGTTAATTCTTGAATGATTTTATTTCGTTTGTGTCCTTTCAGCATACTTCAGCTCTCGGCAAACCACTTCGGCATTCTACGCAAAGTCATCTTTGAATATTAAAAGAAGGAGAGTTTAGTTTAGTTTAGTTATATTATCGTCCCATTGTAAAGCAACACTAGGGTTATATTGGGAGAGACCTCTTAATTTTGAACTGCGGTCAGATGACGAGGACGACACCTGAGCTTGCACCCCCTCTCCACACCACACCACACCAGCGGGAGGACGTTTGGCATGACGGATTTAACGTGCAATAGATCCCCTTACATGACGGTTCTTTGGTAGAATCGGGTCTCGAACCTGAAACTCTACGGCTCACAAGCCGAGATCTTACCACCAAGCCACCGTGGCCTTAGAAGGAGGGGAGAAGCAAATCAGCTTCGGCTTCTTGGTAAAGCACCGAGCAAGGGAACCATTTTAAGTTTCTTCTTGTATATGGATCTGGTGCACGCTCATTCGGTCGAAGTCAAAGTATCATCTCATTGGCGTGGTATAAAAAATTTGAGATTAAAGATTTTACCGTCTCAGGTGCCTTCTTCCTTAGTTGATCATGGTTCAAAATTTATAGATGTCTTCCGAAATGGTCTGTTTTGCTAGCAAAAATAAGGCAGAAATGCAACAAAATTAAATGAAATATGAGAATATAAGAATGTGAAAAACTTCTCGGCAAAATCTGCCAGAAAGACATTTAATTTACAGTAAAGATTCGATATTCTAGAAATTACTATTTTCATAGAAAGTTTTTTTTTTACTTCTTCTGAGGATTGAAAGTTTTGAGAGGAAAAAGTGGAAATTTTTTTCCATTTTATTTACCGACCAAATTAAGACGTTCGTGCCCCAATGACTTATTTTGTAAAATATATGCTAAAATAATTAAACTCACTAGAACATGTAAGATTTATTGTTTCATTTCTTTGAATATGCTCTAAAAATAATACATTTCATGTGCTTTATACCTTCACCAGTACGAAGAATACAGAGATAAAAGAACAGTAATCAAAAAAAAAATCGAATCAAGATTATGACCTGTCTACATGAACTATTTTCTTTGTGGCAGAAAAATGCATATTTAAAGTTATGTCCATCTGTGAGCGTGATTACACAAAAAAATACTTTGAGCTAGATAGATGAAATTTGGTTAATGGAATGTACGCCTTATTCGTTGATTTCTATAGAATCTTGAAAGAAATCCTCGGAAAGTTGGTGTGTCTGAGCATATGTGTACAAGGAAACATAAGAATTATGAAGTAAATAGGACTACATAGAAAAATTTTATACAGATGTTGTTCGGTTCTAATTGTTGATTCTTATCAAATTTCGAAATAAATTCATCAACAGGTTGATCGTGTATCATTTAATGCTCTCCCATCATTGTAAACGAATTATATTATGATTTTTAAATGATTTGGGATCTATGTTTGGATCTATAGTTTTACGTGAATTTTTATTTTCAAGCTGTTGAAAAATAGGCTTGTAAAATATATATTCTATTTTCTCGTAATTATGTATTAACAGTATATCATGGATAAATCGTCAAATCCTGGAATGGTGGAACTTATGCTCAGTCGCATGTTAACCCATGACATTGGCATGATTAAAAAAATGTCATTAATACAGAAAATAAAAACTATAGATTTGCAACATTTTTCTTCATTTTTATGCATTACGTTATTCAGAAAGAGAGAAAGAAGTGCTTTCAGTTAGATATACCTTAAAAGAAAAGGTATTTCAAAACTAATTTTGAAATTTTATATATAAAAGTAATTAGTACCCTTTATGCAGAGAAATGTTTTGTTACCTTGGGATAATTATAATATTTTATGAAAAAGAATCATTAAGAACTAAACAAAATAGATTTTGCAAAAGGACATTTTCATTCATAAATTTTTAACAAAAAAAAAAATAGCTAAATAGGAATTGGACAATGTATGTTACGATTGTATTATGTGCATGATTTGTATCTTAGTTTCAGTAGTACAAACTCTAAACTGTGAAAATTTTTCAAATAATTGTTTGTAAAATCGCATGTTACTGCATTCCAAGTAATTATCATTGCATAAGGTTTTGTTTTAAAAAAAAGTCTGTTGGATACTTTAAGAGAAATATTTTGTTCAAGGAATTATTGATTTGAAAATGATAGACACTTAATATTTCATGATGAACCGAGAAAAGAAACAATTTTAATGAAACACAAGTAGTACAATTTTTGTGATTTATTTACATTAAGAATTAGATACTTTGTTTATCTGACGGTCCGTGTACAAGTGAACATTATGAAGTGTATAGGACTACATAGATAAACTTTATACAGATGTTGTTCGATTCAAACTGTTGATTTTTGTCAAATTTGGAAATGCATTCATCAACAGGTTGATCGTCTGTCATTTAAGGCTCTCCCATCATTGTAAACGAATTAAATTATGATTTTTAAATGAACACTATTCGGTATGTTATCTATTTTTGGATCTATAGTTTTGCGTGAATTTTTATTTCCAAGCTGTTGAAAAATAGGCTTGTAAAAGAAATATTCGAGTTTCTCATAATTATGTATTAACAGTATATCAGGGATTAATCACCAAATACAGGAATGGTGGAACTTATGCTCAGTCGCATGTTAGTCCATGACATTGGCTTTACTTTAAGAAAAATATTTTGTTCCAGGAATGATGAATTTGAAAATGGTATTTTTGAAATGAATGTTACTTAACAGTTCATGATGAACCGAGAAAAGAAACAATTTTAATGAAACACAAGTAGTACCATTTTTTGTGGTTTATTTACCTTAAGAACAATAAAATATATACTAGATACTTTTAATCATGTAAGAAACTTAAAGAATTACCATTTTAATCAGAAAAAACGTTTCACGGATTCAATTAAAAATCTGAATTCTCGAAATTACAAATCAATTTTTTTACGGTCTATTCATGCAAAGCACTTTTTGGTTACTAAATTCATATCATCCTATAATGTCTGAACTCAAGACTGGAATTTTATAAAATGTATTATTTTCTTCCTATTTCGCTTTTTCTTCACATATGATGCACGAATTCACAATCTTATTTTTTCTATTATTGAATCAACATATCAACATGTGATGTCTTCAGTGTCCTTGTAATATGTCTTTTTAAATAAAGTCAGGCAATGTTTTTAAAAAAAAAAAAAAAATCCACAAATCTCACTTATATAATTGTGAAATAATTATTTAGTAGGTAAAATAAACAATTAAACTGAGATTTCTATAAAAGCTCAATCTGAATGACATGACGCACATATTCGTAATTTTAAATTCTGGTACTAGTTATTTAATTGTGGTTGACTGAATATCCGTGAAGCATATATTTTTCGTTACAGATATGTCCCTAAAGGATCTTGGTTTATTTGGGAAACAGGCATATTTTCTAAGAACACTTAATGGATGCTGGAGCCTTTACATATTTATTAGCTACAAGTTAAGCAGAGACTTGTTTCGTATAATAATCCCTTAGGAATTATGACGAATTTTGAAGTGTGTTGTGAAATTTCTTATATTTGGAAGAGAAACCGGAGAGTTCCAGTATTCTGAAGTACCTGAACTACCGAATACGTTATGTTCCATAGTTCCGTGGTGTGAGAACGTGGGTACGAGCACTTCACATCAGCATTTAGAATAAATATTTTTGTGTAAGCTTAAGGCAGCGGTTCTTAACCTATGGGTCGCGACCCAAAATTGGGTCGCGAAGCATATTTCTTGGGTCGCTCTGAGTCGAACCAAAAAAAGTAATACACCAAATTTCAGACATTTTAGAAATGACGACTTGAATAAATATCAGCAATCGAAAATGAATGTTATTAACAAAATCAAAAAATATCAGCTGATTAAAAAGTACGCAAAAAAAGTACGTGTGATGATAATAACGGTGAGAACTAAATGGAGCAAAGCTGGCGAGGGCGTACAAGAGAAGCGCGCCAAATATTTCATTATTTCACTCTTTTGGTTTTATTCGTTCGCTTTATTTACAAAATATTTAACAGGTAAGCACTTCTAACTTAAGAATAGTTTTAAATAAAGAATAGTTTTGATAAAAATAGTTTTGATAAAAATAATAGTTTGAATAAGAATAGTTTTGATAAAAAAAACGATATCTGTAATTTATGATATAATTTGATAAATGTCAGCTCATTTTAGTTGTTTTAAAGTCAAAATGGATGGGGAACTCTTTCCCAGCGCGGAGCGTCACATTTTCTGCCTTTTACAATACTGCCAAGTTGAGGTGAAACAGCCCTAAAAGTATTATTGCCCTTTGCAACAACATATATGTGTGAGGCTGGTTTTTCGGCTCTGCGTGTAATCAAAAAGAATTACCGGAACAAGTTAAATCCTGAAATAGATATAAGGTGCTCCTTGACAAGCATTCAACCGAGGTTTGAAGATCTTTCAAAATGTATTCAAAGCGCAAGGTTCTCATTAAAACTGTATGACTTGCATTTAAAATTTAAAAGACTTAACATATGTATTGATATTTCTTTTTTTTAGGAATAAGTTAAAATGTCAGTTATTTTCAAAAAGTTATAAATATATTTTAATTTGGTCAATAAAAATTATTAAAAACATTGATCATTAATTAAATTTTCCTTGGATCGCAAAGTACTTTTGTTTATCTTTATTATTAAAAATTAAATAAAAAATTTGTAAGTGAAAAAAAATTATCATCGTAGGATTGAAGATTTTTTAAAAATACAATCTAAAATAAAGCAATGAAAAAATTTTGACTTTTTTTGGGTCGCGACATGAACATATTTCTCAAATTTGGGTAGAGGCTTAAAAAGGTTAAGAACCACTGGCTTAAGAGAAAAACAACAAATATTTTGACTGATTTAAACTCTAACGTCATGAAATTTGTTCATTATGATTAATTTAATAAAAAAATTTTAATAAGTAATAGAAGTTGGAGAAATTTTAATGGAGTTACACTGCTCATGCCTTAATGATTCGGACCGGTTTCATTATTTTGAAAAACTTCCAGGGAAAATAATGCCCATGTGGCTCATTACAGCTATCTAGGACCGAAACAGAAATTGCTTTGTATAAACTTAAACGTACAGATAGACAACAGTGCAACTGATAAAGATATACATCTAATGCAGGCATTGCCAATTGCAACCTTAGGCTTTTTCCCAGTGCTGGGGATTGCAAGCTGGTCTTTGAAGCAACTCATTGAGAATGTTGGGCAATTTTCTTTCAAAGACTGTTTATATTGCACACAGATTAAAAACACGCCACTGAACGATTTAATATCCATTTATCCATTGAGCAGTGTGGGATAGCCGTTTGTCTAATAGCACCCAGTGTACCCATTTCGAATCCTTCGGATGCACACATACAAATAAAAAACAACACAAAATATTCCGGTCGACTTTGAAGCGACTTTTTGGAGCCAACACAGACTAGAGTGTACACATAGATCAAGTGAATGCCTTATACAGGGTGTGCCATAAATATTGGGACAAACTTTAAGGGGAGGTACGGTACATCAGAAGGATTCAGATTTGCATAATAATTTGTGGTCAGAAACGCCGTGGGAAAGTAGTACGACAGGTGCAAGAAATGAAGAGATAAAAGATTTAGATCTTCTGAAATGTTTATTGGTCAAAGATATTACATGTGCTCTGGTACAAGATATTTGAAAATGTCACAAAAGATGTTCCATTGTTAGCGATGCATGCGTTACACCATCGGACCATAGACTAAAGAACTCTCTCAAAAACACCTGGATTTTGTTGGATATCCACAGAAGAACAAACGATTTTTGCAACCAGCTCCATTTCTGAATCCATGGATGTTGCGTCCACATCACTTTTCAGTGCACCTCAAAGAAAGAAATCGATGCAGTTTAAATGAGGAGAGCGTGGTTGACAGGGAACCTGTCCACCACGGCCAATCCATCGGTGACCAAACACCTGATTCAAATGTTAACGAACACATCTGCCATAATGGGGAGGTGCCCCTTCATGTTGAAACCACATATGATGTCTGATATGTTGTGGCACAGGGTCAAGTAATGTTGGTAGAACCTCTTGCAAAAAGATGAGATATTGCGCATATGTTAGTGGCGATGGCAACAAATGAGGTCCGACTAAGACATCAGAAACCACACCAAAACAAACATTCACTGAAAGGCGATGTTGGGCAGCATATGGTCTTATGCCATGGGGATTTTCGCCAGACCATAAATGCGCATTGTGTTAGTTGAACATCCCATCTCGCATTAATTAAGCTTCATCCGTCATTAAAACGTAGGATGGTAAATTCGCATCTTTGCAACACTGATCGAGATACCACCGTTCAAAACGTTCACGATTTGGGTAATCTACGGAGGCAGTAACTGTACTCTTTGCAGATGGTATGGGTATAAGCCTTCATGGTGCAAAACACGATGAACGCTATTCCGAGATCCTCCAACGGCAGTAGCGATGGCTCGTACGCTGGCACTCGGATTCCTTCTAACGGTATCCAACACATTTTTTTCCATCCTGGGAGTTAAAGTCACTCGTGGCTTGCCCTCACTATGTCTATCACCTCGTAACGACCCATATTCTCACAAATTGTAATGCAAATTACTGAACATCTGGCGATCCGGTGCATCTCTCTGTGGGTACAGCTTTTACAACTCCCGATACAACTTTTCAGCCGCTCTTGTATTTCCTTCTGCCAGGTGCATATCTGCCAGCTCCGTGTTCGTAAAACGTTCCATGATCATCTGCTGGCGATCACAACGCAAATGACTGAGGCATTGCAGGTCTGCTTCTTTAAATTCCACCTAGCGACGAATGAAGGAATTTCGGACCAAGGGTTACTATGCAAATCTGAATCCGTGTGATGTCCCCTACCTATCTTTAAAGTTTGTCCCAATATTTATGGAATACCCTGTATATATATATATATATTTCATCTTATCATTATTTAAAAAATAAAATCGTTTAGCAGAAATAAAATATCAATAGTGAATACTTTTTTTTAAATAAAACTGAGGGAAACGTTATTTTCATGAAAAATTAAGTGCACAAAGCATCATCTGCTTGGAAAATAGCAATTTTCAAAGTATATCCTTTGATAACATAATTAGTTCTTCCGTTTTTGCTTAATCAAGAAAGAAAATTTAATAAATTTAAATTTATAGGATCCTTTAATTTCTGTTTGATAACGAATCCTATAACAATTGTTTATCCTGATCAATTAAAATTCCAATATAATTTAAATATTTGAATCCTTGATTATTTTCAATACTTGTTGTACTGTCTATAGCAATTTAAAATAACATTGAAAATATTTTAGTAGCAACTACATGGGAAATTTTAGCTCTGGATCTTAAAAAATTGTAATCATGTCATGCGTAATGTTACTTATTATTTCACAGGAATTATATTTATTTAGTAAGTAAAAAATAATAAATCATTTTCTTTATGAACTATTTTTTATATATTTGTGACTATAAAATTAATGGTCTTACGAAAGTTAACATAATTTGGACATTGATACTTGATAAATGAGTAAATTCAGTCTTTGTTTTATTTAAGTAAAAAAAATAAAAAAGACGGTAAGAAATTTATAGCAAGATTTATTTTTTTAAATTTAGATTTTTTAAACTCATGGTGGACACGAGTCATTTCGAAAAAACAAAAACAATTAGACATTGTTTCATTTAGACACCGATATAGTATTTTCTGCGAGTGGGAATTGAAAAAATACTCTCATATATTTAACCACTTTATCAACATATGTAAATTTCTTCATAGCGTGTTACTCAGTGCGCTGGGAGACAATTGTACTATTGCAGAATTTTGAAAAATGTAAAAAATCGTATCGATATTCATTTAAAAGATATCAATTTTTTTGTTAAATGAAGCAAGATATGGCAGCTTAATTTGCATTCAAATGAAATAAATATACCTTCTATTATTAAATTGCATTAATATCATGTGCGTCCAAATTATAGTTATTGTTAATATTTCTTGTATGTCAGATTTACAGACGAGTTTCTTAAAAAAATTAAAATTCTACTACTTGTTTGTAATATTCAAAACTTTCTTCAGATCCAGGATGGACCCATGAGATTATTACTCGTTTAAAAAAAAAATTGAGCATTAACATTTTCCTATAATACCTTCATTCTAAGAGATGAGAAGTGTTATTGATACCGATTGATTACTTAAATGTCATACATTCTTAATGAGCCAGAACTTATAGACAAAGCTTATAATATGACAATTAAAGTTTGAGCTCTATTAGTGATCTAGCAGAAACGAGATCCCAAACATCTATAGTGGTTTCTGAAATGCAAGTTATCGCGTTCAATGCATTTAGCTGTTTGACCCCACGAAATGTACCTGGAATATTCTAACCGTTGTGCACATTTTATAAATTACCTCATGTTTTTAAAAAGAAATCGAAATTTAATATCCTTGAGGTTATATTTCGGAATTTATTATTATGTAATAGAAATGCAATACAGATTCTCTATACATAGATATCGCATGTAAAAGGTGAAAACCAGTTTCTTCAGAAGCAAGTATAGAACAGTAATCATTCAGATAGCTGCCTCAAGACAAATTGTAGATTAGTACGAGATCCAATGGAGATATTCTATACAACTCTGAAGAAATGGAAAAATATCCAGCAAAAAGAAAAATATATACTGTGTAACTTTTAAGCGATCTGTTCTCTTTAAAATTAATGTATTTATGAAAAAATTCCGTTAGGCTAGAACGGATGGATTCACTTGATGTGGGTGTATGGTACAACACAGTCAGCATTCCTCGATAACAAATAACGCCATTTATTAACACGAATACACAGATGACAAAAAATACAGCAAAGATGTACACAGCAGACCAAGAGTAGTAATCAACCATAACAGCACACAAAAAGGCCAGACAGAACCCAGAAGGGAGGAAAATCCACGTAATTATTCACTATGGTCTCTTCAAACGCCTGCAACTCTCCACAGTCTCCTCGCTTTAGCTGCACTCAATTGCCGTCTCACAACCACAGGACTGTCTACTCAGTATACGACTCGATGCCGCTTCAATACTTTTCAATTTGTAACAAATAAAAACATCATACATAAATGCATAAAGAACAAATGGCAAGTAATCTTCCAAATAGGCAGTCACATACTACATATTATATACGAATAACGCGTCTTATAAAAAGAAAAATTAAAGAAAAGTCTAAAATGAATACAGAAAGTCAATTTTTAAGATAAAAAAATGACACTAAATATTTTTACAGTAAATAATATGTACAAATGCGTGATAAAAGAACAAATGAAAACATAATGCATAAATGAACAAACAACAAGTAATCTTCCAGAAAAGCAGGCACATATTTCATGATGAGGTCTCCGATGAAGACTCGCCCCTAAAAGAGATACAGTTCTCTTGTTAAAATTATAACAGGGAGAAATTTCGTTAATTTTAAAATGTTCCAAAGTAAAAATGTTATGTATTTATATTATAAAGGTTTTTGAAAAAATCTTATATAAGTAATCTAAAAATTAAGTAATTTAAATTTAAAGGTTGCAGTATTCATTTTAATGCGTAATACTTCGAATAATGTGCATAGACTGGCATATCTAGAAATTTCCTTACGGGGAGTTGAAAAAAAGAATCGTTCAAAATTCTCTAGAGTGCCTGAAAATATTTTAGTTTTTTTTGCTGTTGTATGGCTTGTGTTTTTATATACTTGCATTTTGATGATACCAGAATATATCAGAATTTGATTTTTCTTCTATTATTAACTGCCTCAAAAATAGTGTATAATTTTTAAAAAAAAATTTTTTTTAATTAAATATATAGTGTTTAACAAAAATTTATTATTTTAAAAAGACAATTTTTTTTCTAATTTAATAATATTTATTGAAGGATTTTTTAAAAAAAGATTCCTTGATATAAAAAGTCAGATAAATATAAGAGGTTAATCAAACCAACAAATACTTTTATGATATGAAGTCTCAGACAAGAATCATGAATCTCTATAAAGATTTTTTTTTTAACTAAGAACATAGAAGGGGTGCAAGAATCATGAAAGCAATTGAAAACTATTAAAATATTCTATGTAAAAAAGCAATTTTATTCACACTCGTAACACACTTTATTTTTTATAAAATTTAGGAATTCTTTAATATTAATAATACTTTAATATTTAATATTATGCGACTTTTATTAATTACCAGATAATCAAATTCGTTATCCATACTAAATTTAATTTAATCAATTTGTTGATAATATTCAAAGTAACCAAAATATAATATTACCAAAGCAAACACTTTCATATATGACGTAAAAACTCAAATGATTGGTACATTACATTCTGAAAGAATTATTGAACGACAGAAGGAAACAGAACAATCTAGTGATAAACAGAAGCTCATTATAATCACATATGTTACTTTCAGATCAATAACAATCAAATGGGTATTTAAATAAAACACGTTTCTGAAGTAGACTCAAATGTATCAAATATTTATTTTATAATTTTCAGACCGTTTGAAAGACGTGGTAAAATTTAAACAATTTTCTTTGATTTTTTTTAAATCTTATGTTTGAGTGATAGAAATTTTGCATTAGATTTTATGCCAATTTTCCAATGAGTTGAACTCAATGATAAAATTTGTATCAAATAGACCAGTAAGCGATTTATTTGTGCATTGTCATTTAGTTCCGAGGTATGATTAAAGTTTCAAGCTCGATGGGAAGTTTAAAATTGACTGACAAATTTGTACCCAACAAACAAAACGCAGACCAGAAAGGGAATTAATAAAAACGTTTAAATTAGAAAAAAACTACAAAAAGTACGAATTCGTAATCAAGTAATCCTTATCAGACTCGATGACCTAACGTATTTAAACAGAAATTGGCAAATAGAAAAAAAATATGGTATCTCGAAACAAAAAATAATTTAGAATCAAAATGTCCCAAAGAAATTGGCTAATGACAGAACAAATCAAAGTTGAGATTTAAAATAATAATACAGGAATAAATAAAGTACAATTCAAGAATCACGACAGTGGCATAATGTATTTTATGCCGACTGTATTAACGACTCCATAAATGAAAAATATCCTTCAACCACGTAGTTAATTGCATTATAATCAAAAGAAAAACTTTCGGGAGATGCAATGGTCCAGTTATATGCTTTAAATAACAAAACGATCACCGCATATCCTTGAACTCAGTTGTCTAATTTAAATAATTCTCAATAACAACTGGAAAGTAAACGTTTAGTTCATTTTAAATTACGTATTGTTCTTCAACTTTGAAAACACTAACAGGTGACGCAGTTGCACCTGAAAAGTTTTTTAAAAATGTTAGAAAGAATCCTCAAATATACGTCGGTTCCAATACTTCATGCTTTTATCACAAATATCAAAATGAATACGAATATAATTGTCAGCTACTTGCCTGTTTTCATTCAGGGTTTCGGAGACTGCTTGGGATGATGTTGGTTTCCCCAGAAGCGGGAAGATGAAGCAATGTCCAAGCTGCTTCCATTTTGGTAGCTTCATCAGACCATTTACAGCCCTGAATTTCCATTTCCTAAAATACGAAAGTATCAAATTACTGAATAAGAAGATGACTAGAAACGCAGTTATTACCATCTTTCATAGCTATAGCAGAATACTTGTTTGATTGTCTTAGTGTTCTACAAGGCAAACTATAAAACTGGTGAATATGAAGCAAAATAAAAATAAGATCCAAACATGTTTTGAATGGTGCAGTATATGCGATTTTTTCGAAATGTTTTTTTAATTTTAATTTAAAGTTCACAGTAGTTCTCAGGTTTTTTTAAAAACATTTTTGCTAAAAATTTAACAAAATTTCACAAAAATTCTTTAAATGAAATAAAATTTTAAAGATGTATTAATATAATAGACGATGGCATTTTTCATCATTAAAACAGATTTCAATTCCATTAAAAATTTATTCTGGTTTTATTTTTTCACTGGATGAATGCTTTTAAAATGTACACATTTTTAATCACTTTAGCTCTTTGGAAGTAATCTGATGGTTCAAATTACAATACATTTGTTTTACATTGCGACAGTCAGCTCTGGGAGTTGACCAAACGCTCATTATCCAAGAACTACGCGATTTTTAATTAACCTAAAATAGTGACATTCAGATTTTATAACTCGGCCGCATTGGACAGCAGAAGATAGAAACTCTTTTTCTTTTAAGTATAAAAACTGGATAGTCCAAAATATTTCATACATCCTTAGGATCAAAGAATTGAATAAAATATAGAATAAATTTTTCTGAACATTTGTTGATTAAAATAAAATACAATGAAATATAGCGTCATTTAAATGCTTTTGAGAACGAAGCTAAAAACAATTTACTGAACAGTCAGAAATTTATGAAATTGTCCTTCGAGATGTTGCATACGTTTTTAAAACCATTCTGCAACGCACAGAGACGTCAGTGCTGAACGCCTATGTTTTCTCTACACAAAAATACACAGTGAATTTCAACAAAAAACGTTTTATGTTAACTAAGGTTTAATAACTTTTAGCTTCAATTTACATTTCATGTTTTGCAGGAGCCGATAGAAAATTGGAGACGTACATACAAGAATGAACAGAAAGGCATAAAGCTTGTGTAATAGTACGAGTTAGTGACTATCAAAATTTGAAGAATTAAAGATATGCTGCTGCAAACCAAGTTAAATAAAATATTGAATAGAAACCTTTAACGAGTATTCATTCCAGCAAACTAATTGGTCGCCAAGGTGGCTTATATTTTAAAAAAGATGAAACGTTTATGATATTATTGTTAGATCAGAAAAGGACCAAAGAAACATTTTAATGTGATAAATTTACTTTAAATACGATTTCCAATATTTTAATTATAAAATATTGCTTTAAAGCCTTCAAACTTGCCTTTTCCCGTTCAATATCCTCATGTAGTGGCTTCGATGTGCTGGTATGTGGCGCTGAAAAAAAGTTTTGGATGTATAAAGAATATTTAGTGAAGTTGAAATATTTTGAAGAATGTGAACACAAGAAACATTTAGAGCAAATATTGACATATCCTGGATGTTTTAGCGACTTGGTTAATATCAAAAATTAGATTTATTTTATTTCAAAACTAAAATGTACGTATTCGAGAGTATTAAAATTTACATAATTGAACTTTATATTAAAACATAAAAATATAATGCCAAATTATTTTACTCGAAATTCTATTTTAGTATATATATTTAATTTTTTAATTATGTTTTTGTAACTTTTATATCTACAGCTTTCTGTTGATAGACGAAAGCTAGAATATAATCTGCCAAGTGTAAAATATACGTTCTCAAAATATATAACCATCTTTCCAAAAGAGAAAAAATATATATATTTGAAGAATATTTTCACCTGTGTTAGAAGAGCATGGTCGCCTTTTCAGTTATAATAAATTAACGACCAATTAAATTTAAGTGCTGAAGTTGCAAGATCAGATAAATTTACTGCTCGAGTGATTTAGGAATTTTTTAAAACATCGCATGGAGTAAAAAATAATTGTAGAGCTAAAATTCGATCAGTTTTTACAACTAGAAAATTTCATATCCTAATAAAATGCTACAATTTTTAGTTATGAAAAAGTTTCAAATATTCAATGATTGTAAAATTCTTTAATAGCAGGTATATAATTAAAAATGTAAATAAAAAACTTAAAATGCTAATTACTTACGGATACGAAGCTGATAGTAATTGAACTTTTTTTCTGTAGATTTCATAGTTTTTAAACAGCTATGCTTACGCATAGCTGTTAAAAAACGATGTTTACTTCGGGTATAATACCCAACATCGTTTACCGCCACATGCCTTCCTTTAAGCCTGTCCCATTCCTAGAAAATAAACTATATTTATTATAAAATAAATAAAGTCAGATGAAATATAAATATAATTACTTATAACGATGGTATTCTAATCAGGTTTGAAAATATCTAAAATTTTATTTTTTGCCGTGGAAACGTGAAAAATATTTTATTTCAAAAATTTTGAAATATATTTGTGTAGAATTTTGTAAGCAAGAGAATATTTTTCAAAGATCGATTTCTTTGAACGTGCAAGTTTCAAGGGTGCAAATTTTGCACCGATATATTTCCGTCTTCATATGATTAACACATAGTACAAGCTATGCCCTTGAAATTATGCCCTTAATTTTAAATATATAAAACTAAAAATCATAAAAACTAATCAAATAACGTGAAGTTAACGAGAATTAATAGCTCTGAAAATTTTCAAAATCGATCCAAATTTATTAAATCAATTAAAGATTCAAATTTTACAAGCAAATTTTAAATAAGATTTTAATAAAATATATTATCTGAATATCGTTTGACAATGAAAATGATTATAAATTATCAATATCTCTTAATTTTCAAACAAAATACTTAAGCTAAAGAAACATAGCTCATTAACAATATCAAATTTCTTTATCTTTTGGGGAAAAAAATTAAAGTAACATTTTAACGAGCTTAGCTTGAAAGAAAAATTTTATTCCTTCCAATTAGAAGAGTTTTTATGTTCACAGAACATTTTAATTATCCCCTCATCTGTGTTCACCCATGAAAGAAGCTTGGATCTCCCGTAGTCCAGAGAAGGGATCAAAAAATAAAGTAATCTTTTGTGATGCATTTTACAATCCGTTATAAAAATATAGAATATAAAATTATAGGAATATGCATTGTTCAGAAACTTAATAATAAAGATATGTAAAATACAAGGGTACGCAATTTTAACATGGCGGGGGGCAAGACATTTTTCGTGAGGAAACTATAGACAAAAGAATCCTAAATAGCGTATACTCTTTTCTCTGTATATTGTTTCGAATTCTGAAAATAATGGTGGAAATGGTCTCTCCAAAGCTCTCTCATACATCCTAATAAGGATATTTCCCTCCCCACCTGCAGAATAATTGTTGAATTTCAAGTATACGAAAGGCATAACTGCACAATTCGATTCTTTCGTGGCTTGCTTCATATTCTAATTATTAAAATTCTAGTTCTGTGTCAGATTTTGGTCACACTCCATTGGAAAAAAAAGTCATCCAAAATGACTAGCCAGGAATATTCAGTACATTATGAATAAAAAAAAATTGGAGTCCAACGAAACTGAAAATTCAGACCTTATACCACGTTCGTCAAAGACCCTGCGTCAAAGTTTTTAGGTGGAAATTAAGGGGGTGGGGTGAATAAATATTGCCCATCTAAACGAAAATTGAAAGTACTTCCGAGTTATTTAAAAAAAGAAAAAAAATTATTCGTGTACGCCTGCCTTTCAAATAAATTACTTTAACCTCTTTCCTAATAACGGGCTCATGTCCCGCTCACATTTTAATATATATGGAGTAAAAAGTTAAATATGCATGTAAGGATAAGTAGAATAACTTCAGTACACTCAAGACTACCATGTGCTCATTTCTTTTTTGCATAAGTAAATATTTGAAATAAAATGAAACATCCAATTAAGATCTTAAATTCATCTCCAAAATTTCACCCTATATATAGATTTGAATATCAAACATTTTATAATAAACAAATTACATACAACCGTAAACGAATCAAACACAAGATACGGGAAGAAAAGAATGAATAAAGATAAATTCACACTTTTTCTACGACAAAATCAAAGCTTTCTTACCAAAAAAATAACAGAAAAATCTGACCATCATGAAAAAATAATTTCCTTCAAATTGATTGAAATCAAATTTTGACAGCCCCTGACTATTCATCTAGTTAACTCAATACCTAAGTATCTGAAGCAATTATGCGTAATGACGAATTTATAGTCCGCGAATGGTGTATTTACCATCACTAAATCTTATCCATTCCTTTCAGTTCCTGTAAGATACAAGTAACTAATTTTTGAATGATTTTATTTCGTTTGTGCCCTTTCAGCATGCTTTAGCTCTCGGCAAACCACTTCGGCATTCTACGCAAAGTCATCTTTGAATATTGAAAGAAGGAGAGTTTAGTTTAGTTTAGTTATATTATCGTCTCGTTGTAAAGTAATACTAGGACTATTTTGGGATGGACCTCGTAATTTTGAGCCGCGGTCAGATGACAAGGACGACCTCTGAGAGGGCAACCCCCCCCCCTCTCCACACCACAATAGCGGGAGCACGTTTGGAACGTCCTCCCGCTGGTCGTGTTGCACGGATTTAACGTGCAACACGACGTTCTTCGGTAGAATCGGGTCTCGAACCTGAAACCCTACGGATCACAAGTCGAGACCTTACCAACAGGTGCCCAGGCCTTAGAAGAACGGGAGAAGCGAATCAGCTTCGGCTTCTTGGTAAAGCACTGAGCAAGGAAACCATCATAAGTTTCTTCCTGTATATGGATCTGGTACACGCTCACTCGGTCGAAGTCAAAGTATCGTCTCATTGGCGTGTTATA
Organism: Argiope bruennichi; assembly: GCF_947563725.1. Classification (NCBI taxonomy): domain Eukaryota; kingdom Metazoa; phylum Arthropoda; class Arachnida; order Araneae; family Araneidae; genus Argiope; species Argiope bruennichi. Next base: position 21,680,309 of record NC_079157.1, on the reverse strand, counting down.
AAAAAATTGAGAGGAAAGATTTTACGGTCTCAAGTGTCTTCTTCCTTAGTTGATCATGGTTCAAAATTTGCAGATGTCTTCCAAAATGGTCTTCTTTGCTAAAAAAATATGAGGCAGAAATACAAGAAAATTAAATGAAATATAAGAATGTGAAAGACTTCTTGGAAAAATATGCCGGAAAAAAATTTAATTTACAGTAAAAATCCGATATTCTAGAAATTTCTATTTTCATCGAAGTATTTTTTAAATTCTTCTATGGATTAGAAATTTTAAAAAGTAGAAATGGTTTCCCCTTTTATTCGACTTCTGACCAAAATACAATGTTCAGGTCCTAATGACCCTCTCTTATTTTGTAAAATGTATGCTAAAATAATTAAACTTATTTGAATATGTAAGATATATTGTTTCATTGTTTGAATATGGTCTAAAAATAATACATTTTATGTCCTTTATACTTTTACCAGTACGAAGAATACAGAGATATAAGAACAGTAATCATAAAAAAATCGAATTAAAATTATAACCTGTCTACATGAACTATTTTATTTCTGGCAGAAAAACGCATATTTAGAGTTATGTCTCTCTGCGAGCGTGATTACACAAAAAATACTTTAAGCTAGATGGATAAAATTTGGTTTATGGAGTGTACGCATTATTCGTAGATCTCCATTGAATCTTGAAAGAAATCCTCAGGAAGTTGGTGTGTCTGAGTGTCCGTGTACAAGTGAACATTATGAAGTGTATAGGACTACATAGATAAATTTTATACAGATGTTGTTCGGTTCTAACTGTTGACTCTTATCAAATTTGGAAATACATTCATCAAGAGGTTGATCGTCTGTCATTTAAGGCTCTCCCATCATTGTAAACGAATAATATGATTTTTAAATGAAAGCAATTCGATTTGTGATCTATGTTTGGATCTATAGATTTGCGTGAATTTTTATTTCAAGCTGTTGAAAAATAGGTTTGTAAAATAAATATTCGATTTTCTCGTAATTATGTATTAACAGTATATCATGGATTAATCACCAAATACAGGAATGTTGAAACTTATGGTCAGTCGTATGTTAACCCATGACATTGGCATGATTTAAAAAAGTGTCATTAATACAGAAAATAAAAACTATAGATTTGCAACATTTTTCTTCATTTTTATGCCTTACCTTATTTAGAAAGAGAGAAAGAAGTGTTTTCAGTTTGATATACCTTAAAAGCGAAGGCATTTCAAAACTAATTTTGTAATTTTATATATTGCCGCATTGAACAAAGACAGTTGAATCTCCATAGCCCAATGGTCATGGCACTGATTTCATGACCAAGAGACCTGAGTTCGAATCTCGCTGGAGACAATGCGATTAATACTATATGTAAATACTTAATTCCTCTGTTTTATGTTTTCCTTTATTTCATGTTCCAGAGGATACTGGACATTTCTTTAGTTTAACAGACAAGTGCTCTGGACTTTTCTTACTGTCTCCAGAAGAGTATTCTGGAACTTTCTCTGCTTGTATAAAAGAAGAAGATTTGTCAGTTGATGTGTTCTGAGTTCAGTTCATAAATTGGTTTAGCTTTACCTCTTGTGTGTGCCATTCAGTTCTATACTTTAGCATCTACGTGACACTATAATAAGTAATTAGTACCCTTTATGCAGAGAGATGTCTTGTCACCTCAAGATTATTATTATATTTTATGAAAACAATCATTAAGAGCTAAACAAAATAGATTTTGCAGAAGGGCATTTTCATTAATAAAGTTTCTACAAAAAAAAGAATCAGCAAAATAGGAAGTTGACAATACATATTACGATTGTATCATGTACTTGCTTGATATCTCACTTTCTGTAATACAAATAGTAAACTGTGAAAAGTTTTCATATAATTTTTTTGGAAATTCGTATGTTACCGCATTCTTAGCAATTACCATAGCATAAAAGTTTTGTTTTAAAGAAAAATATGCTTGGTACTTTAAGAAAAATATTTTGTTCTAGGAATGATAGATTTGAAAATAGTATTTTTAAAATGAATGATACTTAACATTTCTTGATGAACCGAGAAAAGAAACAATTTTAATGAAACACAAATAGTACCCTTTTTGTGGTTTATTTATCTTAAGAACAATAAAATACATACTAGATACTTTTAATCATGTAAGAAATTTTAGGAATTAGCATTTTAATCAGAAAAAAAGTTTCACGGGTTCAATTAAAAATCTGAATTCTCGAAACCGCAGCACAATTTTTTTACGGTCTATTCATGCAAAGCACTTTTTAGTTACTAAATTCATATCATCCTATAATGTCTGAACTAAACACTGGAATTTTATAAAATGTATTATTTTCTTCCTATTTTGCTTTTTCTTCACATATGATGCACGAATTCAGAATCTTATTTTTTTTATTATTATTGAAACAACATATCAACATGTGATGTCTTCAATGTTCTTGTAATATGTCTTTTTAAATAAAGTCAGGCAATGTTTTCTAAAAAAGAAACCCACAACTCTCACTTCTATAATTGTGAAATAATTATTTAGTAGGTAAAATAAACAATTAAACTGATATTTCTATAAAAGCTCATTTTGAATGACATGACGCACATATTAGTAATTTTAAATTCTAGTACTAGTTATTTAATTGTGATTGACTGAATATCTGTGAAGCATATATTTTCCGTTACAGATACTTCCCGGAATGATTTTGGTTTCTTTGGGAGATAGGCATATTTTCTAAAAACACTTAATGGATTCTCGAGCCTATACATATTTATTAGCTACGAGTTAAGCAGAGACTTGTTTTGTATAATAATCTCTTAGGAATAGCTGTCCTTACGAATTTTGAAGTGTGGTGGGACATTTCTTATATTTGGAAGAGAAACCGGAGAGTTCCAGTATTCTGAAGTACCTGAACTACCGAAAACATAATGTTTCATAGTTCCGTGGTGTGAGAACGTGGGTACGAACGCTTCCCATCAGCATTTAGAATAAATATTTTTGTGTAAGCTTAAGGGAAAAACAACAAATATTTTGACTGGTTTAAACTCTAACGTCATGAAATTTGTTCATTATGATTAATTTAATAAAAATCTTTTACTAGATAATAGAAGTTGGAGAACTTTTAATGGAGTTACACTGCTCAGGCCTTAATGATTCGGACCGGTTTCATTATTTTGAAAAACTTCCAGGGAAAATAATGCCCATGTGGCTCATTACAGCTATCTAGGACCGAAACAGAAATTGCTTTGTATAAACTTAAACCTACAGATTGACAACAGTGCAACTGATAAAGATATACATCTAATGCAGGCATTGCCAATTGCAACCTTAGGCTTTTTCCCAGTGCTGGGGATAGCAACCTGGTCTTTGAAGCAACTCATTGAGAATGTTGGGCAATTTTCTTTCAAAGACTGTTTATATTGCACACAGATTAAATACACGCCACTGAACGATTTAATGTCCATTTATCCATTGAGCAGTGTGGGATAGCCGTTTGTCTAATAGCACCCAGTGTACCCATTTCGAATCCTTCGGATGCACACATACAAATAAAAAACAACACAAAATCTTCCGGTCGACTTTGAAGCGACTTTTTGGAGCCAACACAGACTAGAGTGTACACATAGATCAAGTGAATGCCGTATACAGGGTGTGCCATAAATATTGGGACAAACTTTAAGGGGATGTAGGGCACATCAGAAGGATTCAGATTTGCATAGTAATTTGTGGTCAGAAACGCCGTGGGAAAGTAGTATGACAGGTGCAAGAAATGAAGAGATACAAGATTTAGATCTTCTGAAATGTTTATTGGTCAAAGATATTACATGTGCTCTGTTACAAGATATTTGGAAATGTCACAAAAGATGTTCCAAGTTTCCACCATTGTGAGTGATGCATGCGTTACACCGTCGGACCATAGACTAAAGAACTCTCTCAAATACACACGGATTTTGTTGGATATCCACAGCAGCACAGACGATTCTTGCAACCAGCTAAATTTCAGAATTCATGGATGTTGCGTCCACAGCACTTTTCAGTGCACCTCAAAGAAAGAAATAGATGCTGTTTAAATGGGGAGATCGTGGTTGTCAGGGAACCGGTCCACCACAGCCAATCCATCGGTGACCATACACCTGATTCAAATGTTCACGAACACATCTGCCATAAGGGGGAGGTTTCCCATCATGTTGAAACCACGTATGATGTCTGATATGCTGTGGCACAGGGTCAAGTAATGTTGGTAGAACCTCTTGCAAAAAGATGAGATATTGCGCAGATGTTAGTGGCGATGGCAACAAATGAGGTCCGACTAAGACGTCAGAAACCACACCAGCCCAAACATTCACTGAAAAGCGATGTTGGGCAATATATGGTCTTATGCCAGGAAGAGTTTCGCCAGCCCATAAATGCGCATTGTGTTAGTCGAACATCCCATCTCGCATTAATTAAGCTTCATCCGTCATTAAAACGTAGGATGGTAAATTCGCGGGAGCAGTAACTGTACGCTTTGCAGATGGTATGGGTGAAAACCTTCACGTTGCAAAACACGATGAACACTATTCCGAGATCCTCCAACGGCAGTAATGACGGCTCGTACGCTGGCACTCGGATTAATTCTAACGGTATCCAACACATTTTCTACCATCCTGGGAGTTAAAGTCACTCGTGGCTTGCCCTCACTATGTCTATTACCTCGTAACGACCCATATTCACGCAAATTGTGATGCAAAATACTGAACTGTGGGCATCTCTCTGTGGGTACCTTTCCCGATACAACCTTTCAGCCGCTCTTGTATTTCCTTCTGCCAGGTGCATATCTGCCAGCTCCGTGTTCGTAAAATGTTCCATACTCCTCTGCGGGCGATCGCAGCTCATATGACTGAGGCATTGCAGGTCTGCTTCTTTAAATGCCACCTACCGACGAATGAAGGCGTTTCGGACCACGGGTTACTATGCAAATCTGAATCCGTGTGATGTCCCCTACCTACCTTTAAAGTTTGTCCCAATATTTATGGAACACCCTGTATGTATATATTTATATATCATCTTTTCATTATTTAAAAAATAAAATCGTTTAGCAGAAATAAATTATCAATAGTGAATATTTTTTTTAAATAAACCTGAGGGAAACGTTATTTGCATGAAAAATTAAGTGCACAAAGCATCATCTGCGTGGAAAATAGCAATTTTCAAAGTATATCCTTTGATAACATAATTAGCTCTTCCGGTTTTGCTTAATCAAGAAAGAAAATTTAATAAATTTAAATTTATAGGATCCTTTAATTTCTGTTTGATAACGAATCCTATAACAATTGTTTATCCTGATAAATTAAAATTCCAATATAATTTAAATAATTGAATCCTTGATTATTTTCAATACTTGTTGTACTGTCTATAGCAATTTAAAAAAACATTGAAAATATTTTAGTAGCAACTACATGGAAAATTTTAGCTCTGGATCTTAAAATATTGTAATCATGTCATGCGTAATGTTACTTATTATTTCACAGGAATTATATTTATTTAATAAGTAACAAAAAAATAATAAATCATTTTCTTTATGAACTATTTTTTATATATTTATGACTATAAAATTAATGGTCTTACGAAAGTTAACATAACTTGGACATTGATACTTGATAAATGAGTAAATTCAGTCTTTGTTTTATTTAAGTAAAAAAATAAGAAAGACGGTAAGAAATTTATAGCAGGATTTATTTTTTTAAATTTAGATTTTTTAAACGCATGGTGGATACGAGTCATTTTGAAAAAAAAAAAAAAAACAATTATACATTGTTTCATTTAGACACCGATATAGTATTTTCTGCGAGTGGGAATTGAAAAAATACTCTCATATATTTAACCACTTTATCAACATAGGTAAATTTCTTCATAGCGTGTTACTCAGTGCGCTGGGAGACAATTGTACTATTGCAGAATTTTGAAAAATGTAAAAAATCGTATCGATATTCATTTAAGATAATTTTTTTGTTAAATGAAGCAAGATATAGGAGCTTAATTTGCATTCAAATGAAATAAATATACCTTCTATTATTAAATTGCATTAATATCATGTGCGTCAAAATTATAGTTATTGTTAATATTTCTTGTATGTCAGATTTACAGACGAGTTTCTTAAAAAAATTAAAATTCTACTACTTGTTTGTAATATTCAAAACTTTCTTCAGATCCAGGATGGACCCATGAGATTATTACTCGTTTAAAAAGAAAAATTGAGTATTAACATTTTCCTATAATACCTTCATTCTAAGAGATGAGAAGTGTTATTGATACCGATTGATTACTAAATGTCATACATTCTTAATGAGCCAAAACTTATGGACAAAGCTTATAATGTGACAATTAAAGTTTGAGCTCTATTAGTGATCTAGCAGAAACGAGATCCCAAGCATCTCCAGTTGTTTCTGAAATGCAAGTTATCGCGTTCAATGCATTTAGTTGTTTGACCCCACGAAATTTACCAGGAATATTCTAACCGCTGTGCACATTTTATAAATTACATCATCATGTTTTTAATAAGAAATCGAAATTTATTATCCTTGAGGTTATATTTCGGAATTTATTATTTAATAGAAATGCAATACAGATTTTCTATACATAGTTATCGCATGTAAAAGGTGAAAACCAGTTTCTTCAGAAGCAAGTATAGTAATCATTCAGATAGATGCCTCAAGAAAAATTGTAGATTAGTACGAGATCCAATGGAGATATTCTATACAACTCTGAAGAAATGGAAAAATATCCAGCAAAAAGAATATATACTGTATAACTTTTAAGCGATCTGTTCTCTTTAAAATTAATTAATGAATTTATGAAAAAATTCCGTTAAGCTAGAACGTACGGATTCACTTGCTGTGGGTTTATGGTACAACACAGTCAGCATTCCTCGATAACAAATAACGCCATTTATTAACACTAATACACAGATGACAAAAAAAAAACAGCAAAGATGTACACAGCAGCCCAAGAGTAGTAATCAACCATAACAGCACACAAAAAGGCCAGACAGAACCCAGAAGGGAGGGTAATCCACGTAATTATTCACTATGGTCTCTTCAAACGCCTGCAACTCTCCACAGTCTCCTCGCTTTAGCTGCACTCAATTGCCGTCTCACAACCACAAGACTGTCTACTCAGTATACGACTCGATGCTGCTTCAATACTTTTCAATTTGTAACAAATAAAATCATACATAAATGCATAAAGAACAAATGGCAAGTAATCTTCCAAATAAGCAGTCACATACTTTATATTATATACAAATAACGCGTCTTATAAAAAGAAAAATTAAAGAAAAGTCTAAAATGAATACAGAAAGTCAATTTAAGATAAAAAAAAATGACACTAAATATTGGGTTGGCAACTAAGTAATTGCGGATTTCAGTCATAGATGGCTTCAGTTGAATTTTTAGGTTTGCAGACGTAGTACAAATATAAAACACATTTTGTTATTTGATAGCTGGCAATTCAGCTGTCAATCAGTAAAAAAAGTTTTTTGATCGGTTGTGTAGTTTTCGTTTGGCGTTCGTTGAAAAATGGAAAATCAAAAGGAACATTTTCGTCATATTTTGCTTTTTTATTTCCGCAAAGAGAAAAACGCATCGCAAGCTCATAAAAAGTTATGTGCTGTTTATGGTGACGAAGCCTTAAAAGAACGGCAGTGTCAAAACTGATTTGCCAAATTTCGTTCTGGTGATTTTTCACTCAAAGATGAAAAACGCTCTGGTCGTCCAGTTGAAGTTGATGACGAGCTAATCAAAGCAATAATCGATTCGGATCGCAACAGTACAACACGTGAGATTGCATAGAAGCTTCATGTATCACATACATGCATTGAAAATCACTTAAAACAACTTGGCTATGTTGAAAAACTCGATACATGGATTCCTCACGAACTGAAAGAAACGCATTTAACGCAACGCATTAACAGCTGCAATTTGCTAAAGAAACGTAATGAAAATGATCCATTTTTAAAACGACTGATAACTGGCGATGAAAAATGGGTTGTTTACAACAATATCAAGCGGAAAAGATCGTGGAGCAGGCCAGGTGAACCAACTCAAACACCAAAAGCTGATATTCATCAAAAGAAGGTTTTGTTATCAGTTTGGTGGGATTACAAAGGAATTGTCTACTTTGAACTCTTACCACCCAACCGAACGATCAATTCTGATGTCTACATTGAACAACTAACGAAATTAAACAATGCAGTTGAAGAAAAGTGGCCCGAATTGACAAATCGAAAATCTGTTGTATTCCATCATGACAATGCAAGGCCACACACATCTTTGGTCACTCGGCAAAAATTATTGGAGCTTGGTTGGGATGTTTTGCCACATCCACCCTATAGTCCTGACCTTGCATCATCTGATTACTTTTTTGTTTCGATCTTTACAAAACTCCTTGAATGGTAAAAATTTCAATAATGATGATGATGTCAAATCGTACAAGATTCAGTTTTTTGCTAATAAAAACCAGAAGTTTTATGAACGTGGAATTTTGATGCTGCCTGAAAGATGGCAAAAGGTCATTTATCAAAATGGGAAGTACATTACAGAATAAAGTTATTTAGTTCCATGAAAAATTTATTTGATTTTCTAAAAAATGCGCAATTACTTAGTTGGAAACCCAATATTTTTACAGTAAATAGTATGTACAAATGCGTGATAAAAGAACAAATGAAAACATAATACATAAAACAAATGGCAAGTAATCTTCCAGAAAAGCAGGCACATATTTCATGATGAGGTCTCCGATGAAGACTCGCCCCTAAAAGAGATACAGTTCTCTTGTTAAAATTATAACAGGGAGAAATTTCGTTAATTTTAAAAAGTTCAAAAGTAAAAATGTTATGTATTTATATTATAAAGGTTTTTGAAAAAATCTTATATAAGTAATCTAAAAATTAAGTAATTTAAATTTAAAGGTTGCAGTATTCATTTTAATGCGTAATACTTCGAATAATGTGCATAGACTGGCATATCTAGAAATTTCCTTACGGGGAATCGAAAAAAAAAAAATCGTTCAAAATTCTCTAGAGTGCCTGAAAATATTTTAGTTTTTTTTTGCTGTTGTATGGCTTGTGTTTTTATATACTTGCATTTTGATGATACCAGAATATATCAGAATTTGATTTTTCTTCTATTATTAACTGCCTCAAAAATAGTGTATAATTTAAAAAAAAATTAATAATGTAGTGTTTAACAAAAATTTATTATTTTAAAAAGACAATATTCTCTAATTTAATAATATTTATTGAAGGATTTTTTTAAAAAAAGATTCATCGATATAAAAAGTCAGATAAATATAAGAGATTAATCAAACCAACAAATACTTTTATGATATGAAGTCTTAGACAAGAATCATGAATCTCTATAAAGATTTTTTTTTAACTAAAAACATAGAAGGGGTGGAAGAATCGTGGAAGCATTTGAAAAGGATTGAAATATTCTATGTAAAAAAAGCAATTTTATTCACACTCGTAACACACTTTATTTTTTATAAAATTTAGGAATTCTTTAATATTAATAATACTTTAATATTTAATATTATGCGACTTTTATTAATTACCAGATAATCAAATTCATTATCCTTACTAAATTAAATTTAATCAATTTGTTGATAATATTCAAAGTAACCAAAATATAATATTACCAAAGCAAACACTTTAATATATGACGTAAAAACTCAAATGATTGGTACATTATATTCTGAAAGAATTATCGAACGACAGAAGGAAACAAAGGACAATCTAGTGATAAACAGAAGCTCATTATAATCACATATGTTACTTTCAGATCAATAACAATCAAATGGGTATTTAAATAAAACACGTTTCTGAAGTAGACTCAAATGTATCAAATATTTATTTTATAATTTTCAGACCGTTTGAAAGACGTGGTAAAATTTAAACAATTTTCTTTGATTTTTTTTAAATCTTATGTTTGAGTGTGTGAAATTTTGCATTAGATTTTATGCTAATTTTCCAATGAGTTGAATTCAATGATAAAATTTGTATTAAATAGACCAGTAAGCGATTTATTTGTGCATTGTCATTTAGTTCCGAGGTATGATTAAAGTTTCAAGCTCGATGGGAAGTTTAAAATTGACTGACAAATTTGTACCCAACAAACAAAATGCAGACCAGAAAGGGAATTAATGAAAACGTTTAAATTAAAAAAAACTACAGAAAGTACGAATTTGTAATCAAGTAATCCTTACCAGACTATGACCTTGCGTATTTAAACAGAAATTGGCAAATAGAAAAAAAAATATGGTATCTCGAAACAAAAAACAATTTAGAATCAAAATGTCCCAAGGAAATTGGCTAATGACAAAACAAATCCAAGTTGAGATTTAAAATAATACAGGAATAAATAAAGTACAATTCAAGAATCACGACAGTGACATAATGTATTTTATGTCCACTGTATTAACGACTGCATAAATGAAAAATATCCTTCAACCACGTAGTTAATTGCATTATAATCAGAAGAAACACTTTCTGGAGATGCAATGGTCCAGTTATATGCTTTAAATAACAATACGATCACCGCATATCCTTGAAGGCAGTTGTCTAATTGAAATAATTCTCAATAATAACTGGAAAGTAAACGTCTAGTTCATTTTAAATTACGTATTGTTCTTCAGCTTTGAAAACGCTCACTAACTGGGACCGCACAGTGCACATGTACCAGAAAAGTTTTTAAAAGATGTTAGAAAGAATCTGTGTCCTCAAATATTCATCGGTTCCAATACTTCATGCTTCTATCACAAATATCAAAATGAATACGAATATAACTGTCAGCTACTTGCCTGCTGTCATTCAGGATGTCGATCTCTGCTTCGGATGATGTTGGGATTTCTCCAGAAGTGGACAGCGGAATCAATGTCCACGCTGCTTCCATTTTTGTTGCTTCATCAGACCAATTACAGCCCTGCATTTCCATTTCGCTCTAAAATACGAAAGTGTCAAATTACTGAATAAGCAGATGACTAGAAAAGCAGTTATTACAATCTTTCATAGCAATAGTAGAATACATATTTGATTTTGTTAGTGCTCTACAAGACAAACTAAAACTGGTGAATATGATGCAAAATAAAAATAAGATCGAAACGTAATTTGAATGCTGCACTATTATGCAATTTTCTCTTCGAAATTTTAATTTAAAGTTCACAGTTCTCAGGGTTTTTTTTGAAGACATCTTTGCTAAAATTATTACACAAAGATATTTTTAAGCCGTCTTATTATGCATAATTTTAAATTTTTTAAATATATTAGGTACCTTAAAAATTCTTTAAATGAAATAAAATTTTAATTATTAATATAATAGACAAAGGCATTATTCATCATTAAAACCGATTTCAATTCCATTAAAAATTTATTCTGGGTTTATTTTTTACTGGATGAATGCTTTTAAAATTATTTGTACATTTTCAATCACTTTAGTTCTTCGGAAATAATCGGATGGTTCAAATTACAATACATTTGTTTTACATTGCGACAGTCGGCTCTGGGAGTTGACCAAACGCTCATTATCCAAGAACTACGCGATTTTTAATTAACCTAAAATAGTGACATTCAGATTTTATAGCTCGGTCTGATTAGTTCGTAGAAGATTTCAACTTTTCTTCGTTTAAGTATAAAAACTGGATAGTCAAAAATATATTTCATACATCTTCAGGACCAAAGAATTGAATAAAATGAAGAATAAATTTTTTTTTGAACATTTGTTGATTAAAATAAAATACAATGAAATATTACGGAGTCATTTGAATGCTTTTGAGAACAAAACTAAACACGTAATTTTCTGAAGAGTCAGAAATTGTTATGAAATTGTCCTTCGAGACGTTGCATAAATAATTTTTAGGACAGTTCTGTAACGCACAAAGACTTCAGTGCTGAATGCCAATGTTTTTTCTACACAAACTTCTTTCTGTCTACAAAAATACACAGTGAATTTCAACAAAAAACGTTTTATGTTGACTAAGGTTTAATAACTTTTAGCTTCAATTTACATTTCATGTTTTGCAGGAGCATATAGAAAATTGGAGAAGTACATACAAGAATGAACAGAAAGGCATAAAGCTTGTGTAATAGGAGTTAGCGACTCAAAATTTGAAGAATTAAAAATATGCTGCTGCAAACCAAGTTAAATGAAATATTGAATAGAAACCTTTAATGAGTATTCATTCCAGCAGACTAATTGGTCGCCAAGGTGGCTTATATTTTAAAAAAGATGAAACGTTTATGATATTATTGTTAGATCAGAAAAGGACCAAAGAAACATTTTAATGCGATATATTTACTTTAAATATGATTCCCAATATTTTAATTATAAAATATGCTTTAAAGCCTTCAAACTTGCCTTTTCCTGTTCAATATCCTCATGAAGTAGCTTCGATGTGCTGGCATGTGGCGCTGAAAAAGTATTGGGTGTATAAAGAATATGGAGTGAAGGCATAAGTGAATATGAACTCAAGAAACAGTACAAATATTTATATTTCCTGGATGTTTTAGCGACTATTAATATCAAAAATTAAATTTTATTTGAAAACTAAAATGTACGTATTCGAGAGTATTAAAATTTACACAATTGAACTTTATATTAAAACATAAAAATATAATGCCAAATTATTTTACTCGAAATTCTATTTTAGTATATATATTTAATTTTTTAATTATGTTTTTGTAAGTTTTATATCTACAGCTTTCTGTTGATAGACGAAAGCTAGAATATAATCTGCCAAGTGTAAAATATACGTTCTCAAAATATATAACCATCTTTCCAAAAGAGAAAAAATATATATATTTGAAGAATATTTTCACCTGTGTTAGAAGAGCATGGTCGCCTTTTCAGTTATAATAAATTAACGCTTAATTAAATTTAAGTGCTGAAGTTGCAAGAACAGATAAATTTACTGCTCGAGTGATTTAGCATTTTTTTAAAACATCGCATGGAGTAAAAAATAATTGTAGAGCTAAAATTCGATCAGTTTTTACAACTAGAAAATTTCATATCCTAATAAAATGCTACAATTTTTAGTTATGAAAAAGTTTCAAATATTCAATGAATGTATAATTCTTTAATAGCAGGTTTATAATTAAAGATGTAAATAAAAACTTAAAATGCTAATTACTTACGCTGATTTTCACAGTTTTCTAGACTTGTCAGCTGATAGTAATTGAACTTTCTTTCTGTAGATTTCATAGTTTTTAAACAGCTATACTTACGCATAGCTGTTAAAAAACTATGTTTACTTCGGGTATAATACCCAACATCGTTTACCGCCACATGCCTTCCTTTAAGCCTGTCCCATTCCTAGAAAATAAACTATATTTATTATAAAATAAATAAAGTCAGATGAAATATAAATATAATTACTTATAACGATGGTATTCCAATCAGGTTTGAAAATATCTAAAATTTTATTTTTTGCCGTGGAAACGTGAAAAATATTTTATTTCAAAAATTTTGAAATATATTTGTGTAGAATTTTGTAAGCAAGAGAATATTTTTCAAAGATCGATTTCTTTGAACGTGCAAGTTTCAAGGGTGCAAATTTTGCACCTATATATTTCCGTCTTCATATGATTAACACATAGTACAAGCTATGCCCTTCAAATTATGCCCTTAATTTTAAATATATAAAACTAAAAATCATAAAAACTAATCAAATAACGTGAAGTTAACGAGAATTAATAGCTCTGAAAATTTTCAAAATCCGTCCAAATTTATTAAATCAATTAAGGATTCAAATTTTACAAGCAAATTTTAAACAAGATTTTAATAAAATATATTATCTGAATATCGTTTAACAATGTAAATGATTATAAATTATCAATATCTCTTAATTTTCAAACAAAATACTTAAGCTAAAGAAACATAGCTCATTAACAATATCATATATCAAATTTCTTTATCTTTTGGGGAAAAAAATTAAAGTAACATTTTAACGAGCTTAGCTTGAAAGAAAAATTTTATTCCTTCCAATTAGAAGAGTTTTTATGTTCACAGAACATTTTAATTATCCCCTCCTCTGTGTTCACCCATGAAAGAAGCTTGGATCTCCCGTAGTCCAGAGAAGGGATCAAAAAATAAAGTAATCTTTTGTGATGCATTTTACAATCCGTTATAAAAATATAGAATATAAATTTATAGGAATATGCATTGTTGAGAAACTTAATAATAAAGATATGAAAAATACAAAGGTACGCAATTTTAACATGGGGGGGGGCAAGACATTTTTCGTGAGGAAACTATAGACAAAAGAATCCTTAATTGCGTATACTCTTTTCTCTGTATATTGTTTCGAATTCTGAAAATAATGGTGGAAATGGTCTCTCCAAAGCTCTCTCATACTTCCTAATAAGGATATTTCCCTCCCCACCTGCAGTATAATTGATGAATTTCAAGTATACGAAAGGCATAACTGCACAATTAGATTCTTTCGTGGCTTGCTTCATATTCTAATTATTAAAATTCTAGTTCTGTCAGATTTTGGTCACATTCCGTTGGAAAAAAGTCATCCAAAATGACTAGCCAGGTATATTCAGTACATTATGAATAAAAAAAAAATTGGAGTCCAACGAAACTGAAAATTGAGACCTTATACCATGTTCGTCAAAGACCCTGCGTCAAAGTTTTTATGTGGAAAATAAGGGGGTGGGGTGGATAAATATTGCCCATCTAAACGAAAATTGAAAGTAATTCCGAATTATTTAAAAAAAGAAAAAATTATTCGTGTATGCCTGCCTTTGAAATAAATTTCTTTAACCTCTTTCCTAATAACGGGCTCATGTCCCGCTCACATTTTAATATATATGGAGTAAAAAGTTAAATATGCATGTAAGGATAAGTAGAATAACTTCAGTACACTCAAGACTACCATGTGCTCATTTCTTTTATGCATAAGTAAATACTTGAAATAAAATGAAGCAACCATTTAGGACCTTAAATTCATCTCCAAAGGTTCACCTTATATATAGATTTGAATATCAAACATTCTATAATATATAAATTACATACAACGTAAACGAATCAAACACAAGATACGAGAAGAAAAGAATGAATAAACATAAATTCACACTTTTCCTACGACAAAATCAAAGTTTTCTTACCAAAAAACAACAGAAAACTCTACACATCATAAGAAAATAATTTCCCTCAAATTTATTAAAATCAAATTTTGACAAACGATGACTATTCATTCAGTAAATTCAATACCTAAATATCTGAAGCAATTGTGCGTAATGAAGAATTTATAGTCCGCGAGTCTTGTACTTACCATCGCTAAATCTTATCCATTCATTTCAGTTCCTGTAAGATACAAGTAACTAATTCTTGAATGATTTCATTTCGTTTGTGCCCTTTCAGCATACTTTAACTCTCGGCAAACCACTTCGGCATTCTACGCAAAGTCGTCTTTGAATATTGAAAGAAGGAGAGTTTAGTTTAGTTTAGTTATATTATCGTCTCGTTGTAAAGCAATACTAGGACTATTTTGGGATGGACCTCGTCATTTTGAGCCGTGGTCAGATGAGAAGGACGACCTCTGAGCGGGCAACCCCCCCTCTCCACACCACAATAGCGGGAGGACGTTTGGAACGTCCTCCCGCTGGTCGTGTTGCACGGATTTAACTTGCAACCCGACGTTCTTCGGTAGAATCGGGTCTCGAACATGAAACCATACGGATCACAAGTTGAGACCTTACCAACACGTGACCCAGGCCTTAGAAGAAGGGGAGAAGCGAATTAGCTTCGGATTCTTGGTAAAGCACCGAGCAAGGGAACCATCATAAGTTTCTTCCTGTATATGGATCTGGTACACGCTCACTCGGTCGAAGTCAAAGTATCGTCTCATTGGCGTGGTATAAAAAATTTGAGAGGAAAGATTTTACGGTCTCAAGTGTCTTCTTCCTTAGTTGATCATGGTTCAAAATTTGCAAATGTCTTCCAAAATGGTCTTCTTTGCTAAAAAAATATGAGGCAGAAATGCAAGAAAATTAAATGAAATATAAGAATGTGAAAGACTTCTTGGCAAAATATGCCGGAAAGAAATTTAATTTACAGTAAAAATCCGATATTCTAGAAATTTCTATTTTCATCGAAGTATTTTTTAAATTCTTCTGGGGATTAGAAATTTTCAGAAGTAAAAATTGTTTCCCATTCTATTCGACTTCTGTCCAAAATACAATGTTCAGGTGCTAATGACCCTCTCTTATTTTGTAAAATGTATGCTAAAATAATTAAACTTATTTGAATATGTAAGATATATTGTTTCATTGTTTGAATATGGTCTAAAAATAATACATTTTATGTCCTTTATACCTTCACCAGTACGAAGAATACAGAGATTAAAAAACAATAATCATAAAAAAAAATGAATTAAAATTATGACCTGTCTACATAAACTAATTTTTTTGTGGCAGAAAAACGCATATTTAGAGTTATGTCTATTTGTCAACGTGATTACACAAAAATACTTTGAGCTAGATGGATGAAATTTGGTTTATGGAATGTACGCATTATTCGTAGATTTCTATTGAATCTTGAAAGAAATCCTCAGGAAGTTGGTGTGTCTGAGTGTCCGTGTACAAGTAAACATTATGAAGTGTATAGGACTACATAGATAAATTTTATACAGATGTTGTTCGATTCAAACTGTTGATTCTTGTGAAATTTGGAAATACATTCATCAACAGGTTGATCGTCTGTCATTTAAGGTTTTCCCATCATTGTAAACTAATTAAATTATGATTTTTAAATGAACTCTATTCGGTATGTTATCTATGTTTGGATCTATAGTTTTGCGTGAATTTTTATTTTCAAGCTGTTGAAAAATAGGCTTGTAAAATAAATATTCGAGTTTCTCATAATTATGTATTAACAGTATATCAGGGATTAATCACCAAATACAGGAATGGTGGAACTTATGCTCAGTCGCATGTTAGTCCATGACATTGGCTTTACTTTAAGAAAAATATTTTGTTCCAGGAATGATGGATTTGAAAATGGTATTTTTGAAATGAATGTTACTTAACAGTTCATGATGAACCGAGAAAAGAAACAATTTTAATGAAACACAAGTAGTACAATTTTTTGTGTTTTATTTACCTTAAGAACAATAATATACATACTAGATACTTTTAATCATGTAAGAAATTTTAAGAAATACCATTTAATCAGATAAATTTTTCACGGGTTCAATTAAAAATCTGAATTCTCGAAACAGCAGCACACTTTTTTTACGGTCTATTCATGCAAAGCACTTTTTAGTTACTAAATTCATATCATCATATAATGTCTGAACTCAAGACTGGAATTTTATAAAATGTATTATTTACTTCCTATTTCGCTTTTTCTTCACATATGATGCACGAATTCACAATCTTATTTTTTCTATTATTGAATCAACATATCGACATGTGATGTCTTCAGTGTCCTTGTAATATGTCTTTTTAAATAAAGGCAGGCAATGTTTTCTCAAAAAAAAATCCACAAATCTCACTTATATAATTGTGAAATAATTATTTAGTAGGTAAAATAAACAATTAAAATGAGATTTCTATAAAAGCACAATCTGAATGACATGACGCACATATTAGTATTTTTTAATTCTGGTACTAGTTATTTAATTGTGATTGACTAAATATCCGTGAAGCATATATTTTTCCTTACAGATATGTCCCGGAAGGATTTTGGTTTATTTGGGAGACAGGCATATTTTCTAAGAACACATAAGGGATGTTCGAGCCTATACATATTTATTACTACAAGTTAAGCAGAGACTTGTTTCGTATAATAATCCCTTAGGAATTATGACGAATTTTGAAAAGTGTTGTGAAATTTCTTATATTTGGAAGAAAAACCGGAGAGTTCCAGTATTCTGAAGTACCTGAACTACGGAAAACGTTATGTTCCATAGTTCCGTGGTGTGAGAACGTGGGTACGAGCACTCCACATCAGCATTTAGAATAAATATTTTTGTGGAAGCTTAAGGGAAAAACAACAAATATTTTGACTGGTTTAAACTCTAACGTCATGAAATTTGTTCATTATGATTAATTTAATAAAAAAAATTTTAATAAGTAATAGAAGTTGGAGAAATTTTAATGGAGTTACACTGCTCATACCTTAATGATTCGGACTGGTTTCATTATTTTGAAAAACTTCCACTGAAAATAACGCCCATGTGGCTCATTACAGCTATCTAGGACAGAAACAGAAAATGCTTTGTATAAACTTAAACCTTCAGATTGACAACAGTGCGACTGATAAAGATATACATCTAATGCAGGCATTGCCAATTGCAACCTTAGGCTTTTTCCTAGTGCTGGGGATAGCAAGCTGGTCTTTGAAGCAACTTATTGAGAATGTTGGGCAATTTTCTTTCAAAGACTGTTTATACACACAGATTAAATACATGCCACCGAACGATTTAATGTCCACTTATCCATTGAGCATTGTGGGATAGCCATTTGTCTAATAGCACCCAGTGTACCCATTTCGAATCCTTCGGATGCACACATGCAAATATAAAACAACACAAAATCTTCCGGTCGACTTTGAAGCGACTTTTTAGCGCCAACACAGACTAGAGTGTACACATATATCAAGTTAATGCCTTATACAGGTTGTCCCATAAATATTGGGACAAACTTTAAGGGGAGGTAGGGTACATCAGAAGGATTCAGATTTGCATAGTAATTTGTGGTCAGAAACGCCGTGGAAAAGTAGTATGACAGGTGTAAGAAATGTAGAGATACAAGATTTAGATCTTCTGAAATGTTTATTGGTCAAAGATATAACATGTGTTCTGGTACAAGATATTTGAAAATGTCACAAAAGATGTTCCATTTTTAGCGATGCATTCGTTACACCGTCGGACCATAGACTAAAGAACTCTCTCAAATATACCCGGATTTTGTTGGATCTCCACAGCAGCACAGACAATTCTTACAACCAGCTCTATTTCTGAATCCATGGATGTTGCGTCCACAACACTTTTCAGTGCACCTCAAAAAAAGAAATCCATGCTGTTTAAATGAGGAGAGCGTGGTTGCCAGGTTACCGGTCCAACACGGCCAATCCATCGGTGACCAAACACCTGATTCAAATGTTCACGAACACAGCTGCCATAATGGGGAGGTGCCCCATCATGTTGAAACCACATATGATGTCTGATATGTTATGGCACAGGGTCAAGTAATGTTGGTAGAACCTCTTGCAAAAAGATGAGATATTGCGCAGATGTTAGTGGCGATGGCAACAAATGAGGTCCGACTAAGACGTCAGAAACCACACCACCCCAAACATTCACTGAAAAGCGATGTTGTGCAGCATATGGTCTTATGCCATGGGGATTTTCACCAGTCGCCATAAATGCGCATTGTATTAGTCGAACACCCCATCTCGCATTAATTACGTTTCATCCGTCATTAAAACGTAGGAAGGTAAATTCGCATCTTGGCAACACTGATCGAGATACCACCGTTCAAAACGTTCACGAGGTGGGTAATCTGTGGGGAGCAGTAACTGTACGTTTTGCAGATGGTATGGGTGTAAGCCTTCACGTTGCAAAACACGATGAACACTATTCCGAGATCCTCCAACGGCAGTAGCGACGGCTCGTACGCTGGCACTCGGATTCATTCTAACGGTATCCAACACATTTTCTTCCATCCTAGGAGTTAAAGTCACTCGTGGCTTGCCCTCACTATGTCTATCACCTCGTAACGACCCATATTCACACAAATTGTGATGCAAATTACTGAACATCCGGCGATCCGGTGCATCTCTCTGTGGGTACCTTTCCCGATACAACCTTTCAGCCGCTCTTGCATTTCCTTCTGCCAATCCATAAATCAGGTGCATATCTGCCATCTCCATGTTCGTAAAAGTTCCATACTCCTCTCAGGGCGATCGCAGCTGAAATGACTGAGGCATTGCAGGTCTGCTTCTTTAAATACTACCTACCGACGAATGAAGGAGTTTCGGACCACTGGTTACTATGCAAATCTGAATCCGTGTGATGTCCCCTACCTATCCTTAAAGTTTGTTCCAATATTTATGGAATACCCTGTATATATATATATATTTCATCTTATTATTTAAAAAATAAAATCGTTTAGCAGAAATAAATTATCAATAGTGAATATTTTTTTAAATAAACCTGAGGGAAACGTTATTTGCATGAAAAATTAAGTGCACAAAGCATCATCTGCGTGGAAAATAGTAATTTTCAAAGTATATCCTTTGATAACATAATTAGCTCTCCCGTTTTTGCTTAATCAAGAAAGAAAATTTAATGAATTTAAGTTTATAGGATCCTTTAATTTTTGTTTGATAACGAATCCTATAACAATTTTTTATCCTAATAAATTAAAATGTCAATATAATTTAAGCAATTGAATCCTTGAATATTTTCAATACTTGTTGTACTATCTATAGCAATTTAAAATAACTTTGAAAATATTTTAGTAGCAACTGCATGAGAAATTTTAGCTCTGATAGTTCTGGATCTGACAAAATTTTAATCGGGTCATGCGTAATGTTACTTATTATTTCACAGGAATTTTATTTTTTTGTTACTTATTAACTTATGTTACTTATTAATAATTATTATAATAATTATTAATTTGTTATTATTAAGTATATCATTTTCTCTGTGAACTATTTATAACTATACAACTAATGGTCTTATGGAAGTTAACATAATTTTTACATTGATACTTGATAAATTGGTAAATCTAGTCTTTTATTTCATTACAGTAAAAAATAAGGAAGAAGATAAGAAATTTATCGTAAGATTTATTTTTTAAATGTTGATTTTTCAAAAGTATTGTGGACACGAGTCTTTTTTAAAAAGTGACAACTTGTCATTGTTTCACTTAGATCCCAAAATAGTATTTTCTGAGAGGGGAATTGAAAAAGTACTTTCTCATATTGCCGCATTGAAGAAAGGAAGTCGAATCTCCATGGCCGAACGGTCATGGCACTGGTCTCATGATCAAGAGACCTGGGTTCGAATCTCGCCAGAGACAATGTGATTAATAGTATATGTAAATACTTAATTCCTCGATTTTATTTTTTTCCTTTATTTCATGTTTCAGAAGATACTGGACATATCTTTAATTTACCAGACAAGTGTTCTGGATATATGTATAAGCGATCTGTTCTCGTTAAAATCAGCTGATTTATTCATTAAAAAAAATCCGTCAAACTAGAATAGAGGGATTCACTTGCTGTGGGTGTATGGTACAACACAGTCAGCATTCCTCGATAACAAATAACGCCATTTATTAACACGAATACACAGATGACAAAAAATACAGCAAAGATGTACACAGCAGCCCAAGAGTAGTAATCATCCATAACAGCACACAAAAAGGCCAGACAGAACCCAGAAGGGAGGGTAATCCACGTAATTATTCACTATGGTCTCTTCAAACGGCTGCAACTCTCCACAGTCTCCTCGCTTTAGCTGCACTCAGCTGCCGTCTCGCGATCACAGGACTGTCTACTCATTATACGACTCGATGCTGCTTCAATACTTTTCAATTTGTAACAAATAAAAACATCATACATAAATGCATAAAGAACAAATGGCAAGTAATCTTCCAAATAAGCAATAATATTTTATACAAATAAGTGTCTTATAAAAACAAAAAAATTAGTTAAAGAAAAGTCGAAAAATGAATACAGAAAAAACAATTTTTAAGATTAAAAATGACACTAAATATTTTTATAGTAAATAATATGTACAAATACATGATAAAAGAACAAATGAAAACATAATACATAAATACAGAAAAGAACAAATCATAAGTTATCTTCCAGAAAAGCAGGCACATATCCCATGATGAGGTCTCCGATGAAGACTCGTCCCCTAAAAAAGATGGTTCTTTTAAAATATAACAGGGAGAAATTGTTAATTTTAAAATGTTCAAAAGTAAAATGCTATGTATTTATACTATATAAGATTTTTTTTTCAAAAAATCTATTAGTATTCTAAAAATTATCTAATTTAAATTTAAAGGTTGCAGTATTTTAATGCATAATACTTCTAATAATGTGCATACACTGACATGATATCTAGAAATTTCCTTACGGGAAATTGTATTTACAAAAAAATTGTTCAAAATTCTTTAGAGTGCCTAAAAATAGTTTTATTATAGTTTTTTTTTTTACTGTTGTATGGCTTGCTTTTTTATTCCATTGCTTTTTGATAATACAGAATACATCAGTATTTGATTTTTTTTCTATTAAGATTAAGCGCCTAAAAAATAACGTATAATTTTTTAAAACTCGATTTTTAATTAAATATATAGTGTTTAACAAAAATATCTTATTTTAAAAAGACAATTTTTTTTCTAACTTAATAATACTTATTGAAAGATTTTTTTAATTGCTTGAAATAAAAATCCAGGTATACAAGAGATTCAAACCAACAAATATTGTAATGATATGAAGTCAGACAAAAATCATGAATTTATATAAATATTTTTTTCATTAAAAACATAGAAGCGATGCTAAAGTCATGAAGGCATTTGAAAAGGATTGAAATATTATATGTAAATAAAGCAATATTATTCCCACTCGTAATATATTTTACTTTTATAAAATTTGGAAATTCTTTAATAATGCTATTTATTCCGGATTAAGTCAAATTCAAGGCCAAGTGGTTTTACAGTTACATCTTAATAAAATTGTAATGGAAAAAAAAAAATCAAATTCTGTATTTTAATTTACTTCCAACACAAATCCGATTTTTAAAAAAATTGTGTATTTTAATATATTCCGATTTATTATTTTAAATTGTTATGGGATATTTCATTCAATCTTTATTCTCAAATTCCTTATTAGATTCGACTTTTATTCATTGATTACCAGATTATCAAATTCATTATTTATACTGAATTAAATTTAATCAATTAGTTGATAGTATTCAAAGTGACCGAAATCCAATATTATCAAAGAAAACTCTTTAATATACGACGTAAAAACTCAAATGATTGGTATATCCTGTTCTGAAAGAATTATTGAATACCAGAAAAAAAAAAAGGACATTCTAGAAATAAACAAAACCCTTTATAATCGCATGCGTTGTTTTCAGATTAACAATAATCAAATGAGTATTTAAATAAAACGTATCATGTTTGTAAAGTTGACTAAAAATTATAAAACATTTATTATTTTATAATTTTCATACCGTTTTTAAGACGTAGTAAAATTTAAACAAATTTTTTTGGTTTTCTTAAAATCATATGATTGAGTGTGCGAAATTTGGAAAATTGGTATAAACTCTAATGCCAATGAGTTCAACTCTATGATAAAATTTGTATCGAACAGACCAGTAAGCGATTTAATAGTGCATTGTCATTTAGTTCTGAGGTGTTATTAAAGTTTCAAGCTCGATGGGAAGATTTTTAAAATTGACTGACAAATTTGTACCCAACAAAGAAAAGGCTGACCAGAAAGGGAATTTGAATTGATTGAATGAAGGGATAAAAACGTTTGAATTGGAAAGAAACGACAGAAAGAAGTACGAATTCGTAGTCAAGTAATTCTTACCAGACTCACAATGACCTTACGTACTGAAACAGAAATTGGCAAATAGAAAAAATAAGGTATCTCGAAACAAAACAATTTAGAATCAAAATGCCCCAAGGAGATTGGCTAATGACAGAACAAATTCAAGTTGAGATTTAAAGTAATAAATACAAGAATAAACAAATTACAATTCAAGAATCACGATAGTGACATACTGTATTTTATGTCCACTATATTAACGACTGCTCGAATGAAAAATATCCTACCCCGTAGTCAATTACATTATAATCAAATGAGAAAATTTCGGGAGATGCAATGGTCCAGTTATATGCTTTAACTACGAACAATATGGCCACCTCATATCCTAGGAGGAAGTTGTCTAATTGAAATAATTCTCAATAACAACTGGAAAGCAAGCGTCTGCGATTCAATTTAAGTTAAATATTGTTCTTGAGCTTTGAAACCGCTCACTAACTGGGGCCACACAGTGCACATACACCAGAAGTTTAAAAAAATGTTAGAAAGAATCTTTGTGTGCCCTCAAATATTCGTCGGTTCCAATACTTCATTTTTCTATCAAAAATATCAAAATGAATACGAATATAACTGTCAGCTAACTTGTCTGCTTTCATCTAGGATTTCGAACACTGTTTGGGATGATGTTGGGATTACCCCAGAAGTGGACAGCTGAAACAATGTCAATGCTGCTTCCAGTTTTGCAGCTTCAGAGAAATTACAGCCCTGCAATGCCATTTCGCCCTAATATACGAAAATATCAAACGACTGAATGAGCAGATGACTAAAAACAGTTATTACCATCTTTCATAGCAATAGTAGAATATTTATTTTGTTAGTGCTCTACAAGGCAAACTATAAAATTGGTGAATAAGATGCAGAATAAAAATAAGATACAAACGTACTTTGATAATTTGGATCGTGCACAATTATGCGGTTTTTTCCCCGACATTTTAATTTTTATTAGAAGTTTACAGTAGTTTTCAGAATTTTTGAAGACACCTTTGCTAAAAATATTACACAAAGATTTTTAAGCCGTCACATTATTCATAATATTATATTTTTTAAATACATCAGGTACTTTTCAAATTCTTTAAATGAAATAAAAATTTAACGATATTTTAATATAATAGACGACGGCATTTTTCATCATTAAAACAGATTTCAATCCCATTAAAATTTTGTTAAACAATATTCCGAGTTAAGTTTTCACTTGATGAATGCTTTTCAAGTTATTTAATCTTTATATTTCATACATCCTCAGGACCAAACAATTGAATTAAATGTAGAATAAATTTTTCTGAACATTTGTTGACTATAAAAAAATACAATGAAATATTATAACGTCATTTGAATACTTTCGAGAACAAAACTAGTCTTCCCAAAGCTCTCACGAATTCTCCCTAACAAAGATACTTCCCTCCCCTCCTGCATAATAATTGCGGAATTTCAATAAGTATATGAAAGGCATAACTGCACATTTAGATTCTTTTGTGGCTTGCTTCATATTATACTTATTAAAATTCTAGTTCTGTGTCCGATTTTGGTCACATTTGGTTGGAAAAATAGTCATCCAAAAGGCGTAGCCGGGTATATTCACCATACTATTAGTTTGTAAAAAAAAAATTGAGCCTACCGAAACTGAAAAATAAGGGCTTATACCATGCATGGTTTATCAAATACCCTGCGTCTTAATTTTCATGTGGAAATAAGGGGGGTGGGGTGGATGAAGATTTCCCATCGATAAGAAAATGGAAAGTACTCACGAGGTATTAATTCGTGTATGCCTGCCATTGAAATGAATTTCTACTTTTAATAACGGGCTCATGTCCCCCTCACATTTTAAAATAAATTGAGCAAAAGGTTAAATATGCATATAAGGGAAAGAATAACTTTAGCACACTGAAGAAAACCATGTTCTCATTAAGTAAATATTTAAAGTAAAATGACGCATCCAATTAAGATCTTACATTCATCTCCAAAGGTTCAGCCTCTATATATATTTGAATATCAAACATTGTGCAATAAAATAAATTACATACAACGTAAACGAGTCAAACACATGATACGGAAACAAAAGAATGAGTAAAGATAAATTCACACTTTTTCTATACCAATATAAAAATTTTCTTACCAAAAAAACAGAAAATTCTACCCATCTTAAAAAAATAATTTCCTTCAAATTGATTAAAATCAATTGAAATTTGACAGCCCTGACTATTCATCTAGTTAACTCAATACCTAAGTATCTGAAGCAACTGTACCTAATGAAGTATTTATAGTCCGCGAATGGTGTACTTACCATTACTTAATCTTATCCGTTCCTTTCAGTTCCTGCAAAATACAAGCAACTAATTCTTCAATGATTTTATTTCGTTTGCGTCATTTCAACATACTTCAGCTGTCAGCAAACCACTTCGGCATTGTATGCAAAGTCATCTTTGAATATTAAAAGAAGGAGAGTTTAGTTTAGTTTAGTTATATTATCGTGCCGTTGTAAAGCAACACTAGGGCTATTTTGGGACAGACCTCGTAATTTTGAACTGCGGTCAGATGACGAGGACGACACCTGAGCTGGCACCGCCTCTCCACACCACACCACACCAGCGGGAGGACGTTTGGCATGACGGATTTAACGTGCAACAGACCCCCTTACATGACGGTTCTTTGGTAGAATCGGCTCTCGAACCTGAAATCCTACGGCTCACAAGCCGAGACCTTACCACCAGGCCACTGCGGCCTTAGAAGGAGGGGAGTAGCGAATCAGCTTCGGCTTCTTGGTAAAGCACCGAGCAAGGAAACCATCGTAAGTTTCTTCCTGTATATGGATCTGGTGCACGCTCATTCGGTCGAAGTCAAAGTATCATCTCATTGGCATGGTGTAAAAAATTTGAGAGGAAAGATTTTACCGTCTCAGGTGTCTTCTTCCTTAGTTGATCATGGTTCAAAATTTGCAGATGTCTTCCCAAATGGTCTGTTTTACTAACAAAAATAGGGCAGAAATGCAACAAAATTAAATGAAATAGGAGAATATAAGAATGTGAAAAACTTCTCGGCAAAATCTGCCAGAAAGAAATTAATTTACAGTAAAGATTCGATATTCTAGAAATTACTATTTTCATAGAAAGTTTTTTTTTTACTTCTTCTGAGGATTGAAAGTTTTGAGAGGAAAAAGTGGAAATTTTTTTCCATTTTATTTAAAGACCAAATTAAGACGTTCGTGCCCCAATGGCTCTGTCTTATTTTGTAAAATATATGCTAAAATAATTAAACTCACTAGAACATGTAAGATTTATTGTTTCATTTTTTTGAATAATCTCTGAAAATAATATATTTCATGTCCTTTATACCTTCACTAGTACGAAGAATACAGAGATAAAAGAACAGTAATAAAAAAAATCGAATTAAGATTATAACCTGTCTACATGAACTATTTTCTTTGTGGCAGAAAAATGCATATTTAAAGTTATGTCTATCTGTGAGCGTGATTACACAAAAAAATACTTTGAGCTAGATAGATGAAATTTGGTTAATAAAATGTACGCCTTATTCGTTGATTTCTATTGAATCTTGAAAGAAATCCTCTGGAAGTTGGTGTGTCTGAGCCTCTGTGTACAAGCGAACATAAGAATTATGAAGTGCATAGGACTACATAGAAAAATTTTATACAGATCTTGTTCAGTTCTAACTGTTGATTCTTATCAAATGTCGAAATAAATTCATCAACAGGTTGATCGTGTATCATTTAATGCTCTTCCATGATTGTAAATGAATTATATTATGATTTTTAAATGAACGCAATTCGATTTGTGATCTATGTTTGGATCTATAATTTTGCGGGAATTTTTATTTTCAAGCTGTTGAAAAATAGGCTTGTAAAATAAATATTCGATTTTCTCGTAATTGTGTATTAACAGTATATCATGGATAAATCGTCAAATCCAGGAATGGTGGAACTTATGCTCAATCGCATGTTAACCCATGACATTGGCATGATTAAAAAAAATGTCATTAATACAGAAAATAAAAACTATAGATTTGCAACATTTTTCTTCATTTTTATGCTTTACGTTATTCAGAAGGAAAGAAAGAAGTGCTTTCAGTTAGATATACCTTAAAAGCGAAGGTATTTCAAAACTAATTTTGAAATTATGTATATTAAAAGTAATTAGTACCCTCTATGCAGAGAAATGTCGTGTTACCTTAGGATATTTACTATATTTTACGAAAAAGAATCATTAAGAACTAAACAAAATAGATTTTGCAAAAGGACCTTTTTATTCATAAATTTTTAACAAAAAAATAGCTAAATAGGAATTTGACAACGTATGTTACGATTGTACTATGTGCATGATTTATATCTTAGTTTCAGTAATACAAACTCTAAACTGTGAAAAATTTTCATATAATTGTTTGGAAATTCGCATGTTGCCGCATTCCAAGTAATTATCATTGCATAAGGTTTTGTTTTAAAGAAAAATCTGTTGGGTACTTTAAGAAAAATATTTTGTTCTAGGAATGATTGATTTGAAGAAGATATTTTTACAATGAAAAAAATAAGGATCTTTTTGCGCATTTCAGACAAACATTTCATAATGACCCGAGAAAAGAAATTTTGATGAAATACAAGTAGTACAATTTTTTTGTGGTTTATTTACCTTAAGAATATTAAAATGCATACTAGATACTTTTATTCGTATAAGAAATTTTAAGAATTACCATTTAAATCAGAAAAAAGTTTCACGGGTTCAATTAAAAATCTGAATTCTCGAAACTGCAAAACAGATTTTTTTTAAGCTCTATTCATGCAAAGCACTTCTCAGTTACTAAATTTATATCATCATATAATGTCTGAACTCAAGACTGGAATTTATTTAAATGTGTTATTTTCTTCTTTTTACGTCTTTTCTTCACATATGATGCACGAATTCACAATCTTATTTTTTTTTCTGATTGAATCAGCATATCAACATGTGAACATGTGATGTATTTAATATCCTTGTAATATGTCTGAATATGTCTTTTTAACTATATATGTCTTGAAAATATGTAATATGTCTTTTTAAATATAGTCACGCAATGTTTTCTCAAAAAAAAAAAAATCCACAAATCTCACTTATATGATTGTGAAATAATTATTTAGACGGTAAAATAAACAATGAAACTGAGATTTCTATAAACGCTCAATCTGAATGACATGACGCACATATTAGTAATTTTAAATTCTGGTACTAGTTATTTAATTGTGATTTACTGAATATCCGTGAAACATATATTTATCGTTACAGATATGTCCCGGAAGGATTTTGGTTTATTTGGGTGACAGGCATATTTTCTAAGAACACTTAATGGATGCTAGAGCCTATACATATTTAGTAGCTACAAGCTAATTGGAGACTTCTATTGGATAATAATCGTTTAGAAATAGCTGTCATTGCGAGTTTTGAAGTGTGGTGGGAAATTTCTTATATTTGGAAAAGAAACCGGAGAATTTCAGTATTCTGAAGTACCTGAATAAATGAATCTTAGGAATTGCATGGTTAAATATGACAGTAAATGAATCATTACCTTATAAAATGAATATTAAGAGCATTTCCTTACTTAGAATAAAGTAATAAATTTCATTTGAATGAATTTCATTGATATTTTTAATATTTACATATTAAATAGATAGCTTTCCCTGAAAATTAATCACCATTCTTTTATAATTATAATACGTGATCTGGGTTATTTAGTTAGCCCGAGTAGTTACTTTGCTTTAAAACTATATTTAAAGCAAATCATCGTAAAACCATTCATTAAAAGGTTTCATGCATTGATGACCGGAATACATACCCATAAATGACATTCTATAATCTTTCAGTTAAAGGCAGTCATTAAAATTATACTACTCAATGATTTTTAGGAATGAACCGTAAAAAAAAAAACTATTCCATGAAACATTTAGCAGAATTATCATGAAACATTTAGTATCATGAGCGTAGAAAACAATAAATTACAAAATAATTGTTTACAACCTAATCAGAGCTTTTGTTTAATTAAGGAAGAAGATATTGCAAATTTAAATTTAAATTACACTTTAGAATAATTTTTGTTTGATAGCAAATTCTGTCGCAGTTATTTATCCTAATAAATTAGAATATCAACAAATATTTTTTTAAAAAATATTTTAGCTTGACATGTGAAATCTTATCTCATGCGTTTGATCCTTCAAAACTTAAATCGGGCCAAGCGGAATATTGTTTATTATTTTACAAACATTTTATTTGCTACTTTTTAATATCTGTAAATTTATCAATTTTAATAAATACGTTTGTTATTTAAGATATTTTTAACTATGAAATTAATGTTCCTATTGAATACAATTTGGACACTTTTAAATGGAAAATTAGTTCGCTAGGTCTTTCGGTACATTAAAGTAATAAAATAAGAAATAAGAAATGTATAGTCCACATTTTATTTTTGTGCATATTTTCAAAACTACGTTGGAAAAAGCCATTGTAATAATTAGATATTGTTTCGTGTATACATTTATGAAAACTGAAGGCGCAATAAAAAAGTATTTATCTCATACATTCAACCATTTTAACAGATGTAAAGTTCTGCGTAGTGTAATTACCGATTGGGTATGATTGGAGGACAATTGTACAATTGGAGAATTGAGGACAAATGAAAGAAATCTCACTGATGTTCATTTACATGCAAGTTTAAAATGCTTACGGTATTTTATTTTATTAAATAAAGAAAATGTAGCCATTTAATTTGCAATCAACAGACAAATATACCTCTAATTAAGTTTTATCTCTTATTACCTTAAAATTATAGGCGATTTATTTTTAAAAAAAAAATTGCTCTTCCAATTTATTGCATTCAAAACTCTTCCGAAACCTGATAATTGTACATGTAGCACTAGTTTATGAAATAATACAAGTGCGGCTGAGCACTGGGACCACTTTTTTTTGAAATGGAAGTTATGTTTAAATGCAAATTTTATTTGTACCCCACTAAAAGAGTTGCTGCAAATGCGAATTTATCAAGACTTATCTTCATTCTTTGAGACAATATCATTGCGATACCGACATGTTACCAAATACTATACGTTGTCTATGAGTTAAGACTTACAGACAAAGAAAACGCTTATAATGCGACAACCAGTTTAACATTTGAGCACATAGCACTGGTTAATGAGCTAACAGAATTGCGACTGAGCACAACTAACACTAGTGTGTTTTAGAAATAAAAATTGTGTTCAAATCCACATTGCTATTAGTCCACCACGAAAACACTTGCTGCTAATGCGAATTTATTGAGAATAGTCAAATCGATGTGCACATTTTATAAATTTCATCATGTCTTTAATGATAAATATGAAAATTTAATACAATTGAGGCTATATTTCGGAATTTAAAATTTATGAGAAGTGAATTCCCCTTGTAATAAAAGTTATTAATACATATTTAGATGGATGTAAAATATGAAAACCGGTTTCTCCATAAGCAAGTACAGTATCGCAATCATTCAGCTGCTTGAAGACAAATTGTAAAGTAACACGAGATATTCAATACAACACTGAGTCATGGAAATATATCCAGAAAAAAAATTATGTATAGTTCCTAAATAATCCGTTCTCTTCAAAATTAGCTAATATTTTTGTGAACAAATTCCTCTTGTTGTGGAAGTATGATATAACACAATCAACAGACCTCAATAACAAATAACGCCATTTATTAGCACAAACGATAAAAGCACAGAAGTACACAACAGCCCAAAAGTAGTAATCAACTACAACAGCAGAAAACGGTAGACAGAATCCAAAAGGGAGAAAAATCCACTTAATTATTCAGCAAGGTCTCTCCAAGCGCCTGCTTATCTCCACAGCCTCCTCACTTTAGCTGTACTCAGCTGCCGACTCGCTATTATACAAATGGCTACTCAGCACGCGCCTCGATGCTGCTTCAATACTTTTCTCAAAGACTCGGCTCAATCCTCCTAATTGCTTGTACCTATCTGGACCGATTCACCTCCAACTACAAGAATAACAATACGACTAACTTCGGCTTCGATCATCTGCCTTTTACAGATTCCGGAGCAGGGCACAGAAGATTCTCGATCAATAAGCATAACTCTCATCCTATCGACAAACTTTTCCCGAACTTTATTGTATCATTTATTTTGTCTCCAAAATCGCCAAGTTTGTTGCCAAGTGCGGGGGATCATTGATCCTGCGCCAGATCAGCTCCCAATGCAGCTGACCGTGAAACGGTCTATTCTACGATTGAACTAACTGTGCATAGAAGCAACGTTACATATTCATAATATTAAGGCTTTCGTCACTAAAGTTCCTTCCGTCGGAGTTAAACCACTGAAAGTGGCACCGCTAACATGTGTATATTGGCAACGAAAACATTATGTTTCATAGTTCTGTGATTTGAGAAAGTGGACACGAGCACTTCACATCATCATTTAGAATAAATATTTTATGCGTAAGTTTAAGGGAAAGACAACAAATATCTGGACTGGTTTAAACTCTAACGTCATTAAATTTGTTATTTGTTCATTATGATTAATTTAATAAAAATATTTTAATTATTGATGGAAGTTGGAGAAATTTTAATGAAGTTACACTGTTTACTGATAGGGACATGTCTTACCGATTGGGACTGGTTTAATTATTTTGAAACCCTTCCAGGGGAAATTTTGTCCATGTGACTCATCGCAGTTATCTAGGACCAAAACAGAAATTGCATTGTATAAACTTAAACCTCCACATTGACAACAGTGCGACTGATAAAGATATGCATTTAATTTAGACATCGCTAATTGCAACCTTAGGCTTCTTCCTAGTGCTGGGGATAGCAAGATAGTAAGCTGGTCTTTGAAGCAACTCATTGAGAATGTTGGGCAATTTTCTTTCAAAGATTTTATATTGCACACAAATTAAATATACGCCACTGGACGATTGAATGTCCACTTATCCACTGATCAGTGTTGGATAGCTGATTGTCGAATAGCACCAAGTGTACCCATTTTGAATCCTTCGGATGCACACATACAAATAAAAACACCACAAAATCTTCCGGTTGACTGTGAAGCGACTTTTTTGGCGCCAACACAGACTAGAGCGTACACATAGATCGAGTGGATGCCTTATATCAAGCAAGGAAAAGAATCAGATTCCCTTTCTGAAAGGCTGGATCACATTCTTTTTCCTCATTTACAATCATTAGATATTTTGTCTCCTTGGGCTTGCATCCTTGTTTAGCCACACGGCGGACGAAATATCTGGTTGTCATGTATGATATTTCAGACTTCTCTAGAGATAGGATAAAAATTGTAAGAATTCGTGTTTATTTTTACATATATAAATACCATGAGTAATGGGGAAAATACAACTACAGCCAAATAAATTCCAGTGATCTTTAAGGTCGTTTTATCTCCCGTTGAAACTTACTTGTGTGTGAAAAAAAGTGTTTTAACCCTTGGGGAGGTCAAATTTTTGGACTTAACTGCGGAGGTGCGGTCTACGAGACCGCATTTTATTTACACTCAAATTAAATTTTCTAATGAATGTATTAGTATGAAAAACTGCCAACATATTTTGCACATATTTTTCTTGATATATAGATATGTTTTAGAAATTTTTCAAAATATGTTATCATTGAAAAAAGTAAATGCGTTGGGACGTACGTTTTCTTCTCAAATGACATGTTACAATAAATAATATTCTTGAAAAAACATATTTACTTTTTAAATCATATTTATTTTTACAGTATATGAAGGTATATAGAAAACAATATAATGTAAAACTCAACAATTATATGAAAAATAAAAAAAATGACAATGGGTAAAATTTGCCCTTTTTTTATCGGCTTGTGTGACGTTCATAGCTAGGTATTTTCTAGGGCATTTTAAACATAGATGTTAAGAACTAGAATAAAAATCAACCTGTAAATTCTGTATATATATCTCTTGGTATATCAATATATTTTATACATTTTTCAAAATACATTATCACTAGAAAAAATAATTATGTTTGAACATGTATATCAGAATCAGTTGAATGCGAACTTTCATCGAAAAAAACTGTACAGATATTCTTATCACTAAAATCACTTTCTGCTTCATTTAAAAGTGTCTGGAGTACTGCTAAGCCTTGTTCATCACTGGGACACTAACAGGGAGGTGAAGTCTTAGAGACCGCGCTTAAAGAAATAACTGAATTATTTTAAAAAGCATCCACTGAAATCGGTCGAAAAAGAGCACGTGTATTGAAGGTCACAGAACAGGAAGCTACAGGGTCAATCCATTCAATTGAGCTAAAAATAGAATAGGGGTGATCGAAAATCCATCGCCAGCGGTCTCACAGACCGCACGTCCCCAGTTAAGGATTAAGCGTTAAGAGTAAATTTCTTCTCGAGCAAAAATGTACCTTGCATTAAATTTGAGGTCAGAGAAGAAGTGTACAGGAGGAAGTTAACAATTAATTAAACATACATACTTCCTATATATAAAAAAAAAATTGAAACGCCGAAATTTGCACTTTATCTCAGAATGAATTCCGCATCAGGGGGTAGAACGGAAAACATTTCAACGTATTCTTTACCAACGGATTCTAAAACTCTTCACGCTTTCGCGCATGCATTAGGAAGTATTTAATTCGTCAAAATAGGTATGAAAGGAATTATGAAAGGAGGAGATTTAACAATAAAATAAATTTGGGTTACTCGCAGATTAAATTAATATAAAAAGAACTAGGTCATAAAAGACGATACTGACATACACGCGAAAACAAAAATGAACTGAAAAGTATCCAATGGGGGTGGGGATCAAAGTCTAAGAATGACGCATTCCAGAAAGCGCTAATCCTTCCGCGTCTCACCCCTTAGTGAGATAGAATCGTCGAGAAGTGGTCGTCTCAGGTTGATGAAGTGAATAGTAAAGAATATTTCTTGCATAGGAAACTAAAAGTCAATCGGATGTCGTAATTGCTTTGTATTCAAAGATGATAAACTTGGACTATATTAATGACGTCTCTGCAGGAGAATGCAAACGAAAGTGGAACGACTAAAAATTTCATTAAAGTATGTCTTTATCGTGAAAAAATGTTAATTTCAAATTTAAGGGGCGGAAACGAGTTTTGTGGCAGATCAGCTTAGTTTTAACTTTATCAAACTGGAGAAGAACAGATAATTTTCCAACCTGAACACGAATTGTCGAGAGGGATACAAAATCCAATCATGTGTACAAGAAAATCGAAATAAAAATAGAAAGTGTACAAATCGGATTTTTCATGCTTTCAAATTAATTCCATGACGACTTTCAGGGTGCAAAACATTTCATGCTATAAAAGAAAAAGAGGGGGAGGGGCATTACTTTTTTTAGTACATTAAATACTAAACATCAGTTGTATTTGGATTCAATTCGGAAGAATTATTAATAATGTAACAACTATCCGAGGACCTAATTTTATACATCTACATTTATCCCTAGTATTCTATTTTTCTGCTCCGACTGATACCAATATTAATATTGGATTTTTTTTTTTTTT
This sequence comes from Argiope bruennichi, assembly GCF_947563725.1. NCBI lineage: Eukaryota > Metazoa > Arthropoda > Arachnida > Araneae > Araneidae > Argiope > Argiope bruennichi. Next base: position 21,645,176 of record NC_079157.1, on the reverse strand, counting down.
TTTGTACCAGTATTCTTGATGTAAGGAAACGAGCGTTAAACCGGATATGCAGATGTGTCTAAATTTGTTTAGTTATATTAATGTCTCGTTTTAAGGAAGCACTAGAGCTATTTGGGGAGGAACCTCGTAATTTTTGCAGAGAGATCAGATGGCGAGGACGACACCCGAGTTGGTACCCTCTCTCCAAACTTCCACACCACACCAGCATGGGAACTTTGGTCCGATGGATTTGACGTGCACGAGACATGCTTTAGCAACGGTGCTTCGGTAGAACCCAGTCTCGAACCCGAAACACTCCCATTCTGAAGCGAACACCTTACCATTAGGTGACCACGGTCCCAAAATCAGTATAAAATTATTACGATTATATCAATGCAATAATGATGCTAAAGGAAAATTGCGGCAACATCCAAAAAAGTATTTCTTTCATATAATCTACTCATATAAAGATACATCTAAATTATTTGCGAGACAAAAAATGAGTAGTCTAGGCCCTGCTCTCTTCGGGCAATGATTTGTTTCCAAAATGTATTTTAAGGTTATTGGAAATTAATTATGGTTTTTCCCTCATTGATATTTTCAGAGTAAAAATCACTGTCGTTTCCGTTGGAAAATTCAGTTTCGTTGCTTAGCATGCGTTTATATATAGATGAGTCATATTATAAAATGGATAATCATTTTTCACTACTGAGAAATTTCCAGAACAAAAATCAATGTTGCCACGTGATAAAATAATGGCGGATTCAGATCAATTTATGGCCTCTTCCAATAATCAAAGATGGTTGGTTGATTGATTTTTGGTTGGAACCACATAAGTCACGGTTGTAATCTTTTCTAATGAACATTTGTAATTCTTCAAGTAGATTTCTCTACTAAAATTAGTATGGTTGTCTATAATGGCCTAGAGTACAAGATATAGTCTTCCAACTGAAAGAAATTTTTAAAATCTTCAAGAAATAAATCTCGAAAGTCTCGATTTCCTGCGCCTCAGTTTTATTAAGATCTTTGAATTTTATTTTGGTTATTTTATTTAAATTGAGGGCTCGTTTTAAAACACTAAGGGTATTTTGGCATAGATATAATTTTTAAACCGCCGATGCATGACAAAGCTTATAATTGTGCAAGCACCAAACTAAGAACTTCCGCACCACACCAGTGGGTGGATATTTTGTCCCGATGGATTTAACGGGCACCAGACCCGCTTAGGTTCTTCAGTGGAATCGGGTCACGAACCTGAAACCTTCTGGGTAAGGTCTCAGCATCAGCACCAGATGCCATAGTATCCCTTTAAATCATTGAAAAGAAAACATCAAGAGAGAACGTTTAGTCTTATTGCAAAAAGTGGCAAATGCTCAAAAGTAGGGATTGCAATACCGGTATACCGGGATACCGAATACCGGTATTTTCAGCCCTTTGTACAATTTGTAATACCGGTATTCACAAGTTTAAATACCGGTTTTTCGGTATTTACTAGACATTTTTAAAATTGTCTCCACTATATGATCAGGGATCGCAACACAACAAAATAGTATACGTTTTTGTTTTTATGTCTCCCTAGCTGGCGAAATTAATTAGCTAATTAATAGCTTAATTAGTTGCTTAAATCTAAATTAGCGAAACATGGATTATCCCTGAAAGAAGATATAGAATCCATAACGACTGATGGGGCAACAATTATGAAAAGAGTTGGAAAGTTGACTGGTGCAAATCAGCAATTATGCTATGCTCATGGAATTCAATCGGGAGTAATAGATGTATTATACCAAAAAAATAAAGAACAGAAGAATCCAAATACTGTCGATATAGAAACTTCGGATTCCAACTTTGAAAAGAGTAAGAGTGAGAGTGATATTGACAATGAAGATAATGGCAAGGTAATTGTTGAAGAAGATATTGCTGATGACGATGAAATATTAATCTATCAAGAATTGCTTCCTATAATTTATAAAGTTCGAAAAATTGTTAAGATATTTAAACGTTCCCCTATAAAAAAGGATATATTACTAAAATATATACTAACTGAAAATAAAACAGATTATATGTTAATATTAGATTCTAAAACACGTTGGAACAGTTTACTCCTAATGATGGAACGATTTTTGAAACTGAGAAATCCAATCCAAAAAGTAATAATCGACTTAAACCTGTAAATTATTTTTTCAGATAGTGAATTCGACTTAATATCCAGAACTATATCAACTCTACTTCCAATAAAACTGACTATAGAGGCATTACGTCGGAGAGATTTTAGTTTATTAACAGCTAATGCAACAATAAGTTTCATGTTGCAGTCATGAAAGAACAGCACACATCACTATCTGAAGAATTATATATTACATTGAAAAATCGCACAGAAGAAAGGCATACCGAAATAGAAAATGTCTTACTGTATTTAAATAATTATAATGATTTTAAAAATGAAAATGAAAAAGAAGAAAAGAAAATAATCAATTCAAATATGATTAAGTTTATAGTAATTTTTTTTTTTAATTTTTTACCCACAAACCTATCCACATTTAGAAGAATTATGTTCTGTTATCGAAGATTATGATGACACTAATGTCGATAGTGAAAAGGAATTGTCCCTTGAACAAAATTTAGAATTAGCGATAAATAAAAAAAAATCAACGAACCAAAATACAATACAGAAATCAGCTATATCCAAAACCATCCGACGAGAAATCGATTTATTTGAAGATGAGGGATTTAGAGGTAAATACTTGGAAAAAAAAAAGCGCATTGCTAACAGTACCACGAACTAGCGTAGATGCCGAAAGGGAATCGGAACTTTTGCGCTCGGTAAATCATTCCCTACCCCTGTTGCTGTCATAGGTTTACTGGGATTTGGACCTTTGGCAAGAAAACTTGGCGCGGGTGACGGTTTTTAGTTTTCCATAGCTGCATTTCCAGTCGGGCTTATTGGTAATAATGGAATGGCGATAATTTTTGTAAACATTTTATTTGATCTTTCATTTATGAGATCTTGTACATACATTTATCTTATTATTATTAATAAGAGCCTTGTTCATTGCTCCGAAAAATTAATATATATGAATTTTCCCAGAAAATTAATCTACATATTTTTATCACTCAAAATTTAATAAAATAATTAAATAAAACGCCAAAATGATGCACTGCCTTGAATTGTTCCTGAGAGGAGAGATCTAAGTGCTAAGTGTAAATATATTCATGTCTCAAAACAATTTGTTCTATAAGATTCAAAGGTTAATGTAAAAGGATAAACATGTAAACGGATTACAAAGGGTAATTGAAAGGACCTATGAAAAAATTTAAAATTCTTAATTCATCGGAGCTTTTATTGACTCCAGTAACATAAATTGTAATTGTTTAGTTCATTTAGACCATTTTGTTAGTAGATGCGTGCCCCTGATTAAAATTGACTGATGGGCGCTGATTACAGTGACTATCCAATAGATATATAAACCCTGTTTACCTTAAATTTAATTGTTTGATTTAATTAATAATATAGATATTGTAAAAGTTCATAGAAATCTTTTCCTCCATTTACTTTTTAGAAAATATATTTCAAATTTGTTCGCTTCATACAGACACTAGCTGAAATTTACACTTTTATATATTTAATTTACAATAATATTTGATTTATGTTTTTAATTTGAACTTCTTTCAATGTGATGGCAACAGGTGGATAACAGCTAATTTTTTCCCATTGACGTGCTCATGCAGATTAAATTTTATTTTTATTTTGTGCGAAGTACATTGTTGAAAAATATGTTTAAAATGTTTCTTTAAAAACACGTTAAAAATCGAAACTTAATTTGTAAATTAAAGCATTGGTATCATTAAAAAGATAATTTTTTTAGCTTTATCTTGATGCAAAAATCAATTTTGTGTTTTAATATTTTCGGAAGTTATAGCGTTGTAATTTTTAGAAAGTGTATCCATTTTTAAATTTTGTTACTCCTTAATGTAACAAATTATTGTATGTATAAGGGTCAATGTCAGTGAAATGAATTAATATTAGATAAGTATATTATCTGTAATGCTCATAAACAATGCTGATTGAGAAAGTTTTCGTATTAGTTGAAATTTAAACACTTTCGTTTTTCAAGTTCCCATTTTTTGTTGAGATTACTGAAAATTAAAAAAGATGCATTGCGCAAAAAGCGGAATAGTATACGGTTTTAAGAACAATAGTAAATGTTACATGTCCAATAGAATTTGAAGTTAAATATGCTCTTGTGAGTAAGCGATCAATGACAAGTTAAGTAAACTTTAGCAACCATAAATCTGAATTATAAAACTAAGTTGGCCATTGCTTTCATAAAAACTTTTTAAAAAATTCTTTTTAATGTGTATTAGCATTTGTGTAACAATATATTTTGCAACTATTTTTCTTCAATTCATGGTTATATAGGAGTAATCATAATTTCTATTTTGAAAAAAGCAACATTACTACCAAGTTATTCCAGGAATCTCTCAAAACTTTTTTTTTTTAATTTTGATTACATACAAATGAACAAAAAATGCCGTTAAGCTTTCAGAAATGCGGAACAGTCTTGACTATGCTGAATGTCAGAGAGATAAATGTTTGCAGTTAGTTTATTTTTTTTTTTATTTCTTTATTTATTTTTGTTAAATGTAAGTGACCATACTATGCATATTGTGAATGCATATTAAAAAAAGAATTATTTAGAAATTATATTCATTTTTTTAATTCACCTTTTTATTATTTTCATATTATTTTTTTATGTATAAGTAAAAATTATAACAATTCCTAGATGAATATTCAGTCTGAAATATTCCAGAACTTTAATACGAAATAACGAAATATACAAAAATTCAATTTAATTTTGTTCGTTTCTTTCTCAATTAAACCTATTTAATATTTTTTGAATAAATAATTTACTTATAAAATTCGAAAAAAAATTAGGGACATTTTATTAAAATTCGCTGTTAGTACTAAAACTATTGAGAGAAAGGATTGAGCCATTCTTTTGGGATGAATCCGAGGTCTTACAATTTCATAGGCACATAGATGTTGGCCGATTCTCCTGGATTGAAAAATTAATAAAAGCAATTATTGATAAAAATAAAATCGTGTCAAACGAAATACTATAAACATTGAATTACTCCTTCTAAATTACAGAATTCGGTAATGTTAATTAACAGAATTATAGAGAACAAGTAAATGTCCCAAAATCGAAGTGCTTCAATAATTAATCAGTGATGAGTTCTATGTTCTAAGAGCCCTTCTAACATTCACGCGGGCCTCAGTATGATTTTCTGTGCAAGCAGAGAAAATCTAAAATATCCAACTCAAAGAGTATTTTTTCCAAACAAGTTTGGGTGACTCATTAACCCCACCAAACCCCTCTCGTGATGTACAAAGACAGTGACCTCTTCAGAGAGTAAGGGAAAGTTTTATTATTTAATCGTTTTATTGGGGGTGGTTGATGGGTCAGTTGACCGTACAGTTTGGCGTACATTGTAAAATCGCCAAATCTTACATGCAAAGATAAAGTTTATAATGTGGTAGTCTTTCTTGACACTTGAGCGGAAAGGGGGTGATTTACCGAGCGCAAGTGACATAGAACCGCCGAAAGAGCGTTTTCGACAGCTGGTTATTTTGACACAAAATTACTTTTCAGGCTTAATTACAATACAATGGATGCATAATGTTTTTTAAGATCACATTTCAAAAATTTGTAATAGTACCAGAGACTGAATAGTGATATTTACACTTTTTTGGTGATTTAAATAAATAGTTCCTTTACTTTTTTGTGATTCTTTATATACTGTTATAATTTATAAATTACATATTATTTTTTGTGATATTTACACTCTCTTATAAAACTGACAAATAAAACAAAGAAACTCCTGTGTTTTCTTTCTTTTTCTAAAATTTCTAATTCCGTTATTAAAACCGGTATCCCGGTATTAAGATCTAAAAAATACCGAATACCGGTATTGAAATTTTGGTCCGATATTGCAATCCCTACTCAAAAGTAATTTGAGATTAGAGCAAATGCTTAAAATATTATGGCCTTGTGCTTTTAGTAATGTAACAACTATTTTAAAACTACATATTTTAACTACTTTCAAAGCTTTTCACTTTTAATATTATTCAATAAAAAATTGGGTTGATTTTTATAGTTATGCAAAACATCTTCACATCATCGATAAATCCATTCTTATTCTCAATGGTACAGTAAATAAAATTTATAGTTGCTGACGTCTAAATAATTCACTAGACTTGTTAATTTTCAAATATATTTTGGTAAATTAGTACATGTATAAAACAAGGAGTCAATGTTGATATAAATCAATCCATCTTAATTTTTGATTTGAGTATTCAACACATTTTTCAAACTTTCTGGAACACTCAAAGGATCAAAAATTAGGGCGATTGCATAAAACTCGTAGCTAAACTTGAGATAAAATGCTTGTCAAAAAAAAAAAAAAAAAAAAAAAAAATACAATGGAAATGCTTCCATAAGCGACGGTTATTTTAATAATATAATTCAATATGTATAAATTTGGTTAAATATTGATGGAGTAAGCTGTAAGACAGATGAAAATATGTTATCGAATTAAATGATGGATTTCCCTTAAATTTTATGAAGAATTACCACACAAATCTTTCCGGACATTGTCTATGCAGCAACTATCATCGTGTTAAAATATTATTAAATTATTGTAGAATTTATTCTTAATTGATGCAGGGCTAAGGTCAAATTTCAAGGAGATATCAGAGAAGTATTGTTATTCTGAAAATTCAAATGCAGTTTAATATGAATACATGTTTTAACGAGTGGTAGTTGCATAACGTAATATACATAATAACACCCATCATCTGACGAGAGAATTTGCATAGAAATTGAAATGTTCAGCATCCATCTTCATCTGGCACCAATCGCAAGGTGTTTTATCATGCCCTAAATTGGTTCGTATGCATATTCATTTCGAGACGTTAAATTCAAATTAAATCTAGCATTGCTGAAAGGTCATACTCGGATATTTGCGATTCAAATTTGTCTACAAAACACATTCGCATTTTACATTTATAGTATTGATAAAGTATATAGTCCAAAATTAAGGTCACAAACAAAAAATCTGCGAAAAATGAAAAAATATTCACTGTATTGCAACGAAATTTCGCACAGAGGTACACTACAATGGAAGAAAGAACATAGACGCATAACATGAAAAGGATTTTAATTGGAAATTAAAAAACAGAGTATATCAAAAAGTGTTACATTATGAATCACACATAAAGCGTACATCTTGGAGAAAGCCTGTCTAATATGGAGTGTGACCACCATGCACTGCTATACAGACTTCACAACGAACTTGCATACTGTTAATGAGGGTGTCAATAAATGATTGGGGCAACAAAACCCATTCTTCCAAAAGCGCGGCTTTAAACTCTTGGAGGGTATAAGGAAGGGGTTTACGCTGTGCAAAGGCTCTTCCGACACCATCCCAAACATGTTCAATAGGATTGCGATTTAGAGACCTCGAGTGCCAGTCCATACGTCGAATATCCTCTTCCACAAGAAATTCATCGACGGCATCAACGATATGGGCTGTATGGAAGCGTGTTATCGTAATTAAACATGAAGTCTGGGCCAAGAGCACCCCGGAACAGCCTCACATAGGCTTCAAGGATGTCATCCCTATAGCGATGTGCATTGACAATACCCGCATCCAAGATGTGCAGTTGTGTGCGTCTGCCCAACGTTATGCCACCCCAGACAAGGATTCCTATGCCACCAAATCTGCCGATTTCTCTTACCTAGGAGGGGTGATGGTGAGCTCCTCACTCTCTCCAGATGATTCAATGAGTGTCACTGGAAAATCTCGACTCACTCAAAAGAACACGAACACATTCTTGCTGTGCCCAAGACTGATGTGTTCGGCACCACAACAACCGGACAGTCAAAGGGACGCACTCAACTGAGAGGGCATAAAGGGCCCTCTCTGCTAGACGTCTCTATACAGTTTGTCTGGAAATTCTTATTCCAGACGCAGCAGCAAGTTGAAGAGCCGTTGTCAGCCTATGCCGTAGTGCGCTTAATGCTAAATAGCGATCCTGTGCAGGCGTCGTTCTGTGACGGCCTTCCTGGTTACAGTATCACTTGTTTGGATTTGATTCCACAATCTGGATGTCACTTTCGGTGCCACTTGTAACCATCTAGCCACCTCCGCTTGAGACTGCCCAGCTTCAACCCTGCCACGGTTCTCTATCTCAAGGAATCGTCTAAACGATGAGAATTCATTCTCACTGGAAACAGGTTAAAATTTTGTTTGAATGCAATATTCACAAAATTGCAGGCAAAAATCCTAAATGCCTAAAAATAAAATTCAGTAGTTCCTCAAAAACTAATGTTAAACAACATTTTTCCCACAACAAAGGTTAATATCGTGTTACCGGTCCTTTACAATACATGGAATATAATTTGTTTAAATTTAACTGGTAGCCATTTAGAATTATTTCGAAAAACATTTTTGTGACCTTAATTTTGGACATATATAGTGTGATCCATGTAGTTTGACACGAAATCCTGAAGTAAAGTTCACATTCTAGTTACACAACGATTGTTATAAAAGCCATACAATAGCGAAAATTCTCATCGAGTTTTAGGAATTGTAGCTACTTTTACCGACCAGTCGATTCGCCGAAAAAAAAATGGAATACGTGCTTTCAAATAAATTTAATACATAACTCGTTCACAATTCCGCCTAAAAAATATTTTGATGCACCAAATTATGAGTTAATTTTAGCAACTTTATATTCCCTCCGTTCATTGTATACACCAAGAGAATCAAATCCGATGAAAGCACTATAAGATGTAGTAATAGAACTTTCCTGGCGTTATTTCTCCTTTATATTCCTCACCATCCGATTCGCCGGGGATATTGGTTATGATTACAATTAGATATTTTAGATGCAATTCTATTTCCAAGATTTCGTGAAGTTCCCAGACATTAAAGCCGGTTAATTGTCTGAAATTATGCACATGAAACTGTTCCAATGGAGATCAAATGAAGACATGGAACTCTTGAACTCGTAAATATCTGGTTAATCCATATTCTGAATTTCGCGATAAAGCAGCTTTCCTTTTTTTCTTAATATAAACTGAACAGATATTTAGCAGGATCTTTACTTTAAACAATGGAAGAAAATCGCACGATTAAATACGTAATGAAGCATTGAAAATGGTTTCCGTTTCAAGTCAACTATGCTATTCAATTGAAGAAAACTACTCGCGACTTGAATTTCCTAAAATAAAAAAATTGAAATGTTGAATTTTTGTGCAAAATTTTTTGGAAGCTATCGCAAGTGAAAGCCAAGATTCAACTTAATTTATTATTAAAACAATTTAAACTTCTAAAAACTTTTTGGAAGTTCCCATTTCCGTCCTTCAAGATATACATATTCAAATTCGATAGCTATTGGCCAAGTGATCCGACTTGTAGAGTGCCACACGCTTTCATCTGTTATTAGTAGAGGTAAACATATTTGAGCTTCCTAAGCGTTAAAATAACCCTTACACTCGCGTGTGTAAATGTTCATCTGATCACATTGTGTCTGCTAAAAAGATAGATAAAAATTTTGCCGTTATCTTCATATATGAAGAATTCTTGCCCTTCTATTGGTTGAAAATATTCAATGTTTCAGATCTAATTTCCGAAAACTGCCCACTACAGAAGGACTGAAACACCCACGTCAAAGAAAACCGAATTAGATTCAAAGTTTCTTCGTAATGGTACGCGTTTAAAAATATTCAAATACCAGTTATATTAAAATTAGAAACAATTCAGAGCTCAAATTTCGATCCATTTTTAAAGACGTAGCAAACTGATTGTTCAGCAAGATACAGCGAGTTTAATTTAAGACGATTTATTTCAAATATCTTGGATGTATAACATAACCACATATATTAAGAATTAAAAAAAAATGCAAGTGCCAACTACTTACGGAATGTTTACGAATTTTAAAAATTGCTTTGGAAATATGAAATTTTTCTGAAGACATTATCTATATTTGTAAGAAAATGTTTACTCCGGTTAATATATTTACTATTCTTCACTATTCATCTCCATTGCATCCTAGGTCTAGAAAATAAACAAGATTAGAAAATATACAAGTTTGGACGAAAAAAATAAAAATCGCATGCAACGAAGATAGTTCCATCAGCTTTCAAAATATCCATTGACATTTTCAAGCGTCGGCACATGGCAAACGTATTTTAAAAATGAAATTCAATACAGAATTATTTGTATTCAAAGCTGAAAAGTCAATAAACAAAACAGTTTACTCGAATAGTTACTTCTTCAAATATTTTAGATTTTGGATAAATTCTCTCCTGATATTTTAGAGTTTTGACACAAAATATTTATTAATTTAAGTTACGATGAAAGTTTTCGTAACATTAATATAAGTTAATTGAATAACTTAAATTATATGATTTTATAACTCCCAGAATTTTATAACTCCCCAGTGCCCAGAGTTTGGGTTTAGGGTCAAGTTTTCTGTTTCAACAAGATAATGACCCGAAGCATACAGCTAAAATAGTTAAGCTATGATTGTTGTATAATTGTAAATTGCAATTGCACACCCCTCCTCAATCTCCAGATCTCAATGTGAGTGAAAATTTGTGGCACAATTAGGAAAATCAGTTCAAAAACGCAATATTAGGGGCAAGGAACACTTAAAAAGAGTATTACAAGAAGAATGGTCGAAAATATCAAGCGAAACAACTCCAATTCTTGTCAACTCAATGCCACGCCGTTTACAAGATGTTCTAAATGCAAAAGGATATGCAACAAAATATTAATTTAGCTTTTTCTCCTTTTCTTTACAGATTTTGCTAGATGTATACTCAATTTTGTGACTTTGGAATTTGTAACTTTGACATACTAATTACTGTAATAAAAATATTATTGATTCCTCCGTTTTGTTTTTCAGCCTAATACTTGTGTTAATGTATATTTTGTCGTTCTTATAAATATTAGCCATAAATAGGAATGTTAAGATCAAAAAGAATAAAATTGAAGAAGAAAGAGTATAGTGTATACTCAATTGGTTGAGCCACTGTGTATGCTTTATTGTGTACATTGTTTCGAATTCTGAAAATAATGGTGGAAATAGTCTCCACAAAGTTCTCTTATACTCCCTGATAAAGATATTTCCATCCCCTTCCTACATAATAATTGTTGAATTGCAATAAGTATACGAAAGACATAATTGCACAGTTCGATTCTTTTGTGGCTTCCTTCATATTCTACTTGTTAAAATTCTAGTTCTGTGAGATTTTTGTCTCATTCAGTTTTAAAAATAGTCAGAAATTCTTACTCGCGTGTATTCAAACTAATTGGGAATAAAAAGCTGGTGTCTACCGAAACTGAAATATCAGACCTTCTTTACCATTTATGGTTTGTCAAAGCTCCTATGCCTTTATTTTTATGCAGAAAAAAAGGGGGTATGAAGATTTCCCCTTTTATGCAAAAATAGAAAGCAATCCCAAGATATTTAAAAATTTATTCGTATATGCCTGTTTTCGAAATAATTTTCTACTTTAACCTTTTTACTACTAACGAGGCTCATGTCCCACTCGATTTTTAAAATATGTGAAGTAAAATGTTAAACCTGCATATAAGTTAAAGTAGAATAACTTCGGCACGCTGAAGAATATCACGAGTTCATTTAGTTTGCATAAATAAATATTCAAAATTAAACGAACCATCTAATTAAGATCTTAAGTTCATATCCAAAGGTTCAGCCTATATATAGATTTGAACATCAAATCTTCTATAATAAAAGAATTGTATAGAACATAAACGAACCGAACAAATGAAACAAAAACAAAAGAATGAATAACGATAAAGTCACACATTTTCTGTGACACAAAGCTCACTTAACAAACAACAACAGAAAATTCAACACATCATAAAAAAAATTTATTTCATTCAAAATCGCAATGAAATCAAATTTTAACAGGCGTTGAAACTCAACCAGCCAATACCAGATCAGGGTATCTAAAGTAAATGGTCAAAGTCAAGAATTTACATTCCGCAAATGGTGTACTTACTACTACTAAATCTTATCTGTTCATTTCAATTCCTGCAAAATAAAAGTAACTAATTCTTGAACGATTTTACTTCGTACGGGTCATATCAGAATCCTTTAGTACTCGGCGCATTATTTCGGCATTCTATGCAGTCAGCTTTGAATATTAAAGAAAAGAGGCCGGGGTTGAGCTTGTGCTTCGTGTTGAAGCACGGAGGACGAGATTCCATTGTAAGGAAGTTTCTTCCTGAATATGGATTAGGCCTCGGTCGAAGTCGAAATGTCATCTCATTGGCTTGGTGTAAAATATCTGAGAGAAAAGATTTTACCGTCTCACATGCTTTCTTTGTCAGTCGATCACGGTTCAAAATTTACAGATGCCTTCCAAAATAATCTTTTTAAAAATAAAAAAAATAAAAAAAATGGGGCAAAAACATAACAAATCTGTTATTGTTGCTGTTTCTAATGACACCTCTCATAGATAAGTCGACTGACTTAAAAATTCAGTGATTTAAAACCAAGGGAGCATTGACTGTTTTTCAGTAGAGCCATCTGGGGCCAAGAGTAATATTTAGCTACACAAACGTCCCAATACTTTTTAAAGTGACTCATTCATCCATAGATCGTTCTTTGGACCTGATTGCTGAGAATTATCACCCCAGATACAGTACCCCCAGTGGTATTATTCTCCACATGGAAGACTTTGTGCCCACTACATATTTATACGTGCGCCAGCTACCACACACAGGGAGAGTCTTCAACCGACGGGGTTCGAACGCGCAACCCAAGAGACGCTAATGTAACGCCGTACCAACCAGGCTATCCCGGCCGTCACAACGAATCTAAAAGAAATATGAGAAAATAAGGAGAAAATCTTAGAGCCTTCGTGGCAAAATGTGATTGCAAGAATTTTAATTTCCGGGGAAGAATCGAAATTGGAGAAAATGCTATTTTCATCAAAATTAATTTCTGTTTACTCTTCTGAGGTTTCGAAAGGACAAATGGAATTTGTTGCTTATTTTATTGGACCTCTAGCCAAATTTATGATGTATTTGCCCAAATCACCCTGTTGTACTTTCTTAAAGGTAAACAAGACTAATTAAACTAAATTAAGCATTTGATGCTTTTTACTTTCTCTAATACGAAAACTGCAAACGATAAAGTACTGTAACCACAAAAAATTGCGCACTCTATATTTTGACCAATTTCCACTTTTCAGTCTCTCCCAGTCTATAGACAAGAAGGGCATTTTAGAAAACAGTTATACTCTTAGTGAATAATGAGAAAAAATGAAAGTAAAAAATTTTATTAATGTGCATTTAAACGTTTTTTAAAATATTTTTATGTTATGTGCTTTATTTGATAAATAAAAAGTAAGATATAATTAAATTTGCATTCAACTGTCAATATATATAATATTATAAAATTGCATTAATATTATATGCATCAAAGTTATCATTTTTGTGGATGTTTTCAGTACATTAAATTTATAGACAAATTCCTTTTTAATTTTTTTTAATATTCTGCCACCTTCTTTATTATATTCGAAACTGTTCTGACATCCGGTCATTGTCACTCGTTCAAAAAGAAAAAATAATTAGGACATTAACATTTTAACTTGGGATTTTCCTTCTAAGAGATGTGGAGCATCATTGTGGCATTGACACTGATTGATTACTAATTGGCGTATATTGCCAATGAGTGAACCAAATTTTACAGAAAAATTAAAACATATCAGATGACACCTATTTTAAAGCTTGAGAACAAATACCAATAATTAATAAGCTAGCACCAATGCGAACGAGGGAAAATATCACTACTCTTTTTTTTTTTTTCTTTCTTAGAAATGTAAGTTATTGTGTTGCTATATGTCTAACACTAGAACACTTGCTCCCTAGAGTCTTAGATTTATGGTAGTCTCTGCCGAATTTCTCAAGCATGTGGGAATCCATCGTTTAAAGTCCTTTTCCCATGGTCCTTTACCCTACGGATATGCCCATACATCTGCCATCCTATACATCTTGGAACTAATCCTTATTTTACTATGTTGGATGATATTGGGAGGATTCAGAAATTGTCTGTAAAATGAGCGGACAAAATCACCAGACGAATCTAAAGGTTTGTTCATCCGTTCTAAAGCCTGGACATCCATAATCACAGCTGAATATTCATATCGTAATTTTTATGCAGTCTTATATTTTAAAGAATTTTAATTATGGAATGAAATAATGAGATAATTATGGATTTGCGGGAATCTTTTACTCTTTGAATGTACTACAGAAGTCGAAAGAAAATCTGATGTCTATTTACAAGAAATTGGCCATGAAATTCTGAAACAATGCAAGAACTGCTGCTAGAATGAATGAAATATACAAATCAGAATGGTTTACAAATGACAAAAAATAATCCGTTTTGCATTCTTCTTGCACTAAACGGAACAAAAAAAAGTAAGATAAGTTTTAAATTTATCGCGTTTTTTATTAACTCATCCTAACTTTTTAAATATTTGAATAACTCTTATTTAATAATATATAAATAGGATCGATGGCTTCCTAAAAAGTAAAATTAGAAAAAACAGTATTTATTGCTTATATGAACCTCTGTTATTTGACAAATTATTAAAAACAGAGAAACAAATTAGAATTTATTCTATTATATTTAATTAAAGAGAACTATAGACCTCGTAGGAGGCGTGGCAGTTCCAGACAGCCTTTAAGACATCAAATCTATAACTGATTACTTACAAAGTATACCTTATAAATTATTAGGTATCTGTTTTATTCAATTAATAACCGTACATCATTAATTCGCTGTTGTAAAAACCCATTTTCCTTTTATGAACAGTAGTGCAAATACTGTTGGATTATCCATATTTCAATCGCCGACTCTGATTTCAAACTTCAGACTTCCTTACTGACATACTTCAAAGAACTAATCATTCATGTCTCTGTGCTTTATTAACATATATTGGCATTTACCTTTTAAAAATGTACATTTTATAGCATTATTACAATTTGTCTTATTAACTACTTAAATATGTTTTTGATAAGTAAAAATTTATTTTACATACACATTATCTGTATATTTCGACTAATATTAATAACATTTTTTTATAATTTGAGTGGTTTAATTATATTTTGTCACTAATTCTCAAAATCTATTCAAAAACTTCATTTAAATAAAACATTTCAAATAAAAAAATCCTTTTTTTTTTTCATTTTTTATGTTATCTCAATATTTCAGCCTTTACTTTCTTGTTACTGTAATCAAATGTAGTAAGAAATTAATTTTTTCGCGTGTAATTTAAACCGAGAAACCGCCTTTACCGTAATTAAACCTGTAATTAAGCATTTATAATGCCTTCGTTTGCAGAGGGAAAATTGAAGTCAAGAACTGCTTCTTGCCGTAGTTATAATAATAAAAATCATTAGAATGGCATTATTTTCTGTTGTATCATTTGCAATAGAAAATGTGTTTTTGTTACTACACAATCACTATTGTGAATTGCGATATGATTTTGTTTTGTTGACAATCATGTTTGATGAATATTTTCTGGGAATTCAACTGCACAAACACAATTATTCATTTTATATTATAGTTTTTAATAAATTATTTTAAATCATGTTTTCTTTTATTGAATCAAGTTTTTGCAAATAGAAATCACTTTAAACAAATACAAAGAAAATTAGAACAAACATGTTTCAATTAAAAAACATATTGTAAACAAATTGTAAATTTTAGAACTCAAGAATTTAATTTATAGGCATGAAAGAGAATTAAAATATTTTAAAAATAAATTAAGAAATGAGATTTATGGGGAACTGAAAAACAAAATAAGAAAAACTGATAAAAATTGAAATTTATTAAAAGACTGATGAAAAAATTTCCTCAAGTTATTAAAAAAATAATTTAATGATGAAATTGAAATAATGGATTTTCTTTTTCTCTTAAATTTAAAACAGAACAACGGAAACTGGAAAAATCGAATATCCTGAAAGTTGAATTTGCATTCATCATAACATCTAATAAACTGAAATTATTCGAAATTTGTAAAAGTTGTGAGTTTCTTAATTCGAAATAGAGAAAATCATTTCGTCAGAAAAATGGAATGTTCATTAAAATATTTGGGTTAGAAGAGTTGAACCATCTGATCATATTATTGAATTCTTCTGATACTGCGTGCATGCTTTTAATTTTATTGGATCACGTTTTTCAAAACTTTTCCTCGGTTAATCCAATCCTTGATTCATTTCATCCTTGATTTTTAATAACTAAACTTTTCCTAGAGTTTTATGTTTAATACCAATGTTCATGCCTTATGATATGAATTTTAAGACTTTTAGAAATCAAAATTTGCTCCTTTGATACCAGCATTAAAGCGAAGAAAAAGAAATTTTTTCTTTGCTTGGAATATGATGACAAACTATAAAGTATACAAATTAATTATATACTCATAGGATTCTCTCTATCGGACTGATATTATTTATTTATATATATATATATATATGTGTGTGTGTGTGTGTTAATAAAAAGCTTAAAATATAATTTGTGTTTTATTATAAAGGTACCTTTTAATTTTTTTAAATAATTTTCTATATAAATAGTCAATAATGGTAGAGTGTAATTGGAAAGCATTATACTTTTGTAAATACATTTTAGCATGACTGCTTCCAAACAGACTGAAAAGCTACAAATTATTTTTTTTTTTAATGAATGGGAAAAAAGTCTAAAAATGAATACAAAAAAAGAAAAACTTCAGATTTTAAGATTAAAAATGATACAAAAAATTTATTTTTACATTAAATAATATGTAAAAATACAAGATAAAAAACAAAAGAAAATAAAATACATATATACATAAAATAAAAATGGCAAGTTATCTTGCAGAAACGCAATCTCATATTTCATGTACTGGTATCCAATGAAGATTCTTCCCTAAAAAAGATACAGTTCTCTTGTTAAAATTATAACAGGGAGAAATTTTGTTAATTTTAAAATGTTCTGTAATGTAAAGTAAAATGCTATGTATTTATATTATATAAGATATTTTTTTCAAAAAAAACCTGTATTATTTCTCTAAAAAGGAAGTAATTTAAATTGAAAGGTTGCAGTATTTCTTTTAATGCATAATACTTCTAATAATGTGCAGAGACTGACATAATTCTTGAAATTTCCTTACGGGAAATTCAATTTACAAAAAAATTATTCAAAATCCTCTAGAGTGCCTAAAAATATTTTTATTATAGTTTTTTTTACTGTTGTATGGCTTCCGTTTTTATATACATGCTTTTGAATAATACAGAATATATATCAGTACTTGATTTTTTCTATTATTAAGATTAAGCGCCTGAAAAATAATGTATAATTTTATAAAATTAAATTTATTTTTAATTATATATATACTGTTAAAGAAAAATTTCTTATCATTTTAAAAATACAATCTTTTTTCTAATTTAATCATATTTATTGAAGATAATTTTTTTCAATTGATTGAAATAAAATGCCAGATAAATATAAGAGAGATTAATCAAACCAACAAATATTTTTATGATATGAAGTCTTAGAGAAGAATCATGAATCTCTATAAAGATTTTTTTTAACTAAAGACATTGAAGAGACGCAAGAATCATGAAAGCATTTGAAAAGGATTGAAATCTTCTATGTAAAAAAAAGCAATTTTATTCTCACTCATAACATATTTTATTTTTTATAAAATTTGGGAATTTTTTAATATTGCTATTTATTCCAGATTAAGTCAATTTCAAGGCTACGTACTTTTACAGTTACATTTTCATAATAAAATGGTTGATTGAAAATATCAGATGCTGCATTTTGATATATTTCTAACAAAATTATGAGTTTAAAAAATTATATACTGATTTAATATATTTTATGATTCATTATTTTAAATTATTATGAGATGTTTCATTCAATCTTTTTTCTCAAATTCCTTACTAGATGCGACTTTTATTTATTAATTACCAGATAATCAAATTTATCATTTATACTAAATTAAATTTAATCAGTTATTTGATAATATTCAAAGTTAGCAAAATCCAATATTACCAAAGCAAACACTTTAACATATCAGTTAAAAACTCAAATGATTGGTACATCATATTCTGAAAGAATTATTGAATACCAGAAGGAAACAAAGGACAATCTAGTAATAGTAAACAGAAGCCCATTATAATTGCATATGTGACTTTTAGATCAAATGAGTATTTAAATAAAACATTAACATATCATGTTAATAAATTGGACTAAAAAGTATAAAATATTCATTATTTTTTTTTAATTTTCAGACCATTTTAAAAACGTGTTATATTTATTTAAACAATTTTCTTTGGTTTTCTTAAAATCTTATGTGTGAATATGTGAAATTTTACATTGGATTTTATACCAACTTTCAGATGAGTTGAACTCAATGATAAAATTTGTATCAAACAGACCAGTAAGCGATTTAATAGTGTATTGTCATTTAGTTCTGAGGTATAATTAAAGTGTCAAGCTTGTTAAAAATTATTTTAAAATTGACTGCTAAATTTGTATCAAACAAACAAAAGGCAGATCAAAAATGTTTGATAAAACGTTTAAATTAGAAAAAACGCCAGAAAGAAGTAAGAATTCGTAATCAAATAATCCTTACCAGACTCTCAATGACCTTACGAATTTAAACAGAAATTAGCAAACAGAAAAAAAAAATTGAGGGTCTCAAAACAATAAGAAAACAATTTAGAATAAGTGAGACTTACATTTTAATGTACTACTTTCAGAATATATATATATATATATATATATATATATATATATATATATATATATATATATATATATATATATATATATATATATATATATATATATATATATATATATATATATATATATATATATATATATATATATATATATATATATACAGAGAGAGAGAGAGAAAACGAATAAGAACCCTAAATAAAAATGCCCGAAAGGGATTGGCAATGACCAAACAAATCCAAATTCAGATTCAAAATAATAATAATAATAAATACAGGAGTAAACAATAGTGGCATTATAATGTATTTTATGTTATGCCCACTGTATTAACGACTGCTCAAATGAAAAATATCCTTCTAGCGTGTAGTTAATTACATTATAATCAAAAGAGAAAATTTCAAGAGACACAATGGTCCAGTTATATGTTTTAACTACGAACAATATGGCCACCTCATATCCTAGGAGGAAGTTGTCTAATTGAAATAATTCTCAATCACAACTGGAAAGCAGACGTCTCCAATTCAATTTAAATTAAATATTGTTCTACAGCTTTGAAAACGCTCACAAACTGGAGCCACACAGTTCACATGCACCAGAAATTTTTTTAAAAATATGTTAGAAAGAATCTTCGTGTGTTCTCAAATATTCGTCGTTCCAATACTTTATGCTTCTATCAGAAATATCAAAATGAATACGAATATAATTCTCAGCTACTTGCCTGCTTTCATTACTTAATTCAGAAACTGCTTGGGATGAATTTGGCATTTCTCCAGAAATGGACAGCTGAAGCAATGTCCATGCTGCTTCCATTTTGGCAGCATCATCATTCCATTTAGAGTCCAGCGTTTCCATTTCACCCTAAAATACGAAAGTATCAAATTACTGAATAAGCAGATGCCTAGAAACACTATTATTACCATCTCTCCTTTCAAATGAAGTATATGTATCTGAGTTTGTTGGTGCTCTTCAACACAAACTATATAACTGGAGATACAAGATGCAAATGTACTCAGGCAATTATAATGGTGCACTGTTATGCGATTTTCTTATCGAAATTTTAATTAAAAGTTTACATGGGTTTTCAGGATTTTTGAAAATATTTGCTAAAATTATTACTCAAAAGTATTTTTAAGCTATCTTATTATTCACAATTTTGCATTTTTAAATATATCAGGTACCTTTAAAATTCCTCTTTAAATGAAATAAAATTTCGAAGATAACTTAATATAATTCACAACAACATTTTTCATTATTTAAATCGATTTGAATTCCATTACAGTTTTGTTAATCTTTTTTTTAAACTATATTTCTATCTTTTAAAATTATTTATACTTTTTAAATCAATTTAGCTCTTCGGAAATAACTGGATAGCTCAAAGCATAATCTTTGTTTTAGCTTGCGGCAATCAGCAATCGGATTTTCTACAAGGCTGATTACCCTAGAATTATGCATTTACGAATTAACCTAAAATAATGACATTCAGATTTCATAACTCATTCGGCTTGTATCGCAGAAAATAGACACGGGTTTGCTTCAGGTATAAAAATTAGCTTGTCAAAAATATGTCACTACATTTTATACATCCTCAGGACCAAAGAATTTTATAGAAAATAGACATCCTAATTTTTAAAGATTTATTGACTAAAATAAAAGACAATGAAATAATATTAAAAGCGAAATTTTATGAAGAATCAGAGAAATTTTTATCAAATAGTTTTTCGAGATATTGCATAAATCATTTTCAAAAAATCCTGTATCACACATAAGACTTCAATGCTCAGTTCTTATGTTTTCTATACACATACTTAAGAAACATAATTGATTTAAACAAAAATAATATTTTGTATTAACTAAGATTTTATCACTTTTACCTCAAGATAAAATTCATATTTGCAGGAGCTGATAGAAAATTAAAGATGTGTATAAAAGAATGTAATAGAAAGGCACAAACGTCTATAATAGTATGAGTTAGAGACTGTCAAAATTTAAGAATTAAAAATATGTTGCTGAAAACCAAGATAGAACAAATTATTGAATAGGAAGTTTTAGTGAGCATTACTTCCAGCAAACTAATTGGTTATCAATGGCGGTTTATTAAAAAGAAAGATGAAATGTTTGTGATTTTTTTTTGTTAGATCAGAAAAGGAAAAGGACCAAAGAAACATTTTAATGTGATAAATTTCCTTTCAATATCTTTTCCAAGATTTTAATTGAATTTGAATTATAAAATCTGCTTTAAAGCCTTTAAACTTACCTTTGACGTGCTGGCATGTGGCGCTGAAAAAACAAAAAAACAAACAAAAAATATTAGATATATAAAGAATATTTAATTGCATAAAATATTTTAACTTCATTAAAATCATGTGAACACAAGAAACATTTAGTACAAATATTTACATCTCCCAGATATTTTAGTGACTTATTTAATATCATTAATTAAATTTCTTTTATTTCGAAATTAAAAGGAAATATTTACGAATAGCAAATTTGAACTTCGTATTAAATTATATATATATATATATATATATATATATATATATATATATATATATATATATAATGCTAATTTATTTTACTCCTAATTTTTAAGTCTACAGTTTTTTGCTGATAGACGAAATACAAATTTAATAAAATTTCTAATTAGGTGTAAAAATACGTTTTCCTAAAATATATAAACACCTTTCCAAAAGGATAAAAGAAAATGGGGTTGCTTTTTTTTTAATATTTGAAGAATGTTTCTGATTGTTAGAGGAGAATGTCCGCTCTTTTAGTTGTTATTATTTTAAGTCAGCAACCAATTAAATAGTAAAGTTGCAAGCATAAGAGATAAATTTACAACACTATTGATTTAGCAGTTTTTTTAAAAACATCGCAAGGAAAAAAAATCTAATTTTAGAACTTAAATTCGATCAGTATTTACAACAGGAAAATTTCAAAACTTAGTAAAATGCTACAATTTTTAGTTATGAAAAAGTTTAAAATAATATCCAATGAATGTATAATTCTTTAATAGCAGGTATATAATTAAAAAACTTAAAATGCTAATGACTTACGATGGTTTTCACAGCTTTCAAAATCTGAAAGCTGATAGTACTTGAATTTTTTTTTCCGGAGATTTTAGTATTTTCAAACAGCTATGCCTGCGCATAGCTGTTAAAAAACGGTGTTTGCTGCGGGTGTAGTACCCAATATCATTTTCCGGCACATGCCTTCCTTTTAGAAGATCCCATTCCTTGAAAATAAATTAGATTCATTAGAAAATAAATAAATTCAGATGAAATATAAATAGAATTGCTAGTAACGAAGATATTGCAATTAGTTTTGAAAATATCTAAAATTATATTTTTTGCCGTGGAAACGCGAAAACTATTTTTCAAAATTTTTGAAATACAAAATTCTATACAAAAATATTTGAAGCAGGACTATATTTTTTTCAAAGATTGATTTCTTTGAACGTGCAAGTTTCAAGTGTGCATATTTTGCATGGATATATTTCTGTCGTCATATGATGTACTCATATATTATATGCATTCTTGAAGAAAAAAAATGCAATTTTGTTTACTAGGTGTGACCTAACTCAAAATTTAGCCCTTCAAACTAAGCTCTTAATTTTAATTATATATATAAAAAAAACTAAAAATCATAAAAATTACTCTAATGTCGTGAGGTTAATGAGAATTAATAGTTCTGAAAATTTTCAAAATCGACTAAAAATTTATTAAATCATCAATTTAAAATTCGAATTTTACAAGCATAAAATTTTAAATAATTTTTTTTAATAAAAAATATTATCTGAATATCGTTTGACAATGAAAATGCTGATTGAAAATTAGGTGATACTGATTACTTAAAGATGTGGTGAAAGCTTATAAGCCAGTTAACAGCTGCACTACACGAGCAATCGCTTTTGTATTGTGGTCATGTTTCTCGGTTGCGAGCTATAACTTCTCAGGTTCAATCCTGGCTCAATTCAATTCGCCACAAAGATACTGATAATTAATAAACAATAAAAAATTTATGCTAGGGAAACAAATACGACTCATTCACAATATTTGATCTCACATTTCTTTATCTTTTTGAAATGTTAAAGTAACATTTCAATGAGCTTACCTTGAAGACTGCAAAATCTTCTTCTTCCCAGTCTGAAGAGTTTTTATGCTGACAGAATAATTTAAATATTCCCTTCTCTTTCTTCACCCATGAAAGTAGATGGCTGAATGTCTCGTTTTCGAGAGAAGGGATGAGAAAATTTTCCAGTAATTTGTTTCCTGGCATGATACAATCTGTTATGAATATATAGAAAAAAATAACATTACAGGAATATTCATGGTTTACAAACTTAAAAATTCATAATGTAACTGACGATATGTAATAAACAAGGAATATTAATATCTTGATTTTGACTCGTTTTAACTAGAAATGGGGGATGTAGAGAAAGAGATTAACACATTTGTAATTGCGACATACTTTTATGTAAATAAACATAATTTGATAGATAATATTTGAGATGCAAAAAAGAAATCCATTTATTCGTATCTCTGCATCATTGGTGCAGTTTACAAAGGTGTAATAGATGTTACAGTTTTAGATTTTTTTTAATGCGTTAATTGTGTGGTTTTTTTTTAAATACTTTAAAATACTAATATTTTTGAATTAAGGAAGAAAATAGATTAAAAAAACTACTTTAAAATAATAAAATTATATCAATTAAATTTATTTTAAAAGCAAAAATTTTAATTTTTCAATGGGAACCGATGTAAGAGAAAAATCTCTCTAGGTATACGATCAACAAATGTGTTGAAAATTTGTTTGATAAATTAAATATATAATTCTACTTTTCTGAACAATGAAATAAGAGATATTACTACCTAATATTTAAATATTGGTTTTGACTGAAATTTAATATGACAATTTTCAGATTTTTCGAACTATGAAATATTAAAACAACCATAAAATATTTGTAATGAACAGAGTGTTCATTTTGGTATTCAAAAATCACAAAACATATAAAAAACCCTATTTAATCAGATTTCAGCTAAAAGAATTTATTATTTTATAACGTATAAACTTTCTCGTAAAAAATATTTTAGCAGTATTGAGGATATCAGAAAATATCATTTCAAAAGTGCATCATTCATCAGCATAATCTATGAAAATAAAATAAAATTTTATTTCCCCAAAAAATGTACTTAAAAACCAATTTTGAAAGTTTTTGTAAAGGAAATTGTTGTGACATCAAAAAAACTTATTTTCATAAAAAACTGTATTTTCACAAAAAATTTAGTTTTTATAATAGTCTATAAGTAGCAGAAATTAAGAAATTGGTTTTGGAAAGGAATGAATAATATATGTAATTTCCATGAATTAGATTTAAAAAAATTACGAGTCTCCTATGCACTTATCATTTGATATGCACTAGTAAAACACTTTTGAATTTTTTTAAAAATCGATTTTCTAGCTGGCACTATTTTAATAGTATAATAAATACTTCTATTGTTTCGTATTTGCAAAAAAATGAATATAAAGGGATTAAAAAATTATATACAGTCAGATTTCCTTTAAAAAAACTAATTTGCAGCAATAAAATATAAAATGGTAAAAAAAGAAAAATGAAACAAAACTAAGCAATTTCACAAAAATATTATATAAAGGATCAAATAAAAATAACATTTTTGTCTTAAAACTTCAGTCCCTGATAGGAATTTAATTACAGTTAATTTTTTTAATAGGATAACACCGACTAACGCAAACTGCACGCAAAAGCCGATGCTGAGACATAAAAAAAAATCATTTTAATTCTGAGCTTTCTTTAATCATGGGAAGAATCCTAGAAAAGAAAAGCACAGAAATGCGCAAAAGCCACGTGGCACAAAGCGTTGAGTAACAGAAGCATCATTTGTTTCTGCACTGCAAAATTGTATCGACACACTTTTTAAAACATCCTCGAAAAATATTAAAACAAGAAAAAGTGTACACGAAGATAAGAAATTTCAATCTTAATTTAAGTCAAATCAGCTCCTGAAAAATTTTGTGTAATGAATAAAATGTTACCATGAAAAAGAAAAAAGCCACGTGGATTACAAATTCAGTTTTCTTCCTATCACCTATTAATATGTTTAGCAATTTTAAAAAATATTGTGGAGTAAGAGTATTTTTTATACTTTTAGACATAAATGAGTGAATTTGAATGTCATGATTTTCACTCTTTGTAACAAGAAATGATGTGTGCAGTGAAAGAGGAACTATATATATTCTAAGGTATACTTTTTCATAATTAGATATACTTTGATCAAAAACATTAGAGATGCAGAAAATAAAATATTTTATTTGTACATCTGTAGCATTGATCGTGTTTACGGAGGCGAAATAAACATGAGAGTTTGATTTTCCATTTTATTTTACTTCCTTTGTTGTGAAGTTTTTAAAAAAATAGTGTATACTAATATTTTTAAATTCTGGTGTAAAATAAAATTTGAAAATTAAAAAAATATATATCATTTAAAAGGTAATCATATCGTTTTTAAGGTAAATATATTAATTAGATTTTAATGTATGAAAAATTTTTTTAAACTATTTTTGCCAATATTTAGAATTCGGGAAATTAGAATATAAGATGTCGAATATTTTCCAACATAAGAAAATAATAAAAATGCATGTTATTTGCCAAAATAAGAATGTCCGGAACGTTGAATGAAACAAATATTCAAAAGTTTCGCCAAAAACAGATTTATTTTTTTTTTAAAAAAAAATAGTCCTGAAGGAACAACACTTTAGCTAAATAAAAATTGCCTTGAATCCATCATTGATGTCAAAGAGCAAATCAAATTCAAAATTTAAAAAGTTATCAATTCATTAACTAGTACTATTTTAATAGTAGCACGAAATATTTCTGATTCATTTTGTTTGCAAAGACATGAAATCTAGAATTTATTTAATAAAAAGAATAAAAAAATTTATGCAAGGAAATATCTTCAAAATCTTTTAATTTGCCACCATAAAAAGCCAAAACACTGAAAAGGCCAAACGAAAAAAAAAATATTTCAAATGGTTTCACAAAAGTTCCAGATGAAGAATAGCATTTTTTTCCCCACAATAATTCTGGAGAATTCTTCTGATAAGAAAGTAAAACTTTTAATAGGAAATAATCGTTGAAGGTGATCACAAAACAGGTGTTTCAAATGAAAAAAAGATATTTTGCACGAACTTTCTTCAATCATGTGGCATTCGAAGATTTAAAAAAAAAAAAAAAAAAAAAAAAAAAAAAAAGCTCAGAATTGCGAATTGCGCTAAAAAGGCACAAAAACAAAGAGGAAGAAGGAATTGAATCCTCATGAATAGTTTGTTTTTACACAACTAAATTGCAATGATTCTCTTTTCAAATATTTTTTGTTAATGCTTTCAAAATTGATGCTAAAGTGCAGGCAAAATAGATATTGAGACATAAAATAAAATATCTATTATGCATTTCTTCAATCGATGGTGCATTCGATAAAAGAATAGTACAGAGATTCACAAATACAAAAAATAAAATAAAAAAATAAATAAATAAAATAAAAGTGGCACAAAATGTTGAGCAACATAAGAATGATTTTTTTTTTCTGCACAACTTAATTATACCGATCTACTTTATAAAATGTTTTCATTTAATATAAATACAAGAAAAATTATACAAAAGAATAAGAAATTTTAACATTACTCCAAATACAATCTACTCCTAAAAAACTCTATATAATGATTGAAAAAAAAATTCTACCATGGCAAACGAAAAAGCACGTGGGTAACACATTCTGTGCTATTTGACCGGTTTAAAAACTTTGCGAGAGTGATTTGAAAATTATATTCAATTTGTTAAAAACTTCTGAAGGGAAATATCTCTTTCAATAATGCAAATTTTGATTAAAAAAGCAAACCATTCACAAACTATAAATGTGTGATAAAATTATAACAGAAATTTTTAACTTAAAATTCGTATTAAAATAAATACTAAATAAAATCAGTTTTATGAGGTTTGAACATTTATTAAAATATAGAAATAATAGCAACTAGATACAAAATTAAAGTAATTTCACAAATAGGTGTCAATTCAAAAATAATTGATAAAAATATAAAACAATGAGATTAATCAAATTGTAGAAATCTAAGAGAACGAATGCTCTTTTAAAAAATTAGATGGGATGAATAACACCAATAATCCTATGGTTTTTAATTATTTAACCATGACATAAGATTTACTAAGTTTAATTTGAAATACGAACATCAGCAGTACGCTCGAGAGCCTATTATTTCAGATAACGCCTAATATTAAAAACATTAAGAGCATTGACGAGATATTTTAAAGATCGTAATAATGTGATGGATAAAGTACGTGATATCAAATTTTACTTACTGTGAAGGCACGCAGGTAGTTGAACAAGATGATCCCAGTAATGGAGGCACGAGTTGGTTTTCCGAGATCGGACAGAATCACACAAGCAAAAGCGAACAAGAAACGAAAAGGGCAGTTTCTCGTTTACGAGTTTTCTTTTATAATGTTGTAAAGGAATTCTGAACGTGCAGACGCTTAGCAGTGACCAATAGGGTGACCACAAGAAATGAAATAGGGAGGGACAAAACCTCGTCCAATAGATAAACTCTACCCTTTTCTTCGAAAAGGAAGGGGGCAAAAATTTCCCTCTGACTCTCCTTCGTAAGTTTAGTATATATAGAAAAGCATTTAGCTTATAAAACCATTTAATTTAAGTGAAATGAGACTTAATTCTAATTCTTCTTTTACAGTATAAATAGCATGTCCTTCTAAATGTTTATAATTTCAAAACCATTAGAAAACTATGTATTTTCGGGTGTTGATTGCTGCAAAAGACGTAATAGTGACAATAAGTGCCATGTGTAAATATTCATATTCATTAAATTTCTCCCAGATCTGCTAGGCATATTAAGTATAAATTTCTAAAAAGTGGTGTTAATTTAATTGATATTAATTAGAAGGAATTAAAATTACCCTCTAATTCTTCTCTGTTAGTTTATTTTATTTTGTAGAAAAGCATTTAGCTTATAAAATCGTTTATTTTATGAAAAATCAGATTTAATTTTAATCTCTCTTGGGCAATATAAATGGCATCGCCACTAAATGTTAATATTTTCACAATCATTAGAAATAGTCATCAGCTTTCAGCAGAAAAAAATGTTATAAATTATCTTGTGAATTTTGTTTCGCTTTATTTGCTCCAAAAGACGTAATAATGAAAATAGCTGCCATATCGAAAAATACTTATTCTTTAAATTTCTCCCGGACGTAAAATGTTTCCCTCTTAGGCAAATAATAGTGATGTAATTATGAATTACATCATTACATCACTATTATGTAATTATGAAATTAAGTTGAACATCACTTTTTTTATTTATGCTAAACTATTGCATTATCCACTTAGAAGAATATCCGCAAATTATCAAATTAATTTTCTTCGATTTGTTAGTTAATGCATGCAAGATAAAGAAACAAATCAGTAAGTTTCCTTCTATCAGTAGCAATGAAATAGATTTTTTTTAAAAATATAATAGGTCGTCATGCAAAGAATATTTCAAATTTCATCACTCATTTGGAGATGTCCGACAGACCCGGATGACTAAAGAATTTGTGTCATATTAATAATACATTTATAAACCTAAAATAATTCTTTGTACTAAGTAAAACATTTATTTCTTAGCACACAATAGAGGGCTCTAACAGTTTACAATTGAGTTATTTATCCTTGAGAAGGACCGAGACTCTGTATTTATTAAAAATTCTAATAATAATTAGAAAATACCTCCATCACTGCATGCAAGTAAATGAGCGAATCCTATTAAAGTTTTTAAAGACGTCATAGACTGTGCATCATGGAGGAATCAACTAATAATTTTGAATATACCAATGAGATCAATAAATAGGTATTTAGTAATCATTTATCAACCGTAGGCACTTTTGAATAAGTTAATATATTGAAATGATCTTGTTTTTTGGCGGGATAACTTACGGATATAGCGCCACTAAAACGCTTTTAATGTCGGATGTTTTATTCTTTTTTGTTTTCTTTTCTATTATTGGCCCATTCTGGTGACATTTCCGAGGCTCCCGATGTATTTTAAGAATATTTGCTAAAACCTCCAAAACCGTTTCTTTAAAATAACCTAAAAGTATGATTTGAGCATTGAGAAAATGTTGGTAAAAGTGCATTGCTTTTGGAGATTACTTTGAAGGAGATACGATAATATAATGAAGGAGATCTATAATTTTCTTATAGGAAAGGGTCCTTTTAGTCACGGTGTCTTGAATTACAAGTTAGTTGAGGGGAGAGGGGAGTGTTGTTCTGAAAAATAGCACGTTCTCTTTTATCAGATTTTTCATCTTCAGTTAGTTAAGATAATAATTTTGCTTTGAGTCATTTTATTCAATGTCTCTGAAAACTATGATTCATTTATGTTATAAAATATGAGTTATAGTCTTGCAAATAACTTTTCTTGTGTCTTATACAAATTTATAAATTGTTGAAAGGAAAAAATAAGATCAGAATTTTCTCTCCGATATTTTAGTCTAAAATGTTCTAAATTGCAAACAAAAGATTTTTAAACTAAGTCATATAAAATTTCCTGTAATATTTCAGGAAAAAACCGCATCTGACTATAAACATCTGCTTGAGGATTACAGAATGCTTGAATGCGATAAATTAATATAGCATTTTGGTTTTATTTTTGTAATGACGAAAATACAAAAGCAATGGAAAAAAATGGAAATCAAAGGAAAAGAAATTTAAAACAATTAGAATCTTTGGTTCAAAATATGCATTGTGAAATTCGCATTTTCTTATATTTAATTTATCTCCACCCAAAATATATGGATATGCAAGCTTGTATACATATCCGATATGGCTATACAAGCCTACATTGTCAAACAAATTAGTTGTGACAAAATGTAGGCGAAGCGATTCATTATACTTTATTTCCGTGCCATTAAAGTATTTAAAAATGCGAATTGCTTCACAGCCATTTTGTGCCTCTAATTACATGTTTGTTACAAAAGCATGTCTGCATCATTTTCATTGGTATCTGATTGCATAACATCAAGATGAATCGTGACAGACCAAAATAGCGTTGTAGATTCAAAAAGCATCGAGTCATTTGCCGCCGTGAAGGTATTGCGAAGACCTCACAAGAAGCGCGATATTTAGAAATGTGATGTCCAAATGCTATGAATATATGACTAACTTCGAAGGAAAGCACATAGCAGACAAGACAAACCTTTCTCTTCACCTTGAATCTCAGACTATGGCAGAGAGAAACGCCCACATTCTCCCTTTCCCAAACAGATCATCAGTCCCTTCATGATCCAAGCCTCACCGTTTCTTTGTCAGATATACAGACAAAAGAGACTCTTCTACGATAAAATTCTTACTCTCAACGTCATACTTCCATCCTTACAAGTGTTCTCTGGTCTGCAGTAGCTTATTGTCGGGTAGGACGGAAGGCTATTAGGAATGATGTATTGGATGAAACGCTGTCAAATGATGAATAGCATTCAATAGCAAACTGGCAGCGCTGTCAGGTCGTTTCAAAGATGCTTTTCATTATGTATTATGTCGAAAATTCAGACTTCTGTGTATAGATAAAATCTCATTAGTTATGGTAATAAATCAACTCTCAGAAGTCACACTCACCGAAGTTGGTCCTCCCGTTTACTGTCAAGTTAGGCTGTTTCCAATAGTAGAATAATTTACAGTACTTCTTCATTTCTTAATGCAAATGAGATGATAGCTGTTTAATAGCAAAATAATTACAAAAAGAAAAGAAGGAAGCGATTCCTCACAATGAGTTTGATGAAATGAAAATATGGTTTTTTTACACCCCTGGCAAACAAAATATAATTATGCGAGAAATTATTGCAAGCGTCAAACCAATTCAACCCTGAAATTTTGTCGCATTCCCACTGCTTATAAGTTCTAATTCCAAAGAATCGAATGAAATTTTAACCTATTGCTTGAAATATCAGAGCATGAATAGGTTTAATAAGTTGTGAGAAATTTTTTTGCAAATTTCAGTAAAATTAAAAAGTAAAATGCACAGAAACAAGATTTTATAAATTTAATTGGGCGTTTTTCGTTTTTTGCATTTTTTTATTTTTAACAAAATTCAAAGCCACTTCAAGCATATGTGTCAATTTTTACCTCAGTACCAATAATTTTTAGTAAATGAATGAATTTTCAAATGTTAACAGAGTGTTTGTATCACCCGCAAATACTCTCGGCCAACCTCTCGAGTTCTGAAATTCTCAGAATGTTCTGGTTGCTTCGAATATACAAAGAATGAGGAAAAAAAGGAAAGGAAGAAAAAAAAAAAAATGCGTTCTAATATACTTTTAGAGTGTCCGATGAGTTAGGCACGGGGGGGATATAGATTCTTCTTGTCCTTACATAATGGGTCAAGGACATATTTTATCCACGATCGAATGTAGAACCTTCAAACCAAGGTCAAATTTGAAAATTCGAAGGCAGCAGAACCATTTCCACCCCACTTCGAAGAAACAGAAAGGGGAATAGCAAAGCCATCCTATTTAAACTAAGACGCCCCGAAACAACTTTCCTTCAATAGAAAAGAAATTCTGGCCAGACGATTGTACAACATTCTCATAGAACCGAATGTAGTATGAATGTCTCCTACCATCATAAAATCAACGTCGACTTATCGATGCTTTCATAATATTATCCCAACTACAATTTATTAAACTAACAATTTAAAATTACATCTTGAAATAAACTAAAGCATAATGTTATTCATAGAATAAAGATATTCTAAGAAAAGAAAAACAAGTAATTACAAAATTATATGGAGACAAGGAATAGAAAAACCTAATATATCATTCGCACAGATTGACTGAAATAAAAACTTTTTATATACTCTGGTTGGAAACATTCATAACATTCATGTGAAAAGTAAGGGAAATCCACTTGATACAATTAGATAATGGTTTTTGACCATAAAGATATTATAAATGCGCGATGTTGATCGTTTTATTTGCTTTATCGTTACGATGTTAGATCAGAAAACTTGAATTCACTCAAATAATAATGTTATTTAAATCTCCAAATGAAAAGATCCGTACTTAACAATGCTACTGTAGAAAGTAATGAAACTTTACCTAACTCAATGAGTTCACAGTTGATTCTTATGGAAAATGTATCACAATTATGTTTCCATTTGCGATTTATAGATAACCTATTTCATGTATTTACAGTGCGCAAATGAACACCCCTTTTTCATCATTTGAATAATGAATCTTATTCGAAGTACTTGGTTTTACTTAAAAGAAACAAAGTACTCTATTCTTGATATGGACTTGTCTATATCAAGAAATAGAAGTTTAAATTAGTTTGTTCTTTCCAAATCAAGAATACTCCTTTGCTTGAATTTGAATTTAGATCAATGTATGCGTTCATAATTTTTATAAACGAGCTGAATTGCCCTAAAACTAAATTAATTAATTTAGCTAAATAATTATTTTTCTTTCCAAATTACGAAATCTTTTTTCGAATTTGATTTCATTTCAGTGCGCGGAAAGGAATTTTATAAAAGAGCATTATTGCATAAAAACTAAATTAATTAATTAAGCAAATTTAATTATTTTTTCTTTTGAAACTACGCAATCATATTTGTTCGAATTTGAATTTAAATCAGATGTGATTATGAATTTCATAAATAAGTAGGATTGCCTCAAGACTGATTTCGAACGATTTTTTATTAATACATGTTTTTTTATTTCCTTACTTAATAAATATGCATATGAAATGTACTGTAATAGATAGAAAAGCTTTTGTCCATAGAAAATTAGAATGCTTTACCTGTTTCAGATCACAGTCACAAAGAAATGTTTTCATATTTATGTCTATCTGGAAATAAAATAGCACAATAATAAACTAATCAGAAATAAGAAATTATGCATGCTATGTTCACATCTATATTGCAGATTTCCGCCAAATTTTTAATGGAATTCTATCCGTAATGGAATAAAATCCGTATGTTAATTCATGTGGAAGTGAATACAATTATGTGAATACAATTATTAAATGTGCTGAAAGTGAAATGGATAAAATTCCTCGTTTTTGTTTTCATTATTAAGACATAAATCAGTATCAAACTTCAGATTCATTCCGTCAGAGGATGGCTATCTGCTGGTTTTATAAAAATGTTTAAGTATGCGAGATGGGTTGCGATATGCAGCGAAACAAATAAATAAATTTAGTGCACTCTTTTTGTTACAAAAATTCGAGATATGTCACAACATTTAATCTCCACTAATTAAATGAATGGGGACTAAAAAGAGGGATCATTATTTTTTACCAAGAAGCATAAAATGCTCCATGTTTGGCAACATTACGTGATCTTGTGTGATCTTTCGCTTTCTAAGAAGAGAGAAGATGAAACATCCTGACAAGAAGATACAGATCTTCAAAAATAAAGTTCCCGTTTTAAATTTAAATGGCGAGTTTGAAATTGTTTCTTTTGTATAAAAAGAAGCATTCGAATTCAAAAACTCAAGGAAAGAAAATTAAAATTGATACCTAAGGAATGGATACATATAAAAGCCGTTTTCTGCCCTTGAAAGCATTTTAAAATTCATTTCTGTACGATTTCTTGAATTCTGGGACAAAATGGCTAACCGCTGTTCTTTCAACGTACGTTTTGTCTACAGATATTCTAAACAACAATCGCTAAAAAATTGGTCAATTACTTTTCAACATATTAGATTATATATTTGAAACTTTGAAATCTTTGAAAAAGTTAACTTCTTTATTTTTTTATTTATTTATTTCTTTATTTTTTTTTCAGTTACACAATAACAAATGAAAGGAGAACTAGAAAACTAGAGGCAGTCTTAGTATTGAAAATATATTTTTGCATTGAATCTTATTACCTCGCGTATACATTTATGCCTACTTTAATCGAACCCATGCAAATATCAACTAATATAAACAAACAAACGTAAAATAATATAATAAAAATAAATTATCGATCAAAATATTTATACAAATATCATCTTCCGTTAGATCAACCATTTGTTATACGATATTCTTTATGACCCTTTGTGGCCTAGTGTTCCGTCTACCACTCCATCACTGGTGCTGTCTATGACTTCGTGTACATATTAAACGTAATAAGCCAGAACTGTTAATCTGAATATGAGATTCTCGCACAGAAATTAAAGATCTGGATCAATTGTGTGAACTAATTCCTCAAAGGAAGAGGACTGTCACGTGTTTTCGAGTCTCTACATTTTACTCAATTCGTTTTTACTCAAATCGTTGTGTTGAGGGAAGAAAATGAGTCTCATTTCAGTTTTAATGGAACGGAATATTTTGTAAGTGTGCATTTTTCATTGCGTAAATTTGATGTTATCTGAAGGAGAATAAAACAAATGTCTGACTATTTACTGAGCCCGATCAAACAATTATTTACTTTTTTGGTAATTTGTAAAAATAAGTTAGCATTGAATTTACAACAGAGCTCTAATTAACTAAAGCCCTATTACACGAATTAAAAATATCTCTATTGGCTTTGGAGAAAAAAGAAAATGTTGTATTGAGAATATATTTGTAGGAGAACAATTATGTATATGTATATATCTCAAATATTCAAATTTAAATTCGTAATTTCCTTTTCTTCATTTAAAAAACGGTTTGTAATAAACGAATCATTAATTTATACGAACCTTTATAAAAACTACCATAAATTAAAGTTTTCCGAGTATTAAATGAGAAAAGTGAAACAATTTTCAAAATTAATTGCCAAAAATTAATTAATTCTTTAAAAAATCCATTTGTTTCCTTCATTACATTTTAATTCACTTTTCCTCTTTTTTAGGTAACTCATTTTTCTTTTCTTCGATTTTTTTATAGCTGATATTATCGATCTTCTTAGATAATTTTATTTATCCAAAAATTATTGTTTAATGAAATTATTGTCTTCTTATATCAATAATTTTATATAATTTATAAAAATATCTTTTTGTATATTCAAATGAATGAATTGCATTTCTCCTTTGTATTATAATGTTTTTTGAAGATATTAAAGAAAAAATTTTAAAAATTTTGTTTATTAATTAATTTAAATTTTATTTGAAATTTTAAAAAGTAGTTTCGGGGTGCACATTACCATTATTCAAAGCAAGTTTGTATCAAAATTTCATAATTCCAGATCCAACAGTCAGTCCAATAAACTAGCAAAGTAAAGACAGCATGATTTAGAATGAATGGAATAGAGACGAAAGTTTTTTCCCCCAAAATAATTTGGGTCCCGTTTTGCAATATTTCAGATGAATTATTGTCTCCATTTTCAATAATCTATCTGAAATATGTCCGAATTATTGCTTGTCAATAAATATTTCAAATCCAAAATTAATGTTATTTAATTTTACAGGAAATTAGATTTATTTTTATTCATTTTTTTAAAAATTTATTCTTCACAAAATTTTCTATCCATCACAAAGTTTCACTCTCTCTTTTTTTTATTATTATTATTATTTCATAGTAAACATATCTGCTTGATGATGAAGCATCAATCGTTTCAGGAAAGCATATGGTTCAGTTTTCTTTTCGATTTACTACTTTTTCTTACTACATTTTTCTTTCATTTTTTACAATTTAAAAATTTGATTGTTTCCCATTAAAAAAAAAATATTTATCTCAGAATACCATTTTTCTATTTGACCTATATTTGTGAATCTCTGTAATAATATTTTGGATTATGAAACGTTTCAAATTTCAGAATTTCTGATCCTTTTAAATCCTTAAAGAAAAGATAAATGCAATTGCTACAGGTTTGCAGGTGTAATTTGAGTGAGTAGATGAGGTTTGATTTATGTTGGTCTTCCTAAGTGATTTTCAAAATCCTTTTTCCAAGGTCAAATGTGGACACCTTCTATCCGACACCGAATGGACCTTGACTGCCTTGCATCTTTTAGGGGGCGCAAAAGAATTTTACTCTCTTTTTCTTAACAAGTGATGGCACTCCCTTTTTCATTCTTCCGATGTATTTGGTGATTCTTTTGACGACAAAAAGGGAAGGTTGTAGATGGGAAGAAGTTCAGTTCTGGAATTTCAAATTTTAAAGCGTTACTAATTCTTAGGATGGGAAAATATTTTTCATTCACTGTTTTCCGAATTTCATTTCTTTGTTTCAAGCTTGTTATATAGAGAGCACTCACTGCATTCATTGTCCAATGAGTAATTTTCAATCGTCAGAGATATATATTAGAAATTATAAAATCAATTTTCCTCCTTACTTATCTTTGTTATAGCGAAATTCATTGCAAAATCTCAGCCTAAGATTTCTCTCCACTCATTCAATTAGCTTTCCTTAAATTATTAAACATTTTTTGGCAGCATTTTTAAAAATTATTTGTTTCTAAAAATTCCAGAAGAAGTTTGGTGTATTTATCAGTACGTTCAGTACTATTCTGAATATTTTATTACGATTCTGACTTTTTGAAGGTAAAGAGTTTGCATTCTTTGCTTTCCTTTTATTTTACATTTTGAAATAAATTACTGATTTTTAATTCATTTCAAAATAAAGAAATTAAATTGGTGAAATTAATTTTTAATTTATTTCAAAACGAATTCTGAATTTTTTTTCTTCATAGTGATAAATATTTTTAATTAGAGAACTCTTTTAAGTGATTATATATTTTATTGATAAATAATTCCAAAAAAAAATTAAAAATTAAAAATCCTTTGGAGTCTACAGGTTCCATTAGTCGTGATTGCAAATCTCATAATACGTAAACATTATTTCAGCATTTAAACTGGCCAAGTTTTGAAGATTCGAAAATTACTATTTAGTTGCTTGAGTTTTAATGAAAAGTTTAAAATATGATTTTTACAAAAAGAATTACGTTATAATGAAAAAGTTTGAAATGAAATCTTCAAGTTTTTATATGAAAAATTGAAGTAGCGAACTACATTTTTCCAATATTACTCTTTCTCCTCAACAAAGTAAAGAAGTTATGTTTTGTTTTACTATGTAAACTGTAAATAAATTTTGATGATTCTCTAAATTGAAGAAATGCTTCAGTTTAAAAATACCATTTCCGATTTTAAAATTGTCTGTGCTTAAACTGAAAAATTGAAAAAATCTGCAAGGATGAAATTTAGCTCGTAAATATATCTGTAAAATTTCGAATCTGCTCTAAATCTTTCAAATATCTGAACGACTATCGATTTGCATATTTACTTGGGTGCTAAATCGATATCTAAAAAACAAGACTAATTAATAAAGTTTAATTTGTTTGTGATATTGTCAATAAAATTCTTTATCGGTATCAAATTTTGGAAATCATTCGGAAAGCAAAGCACTTAAATTCTTTACAAGGATTATTATATTTTTTTTTACAAAATTTAACATACATTCTATTAAATATGTATGTAGGGGTACAATCGTGTTGTGTTCCGATGCCAAAATAGAAAAAAAAACTTTTACAATGAAGATATCCGGTATAATGTTTTATTTTGAAATATATGCCAAAACGGAATATCGGACAAAAGTAAAAACAAAAGAAAAAAATGACGATTCTTAAAATTATAATATCACATTATGATAATTATTTATATTTACATATTTAATTATAAATAATGTTTATATTCAACTTAAGCTACGCGGCAACAGGGAATGGGTGATAAGGCCTTTAATCCGTGGATGGAAGATGGAGGGTTATAAACAATCACACCCACTTTTCTAATCAAATCTCTGCTGTGAATCTCCGCCTTATACCGTCAAATCTAATGCGCACCCATGTTTATGACGTGGAGAAATTTCATGAGGTTTTTCTTGATTGAGGATCGTTCTCTCTATCTGATCAAACTAATAATTACAAGGCTTCTAGAAAACTGCTCAGCGTGTTTTTTCTATAAACGGTGCATTTATATAAATATAACTAACATATTATAAAATTTCCTAATTAAAAATAAATTTTTTCTTTGTAAAAATGGTGGAATTATTAATTTTTTAGTTAATATTTTGACTGTCACGTACATCGAAACATCTTAATAATTATTAGTTTTTTAATTTGGAATAAAAATCCTGATTATTAAAGTCTAAAAAACAATTTTTAATCTTAGAATTTTATTTTTGTTCAATCTTTTTTAGACAACAAATATATCATTAATTTACTTTTCAAGAAAGAAAACCGAATATATTTAGGTTCGCAACTGTATTTGTTCCATAACCAATGCCATGCGAGTTTTTAAAAAAGTTTCACCTGGTTAAAAAAATTAAATACGCAGCGAAAACGTTCTTCCACATTTACTGCATATTCGTCCAGTATAAATTATATTTCATAATAATGAGTAATCATTTTATTTCCAACAAATAAAAGTATTTAAATAACTAGATAAATCGTATTCATTATTAACTGTACGATCTAATTCTCAGTATACTCTTGCTTTCACTTCCATTAATATCATATTCATGCTTATTTTACAGCAAATAATGATACACCAGGCTTCAAAAAATCGAATATTATAAATATTTAAATGACTGCAATTAAAATTGTGAATTACATGTTAAGAAAATGCTTATATGTTATTATAAGAAAGTCAATAACTTTTTTGAAATTTTTTTTGAAGAATGAAGGCTGGTCACGTTTGAAATATTTTTATTTCCCTTTATAAGAAATATAAAAGGAAAAAACATTACAGGCATCAAATGTTCGTCTTTGAAATTTCTTTTAATATGTTTGTTTTAGAATTTGCCGAATAAAAGAAAAATTGCAATCATGTTTGTTTTTTAATTGTTGACCTGTCTCTCCATAAAATGATAATTCAAAAAGACTCTGAGAAAAACGGATGAAACAGGATATGTACTAATTTCCTCGAGTTTATTCATTTTGAATCCAAATTTAGACGGAATCGAAATAGATGCAATATGCTTTTAATACTACCTTGGCATAAATGTATAAAACTTTGAATATGTAGTTAGTTGGCAGTCTATCACGGTGTCTGTCTCTACGTATGCGAATGCAATACCTTAAAAATATACCAAGTTAAACGCGCGATTTCTGTTATACAATCTGTACACCAAGGATAGTATATGTGTATTATTATTATTATTATTATTATTTTTTGAAATTTAGTTTAGCTATATTAAAATCTTATTTAAAACAACACTAAGATTTTAAGCCTTGTGCTGTACTTTGTGGTGCACAAGGATTGACTTATTAATAATAATAATAATAATAATAATAATAAAAAAACTCGTATTTTCGAACCACGACCAGACAAGGAAGACACCATTTCAGTTTCTATACCATTGTGAATTTCAACACAATACCATATTGTTCTGTAAAGGAGGCTGGTTTAACTTCTGTACCGCTGCTCAAGGATACGCGATCCATCAAATAAGGCGACAATGCGTGGATAATCAATGATATATTGTAGGATTTCCTGCACAGAAGGCACTGTTTCAATTTATTTAGAAAAGATTCTCAGAAATGATGGACAGAAATTACAGGGTACTGAAGCTTTGAAGATTCTGTTTGTGACAAAAGAAGACGAAAATTGAAACGCCTCTGTCAGGACAAAAAAGAAAGAAAGAAAAACATTGTTTGGAATAGTGGCCGGTTGGGCGGCTGTATACAAGAAGAAGTCTACAATGGTCAGTGCTTTGAGGGTCAGTACTTTCATTAAAAGATATGCCGTGTCCCTACGCGATGTTACCGAAACGGGTCGGAATATATTACCAGGACTGGTTCTCATTGGCCGTTTAATTCTTGATTCTGAAGCTAAGCGTTGGAAGAAGCTGGACATCCTTACACCCCGCAATATCCATTGTCAATACTTCGTTCAATGGGGGGAGGGGGTTAGTCAGCTGCATTCAAGAAGTCTACAATGGTCAGGGCTATAGGGGACGTATTTGTCCTTGGGGATGGTCTCTCTTCTATTGCTCACCCCTGTACCCCTTGGCAGGTCGGAAATTCCTATTCATAAAAATTTCAGTTGCCGTTCAGATGCATTGTTGCATTCTACGTATAAATCAAATTTAAGAACAAGCGTCTGTTAACGATTTTCTTAGAAAATGATTCTATGGCTGACTTCTAAAACTTTTCAGTTGTAATTTTATCTCAGCGTTAAAAACTTTGGCAACAATCTCTCTTAAGAATAATCAAAGACTTGTTAGGGTTATTTGACTTTGAAAAAAAATCTTTCGTTGCCATTTCATGTCGTGATACACGAAAAACACCGAAGGCTGCATTTTCTGTTCCATATAGTATGCGATAACATTTAGCTTCATGTAATTACTAATTTTATCGCTCGAGAACTCATACCAATTAAAAAATAAACAAATATCAGTATGCTGTGAAGATTTGGAATAAGAGGGCCTTCCATAAGTATTGCTCATTTCATCCGACCTTAATTTAACCTTTTAACTGTTATTTACTACCTATTTAATTTTCAGTTTCAATCTTAGAAGTATAACTTGATTGCTATATGAATTTATAATTTTTGAACTATATAACTTGAATTGCTATATTTGTAACCATATGAATTCAACTTTTAAAGAAAAAAAAAATGCAGAAAAGCTCAATCTGTCTGTTTATACAAGTTAATTTGAGGAGATAATTCCGAAGCACAATGAGCGAGATAACTGAAGGCTTGCATGAACTTTTTCTTTAAAATAAACTTCGATGCGAAAAAAGAAAAAAATACTTTAATGCGCAAGTGTAGTTATATTTCGAGAACAGAATATTTGTCATGGATTATATTGGGTAGAATAAGATCGACAATGCATCTTACAAATTTTTTTTCCTCACTACAATTATTATATATTCAAAAATAATTTTTGTTCAGGTTTTATTGTTTATTTTTACAAAAAATAACAATAATATTTTTGATATTGCCAAGCGATTTATTCATTAAATGAATACGAGAAAAAGATGGTAACAGGAGATGATGGTAAATATTTTAAATCTTCAAAGAATTTGGTATCTTATTGATTTAAAAAAAAAAATGGTTTCAAACTTTTGAGAAACACATTGATGGCTTGAAAACAGGGATCTTTAAAATATAAAAATCTGAAGTAGGTCATTTATGAATTGGGACAACAATTCTTTCACACTCCTGGTCTCTTTATAAATAATCATTATTAGTAAGAAAAACGACAAAAATTATTATTTAAAGCCATTTCGAATTATTTACATCATTTGTTACCAAAATAATCTCTTAACTCCAAGATTTATATTTTCATGATTTCTTTACATATGAAGTGCCTCCTTTCATTTTATACTGAATTACAAGTTCAATTCGTATCTTAGGGAAGGAATGTCTCACATCTAGATCAATATTTTATCTAGTAATTGAAACTGTCAGTTTCTCTTAACAGGTATTAAAAGGCACTTTAAATGTGAAGTTCATTCAAAATGGAAAATCAATGCAAGGTTTATCCTGTAGAAACTAGACACTCCTCTTCTTCGACTGAGTGTCTGTTGTAGAAAATTCTTTTATGAGAACCTTTTCCAGTTTGATAAATCTATCAAATAAGTATATGCTTTTAAGCTGTTCTTCTCTGTCATCAGCTTTCTTATTTCTTTGAGACTTTTGTCATTCCCATTGACTAACTGTATAACTTCAGATATTCTATACAACTTCTATATACATTCTGTATAACTTTTTTACATGCATTCCTATTAAATACATTCAGAATTATCCGAACACATTTAGAAAGAAAATGCTGCGTATTGAGAAAAAAAAAAGTGGTAGAACAATCACACATATATGATTCATATTTCAATTTTCATTTCTTTGATATTTTTAATTTCTTTCAGTACTTATATTTAAAAAAAAACAATAAAATTCATGAACTCATAATAATATCAGTTTAAGAAGTTCCAATACTCATTTGAGATTGAGAAGCATAACATGAGAAAAAAGTAAGAGAATTTTTTTAAAAACAAAAATGGATATTTCTGAATTTTTTTCAACATATGATAAGAATATTAGATCGCAATAAAAATAATCAATTATATGAATGTGAGATGGCGATACAAATTGCATATTAATCCTTGGAAATATTCAAATTTTATTATTAAATCAGCAATTTAAATGTAAAGTTGCTTAAATAAAAATGGACCATATTAATAATGGCCAAATGAATATAAAATAGATCTATACATAAATTTAAGATTTAATGGAGTTAAGGTAAATGACTTAATCTAATCTATAGCAATAGAAAGAAAAATCTTTCTGTGTTCTTCATCCTGTGTGAGGATAATAAATCATTCTTTCCTTTTAATAATAATTTTATAGTGAACTTTTATTTGGGTTTTCTCAATCAAATACATTGCTCCGGTTTAATCACCGTTAAAACTTCGTTCAGTGATCAATAAATGTTTTTCTTAAAAATACAGTTTCCTTCACTTTAAAATTTAACATAGGATAGAGGTATAGTCCGAAATCAAAAGAATTAATTCGTTGTACTAAATATACTGTCATCAATTTTCCTGTTCATTTTGATATTTCTGTCCTTAATTTCATAGAAGTTCTTCCTAAATATATATATAAAAAAAAAAAAAAAAAAAAAAAAAAAAAAACCGAAACATTTTGAAATATAATTGAATGCACGCTTGGTACCATTTTCTATTGATCAAGTGATCAAGAATTGCAGTGTCAAAGCCACTATTGAAAATTAATTCATTCATGGCATTTTTTAATACGCGAGTTCTCCTGCATACGGACAGACAAACAGATAGACAAAGAATATTTTGATGAATTTAGAGCAAAAGGACAAAAACTTAAAAATATCAATTTTGTGATTTTACATTTAAATTCACATCTCTGATTAGTTGTTTTGAATTATTGCTAAATCAATGCGCTGACAGTTGCGTTTGAACTTATGATTTATGTTTGGAACTCCGATAAGGAACCAAGCGTACAAATTTCATTAATTCAGTTTAGAGATTGGCTGAGGACCATACGAAGCATTTTCAACATATATATATATATATATATATATATATATTAATATGCTTATTTATTTACTAAATACTATTTGCATTACAAAGTATTATTAATTTAATAAATAATATTTCTATCAAAAAATATAAAGTAAAAAATGTTGGCAATAATTCGTTCAAATTCTGAATACGCATTACTATACTTGCTTTTCTTTCACTATTAAACGTAAATGGACTGAATCAAAAATTATTATATGGCAAAATAATTCTGATTTCTTTACTAAGAGTGCATTATATCTGATTTTGTCAATAATTTCAGAATTATGCATCAATTACTATCGATTCTCGCATCGATATATTTTGATGAAGATATTTTTTTTTTTACAAAATGAATTGGATAAAATATAGATTTAAAAAAATCATCTGTAAACATTAGTTTCTTGTATTTAAACATAAATACTTCATTTATCCAATTTTGTCACTTTTTTCTAGAGAAATTCAGTTTCTAAAATCTCATTTTAAAGTATTAATTGTTATTATTTTATGTGCAACATATAAAAGATATATTTGGAGGAATCTGAAAATCCTGTGCAAAGGCTATTTTGGCACGATACTGGTCTTTTCCAAATGTGGCTAGACGGTGAGACTTGAATCGGCACATCGGCACATCCTTTTCAAACTGTCCCGAAATGGGATATCGTTTGACGGTCAAACGAAGAGCTAGCGCAGTATGTTTCTATACACAGAATGCCTCCCACAGAAACACGGGCGTGGAGGGGTATTCGATTCCAAGATAGAAATCCTGTCTAAAGTCGTAGCATCCCTTGAAAAACCAGAAATCTTTTACAAAACAAATTAACACTATTTTTAAATCTTATTGTAAAGAATTTGCTTTAAGAATTCTCTGTTTTAAACTTTCAGAGGTGTTAATCGCATTGGCAATGAAATCACGTGGCAAACATATCTGTTCACGCCTTCAAATTATATGATGCTTAAGTCGCAAATACGACAAGTTACGCATACGTCCGTCACGCTATTGAAGTTTTTCAGCATTTTTAACATGTTTCATTATGAGTAGATATATTTTTGAAAATTCCTCCATTAATACATTTAGCGAGATTTAAGAAACTATGAAATATTTCACGATTCTGGTGTAATTCTGTTATTATTTATATTTGTATTATTTCTTTTGTAACAGTTGTCTTTTTATTTCATTTCAGAATTTCTAAATTATTTTCGTAACATGGAAAATTTTTTCTTAAATCTTCTTGCAAGTTTGCAATTTTTTTTAAAAAACTCTAAGTTAAAAAAAAAAAAAAAAACCCTGCTCTTATTGGCAATTCTCAATTTAAATTTACAATCAAAACATTTTTTTTTTTTTGACAAATACTATTCTTCTACATTTTACATTTTTTTAAATTATTTTTCAAAAGTAATCTAACGAGTAATAGTTAACAAACCTGGAGGAAATATCTTAATATACTAAAATAACAATTTAAATTATATTGAGGAAAAGTAGTTGAAGATGTCTCCCTGAAACCTTCTCATATATTTTTTAATAAATGCGCTTCTGTATTATTAACCTCGCTCAGATGGAGAGTAATTGTTACGAAAAAGCACTTTGAGATATTTGCACTGGGACGCAATTAGCACAGAATGTGCATTTCGGAAGCCATCATTCCTGCTGATTGAAACAAAAATGTGGCACAAACTAAAATTGTAGCCACAAAATGACGTATAGAATTTCATATAATTAAGCCAACGAGTTATCTGCATTCTTGTGAAAATTTGTCATCCATTTCATAAATTTAATTCCAAACTTGATAGATATCTGAATATAAGATATTCAATATATCAGCCAAATTTCATTCATCTAGCTTTTCTTCGTTTTGTAGATATGGAAGATATACTTTTGTGACATGGAAGATTTTTTTCTTCAGCCTATTTTACTATTGCGCAT
Organism: Argiope bruennichi; assembly: GCF_947563725.1. NCBI lineage: Eukaryota > Metazoa > Arthropoda > Arachnida > Araneae > Araneidae > Argiope > Argiope bruennichi. The sequence continues at coordinate 21,600,434 of NC_079157.1, read as the reverse complement.
TATTATTTTCAAATGAATAATTAAAATATTCGACATTCTTAATTCGAATTGATACACAATATTATGTGTAAGGTTTGGACAATTAATCTTCTTTTACCCTCTTTGTAAATGTAAATATGCTTGCGAAAAATGAAGACAAACTGGTACCACATTGCCCTAACACACAAGGGTTATGTCTATAATCTTGAAATCAATTTATATACTAATAATACTTAAATACTATTAAGATCAATGTGTCTTTATAAATGCTAATTAACACAAATAATATTAATGGAAGAAGAAATTTATATTAGATAAAATTTAATAATTATTGTTCTTTTAAAATTGAATATTTAGTTTAATTAAAAAATCTACAATTAACTTTCCGGGTTAAATTTTCCATGTCAGTTTTAAAATAACAACCAACATTATAATAATTAAAATGAGAAGCAGTTGTCTGCCAGAAATATTCCCATATATTTTCAAATAAATGTATTTGTGTTTTATTAACCGTGCGCAATTAGCGCAAAGTTGTTAAGAAAATGTCTTTTAACGTGAAAATTGAAAAAGTTTTGCACATTCTAATTCCTGGATTTTCTGAAATCCGTAAAGATTCAAGTACCTCAAGTACTTCTACTGGTCACAACAGGAATTCATAGCCCATCCACAAAATGCAGGTGTCTGAATATTTCTTCTAACAGCACCTCCACTCCGGAAGCTAGCGGCTGATTATGCTTGTGAAGAAGGGGGGAAATGCTACGCGTCTGGGAAAGCGTTTTAGGTAATTTCAACTGAGTTGGAGATATTCCATAATCAAGGAATTCTATACTTATCAAGTATAAAGAATTTAAATTTGATGAATTTACTAAACCTTATACTGAAGTAAGTGAATGACTTGCTGAATTAATAATAAATAATTATAATGATTAAAAAAATATGCGTGCATTTAGAAAGGAAAAAAATGCAATATGTCAAAACTATATTGTGTAAATATTTCAAATGTTTTCTTACTTTATATATTTATATAATATAGGGCTTTGAAAATTGTGTTATAGAGTTAATATACTTAAAGTAAGAAGATTATAATTTATTTCTATATAAATTCCTTTTAGAATGAGTCATATTATTACATTAACTTTCTTCGTTCTAATAGAATAAATTTTCACGAATGAAATGTAGTAATTATTTATTTTCATTGTTGTCAGCGTTTAAAACAAACTCATATCCATATTACTTGATAAAATGTAAGTAATAATATAGAAAAGAAATAAAATAAGGGAAAAATCATATATAACCAATCTTCTAAAAAAATTAAAAACTTTATTGTAGAACAGCGATTCACCCCCTTGGAATACTCGTGTAATGTCACCGATGGGAACAATAGGTGTAATACATTCTAAACAGATGTACCAAGATGTTGCGTCTATAAAAGAGCACTATATATTATTTATTATCAAAGAATTTGTAAAATACTTTTATATTAATCATATACTTTTTATATTATATATAAATGATTACATCTAATATATAAAATACTTCATATATAATTTATGGAATTTGGAGCAAATTTAATGTCGAAGACTGGAAATTGTTTTATAACGATTTTCATGAAATTTACTTCATATATTTCCTAGGAAATTAACTAATTATTTTTTTAAATTATCAGCTGCAATTTTGAATTTAAACGACTTGTATATATATATCCTTCCAGAAAATCATCGTATTGAAGAGAATTTTCTTCAGCAAGATCCCCTCCTTCAAATTTTAATCTCTATCCACTTCTGTGATACGTATTATTTTTCATTATTTTGAGACGAAAGTGGAACGCAAGAATGATTGAAGACGATTTTTCGACTATAGAGTAAAGTATTTTTGCCATAACCTACCAGCATCTGAGATCAGTAAAAAGATATTATTATAGTACATATACAAAGAACATTATATACTCACAAAGAATACCATTACTAACCCTCCCCCTCCCCCTGTGTCCATCTGTAAAGGTTGAAAAAATTCACCCTCTCTCCAGTCCTACCTTTGAGGTCCAGACAAAAGGATCCTCCAGAAACCCAGAAGCGGCAATCATATTATCAATAGAGTTTGCTATCAATACTATTCGAGACTTTCAAATGTTCATCATATGGTGCGATCAGACCGAAAATGGATCCATAGATAACAATTGCTGTCTGTTTCTAAACATCAGTAGGCGGAACGAAAAGGTATCATTATTCACGAGAGATGACATTTAACGGACACATGTTTCAAGTCGGATCCCATTTCTTTCACTTTCTCATTCTTGATGCATACAAAAAGAAAGTATGGGAATCGGAAGACCACCATGAAAACTCTTTAAAAATTATTCTTTCACGTTCGTTCATAGTTTCGTTTATCTTTCTAAGAACGCGTCAACTCAAAAACACTTTGAGCTAGTTTACATAATTTGGTAATCATCGGATTTCTGGTATTGCAAATAATTGGAATCTTTATCTTTGACTGATTAATAAATCATTTAAAATTAATAATTTCTTTCCGCTTGATCATTTAAAATTAATAAATTCTTATGTACGCTTGACTTCTTCTTGACGTTCAGGTTTTTCAAGTAAATAACAGAAATAAATAATTTATCTCCATTTTTCAGAAATAAAAATGTTTTATAGTTTTTTTATTATTTATTATTTACTTTTCTTAAATTTTTAATCTGCAAATGATTGTTAAGTCATAAGTTAGCACAAAAATTGAAAAATATGATTTTCAGTACTATAATGCAAGCTAAGGAATTTATGAAAGCTTATTTTTTTTTTTTGAATTAGAAATTGCCACCATTGATACAATTAACAAAATTGCGTTAATACTACAAAAATATTTTTAAAAAATATTTGATTTTTTTTAATAATGGACGAAAATTATTAATCAGTTAAATTGGTATAGTAAGAATGCTAATTTTAGATGAAGAAAGGATCATTTTTTACAAGATAATGTTTTTAAATTTCATTAACTAACTCAAATGAATTCGTTTTTCCTCAATAAAAAACTATAATAACTTTATACTAATTATTTCCTTATTCCAATGTGTCTTTACACCAATTCTGAAATCTCTACATTTGAAGTTATTTTAATTAAGTGTTGTACAATTAGCATTAATTTCTGGTTCTTTCTACGATTTTAATTATTTTTCATCGAAAAAAATTTTCCAAATTTTATTATATTTTATTCAATTTGCCCCTCACAAATAATTTTTCTGAAATTGTTGCTTAATAGTTTATGTTTATATGTTTTCCATGATGAGTTAGTTTGGGTTTAGTTTAGTTGTATTAACGTCCCGTTTGAAGCAACACTAGGGCTATTTTGGAATTTCCATGATGAGAAGCGCTAGCAAAATGAAGATTCTAAACGTTATTCTCGAAAATTCTAAGGGTGATATCGTCCCTCTTCCATTTCCTCTCACTTGATTTATGCTTCAAAATACCCCCACTGCTGTCATGGCTTCAATGGAAAATAGATGTCCACCTGTTTCATTCTAAATTTTAACAGATTTCCTGTGTTTCAGTCCCCTGTTACTGACTCAAGTACAGATTTGCATTCTTCAGTTGTAAAAGGAAACCACCCAAGCTGCTTGGTGGAAAGCATCTGACTCCGTTCTTTTTCTTTTAACTGTCATTCAACGTTATCTTGATTTCTTGTATGAGAACATGATTTATCATTTTCAATGTTTAAACGAGCAGCAGGCTGCTGTCTTTTCAATATAAGTTCTAAAAAGAACATTGATATTCATGAGTTCTTTGGCTACTCCTTTTAAGGTCATTATTTAATATCTACTCTCCCCTAGATTGAAGAGTTCTGTAACATTTGCCAAAAATCATAAATTTTTCGAAATTACCAATTTTCTTGCTTTTTTTTTTTACTTTACCTGTGGTATGAACGGGTTATTGATCGTTGCACTGAGACAGCTACCATCTATCTTATTGATACAGTTATACGTCATTCCAATCCAGGAATTTTTAGTTGGATTACATTTGTACCGGCCATATCCACTGATCAATTATTCTCATGTTCATTTCTCATAATTATTTTTTTATTTAAATTGGCATTTCTCCAGACAATTCCTTTTTCATTATGTTCGATCCGATATTTTCGTTAAAAGATTAAAACATTTAAAGATATTTTTTTTTTAGTTTTTCATTTTTACTGACAAATTTAATAATAACGTTTTATTTTTATGGCTTTCATCAATTTCTGTATGTTGTACTAAGCTCATCATCGTCAAACAATAAACCTTGTGTTTTATAACTTCAGAAATATAAGCGTTTGTTAAACATTTCTTTCTGGTATTAACAGAAATTTATATCTAAATTATGGATATTTTTTAAAACAATTTTCGCAACTGAAAATAGCATTTTGCCGTTTATGCCTATTTCAAGGAACTACATGATGCGGTCTATAGGAAAAAATACGTATAATTCGAAATTTCAATAAGTACCATAGATTACTCCAACTTTAAAAGTACTATTACTTATTCATTTAAAAGTAATAGGGTGTTATTTTTAAGTCAATATATATATATTAAAAATAGAACTAAAAATAAAATATTAATTTCTAGATTAAATAATTAGCCGCCTTTGGAGACCAACTCATTTTCCAAAAGTATTTTCTGTGTTTAATATCAATATAATTTCATAAGAATAATTTAATACTCTTCATTTCTCAAAGAAAATATATTTACGAGCCAAAATGCGACAGAGTCAAAACCGTATCACTTCAATTAGCCTGCATCTTCTGTCTGTATATAAACGATCCTAAAAGAGTCAAGCCCCATGAAACGATAGTATTTTTTAAAAATGTAATTGGTTGTTCATCTACCTTCTGATTTTCGTGGCACAATAGGCTCAATTTCTCATTCTTAATGCAAACTGCATGGGCAGTAAGCAGGAAAATTCTTCCTCAGATTGAAAAAAATAGAAGAAATCGCTGATGGATTAAATATTTGACGAAACAACGAAAACAGTCTGGATTCAGTGAAATCTATCAATGCATATTATGCAAACAAATATTTTACAAAAATTGTAGTCATTCAAGAAAATTTATCATCGCAATTATGTTTATTCTTTAAAAATGCAACTTTTTTTAAAATTTTAAAATGGTGAAAGTTTGGTTATCTGTGGAGACGCTAGAAATTTCATGCTATCGTCACCATTTCATTAATCCATAGATGAAAAAATACTTGTTTTAGATACTCTTTTTAAATTCAAATATATTAGATTGCTATTCAAATGTACCATAGTACTTGTAACTTCGAAAATTTAGCAACAGGTTTCGTTAATGCTTAAGAGTTTTTTTTTGCTACAATATGCTTGGTTAAAAAATCGTCGGTTTTTTTTTTTTTTTTTTTTTTTTTTTTTTTTTTTTTTTTTTTTTGCTATGAAATAATAAACTGAAAAATCTCCAAATCTTTCCAAGCTAATGGTGCTCCTCATTTCTACATTTTATGCGGCACTGAATTTATATTATAAAATTAAATTATAAATTATAGAATATCATATGTTGCGCAGATAATATTAAACTTTCTAAAATTCTATTTGATCAAGACATTAATTGAAACAAAAATAATTATATAAATGTGGCTTAGAAGAGAAAAGATTTCAAAATTTTTTCTCTTCAAACTTATCCTTGAAATCTTTAAGGATAAGGTTTTGGTATTCAATATTCCGATAATTTTCTCTCCAGTAATTTTATTATTGGAAACCATTTAAAGTTTAATTTTTTTTTTCATAAGACATTGCAAAAACATGTCTGAAGAGACATTCACTGAATAAGCACCATTATTTTTATTTCTTCATGAATATATGTATTCCTTTCTGTCTTTTTATATTTAGTTTTTATTATTTTAAATATCTGTATCTTTTAACTAAGACGAATTTAAGCACAAGATTAATATGTACTGTTTTTTATGCACTAGTGGTGGATGAGTATAATTATAACTTACATTCCCGCTTAGTTAAGGCAAAGAAATAATTTCGTTAACTGCATAATCTGCGCGTTCTTTTTAATAGTATCACTGACTTTAGCTTCATAAAATGAGATATAATTTCGTTTTAATCTATCTAGTTTCTTTCTCTTCTATGGTGAATGTTTATAAATGATCATATTGCAGTAAAATACTTAATTGTTTCGATATTCTGAAAGCAGAGATAAGCTAAGATAACTCGTACTGCAAGCAGCTAAAATTATACTGAAATATCAAAAGTTTTTGACAAACAAGCCCATAAATGTTCCTCATGTAAAAGGAAGATATTTAAATATATTCATTAAATATTAAATAAGGATTCAACGTACCGTGTCATAACTCAAAGCTAGTGATTTTCAAATTCCGGTACTTGTAATAACGAGAAATCGTAGACAACTATCATCAAGCATGTTTGCTTAAACTTTTTCATTTACTTAGAAAATATGTTGTGTTTAGTTTTTACTTCGTAGTGTGCAGAGAAAGTTAAAAAAATATGTGCCCTTGTTCTTGAATCCAATTATTGCTCAAAAATGAGCAGATATTCAGTTTAGGTAAGAAAATATACTAAAACTCATTCATATGTCTGTTAAATTATCGAATTTTCATGAATAAGAAGTCACATGCAAAATTCATATAAAATCATATATCAACTTTCATCCATTTAGGTAATTACATTTTTCAGTTCTTGGACAGACAATAATATTGTCAACAAAAAATATTCATTTGCTTTGAAGACCGAATATAAAATTCCATGTCTACATAGCTTAGCGTGCATAGTTGGAAGAAAATAATTTCAAAAATTTTGTGCGATGATTGGATATAAAGCGTAGCCAAATATTAATGAAATGATTTTTATTCTTTTCAGTTTCCATTCTACTCATTTTCTTTCATTGAACGTCGAAGTATTTTAATATTGTGGAATTCTAAAATTTATTATAAATAAAAGAAGAAATACCCTCATCCATTCGAATAGATTTTCCGTAGAATCTAAAATACACGAATGTGGAGAATCATTGGATTTTTGAGCGAAAGTAATCAAGTTATATTATCAAGAAATATCTTCAGTTGAATACAATTGTGTGACATTCAATTTAGCGCTGAATAAATATATTTCAAGTGCTAACTCGGAAGCATTCTTATACAATAACATTTCCAAACCGCAAATTAGAGTGTTAAGAACTCACATTTTCTGACCAAGCCAATTAATTTTCTCTAGTATTGAATTTTTAGACCATATGACGTATATCCCAGCTGTAATCTTCGAAAACTCAATTTGGCGACCATATGCATTTACAAGACGTATGGTCACCCTACTTGGCTGTAATCTTTCTCATGAATGTTCTAAATGTAAATGATAAAACGCTTCATAATGGTTGAGATAACAAAAATGCCCTCCTCAAATATTTCTTGAAAGTGTGGTGTCCTTAAAATTCGAAGTGCTTTTTTGTGGCATTTTGACCCCCCAGTTGGTGCATTCTATTGAAAAATTGTCCTTACCAGCAAATTAATCTGTTTGAACAACGCATGTTTAAAGCACTGCGATTCGTTAGTATCTCCTACTTAAGCAGATGCGTACAATTTCTGTTCTTGGTAAATAATTAGTGGAACTGTTTTCAATTGATATCAGTTATGAATCTTATAGAAGTAAGAAAGCATTTCATATTTCTTATTTCCATTTTAATGAACGTAAGTCCATAGCATTCCTAATGGTTATTGTAAATTTTTATTTTTGAACACATTTTTGTATTCTTATGTAATTGAATATAAAACCCACAAGGACTGTTCTTCCTCTATCTTTGTATTACATTTACACAATTTCTATATTGAGTGTTTAGCACACTAATATAGAGAAGAGCACGGAATGAGATGTGTCAATCTCTTTCAATGTAATTAGTTGGATTGGAAACTTAATATTTCTGCAATTTTGATGTCAAGTCCACCTAACAATTCATTGATCTGCTTTATTATTATTTCAAATTATTTGGCCCATATATATGCATACACATAGACAAGTAAACAGTGTATACTATGACTGATTCCGAGATCAATTTTGCACACATCTATATTTCATGTCACATTTAAACTTTATTAATAATGTATGCGTATATTAAACTTAATCATTTAACTCAATGCGGTATTGAGTTATCTTGTTCATTATATACAGTATTTCAAGGCGTGTTTTGCGGTTTCAGGAAGGCCGAAATCATGCAAATTCGTTAAGAATCTCAAATTTGATTTTTTTTTTTTTTTTTTTTTTTTTTTTATGATTATATTATTTTTCTTCGTACACTTCGCGTACGAGAAAGTGGGAACATAAAAAGCTTGATGGATGCTATATTATATATACCTTTTTAACAGAAATATATGTTTGCATGAAAATATTTGGTCAAAATCCGTCAAGCAAATGACACTTCTTTCGGTATATATATATTCACGATAACGCGAACCCTAAAAAAAGTGAAGGAAATTTAATGCATTGTCTTTTAACTAAAAGTACAGATTTGCATCGAATTCCTATTTCTCTGCATGGGGAAAGAATGTGTCTAAAAGGAATACTCTTTTATTCATTATGCTGTGAAATGCCAAAATTAGCAAAGTTTTTGTTGAAATAAATAGAAGAGCTAGATGCGCTTTTGTTCAAGGATTTGTTCAAAAAAAATTTTGAAATTCGGTCGCTTACTCTCTATATTTCGCTATCATGCACAGAGAAGGAAAATTCTTATAATGAGAAACAAAAGTGTTGACGATGCATTAATTATACAGACGAGACACCTAAAAAGGGAAAATTGTATAGGTTGTTTTAAAAAAAAATCAATATTTTTTAAAATTAATGCATAGTTTTTTTTTTTTTTTTTTTTACATATTTTAAGAACTGAGCAAATCAATCAATCTGAATATATGGATACATTTCAGAAAAGAAGCTATCCTTTACCCATATGAAGAATTTGCAACCAAACTAAATTTGAATTTCTTAAAATGAAATTAAATTTCTGCCGTACAAAGTGTACATTTGATACAATATTAGTATTTGCGAATTTTAAAAGCCTAAGCAAAGATTAATATAGTTTAAAAGATTCTGCTTTGTATCGATTCGATCCCTATTTTGGAACGGAAAGCGTGCGTTTGAAAAGCAGCTCGGTGACGAGACCTGAACCGGTAATACCTCCCCAAACTTCACCGGCGCTCTTTCGGCAGGTCTTTACGGATTGATCGCGCGTTAGGTTTTACTCATATTTTCCTTGGCATTAGGCATCGGAGCCGTGACTTTTCAGTCTCCAAACTAAAATTCTGTTAAAAGACAGCCCCTCGGAAAATTAAGATATGCTTCATTAAAACTTTTTTGCGCTTCCTAAAATAGGGAGTTTGCTGTAGAAATCTTTCTATCCATTTTTCAGTAGCGACAGATCACGTGAAATTACAGTGATATGATACTATGTACTGATATTGTTAATATAATTTGGTGCAACCATTTATGCACAAGTCTCTTTTTCTACAATTGGTTACTCGATACTATTTATTGAAATATTAATATTAAGTAAATATTCTTAAAAGATCCTTGCCTATACATATTAACGATTTTGAAATATAATGATAAGCTGCAATATTTTTCGACTGCTTTAATGCACAGTTAAATACAAATTGAAAACATGGCATACATTTTGAGATGGAACAGATTGCTTCTGTATGCTGCTGTAAAGTTGTGCATCATGTTTATGCCCAATAATTCTTGTCTTAGAATCTAAAAGACAATGGTCCTAACAAAAAATGACTTACCTTTCAAAATTTTCAGTTGTATCATGATTCATTTCACAAACAGTTAAAATGAGAAATGAAGAATATTTTGAAACCATATTTCCTTACTTTGCAGCATTTACTTTTTCAACTATTATATCCGCCAAAGAATTCAAATCAAGATTCTAAGGAATCTCCACTCTAAAACCTTCTTGAAATCATAAAAAAACACATTTTTAGTTTTCTGTTCGTCTTTCTGTCAACACAGTAACTCAAAAATGTTTTGATATAAAAGAATGAAATTCTGTACAGGGCCTTTGCATAAAACTCGTAATTTTCTGTCAAAGATTAAGTGAAATTCATTTAATTTTAAGTCAGTCATTTCAGCTGTATAAATTAAATAAACACAATAATTACAAAATAAAAAGAGCTAGATGGATAAACGTTTGTACTCAGATTGAAAATGTAAGTGATAAATACTTATCACACTTATATAAGGGATTGTCTTTCTATGGTTTTGTACTTTCACAATCGTTTAAATGCGAAAGTTTAAAATATAATAATTTAAATATATAAAAGCTGGTAAGTGATGTTTGTGACTGTGATTTAGTTTAGTTATATTAACGTCCTGTTGTAAAGCAACACTAGGGCTATTTTTGGATGGACCTCGTAGTTTTGAACCGCGGTCAGTTAACGAGGACGACACCTGAGGTGTCGTCCTCGTTACTTACTGAGTTGTCGTCCTCGTGTGTCGAGTTCTCGTCCTTCTTGTGATACACCTTCATAGATTTTTTTAAAAATGTGTTGGTTTTTGTGTTTTAATTTTCGTAGATTCTGCTAAAAATATTATTCCAAATCATTGTATTTTTCGTCTATGTTTAATTAATAAATCTCCTTTACGAACAATTTGACTAAAAAGATGTAAATATTTATTATATTGGAAAAGTATAAATAAAATTTAAATTATGGTTATTTTAGTAACACTAATTGTTTCGAACTTTTAGAAGTAAAACGGAAACCACCATTTGAAGAATCGCCCTAAGATTAATAACTAATCACTCCAATAAATAAAGCTGAGATATGTTTTTTTTTATTAATATCCAGCATTTTAATAACCAAACCACTGCATAGTGTATCATTTTAAACGGACAAAATCATTGACATAACAAATCCTCAAATAGTCGCAATAGATTTCATTTTTGAACTTACCAGTTTCATTTTAGATGCAACAAGATTTGATTAATCTTATTTACGTTTTCGCATATTTAAAAAAGTTAGATTTCAGTGTCAAAATTTGAAAAACACAACATTGCGAAGTCCAGATATTTTGCATTTCAAGAACGAGAAATGCTAGAAGTATTATTGGGAATCTATGTTTCCGTCTCAGGTGTTCAGATTCCAACTATCTCTGTCTTTACTATGGAATACAGACCTATATTATGTTTCTCTATTCAGAGAAAAAGATCCGTTGGTTACAAATGAATTTCTGCTGCGGGAAGGAGGTAAGGAAGGGAGTCAGGAATCTTGAAGGTGGCTATTGTAATAAATTCTACCAATACAGTAAACATCCCAATGCCCTTTCACGAAACTAAAGGGGGGGGGGGGCTATTTCGGTTGGCTACCGAAACAAAATTTCTTCAACATTTCTTTAAATGTGCCTTTTTGTCTATCCGCTTCTCTGTTCGTTACAGACGCTCACCCATCTGCGTTTGGGCACAAAAAAAATTTTCTGCCAAAGGATGTCTAAGTTACACCTGTTGAACAGCAATCATCAAAGCAGAACCGCCCTTAAGAAATGGGTCCTCTTTTGTGTGCCAAACACAGAAGATTTGTAAGCTTTTCACTGCTACTTTTAAATAGGTAAGAAATTTTTCTTATCTTTGAAAAGGAAACTCGAGAATTTCAGGATTCATTCTAAATTAACCTTTTCAAATGATCGTTCGAATGGGAAATAAAAATAGGTACTCTGAAACCATTAAAACAAGTCATAATTCTAGAATTATAAAGCATTAATATACTAAAAATAAATGATAAGGTCTAAAAATAAATGATTTAACTTAATTAATATTGTACTGGAATTGATATGACGTCTAGAATGTATTCGTTATCCAAATACCAAGAGAAAAACACACTTTTTATAGAGTAAAATAATATATATATATATATATAGATATATATATATAACATTCGTAAGATAAAAAATATGTTCTCAATTAATATTAATAATAAATGGCTCTTTCTTAAAAAAAATGTGATCAAATCATGTTTCGATATTTCCTTTCTGAATTCGGAATAAATTTGCATTAAGGAAATATGAACCAGTTATTAATTTATCAACTCTTTATCATCAAACATAGGTCCAGAAAAATATTGAATGCGAAATAATATATTTTAAATATATGTATATCATTGATACATATTTACTATAAATTTATGCAGTGTTTCTTCTTCATTTGCTGTCAAAAACCAATGATCTCAGTTTGTTTATAATTCATTTTTCTTGTAGACGCATATTCCTTTGCAGAAAATTTCAGAAATATGTAAACTTTCTTAACATTTCAAGACAGCATACGTAGCAGAAACTTATTTCTCCGCATTTTTAATAAAGATTTCTTTGTGCTATAAAGTATTTCAAAAACAATCCATATCAAACATCATTCGCCTTAAATTTATTTTTCTTTGTATGATCACATATGTACTTCTTTTGTTATGCCCCTTTTCTAAATAATATCCAGGAAATTTTAGAACATTTTCCTGTTTTTTTTTTTTTTTTTTTTTTTTTTTTTTTTTTTTTGTCTGTTTGTTTGTTTGTTTGACACTTTTCATTCATGCTTACAAAATTTTTGTCTTAAATAGAATAATCGTAAGAAGAAGAGAAACAAATAGTGCAAGACCGAATCTCTTAATTTTTTTTTTGTTTATAAAAATGTTTTATATATTTCGATATAAACATTAAATATAATAGCGGTGTTTTAGAATCTTCTCTTTCTTTATTGGCTTTTATCGCGTTTTAAATTCATCCGATTGCAGTTGAATGTGCTCGAAATTAAAGCTGGAATATCTTAATTGAAAATTTCCGATACTTATAATTTTTCGCACCTTTTAAATAACTATTTTAGATGATGTTTCCTTTATTGTTGGAATTATTGAAATAACTGTTTGAAATATAAAATTGTATGATGTTCTATTTTCATTAAATAAGTTCTTAAAAGTATTTGCTAACTGCTATCTCTTTCAAAGGATTTGACAATCAGAAAGATACATACTATTTATTTATTTATTCTTTTGCCTTTTCATTAACTAAATATACATGTTAAATTTATTGTATTTATTAAAGAGTTGTCTCGTTAGAAAATTATGTTATATAATATAAGATTTGGTGGAATGAAGATCATTATGATCCGTGCAGTGGAAAAAAAGAGGGCCCATGTTTTCGGCAACATTTCTTTAATGATCACATTTCACACAAAACATGAAGATAAGACAAGACATTAACACGCGCGCATCTTAACTGAACAGCAACTCATCTCATTATTTACAATCGCAATGCACTATGGGATGCGTAACTAATCAGATATCGTCATCCATTATGCAAAAAAAGAAGATAGAGTAATGCGACTGCGACAAAGATGTATATTAAATAATATAAATCTTCTTCGCATTGAAAACAAAGTTTTTCAATTGATGTTAATCTGAAAACTATATATTACAAAAATCGAGATATTTAAACAAATCAAATTATGCATGCTGTAATTATACACATGTTTCTGATTTCTAACACATTTGGGATGGAATTTGATTTGTATAAATCTGTTCTTTCTTGTACTTGAGAATAGAATTATGCTGCTTTTCAAAAGCTAAATGGATTACGTTCATTATCTGTGTATGCCTTTGTATAAAAATCTGTTTTGATTTAGATCAATTTTGAAACGAAGTTTGCTTCTGAAAGAATTTGTAGGTTTGTCTGTCCATGTGAAATTTATTGCAATATGCAATTATTTAGAATAAAATTGTTTTTGGTTTCCACATTTAAAATTAGTTGTCTATATTAAAATATAATCTAGATTAATCAAAGGCATGGCGGCGAAAATAGGTTCACAGTTTTCACTATTACGAAAAGCAAAATATTTCACATTTGATACCATAGAAGGGTAAAGAGGGGAGAACGATCCATGTGTTTACTTCTTAATGGAGCCATTGAGCAGCTTTGACCAAACTCGATAAAATAAAGAATTAAATTCTAAACGCTTCAATTCTTATCTGTAATTTTCTCCTTCCAATGAACAAGCATTAAAAAACAGCTGTTATTCATTATCTCGCATTAAGCAACCGTATCTTAAATGGATTTTTTTTTCTTCCAAACTCAATGTAGTAAATCCATATTAGGTTACTTAAGGATGCCTCTAAACCCCCTAAATACCTACGTTGTGCAATCGCTTGACAAAAATGAAAAGTCAAAATTCAAATCAGCGAATGTAAGTGTGTTCTTATAAAATTAACAATTATAATATAAGTTTTTTAAATGTTGCTTTCAATGAATGCGCAACGATTGCTTTTATAATTGCCACCTTCAAGTCGTGCTCTGTTATCAGTTTAAAATGCCTCGAAACCGTTTCGGTTTTCGCTGTGCTTCATGTTGTCATACCTGGCAGATTTCTTGGCAATCAATCAGATTTTATTTTTAGAAAATATTAGGAACACTGCAAGTGCAAAAATTACAAGGTCCGTAGTTTGAAATACTCCCATCTGTGTGATAAATTCTTAGAAACGCGGGATAGCACAAACCTATTTTAAAAGCATCTTCTAAACGGGAAGTATGTCTCTCCAAGTACTTTCCATATAACGCAGGCGAAGAATCCTTTTGTATTGTCGGTAGTTCCACCTGAATCACTCTTTGGAATTTCCTTCACCATGGTTCCATTCTTCTAGAGCAATCTAACAAAAATAGTCCCCCACCTCTAAAATTTCCTCACTTGATTTATGCTTCAACTCTACAAGATAGACACGGTCATCTGTTTCAATTGCAGATAGAAACGACCAGCTGTCTGAATCTTTTGACAGCGTTTCTGTCTTTTGGTCCCATTTTGCTGATTTATCGTTACATTTTTCAACCGAAAAGAGAAACCTCCCAAATTGTAGTTGTAGTAGAAAGCGTGCTACTCCATCCCTTTCCTTTTAGCTGTCATTCATACGCAATTTTAATTTCTGAATTTCGAACATGATTTATCATTTTCTATTGTAAACCTGTAGCTATTCAATATGAGTTCTGATAAGAACATCGATATTCATGCTTTTAGTGGCTACTCCTTTTACTATCATTCTGTATCACTCCTCTCGTAGATTGGAGAATTCTGTACTACTTGCACAAACCATAAATGTTTCGAAGCAAACCATTTTCTTTTTTCCTTTTGACTTTACCTGTGGTGTGCGATTCATTGTTGTTTTACGATTTTTCTCATCGATATCGTGAATCGATAAACATCGATATCGTGATTATCAGTTCAGCGGAATGCTGATTTCATTTGTACTGGCCATATAAAATGGTTAATTATTCTCATGTTCATTTCTCCTAATTATTCTTTATTTATATTGACATTTTCCGTGACAATTCCTTCGTACATTTCTCATTTTGTTCAATCCAACATTTCCATGGTAAAATTACAACATTTAAAGGGTTTTGTTTTTTTTTCATTTAAAATTTTTCCTGAGAAATTGAATAATGCCGTTTTATTTGTATGGATTTCAACTATTTCAGTAATTTGCGATCAGTTCAACATAGCCAAATAATAAACCTAGCACTATACACCTTCAGAAAAGCATTTTTTAAAATAATTTTACTTCGGTTTAACAATCTGTTCAAATCATATTCTTTCATTTAAAAAAATGTCTACATCTAAATATGGTAATTCGAAATTTATATCTACTTCATGGGCCAACGGATAACTATCTATAAAGGAAAATCACATGATTGAAATTTAAATAATTTTGATTACTGTAAATATGATGGTATCAGCTGATGTTTATTCATTTAACCGTAATATGTTGTGAGTTTTTCACTTCAATACATATACATTAAAAAGGGAACTAAATATTAAAATTTAAATTTATTGATTAAATCATTAGTTGTCTTTGACGATCAACTAGTGGATCTGTCGGAAATATTTTCAGTGATTACCACCAATTAAATTTCACATGTATAATTTGATGTTTCTGATTTTCTTCAAGAATATTTTTATGCAAAAAATTGTATCAGACATCAATACCGTGTTATCGTTCTTTTCATTCTTCATATGAACGATTCTAAACGAGTCAAGTCTCATAAAGTGAGAGTTCTTTTAAAAATGCAAATAATATTTCACCTATCTTCAGATATTGTGGTGTAGTACTTTAATTTTCTTTATTTTTCGTTTAAACTACAGGAAAGTTATTCAAAAATATTCTTTCATGGATTAAAACAATGGGGGAAATCATTGATGCATCAAATATATGACGAAACAATGAACACGGTTTGAATTCAGTGAAATCCGTTATTTACTGAATATGTTTTAAAAGTTGACAGAATTCAGGAAAAATTATCACGACAATTATGTTGATGTGATTAAAAAGAAAGTCTTTTTTAATTATTTTAAAATGATAAAAAAAAATTACTAGTTCTCAAAATTTTAAGGAAGCGCCCCCGTTTGATTGATCTATAAATTAAAAATACTTTTTTCAGATAATAATTTTAGATTCCAATATTACAAACTATTATTAACTTGTGGAATTAAAATAAAAAAAAAATATTGTGCATATTTTAAAGTAGATTTAAAAATACGTTTCAGGAACACAATGCTTGTAAGTTTGAAAATTTACTTAGAGATTTTTGTAATATTTAATAGTTTTTATGACACTCGTATAATTTTCCACTCGTATAATAATAAAAAATAATTATAATAACTCGTATAATTTCGTAATAATAATAATAATTTAATCTTTGCATTGCTTTTTTTTTTCTTTTTAATGAAATGAAAAATTTTAAAAACCTTTTTATCATCATCTCATTTTCAGATTTTATGCTTCCCTTACTTGATATCAAAAATGAAGTTAGAAACTGTGAAATTTCAGGTATCTTGCAAGAATGCTTCAACTTTTTAAAATTTTACTTGATCTATATGTTAAACCAAGCAAGAAATTTTCAAGCGATGACTCAGTAAATGTGGAGTTGAAAAGAAAAAAAAATGAATTTTTTTTCTGTGCAAAGTAAATCAAATGAGCAAAAATTAAATGTTTTTTCTCGCTCCATTATTCAAAATTAGTTTATTTGTCGAATTTTCTTGTGTTTAGAGATGTATACTATTGTATTGTAATCGTAAATGAATCTGGAACAAACACATCCTTGAATTCTTTAACCAGATTTTGATATTCATTACTCCAATTATTTTCTCTCTGGTGATTTGATTTTTATTGATATAAACTATTTAAAACTAAAAAAAAAAAAAAAAAATCTTTGGAAAGATATTGGAAAATCATTTTACGTTTAATAAACACTATCGTTTTTTTTATTTTTGTTTGTTTATGTACACGTTTCTATTGTTTTATATTGAGTTTTTATTTTTTAAATATTCTTATCTTTTTACGATGATTAATTTCTGTTTAAGATTAATATTTGTTGTTGTTTTTACACTAATTATAAATGAATCTCTTATTACTTCCACACATAGTTAAAATAAAGAAGCGTTCTCAATAGCTGCATTATAAAACTTGCTCGTTCGTTTTAATGCCGCTTTTTCTTATATGAATGAATTCAGCTTCATAAAACTCGGAGTATATTTTTTCTATTTATCCATTCAGATGATTTTGTAAATTCTAAGGCAAAATGTTGACATGATTTGTGTATAAAGCACTTTAAAACAAGCAAATTTTAGTGAAATATTTAACGAGATAACTGTTTGAGCTTTCTGTAATGAATGCATTTAGTCTCCTCAACGGAGAAATATTGAGGGATCTAACTCGTACAGCGAGCAGTTAAAATTATACTGAAATATCAAACAGTTTTTGACAAATGGCACAAAATATTTCTCCTGTATAAGGAAACTATTTAAATATGTTTATTAAATATTAAAGGACAATCGAATTTTCTGCAACTATAAACCTAATATAGTAATTTTCAAACTTTCTTCACGTAGTAGCCAAATATTCTGGAAAAATATTGTAAAAAAATGACAGAAAATATGATGTGGTTTAGGTTTACTTCGTAAGCATTGAAAGAAAATACATATATTTTGGGTCCCTTTCCTTCAATCCAATTATTAGTTCAAAACTAAGCAGATTTTCAATTTTTATAAAGTTATTTAATAAAATTCGTTCATATAATTTCTTGACATTGAATAACTGATTTGCCATACATAAGAAGTCACGCAAAATTCATATAAGTCGGTATACGACTTTTATCTATTTATGACATTGAATTTTTCAGTTCTTAGTCTCATATTAACATTGCCAATCAATGATTAATTTGCCTTTTCTAAGAAATTTGATGCCAATTTGCACAGTTAGTTTGAAAACTGAATATAAAATTTATATTCCATTTAGCATACTTTCGGAAGAAATTAACTCAAAATTTTTTCTGCTGTGTTTGTGTATAACATCTGGAAAAATTTTAGCTGTGTGATTTTTTTTTATTCTTTTCAGTTTGCGCTCTACACACATTTGTGCATACGATGAGAAAAATTATTCTAATAATCTTAAATTCTAAAATTTGCTATAAGCAAGGAAAGGAACAACCTTGCCATTTCGAAGACTCTGTCAGTGAAGAGAAATTTAAAATCCACGAATGTTGAAAAGTTATGGCTTCTCGTGAGAAAGTAATCAAGTTATATTATCAAAGAAAATCTTAAATTGAATCCAGCTGTGAGGCTTTCTTTTAGCCCGAAAAAAATATTATTCAGTGGGTGACGTGAAGCGTTCTGATACAATAACATTCTCACTAGAATTTTAGAGTGCGAAGTGTACACACATTTTCTGACCTATTAACTCTAGTATTGAAATTTGTGACAAGATAACATTCATCCCAAATTAAATCTTCAATAATACAATTTGGCGACCATATGCAGTTGCCAGACACATGGTCACCATAATTGGCTCTTATCTTATTCATGAATGTACAATTTGGCGACCATATGCATTTGCCAGACACATGGTCACCATAATTGGCTCTTATCTTATTCATGAATGTACCAACTGTAAATGATGAAGCGCATCATAATGGTTAAGATAATAAAATTGCCCTTTTCAAATATTTCACGAAAGAGCTTTTGTCAAGCTTCGGAGCGCTCGTTTGTACCATTTCAATTCCCAAATTGTTGAGTTCCATAAAAAAAAATTATACATCTCAGCAACTTAATTTTCTTTAAATAAAAATGCTAAAAGTATCGAGATTAATAAATATCATCTAATTAAACAGTTCGTACACTTTTGGTTCTTAGTGTACGTAGAACTATTTTCTTCTGATGTCGGTTCTGAGTTGAATAATAAACATTTTGCATATGAAAGCATTTAGGAACTACTCTACTCCCTTCAGTACACTCATACACTCTACTCACTTGAGTATACTCATACACTCTACTCACCTTAGTACACTCATACACTCTACTCACTTGAGTGTGTATTTTAAGTGTGCGTATTAATAAGTAAGCCCAGAGCACTCGTAACGGTTCTTATAAAATTTATAGACTTAAGTAACTTTATATAAAACCAGCAGGAAGTATTCTGCTTCTGCCTTTCTAGTTAATATTGTGAATATGTGCGCTTAATATTTAACATAGTAGCGTAGAGAAAAGAATCGAATGTGATACTCCGGTTTATTTCTATTGATTGGAATGAAAATTTAACAAGGATGTATGCTTTTGATGACAAATTCACTTAGCAATTCCATTGATCTTATTTGTAGGGATTTTAAATTATAGGGTTCATATATACATAAGCATGGAGTCTAAAATTTGATTGATCCCAAGCAAAATTTATCATAGACCTACAATTTCCACCATGTTTAAAGTTTATAAATATATTTGGAAAATGTACCCACAATTTGGATAGTATTCTAAAATTTACCATTTCATCTTCTTATTCATTTGTGTTATTCCGTTCTCATAAACCCGTATAAAAAAAATCCAAAATCAGAATTTATCGGAATTAGGCTCAAAATTATTTACGAATCTGCAATTCTGCTATGCATAAAGGCTTATGTCGAATTCCATACAGCTATATTTTAGAATTGTATCTAAATGAAGCAGACTCACAACAAACTGATTTTCCGTTGGCGATTGGGCAATATGAATGTACAGTCACAATAACACAAAAGTATACGGAACTGAATGTACGAATTTTTGAATTGGATTTAAAATTTAAGTTAATGATGCTTTATTAACTATCTAATGAAAAACGTCAAGAAGAGAAACTTGGGCTATTGTTTACTATGCAATGTTTCAACTTTTCTAGAATCCAAGCAAATACAAAAATAGAAAGAAATGCCATTGCAAATCAAATTTAATGTACAAATTATACATCTTATACGGTAGTAATAGTGCGAGTTTTAAAAGCTTTATTGATAAGTTCAGTTAAAATAATTTCTGAACTGAAGCAAGTCGATGCATGTTTTGGAACGGAAAGCTTCCTTTTGAAACCCGGTTCGGTGACGAAACCTGGACCGTCAATGCCTCTCTGAATTTCCCCTGCTCCCCTAAATCACGTTATTTTATGGTCAGCGTATTGACCGCACTTTAAGCTTGCAAATACGTCTGATCATCCGCGGCATTGGACCTCGAACACATAATCTTTCAGCCTCAAAACTGAGATTCAATAATAAAAAACAAACCTATCCTTCTTTATTAAATTATATTTTCCTCCATTAACTCACATTTTCTGAATGTCTGCTCAAATTAATGTTTCCTTTGACATTTTGGTGATGATAGTTTATGAAGTATTAAAGGCATATGACATAATAAATTGCTTAATATTGTTGAAATTCAAAAATAATTTTTGTGTGACCAAATACGCAAGCGTCTGTTATACATCGTTTGGTTATTCTGCAATACCTAACGAAATGCTTCATAATAAATATATTTCCCTAACAGTTTTTACAGAAATGCCTTAAATAATATAAAATATGAAGATTCTATTCAATATTTGCTTATAATCAATTAGTCCATTAACTCTAAAGTTTAAACAAATTGAAAACGCAGCATATAGTATCGGAGAACACTATTTGCTTTTATATGTTATTGCACTGTTGTGCTTAGTTTTTAAGGAGAGAAAAAATTGTAGGTGTCCGAAAATGTTTGTGTTAAAAAAAAAATCTATTTTCAGTTGTATCGTGAATTAATTCCCCAAAAGTGGAAAGTGGAAATGGAAGGACATTCTGAAATCTTATTTCGTGGCTATTAGTAATATTTATTTTTTCATATATCATGTGTAGAGAAAGTATTGTAGTCTTCCAAGTGTTCAAACATAATATTCTGAGGAATCTTCACGTTATAACTGTCTCAGTTAGAAAAGCACAGTTTGTTGCATTATGTCCGTCTGTCTGTGAGTACATTTATTGAATTCATATTTTTTAAAGGATTTTTTTTTCGGTGATATTCTTATCATGTATTCAATCATAAAGATTATTCCTAATTATAGTACTTATCGACTTTGTTTTAGTTAGAAATTTTCTTACAAATAGTTTAATCAAAACTACATAAACATATAATAGAATAAAAATAAGTGTAATATTATTTCATTTATACTAACTTTAATAATATTTATTATCTCAAAACTCTTTAATAAATACAGCAATAAACTACCAAAAAATTAATAACTAATCTCTTCTTATATAATAGCAATCATCATATGAACCGAATGAATGTAAAATGTAATACTTATAACAGAAAATAAATTATTACCGACCTATCAAACAAATATTCATATAATCGAGAAATATTTCATGTTTAGGCACATTCAGAGGTATGAAAGTTGATCAGTCATATTTATTCTTTAAAATATGAAAAAAGAGAATTCATTGCCTTTTGAGAAACTGGAAAATGAAGTCAAAATATCTTTCATTGCATAAAGCAAATGTGCTGAGACATTGTCGCTATCTTCAGCAGACATTTGAAACCTACATTTCGCAGGTGTTCAGAATTCCTCCTATCCCTCCCCTCACGATGGAACTCTGGATGTTTCTGTTTTCCATTCTTATGGAAAATTATCCGCAGAAAAGTTTGACATTTTTTTTAACTTGATTTCCCGAATATGAATTCACGAAACTAAGGGAAGAGGGTGTTTCGCTTCTGCTTTCGAAGCAAAATTCCTTCTCCCTTTCTTTAAGTGTGTCTGTTTGGGTATCGCTTCTTTGTTCGTTAGGCTCTCACCAAGCTGGGTTTAGGGACAATAAAAAAATAATAAAAAAAAAATTCTGAGAACTTTCGAAGTTATCCACGTAAATCTGAGGAGCAGCTATCGTCGAAACAGAACCGCCTTTAAGAAACGGGTCCTCTTTTGTGTATCAAACACTAAAGATTATAGGTTGTCATTGCTACTTTTGAATAGGTAAGGAATTTTTCTCTTCTTTGAAAGGGAAACTCGAGAATTCCAGGATTTTAAAATACCCGTACCGAAGGATCGTTCGAATGGGAGAATAAAATAGGTATTCTAAAACATTCTATATAGATGATAGTTCAATGATTATAAAGCATTAGTACTAATAAAGGATTTAATTTCCTTGACATTGTACTGAACTTGATATGACTTCTATAAAGTGTTTTTTTGCGAAATACCAAGAGAAAAAACGTACTTTTTATCTAGCAAAATTATATATACATATAAACTTTTGAAACTAAACAGTATAGAATATTCAACAGAATATTTACGTAATAAGTACTACATATATTAAATTTATAAGATGGAAAAAATTTTATTAAATTTATAAATAATAATTCTCTTTGTCTCAAAAAATATCGTGATCAACTTATGTTTCGATATTCACTTTTTGAATTCGAAATAATTTTGAAATAAAGAAATATGCATCAGTTATTAATTTATCACCTTTTTATCACTAAACGTGGAAGCAGAAAAATGTTAAATACGAAATAATATATTTTAAAAATATGTAGATCATTGATCAAGGAACTACATATTTGTGTAGTATTTCTGCTTCATTTGCTGACAAAAGAAATGATCTCAGTTCGTTGTTATTTAAAATTTCTTATTGGCGCATATTCCTTGACACATTTCAGAAAAAAGTAAACTTGCTTAACATTTCATGAAAACAAATGTAGCCGAACCATATTTCTCTGCATTTTTAATAAAGATTTCCTTGTGCTATAAAATATTTCAAAAACAATCCACATCAATCATCATTTGCAGTATTTTTTTTTAATGTATTACAGCATACGTAGTTCTTATGTAATGCTTAATTTCTAAATAATATCCAAAAAAATTCAGAACATTTTCATTTTTTTTTTTTTTTTTTTTTTTTTTTTTTTTTTGCACTTTTTATTTATGTTTTGAAAATTTTAGGCTTGTAGAATTGCGAGAAGAAGTAGGAAAAAAAAAAAAAACGTGCAAGTCCGAATCTCTTAAAATTTTTATGTTTATAAAAAGATTTTATATATTTCGAGATACACATTAATTGTAATAGCGATGTCTTAAATCCTCTCTTTTTTTTTATGGCTTTTGGCATGTTTAGAATTTATCTTACTGCATTTGAACTTTGCTCGACATTAATGCTAAAATATCTTAAATGAAATTTTCCGATATTTATAGTTTTTCATACCGTTTAAATAAGTCTTTTAAGTGATGTTCATTTTTAGTTGGAATTACTGAACGAACTATTGGAAATATAAAATTGAATGATCTTCTCTTTTCATTGAATAAGTTCTTAAAAGTATTTGCTTATTGTGATCTCTTTTAGCTGGTGAATGCTTTTACAAATAGAAACTAAGAAAATGCGGAAAGACAGATTTTTTTTTTGTTAATAATGAACATTAAATTTAATTTATCACAGCTTCAGTGTCAATTGATATGAAATATCTCTTAAAATTCTTTTTAATGTACCCCCCCCCCCAAAGTTTGTCTCCAACAAGTAAAATAGATGATCTAGCAACTCTTTGGACGCTTTGTATAATATTTCATTTTTTTGAGTAATGCAAGTGCTACTTCGTCGTTTGGCATCATTCACTCTAACAAAGGGCACATTAAAATAGATTTCCACTCGAATGGATTTTTTTTAAAAAAATTCTTTTAGTTCATTTAAGATTTTGAAAGAAATAAAGCTCTTTGAATTTTGACGGTAAAATAACAATCTGTTCTTTTAAAACCCTGCATAATTTCTATGAAAATTTAGAAATTTGTAAGCTTAATTTAATTATAATAACGAAATTTTTTTTGAAACAATAATATTAAAGTTATTCTGGGACAGACCTTATAATTTTGACCCCGGGGCGGAGGGGGAGGATAATTTCATACCCCCCCCCATCTCAAATCTTTCGCAGCTCACCAACAAAAAATTCATCCAATATTATCAGATTTAATATGCACCAGTCCCGCAAACACAACAAATCTGTAATGGAATTAGGTTTCTATCTTGGAACACTTTTTGCAACCAGGCCCATACCTTACAATTGGACCACTATAGCCTCTAAACCTTTGAAATCACATGCTTGAAAATTTCAGATAATATTTTGTATTTTCAAATATCAACGAAGTACTTATCGGTTTTGCTAATTTTAACTGTGAAAGACAAAATAGAAACTACGCAGAATATTACTGAATAGCATATTTAGTCTATTTGGGGGATGGAATTTTAAATTAGTCTCTGAAATTTATGCAAATGCACAAAAAAATTTTGCAAATTCCTTTAAGTCTGATTTGAATTGTATCAAATAGCCGAAGTTATCAAAAAATAACCATTTCTTTCTTTTAAATTTGCAGAAACAATCACCACTTTTAAAGAAAAAAAAAAAAAAAAAAAAAAATTAAAATTATTTACTTAATGGTTACTTAATCTTAAAGAGGTTGTTTAGAGCAATCCACCTTTGAATTTTCTTTCTTCCTTTCTTTATTTTTCTTATTCAATTAGAATATATGCGACATCTAGAATTCATCTAAATTTGACCGAAATTGTTTTAAAATACAATAACTGAGTTTAGTATATTTTATATTTATTATGGTTTTCTTTTGAATTAGCCTTACCAATAAATATTTTCGCTAAAAGGAATAATAAAGACCAGTTTTAAAAAGATTTCTTAACTAGTGTTAAAGATGTTTCTTGAAAAGTTTGGCGTATGAAATTCAGCGCTACATTTTTTTGGATAGAATTTATTAATTTCCGATAAGAATTGTTTCAAAGAACATTAACATTATTTTAGGAAAGTGATATTTTTTTTTTTTTTTTTTTTTTGCATTTGCTAAATTTTTAGCATTTTTAAGGGAAAAAAATTAATGTTAATTAATTCAATTAGTATCAAACTAACCAATCAATTAGCTTAGAACAATTAATTACTTCAATTAGTATCACACTAACCAATCAATTAGCTAAGAGCAATTAAATGATGATATTTGCCCGACTCTTTTTTAGAAAGGGGGAGGGAAGTAGAGAATTTCACTTCCTCCGTCAGTCCCCTGACGGTCGAACCCTTTGCAACAATACAAGACGTAGATGGACCAGTCCCTTTGTTCGATTTGAATGACCCCTACCCCCAAAACTGAAACACCTCTTTCCATTTGCTAGAGGTTTGTATTAATCTTATTGGTCTGGTGGTCAGATAAAAGAGCTCAACTCACTTCTTCACAGTTCATCTCAGACTGTCTGTTGAAGTTCCATTCGTTCGTTGTTCGTTCTTGATAATCTGGTAAGTACAAGATATTTCCTTTTTTGCTAAGAGTAAAACGGATATTTTTTTGCTGATTAACTGCAAAATAAAATTAAGTGACACTTTGATTATGTTAATAATTTGTTATTATTTTTTGCGTCTCGTTGAACAGTCTAAAATGGACCGTCTTATTTTCAACATTAAATTACGCTTCTTTCGGAATGCGTTTTTTTATAATAATCATTACGATTAAGTATGCTAAGTGTTAGAATCTTTAGGATTATTAATTCAGTTGTGTTATTTGTTGTTTGTTTTTCTTATGCAATTAAGTGGCAGTTGTAAGAGTAGAAAAATATTGTCACAAGAAACATATTTGCATCCGATTTCTTTCAGATTATTATTTTATTATTTGTAAACAAAAAAACTTTGAAATGTATATGTAAAAAATTTTCCAATATTTTACTTTTATTTTCATGGACAACAGATTTATTTTTCATATACATTTCCTTATCTGAATGTCACATTAATATTTTTGTGACTGAAATAAAGTCATGAAATGTTTCTCTTCGTTTCTAATTGTGAGGGTATTTATATCGTTCTGCTTTTAAATAATAATAATTCCCTGTCTTTAAATATAAACTTCTAATTTCTATTGCATTTTTACATTATAATTAACATTTTATCATGAAAATACATCCGTCCCCATTCTTAAGGATAAAACTTGGCATTTTTATAACTGGACAATATTTAATTCTGCAGTTCAAAATTCCAAAATTGGACAATTATGATGCATCCGCCTGAACTATACAAAGGTCGTAAAGACATTGCTAATACATTGTAATGGATAAATCCAAGATTTTTAAGACAAACCCCTTTATATATCACATATTTTTTTAAACCGTTAGAATGTGTATATTAATGAAATCTTAAAATACTTCCTTTGAATTCTAATTCAATGAGCGCATAAAAATTAAAATTATTTATTTTATAATTTGTAGTTATATTTAGTATAATTTTTTATAATTGTTTTCCTTTATGCAATATTATGCACTATTTATTATACGAAGGCTAATTATTAAAAATTTGCAATAAAATTATGAAATAAAAATTTAATTAAAATTTTTTTTTACTCATTTTTAGAGCTAATTTAATTTGATTTTTTTTTTGTTAATTTAATATTAATATTGGTTCGTAATTATTTTATTGTTTTTAGAATTTTCAAAATAACTGCTTGTTGTTTATTTTGATTTGATTTGAATAATTAGTCTTCTTTAATCTTTCACCAAATGATTGTTTTTTAAATAATTAGTTAAATAATAGTTAGTGTCAAATAAATTCTTCTTGTAAAAAACTCTTTAAAATATTTTTTTGAATCTGTTTTTTCTTAAAACTAATTTTATAATTTAAAAAATGTTCATTTCGAAATTCTTTTACATCTTATTAAATATACACTGTTGTTTTACATAAATGCACTTCATTAATTTTGTGAAATAAAGGAAATAATTGTATTATTATAAATTATTAAAATTTTCAATGCCATAATGAGATAAAAATTTAATTTTCATTTCTCTTACTCATTTTTAGATCTAATTTATCTCGAATTTTTTAATTAAAGGAATATTAATATTAATTTCAATAACATAAAAAATTTACAGCTTTTTAGAATCAACTTTTTTAAAATTTGAATTTGTGATATCTGTGAACGAAATAATAATAATAACAAAAAAAAAAATGTTTTATAGAATTTTCAAAGCAATTGCTTGTTGTTTATTTTCGTTTGATTTGACTAATTATTCTTTAATCTTTCACCAAATTATTGTTTTTTTAAAGATAATTATGTTTTTTTATAGTAAATAGTTAGTCTCAAATAAATTTTTCATGTAAAATACTCTTTAAAATATTTTTTTTAAATCTGTTTTTTCTTAAAACTAATTTTATAATTTAAAAAAAAAGTTCATTTCGAAATTCTTTTACATCTTTTTAAATATACATTGTTGTTTTACATAAATGCACTTCATTAATTTTGTGAAATAAAAGAAATAATTGTATTATTATAAATTATTAAAATTTTCAATGCCATAATGAGATAAAAATTTAATTTTTATTTTACTCATTTTTAGATCTAATTTATCTCGAATTTTTTAATTAATGGAATATTAATATTAATTTCAAGAACATAAAAAATTTACAGCTTTTCAGAATCAACTTTTTTTAAAATTTGAATTTATGATATCTGTGAACAAAATAATAATAATAAAAAAAAAATGTTTTTTAGAATTTTCAAAGCAATTGCTTGTTGTTTATTTTCGTTTGATTTGACTAATTATTCTTTAATCTTTCACCAAATTATTGTTTTTTTAAAAATAGTTATGTTTTCTTATAGTAAATAGTTAGTCTCAAATAAATTCTTCATGCAAAAAAGTCTTTATTATTATTATTTTTGAATCTGTTTCTTCTTAAAACTAATTTTATAATTTAAAAAAGTTTATTTAGAAATTTTTTTTACGTTTTATTCAATATAGACCGATGTTTTATATTAGTGCATTTCTTTTTATTTTTTAAAATAAAATGAATAATTGTATTTATTTGATAATTATAATTAGCTAATTATTCATCATTATTCGTCAATTTATGGAAGTTAGTCATAAAATTAATAGTAGAAATAGACTAATCATAAGGACAAATTAAAAACAAATAACTATGAAGCAAGACCAGCAACTCATCTTTTATCTTTTATTTATTTGAAAATACGATCAGGTCGAGTACTCTACGTCGCCAGATGTATAGTCGCAATGACTTGTCTTTGAAAGATGGCGTTCTTATCTTCCAAAACTGTTATTTTTGAAAAATAGCTTTCACATTATTTAAAACTGAAATAAATACATAAATAATAGCTCTTTATTTGATATCTATCATAAAAAAATGGAATAAAATTTGTAGTTAAAAATACATGAGATCTGTATAAATACCGACTTTTTTTAGTATTTTTCGTCCAGAATGAAGTATGTATCTTATCATAAAGATGATAAGAAGCAATGGCACTTTCTGACTGGACAGAGAAATTTACCATTTGAAATATCACAACGCGGACTTCACCCTCTTAAATTTTAATCCAATTTTGAAACCTTCTGCTCTAAACAAATAGCATTTTTCAGTGATGGTAATGATGTAAAAGAACTTGTAACTTTAGAGGGATCATTATTGTTCCATACGGGAATATGAAATCTGACGTCTAGTTATGAATGGCGTCTCAATTTGGATAACCCTTATGCTTTGATATTTTATTAATGTATATGTTCATTTAGTTACAGTAATATTTCTTACTGATTCTTTTAAATTTTCGACATATTTGATGTTCGAATAATGTATTTTCCTTCAGTAAATTTCCTCACAAGCGTGAATTTTGAAAAAAAAAAGCATAAATAAATAAAAATCCAACAAAAAGGAAATTTTTACAAAAGTAGATTATTTGGAAATTCATGGCAATTTATAGATTATTTTTCTCTTTAGAGCTTGAAATGGAAGGCCAATCCATAACAGAAATTGAATCCAACAATGTAAGTATTTATGTTTTATCAATTTCTAAATGAAAAAAAAAAAAAAATTAATTTCCTACTTCTTAGATTAGCTGCATAAAATGTTACAGAACTCTTAACTAGATTATGAAAAGATGATAAATCACAAAAAGCCTTAAACTTCTGTTTGACGGGGGAAAAAAACAGTAAAATGAATAATTATCAATATTTAATAATCATGTATATTTTTGAGTTGAAAATTAAAAAAAAAAATATACATGAAATGCAGTGCTAGATAAAGATTATTTCTTAATTTTTAAACTGAGAAAATATTAGTGAAAAAATATATATATAAAAATTGCAATGCATAATAAACGTTAGAAGTAAATCTTCATCTAAGTATATACCTTTTAAAAATAAGATTGCTGTATTGAATTAAAGAAATAATTTAATCATATCATAAAGAATATTTTAATTAAAATTTTACAATTAATTGGAATTTGAAATCAAAAACCAGTTGGAAGTATATGTCTTAAATTTTTAGTTTACAAGTATAGAAACATTTGAGCTTTCTAATTGCCAAATTTTAATGAATTTACTAATTGAAATTTTGCTTAACAAGTATTTTAATTAATGTATTATTAATTAATTATAGATAATTTGTTGACCAAAATTAAACATTTATTTTTATACGCTATTTTTATAACTGCGAAACAGTGTTTAATCATTATTATTATTTCATTGACAGAAATTTATTCTTATTCATTAGCTATTCATTATTCACTGAAAGCATTAAATTTCAAAATCCAGTTGATATATTAATTACTGTTTCAAATAAAATAGTTTTTATGGTTTTAAAAATGAAAAATTAACTATTAAACTAAAGGTAAAATTAATTCATAGAAAACTTTTCGTCTTTTCAATATTTATAAGAAAATAAGTATGTTTGTAAATAAAGTGCTAGTTAAATATAATCAAGTTAGAAGCCATTAGATATCAAATATAGCGCAGATACATAAATCAAACCTTAATATAAGAAATTTTTGCATGAAGATTATTGTGATACTCATTTCTATAATTCAGACTCTATTTTTAGTTAAAATGAAATATATATATATATATATATATATATATATATATATATATATATATTTGTGTGAATCTGTAGTAGGATAATTATCATGGAAATTTTCCCCTCGATTTTATTTTGAAATATTTTTCTGATACTCGTTTCAATAATTTTCATTCGATTTTTCTTCCAGAATGAACAGCAGTTTGATCTTTGTGAAGCGCTACCAATTCTAGAACAACTAATTGATCTAGTAAGTATAGATTTCAACTTTTCAGACTTTTATACTCCAGAAGCGTTCCTGTCCACGTTATTTCTCACTTTTATTCAATGTTTTTCCAAGCTGTTAGTCATTATTTCCCAATGATTTCCTTGCATGAAGGTGTAGTAGTATATAAAAATTTCAATAAGTCCATAGGGCGTCGGGAACATAATATATGCGTGTGACCAGAAGATTCCTCCACATCATTAAGTGAAAATTATTGAAGGAAGGGAAAAAATTATTAGTAAATTAAAAATAAAATGCTCCCTCTTCAATTTCACTGTAAACTTTAACATAAGAATGTCAAGACAAAAATGTGCAATGTAGAGGACATTTGTTTGGAAACAAGTCAAAATGACATTTTAAATCGATGGAATTTTTTAAAAATATTTTTTGCTGAATCCATTTATTCAACCCCTTAAAATGTTTAAGAACATTCAAATATGATTTCAGAAGTAATTAATTAATTAATTAGCATTACAGATTTCGAATAAGCATTGATAGTACGAAAATGTTAACATTAGCAGAAGTGTATTATTAATTTATTTAACTAAACAGTAAAATAAGTTTAAAATTATAAAGAAAAAACACATCATCATAATTTTTTTAAAAAAATAATATTAAAAATTTAATTAAAGCAGTTAGGTAGATAAAAAATTGATTAAAAGATTTAAAGGCATTTAAAAAATATTAGAAAAATAATCAAATAGAAGTAAAATTTGTCACGTAAAAACCACTTTTTAAAACTTAAAAAAATATAAAAGTAGTTTTTGTGTAATAATAAGTTCTGAAGTTATGACGTAAAAAGCTTAAATTCCTTCTAGACAACTCTTGGCCCTTTAGATTGGTGTTGTAATATTTTAGTAGTGCAGTTAATCTTTCTAGGTGCTCTAAAATATCTCCGTCTAAAATTGTTGAAATACGTAAAGAGATGTGGAATTATATAAAATTCAAACAAAGGAACTAACAAATAGCATTTAATTTAATACATAAACATATGGTTTGAAAACAAATTCTTAAAATCCTCCGCGTTAAGATGGGTTTAGTTCGGTAAAATAGGGGTGAGAGGAAAGGAGGGGTGTTTGCATTTAGCAATAAAGTAACTTCCTGAAATGGCGCACATCCTTCCGTGTCTCGCCCCTTAGTGATAAAGAAACGTCGAAAAGGGGTCATCTCAGAATACTGAAACGAACAGTATTTTAATTATATTACGAGAAACAAAAAGGAACCGTTTTATATTTCGAAAATCATCGTTTCAGTATTAAAGCGACCGAGAAGCAAGGGGGCCAATTTTATGTGGAATTAGAGTGAATAAACATTAACGTGTTTATATAATTTTTTGAAATGAAGTGACAAAAATAGGAGGAAAAATAAGCCCACGCCTTTGTCTTCAAATATATTTTTAAAAAACTGATGACGACTAATTGTATATTAAATGCAAGAAGCCTATTATTCTCCTTACGCCTCTGGATCAATTGAATGTTCTCTGATTTCAAATCAAATATGTTTTTGTATGAAAAAACCAGTTTTCATCGCTAATTATATTACTACTACCTCAACGCACCCCCCCCCCCCCCATAAAAAAAAGAGAGAATTGTCTCCCGAAAGTTCTTACTATGATCTCCTATAAATAGTTTATCCCTGTTTTCCCTCAGAATATTGTGGATTTTGGATGAAGAAGAAATGCAACCATTCATTACTGCATCCTTCATCATTCATTCATATTAGTGAACGATAGTTACGAAATATAGATCTTTGGCGTAAATCTAACGTTTCTATTAAATCCATTGTAAAAATATGTATTTCAACAGTGATTTAGATCATCCCCTTTACATGTATGCAAAAGTATAAACTTTGAAGCATTTCGTTCAAAATTTGATGGCTATATTTTAGATTCTAAGCGTGTGTGCCACATTTTGCTTGAATAACTCTTCACGTTTTTTCAATTCCTACTATCACTTCACACCCTCCCTATACATATTTATATATCTTGTTCAAATTTTAAATTGTTAATAAAATACTTTTCATTCGTCCACTCAAGTTGAAATACATTTTTTTTTTAAATTGTAGTGGATGACACTTGATGTTAATACAAATTTTTTCAAATATAAATTCATTAATTAAATTTAATTAATTTTTAATATTTTAAATAGAGTTTTAGCAGTTTATAATGAAAATTGAAAACAACAGGCAGTAGTTCAATCGGTAAAATTGAAGGTGAAGGATGCGAGTTCAATTCTTGCGAAAATCAAAAATTTTTTTTATCCTTCTTTTTGGATACTTAATAATTGTTTTGATAATTATTTAATAAAAAAGTAAGAAAAAAAATTCTTTGTTACCCTAAGTGGGAATTGAAGTATTTTTTTTCATATTACTTGTTAATTATTGAGTTTATTTATACTCGAATCTTTAATTCGGGCGAATTATGAATAAATAAATAATCGCAAACCTATTGCAATCATATTTGAACTATTAAAAATTGTGCTGTTTAAAAAATGCTTTTTGAGTTTCTTTATGAACAATATGGCTTCCGTAATTATTTTTGATTAAATGACCCATGTTATAACTATGTAAAATATTGGAATATCAGACAGCTGTATGGCTATTTTGAAGAAAGGGTTTCACGTTTCGCTTTATTTCAAAATTATTATAATGAAATTTCTGAAGGAAATGATTTGCTAAGTAAATAGTCGATTGAAATAGTTTTATGAAAATAGTTTTAATTTTAATTAGCAAGTGTCTAATGGAAATATGGGAAAAGGGATCATCCTCAAGATGCTACAAACTGCTTTGCACAATCTTCTCTCTTTACAATAAAATTTCTTTTCAAAAATTTTCATAAGCATTCGAGCGTGTAAGAAATAGGTTGAAGTAATTTTAACTATACGTTTATGCAAAAGCGCACGAAGTATAACACTAAACATCAAATATTCTGAATCATATATACATTTCAGATGTTCTACTTTTGTTCAATACATTTTGCTGCAAGTCTTTTGAAATATGAATATTTTGCTTTGAATTACAAAATGTTGTATCATTATTTTCCACTCAGGCTTTCTCCGAGCAAATTTATCTTGGCACTGATAGAGAGAACACTGATAACAGTGCAACAAAGAGTGTAATTGAAGGCTTTGAAGATCCTGTTCCGGAAGACGTTCTGGACTCACATGCTGATGTAAGTAATGTTTTTATATCATATAAATTTTATTAATATTCTTTATTATAACTATGTAAAAAATCAAAAAAAATCTATGTAAAAAATAATTATATAAAAAAAGTCAAAAGAAAAATGCTCAGTCTATTTCCTATTTATTTATAATTTTTTGAGGAATATTCCATTAAGTAATTGAACATTGTTATTAAGGGCGAATAATTTTAGTGCAGCTGTTTTTGCAAAACAGGAACAATTTTATGTGGAGCTAGAGTGAATAAACCTTAATGTGTTTATATATATTTTTTTGAAATGAAGTAACAAAAATAGAAGGAAAAATAAGCCCACGCCTTGGTCTTGAAATATATTTAAAAACAAGTGCTGACGACTAATTGTATATTAAATGCAAGAAGCCTATTATCCTCCCTACGCCTCTGGATCAATTGAATGTTTTCTGATTTCAACTCATATAGGTTTTTCTGTGATAAAACAAGTTTTCATCAAGTTTCAAGTTAGTTCATTTTCTAATTATATTACTAATTCCTCAAAAAATCCCCCCCCCCGAAAAAAAAAGAGAGAATTGTCTCCCGAAAGTTCCTACAATGGTCTCCTATAAATAACTTATCCCTATTTTTCCTCAGAATATTGTGGACTTTGGATAAAGAAGAAATGCAATCATTCATTACTGCATCCTTCATCATTCATTCATATTAGTGAACGATAGTTGCGAAATATAGATCTTTGGCGTGAATCTAACGTTTCTATTAAATCCGTTGTAAAAATTTGTATTCCAACAGTGATTTAGATCATTCCCTTTACATGTATGCAAAAGTATTTGCATACAACATGTATACAAGATGTATTTCATACATGTAATAGTGTGCATACATGTAGGAATACATGTTGTAGTTTGCATACAACATGTATTCCATATTCCCCATAAAGGAACTTTTTGAGTTCCTTTATGGGGAATATGGCTTCCTTGTTTATTTTTGATTAAATGACCCATGTTATAACTATGTAAAATATTGGAACTTCACACAACTGTATGACTATCTTGAAGAAAGGGTTTCACGTTTCGATTCATTTCAAAATTATTATAATGAAATTGCTGAAGCAAATGATTTACTGAGTAAATAGTCGGATGAAATAGTTTTATGAAAATAGTTTTAATTTTAATTAGCAAGTGTCCAATGGAAATATGGGAAAAGGGATCATCCTCAAGATGCTACAAACTGCTTTGCACAATGTTCTCTCTTTACAATAAAATTTCTTTTTAAGAATTTTCATAAGCATTCGAGCGTGTAAGAAGTAGGTTGAAGTAATTTTAACTATACGTTTATGCAAAAGCGCCCGAAATGTAATACTAAACATCAAATATTCTGAATCATATATACATTTCAGATGCTTTATTTTGTTCAATACATTTTGCTGCAAGTCTTTTGAAATATGAATATTTTGCTTTGAATTACAAAATGTTGTATCATTTTTTTCCACGCAGGCTTTCTCTGAGCAAAATTATTTTGGCGAAAGGAAGACTGATAACAGTCATACAGAAAGTATAATTGAAGATCATGAAGATCCGGTTCCGGAAGACGTTCTGGAATCACATGCTGATGTAAGTAATGTTTTTTATATCATATAAATTTTATTAATATTCTTTATTATAACTATGTAAAAAATCAAAAAAAATCTATGTAAAAAATAATTATATAAAAAAGAAAAATGCTCAGTCAATTTCCTATTTATTTATAATTTTTTGAGGAATATTCCATTAAGTAATTGAACATTGTTATTAAGGGCGAATCATTTTAGTGCAGCTGTTTTTGCAAAACAGGAAAGAAAAGTCGAATGCTAAGTTTTTGCAAAAATTTATTACTCCATTGTAGTGCAATCTCTTGTGAAATGCTATGTGCTGGTGTCATTTTGTTAGAAAATCTGCTCTTCGGCGTATTTGCAATTTTTAGTAGTGAAATTCTAAGTTTCTAAAGTCAAATTTTCATGATTTCAGTTTATGGTATTTGAAGCAAATAAAATTTTCTTGGTAAATCAACATACTATTGTTAATATGTTTTGGGAGGGATTTAATTTTAATATTTGAACAGAAACCACTTCGAATTCCGTCGCCATTGAACACAATTCCGAGCAATTGAAATTTATATATTTAGATAAAATTACACCTGATTTTAAATATACTTTCGAACCATTTTAAATATTAATACGAGAAGATCTAGATAGAGTTGATTTTTTAAGGCATTATTACATTGCTTTCTTATTTAGTATATATTTATATACTTGTAAATTGAACCAGCGCACATGATTTTGAGGCATGACAGTATAATATATTTATGCCAATAACGGAAGTTATGCAATTATTTATGTAGTTTCATTAAGAAATATTATATTCATAGAAATGAATATACTATGTAATTATCAAAATATATCCCTGCTCTAATCTAAAATATTTATCAAAGTAGTTTTCAATTATGAGCTTCAGACTTAATCATAAAAGTGTTTCAGTTTTTGGTGTTCAATATTTTTATTTTCAAATTAGTACCATTAATAAATGAATATCAATCAACTCTTGCCTTATTATTAAAAAGAAATGTAGCCAACAAAAGGTTACAATTTCATAAGATTGTGTTTTTACTGATGTCTCCTTGTTAAAAGTTCAGAGGAAATGTTCAAAACATTAATTGCCTGGCGGAATCTGAATTACAGATAATATTCATATTACAATTATTCTAGAAAATCAGATTTTTCGTAAGGGATTTTTTTAAAAAACTTAATTAAAAAGTCAGGTTTTGAGGGGAAAAAAAACTAGAGATCTATATTTTATATGCCCAGTGGCATAAAAAATGATGGTTCTGGATAAAAATTCTTATTGGATTTACCTTTTATATACTAGGCGCAAATGAGAAAAAGGCGTGCCATTTCTTATATTTGAAAATATTTGATCAGATAGTACAAAATAAGATAAATTTTAATGTAAATCATTTATACTTTCTCATACGTGAAAAGAAAGCATTGTCATTTTCAAAAATAATCGAACTCAAAATTGTGGCGAATTCTAAGCTTTAAGCTTTTCTGAAACCGAGAAAAAAATTTCTGAAATAGTGTTTGTTCTTGAATAACATTAATTATTTTATTTCTTTGTTAGAATAATAAAATTTGATAGAAATCCCTAATACCTAATTTGCATAAATCCATTAAGAGGAAATCTGTCGGTCCAGATATCTGAGATAAAGTGAAGAGGTTACCTCCAAAATATAAAGGGTTAGTCAGGTGAAATTTTATACATTTAATTAGTATCTAAATCTAGGACCGTCTGCAGTTCTGTATTGTTGAAAGCACATAAAAACAACTTCAAAATCTTCAAACAAAGTAGGTAATTGAAATTCGGTTAAATTTTTGGCATCAAAAGTTTAAATCCCTATGAAATTTTGAATGAAATAAAAGTGTTGTTAGTCCATCAGTCTATATTTTTGCTTGGATGTAAATGAGAACCCTAAATGAAGGACTGAAATGAATGAAATATGGTATGACATTTTGTGATTATAGTTGCATTTCTGTGAAACATTTTAGTTTTAATTGATCTGTAAAATGGCTTAATTCTGATATTTGTGCATTAACCAAAGACAACGATTAAGCTTTAAAGATATCTCGTTAAAAGACTATTTGTAAACAATTGTTCATCAATGGAAAGCGATTAATACATAAAATTACTTTTTTTTACTATATTCCAACACCCTAAAACCTTATGACTGAAAATAAAAATCCGAGCTTCGTGGCACTGGAGTAAACCTTAGACAAGGTCCAAAGTTTTATATGGGAGAGCAGGAATAAAAAAATTTTCTTGAGAATGTAGGAGTAACTTTTAGTGATGCCATTCCTGGTGATTTTAATTCATTTTACATAGCTGACGATAACGACAATAACTTATGTAATTATGTAGCTAAGAGTGAGTAACAAAAAAAGTACAAAGAATAAATAACCATTTGTATAATACTGAACTGTAATAAACATGTTCCAAGTAACTCGGAAAAAAAAAAAAAAATTGTTTCAAAATGATTTGTTTAACAAATGCTCTATTCCATGAGAAAATTCTTCTAAATTTTTGCACAAATTGTTATAAATTTTCTTTTTTTTTTCTTTTTAGCTAGACGTCTTTCGGATTGTATCCGAAACGCTGGAAAAGTTAAGGGAAACTCTAGCATTTGAGGTATGTATCTTTTAACAATTTTCAACAATTTAGTATCTCTTAGAAAGTTTAAATACCTCCTTTCTACGCAATAGAACATTGAACAGTCTAGTAAGAAAGGGTTTAAGATCTGGTATATAGTATTAGTATTCACATATATAGTATTAGTATATATAGTATAGTATTCACATTGTTTCTTCACCTGAACTCGTAATATTAAAAATCCCTAACTAAATGTCTATTTATTTACTTAAAAATGCATTTGCTCTAGCAAAATCGAGTTCCTTAAGAGGATGTAATATTTAATTTGATTCTTGACTTGAATTTTATATATTGGGAGTAACTCTGGGTAAGATTTCGAAAAATATGGATACATAGTTTCTCAGAAGAGGGTCCATGGAATCCTTATTCTTCATTCCTCCGAACAGTTGAGCCGGAAAAATATTTATAGCAACGGAACTATTACTGAAGGTCCAGTAGCATTGCTAATGTATAGCACCTAAATAAATCTTGGAAAATTCTTACTGCCCCTACTATGGATTTTTTTTCATTTCTTTCTCCTGTAAAAAGGGTAAAAAAGCGGACAAAAAAATGGAATTTGAAATTTATAGAAACTTGACGCTTCAGATTTCTCTGGACTTGAAAAAAATTGAAATATATGTTAACATTCATGCCGCTTTGTATCTGGAAATTTAGAATTAGACAAAATGAAATTTTCTTATATGACATTTACATTAAATTTATGGGTTATTTTCTACGAAATCCTTTCAGAAGAAATCTGTCTTTCCGGCTATCCGGGGACGAATGAAAATTATCATAAAAAATGTTAAAAGCGAGATAGTTAAAATTTGTTTCAAGTTTTATATATAAATTGTAGATGCTTAGGTTTAGAATCTATAACGTATATACATATCAAACACGATTACAGAAAAAATGCAATGAATTAAATAAATGAAATTGGGTATAGGATTTGTGACTATGATATCAATTCTATGACAAATTTTGCTGTCGTTCGTATAAAAGATTATATTCAGAATTCAAGATATCCAATAATACACAAATTCATTAATTCATTAGATATTTTTTTAAACCATGAATGCCACGATTGATTGCTTTGAGAATTCAATTTTTTTATGATTTTTTTGTTATGTGTAAATGGTTATATTTTAATTTGTTAATGATGTGAATTTTAAAAGTAAAATTGTTTACCATTAATTAAAAAATAACCTTTTTCCTTAGACATAACTTATTTTTGTTTTATTCTTTGTAGGAGTCATCATTGCCTAGAAGGTTTCACTACTGAAATTAATGTCCATCTCATTTCCGTAATTTGTAAAATTGATTTCGGCGTTATTAAAAATATGTTTAAAACTTTCTGTTGCTTTTGTAATGTAATTAAATGTAATGTGTAATGTAATTTTGTAATTAAAAAAGATGTTTGCTCTAAAACTGTAACATTATTCATAAAATGTTTCATTTTGTATATGAAGTTAACTGAGCACTGTTGTTATCATAGGTGCATAATTGGCTAAGTACAAAAGAAACACATAAGGGCAGGTTATTTTCTAATTTTAAAATATTATTTACATTCCTTTGTTCATTATACATGAAAAAAATCTCGAACAAGTTTTAACATATAAAAAAATGCAATTCACTTCACATTCAGAAATCACATGTCTTTACAAAATACAAGTAAGGGAAATACAAAACTTAATTATAAATATGTGTAAGGACAAAAAAATTATTCTATACAGTATTTCTAAAAATGAAACGATTAGTCAGTGAGGATTATCAATTTCAGCTAATATTGATTTCAATAAATTGTTTTTTTTTTAAAAAAATTTCACCCAGTTGTATTTTATATGTAGTACCTTCTCAATTTTTTTTTGTAAAGTCTTAATTTTAAAAGTTATTGTGTTTTTATTCCAGAATTTTTGAATCCGTTTTGTTTATCAGTTTTAATCTTGCAATTTTTATTAATCAGTATGTTTATAGCTAAACAAGAATGAGTTTATTTTAGAAATTATTTTTTTTCAACGACATACCGAATAATCAAAATCAAATTATCGACTGAATCAAATAATAAATCAACTGAATAATCAAATAATCACAATCAAAAGACTTAAAGTTAGTTTCATCACTAAATTATGCTATTTTGAATTTTTGAAACAATTCGTGGCTTGGAAATCAAGTAGTTTATTGTCCATGAAAAGATTCATGTGAATCTCACTAAGTAATAAGAAATTATTATAATCTCTATCGTTTGGTTTAAAAAACATATGCTTAGAATGAGACAGGAACTGTTCATTCTGTTGTTCGCAAATCGGTAATATTAATAACATTTTCCAGACTCTTCTGATTTATAATAGGACCAGGAAATATTTACCCTTTCTAGATCCATAGACATTACGCTTCCAACCAAATTCATCAATTGTTCTATGAAGTTATAGAGATTGGCATAAGGTCTGACAAAAGACAAGAACTTAAATACTTGAGTTCCATTTCTCGCACAAAATTGCGGATCTTGATTTGTTACTTAATTATTAATTAACCAAATTAAATTAGTCTGATAAGCTAAACAATTCAATTTTCTTTTACCGATTCTAATTTTAAAATTATTTTGATATACCATGATTAGGAAAAAAAATGGACTTTTAAGAGGTTAAATCATCTGAATGATGGATAAATTTATATGCAAATGGAAATGAAAGACAAGAGAGGAATGAAAAAATAAGCATGCCAGGAGAACAAATGTATTGTACTGGAATTAATTACATACAATTAAGTAGTTCTTGGACAAATCTTATCAAAAATTTTAAATTTATCCTCTACAAGATTTATTAATTTTTTTACGAAATATGAATTATTTAATATGCAATCATTAATGATAACATTTAATTCCCAACAAGTTAAAAAATTGATAATGCCCTTAAAGTTATTTGCTTTAAAAGATTTTTTTTTTTTTTTTTTTTTTTTTTTTTTGCATTTGGAACGATTCTTATTTTTATATGAAATCCTCTACTCTCTTTTTTTCATGCAATTTCATGCAGATGAAATTACATTCAGAGAATATATGTTTCATATAAATGAATAGCAACTACTTTGTACACATTCATTAACAACTAATAACAAGAAAAATGGAGGTAATATTTAAATGTTTATTACTAGAGATGCCTAAATTTTCCTTACCTTCACATTAATACAGAAATTCCTTTCATCATTTTATATTACAAGTTTAAAAAGATCAATAATTATATTTGTGAAAATATTATATAAGCCTAAATATTCAACACTTATAACAAAATACTAAAAATTTATATCATATTATTCACAAAGATATTTTTGACCATTTTATTGTAAAAACTGAATTGATGAACTTAATTTAATAAAGACAGTCTATCTTATATTTGCTTATATTATTCTTAAATGCTAAGAAGTCCGACTCAACAAGATTATTAAATTAGAAATGAAATATTGAATTATTTAATAAAATATCAATATTTCTATGATTTCACCCAAATGTAATATCAATATAATTATGATTTTAAATAAAGTGATGGGCAATACATAGAAAATATAAGAGTTTCAAACTTCAAATAAAAACTTGCAAATGAAAATAGTAACTCTATAATGGAAATATTTCAAATTAAACACTTAGAACTGAAACCATAAATATAAGATTCAAAAATATCTTTTGAAAATGTTTGAAATGAAAATAATACTTGCAAAGTTGAATGGTTTCATATGAAACTTTCGGAAATGTAAATAAATGTAAGATTCATGAGTTTGAAATAAATCATTTGGAAATGATAATAATAATTGCAAAATTCAAAAATATCAAATGAAAAAACTTAGAACTAAAAGTAATAAATGCAAAATTTAAAGATTTCAAATAAAACACTTGAGAATGAATGTGACAAACACAAAATTCCAAATACTCTTATGATATAAATATTTGGAAAATAATAATTTAAAAAAATATTTGGATAGTTAAAAAATATATATATTTGTATTTGTAAACATGTATTTTGGCACAGTGATAATAGAGAGTAGTTTAATGACTGCCAGATGTGTAACAATTTCCCCTGAGGCATTTACTTCATTATTCTAATTATCATGTGCCATTATGAAGTATATAAAAAGCCTGGTCTGTTAATTTTTTTCTTTCACAAGGTATGTATGCATATTAAAACTAAAAGCAATCTTGCACAATAAATACTGGAGTATAGTTTAATTACAATCAGAGGTGTAACACATTTCCTCTGAGATACCCACTAAGTTTATCTGATGTCATTTGCCATTATTTTTATTTATTCTTTCATTTAAAAACCTTGGAGTTAGATAAATTTAATTAAATTAAATTTATTTGGGGAAATCATTTTTCTTGATTTTAATAGCAGGTACATAAATTTTAAATTCAACAAATTATAATATTATGAATAAATTTTAAATAATCCATATGAAAAAAATAAAAACATCATAATATGTTAAAGAATAATATGAAGATATCATTTGCAATTGTATTATAATTGGAAAATTCAATTTAACATAAAATTAAAAGTACAGAATACAAATCTTGACTTTCACTCGTTGTGTCAGTTGACGGATGCTTTTTTTTAAAACACTGATCACTTGCTTAAGGGAATTAACTCCTTAACAAGTGAAAGGGAATTTTCTTCCATCAAAAATGACGCAAGAATGCACAATGGAAAACAAATCACATCCAAAGATAGATGCATCCCCTAGATCAATGACTGAATGAATTTCCACATTTTTCAATACTAAATCGCTATTGATTAGAAGTATGGATTTTATATGATCGATAAGTGTAAGTTCTCATTTTATCTTCCGATTTCTTTCGGAGACATCGTTATCGATAGGGATACATGTTTTAATGAGATGATAGATATCCATCGACTTGATTTATTTCAAATTTGGAAACAGAGATGAATATTCGAGAACAGCTGAATGTACACCCCCCCCCCCTTATTTTTTAAAGTTTGAATTCTTTCGCTTACCTTGTTGATAGCAGGTTTGTACTTTTTAAACTTTTATATTTTAAAATATATATACATACATATATTCTGAATTTCATGCCATTGAAAAATTTGTGTTAATACAATTTTCTAATGTGTATTTGTTCAACATTTTTGTATTTGGAATAAATAAAAGTTTTAATATTTTGATACATCAGTTGTTATTTGCCTGAAGTTTGATATTCACTGGTGTTGATCGAACTTTCGCGATAATCGGGCATTCGACGCTCATCAAACTTTCATGACAATCGGAAATAAATCTGAACAATATTTTGGGTTTCAGTTAAAAAGCATAGAAATGATATTGGTTTCATGTAGATGAAAGGAGGATAGCAATTAATTTGATTCATATTAAATGCATATTTCTCAGATTTATTACAATTTATTTCTCTTGAAATATATGTTGCGCATTTCCTACTATCTCATATTTAAAAAAAATATTTTTTTCTCTTCATATACATTCCTTATTTTCAAATATAGAATACTTTAACTTACTTTAAAAAGTCCTCATTTTATTTATTTAAGATACGTTTCTTGAGGAATCATTTTGTTACGATTATAAATACGATTTAAGATATGATACATATGTGAATGT
Source organism: Argiope bruennichi (assembly GCF_947563725.1). Lineage (NCBI taxonomy): Eukaryota > Metazoa > Arthropoda > Arachnida > Araneae > Araneidae > Argiope > Argiope bruennichi. Next base: position 21,557,066 of record NC_079157.1, on the reverse strand, counting down.
AAAATACTAAAATGAAATTATGAAAGCATTTTATTAGATTGTTGCATCTTTGAATTTTCCTATTTTCTACTCCATTCGCAAAGAAAAAGACAGAATATTTGTTATTATATTTATCATATTTGAAACCAGAACCTCTTTGTTTTGAACGATTGGAAATGCAGAACAAAATTGATGCAGAACTGATATTTCGCCTTTAAAAAGTTATATTACCATCTTGTATCTCTCCTGTTTAGTTTTTGAAGTATCGGGATTTCAACATAAATATAGATAGATAAACATGCAAAGAAAGATAGTGATTTTGCCCAAAATTTCCCACTAATATACAAATTTAATAATCAAACTTTATAGCTTGAAATAAAGTTAAAAATTTTCGATTCTTCTAAGAAAAGTTTTATTTTCTTCTTTTAACTCCTGAAATGTGGCCTACCTTTATACACACACGAACCACAATTTTTGTCATTTTCTTTATATCTTTCACAAAAGGTCTATTTTGCTCTGTTGTCATTAAGACTTCACCGATTCATCAACTGGTGAGATAATAAATCGATGCCGATCGGGGTATTATAGTCGTCTGCTGTTCTCTCTTTTCCGTTCAATACGGTCTTATGTATACTATATGGTTTGCATGTTGCAAGTAGGACAATGGTGAAGAGAAGTATGAATGAATTCTTAAATCCGTAGTCAATAGAAAGAGGTTTTTCAAACTGATCCTCATTTATTGGCATTGTGTGATTCTGTTTAGTTGCAGTAATAAGACAGTTTTGGTAAACAGCATGCTGAGCTGTTGTTCATTAATCCAATAGAAGTGAGTAGTTTCTTAAACGCTTCACTTGCTCTCAATAATTGGTGAATGAAGTAGTTCAAATCGGCTCTTCACTGCTGTTATCAATCATTTGTATCATATTCTATTGTATTATAATATGTTTGCTTCATTTGGGGAAGCACCGTGAAAGTAAACGGATGAATATGTTTGTAAAAATTGCCCCCTCCCCTCCTCCAAGCATTCTTGATTGTTTCGGATATAACAAAGACGAAAGTTTCGAAGAATCAGATTTTATTCATTATTTTTCCAGCATTTTGGGATTTATAGAAATGTTTTAGCAACGCTAGAGCATCTGACATTATTAAAAAGATATTAAAAATCAAATTCCAGCACTTGATATAATTGGACTTTATCAGAAAGATTGGAATTTGTTAGGAAAAGTAACGTAACATCTTTTGACATCTTTTTTTCAAAACTACTGATCTAGATCAAAGCACTGCTCATTATGAAATTTCAACTCAAGGTTATTTTTGATAAGGCAGTTTGATTCGATTTCTGCATTTGGAGTAGGATATAATGCATTTTGGTAGGTTAGAAATAACTTTTCACAGAAGAACTATTCAAATTACATTTTATGTGGAATTTCTCAATCTCTGATTTCAATCGTTTTTCAATTTTAAAATCATTAATATTAAAAAACATTAATTTTTATAAAAGAATATTTCAAAAATGAAAAAAAGAAAAAATATTAATAATCGGTAAGGCAAATTGAAACTCAACTTCTAGATATGGATTCACTCTTCGCATTGTACTAATGTGAGTTAAAAATATCACTTTACGAACTTTATTCGCCTGTTTTGGAATACAAAAAGTTAGCAGTGCAACGAGCTTCATAGATGAAAATCTGCATTTTAATAAATCAACAGAACGCGTCATGTATAGGTAATATAGAAAAATTTGTAGAAACAATACTCTTAGGGGATTTTAGTTTTACTCTTAATGATATAAATGAATTAAAGGCGAGATGACTGATGTTGCCGAAATTGTTAAATTAATATTCATATATTTTATAGTTATATTGAATAAAAGAGATTTACTTATTTTTTTTATAAGTGCTATTATTCAATATGAGTGCGACGCCACGATGTGGAAGCCTCTTCAATTTAATCAAAATACAATCAAGTTTGGTTCCAGCAGCCACTTAGAAATGAAAATGGATTATTCAACTTACAACTTCAAATGAAATTATTCGGCTTACAGTACTTAAAATTGCGTTGCTTCATGAGAAGGGGTTATTTGGAATTCGCGTACTGATAAACAGATTTTCTTTCTTTGTTGCCATTTGGAAACTGATGAGATTTTAGAACTATCCTTGATTTAATTCAAGAAACTCTAAAAAAAAACTTCTAAAGGTTGTCTTTTAATTTTATCAGTTTACGTATGTCTATATATGATATTATTTCATACCCCATTAAAAGAAATATTTTGTAGAATTTTTATGTATTTATTTTCTTCGCGTATTAGCTACTACAAAACCCTAGATTTGGGCTGCATGATACTAATCTATTTCAGAATTTTGAAACGCCCTGAAAAAGGGATGAATTCCTTTTGGTCAAGGTTTCTTGAATTCCGAGTAAATGGAGAGGGGGAGGATGGAGTTCAGAAAAATAACAGTTTATATTTTATCAGATTTCTCATCCATAGTTAATTAAGATAATAATTTTGTTTTAAATCATTTTATTAAATGTGTTTAAAAAGAATATTTAATTAATTTGTATTCAAAAGTTTTTGAAGTCTTGCAATTAACTTATCGCGTGTATTTTACAGTTTAAATGCAAAATTTAAAACGGGTCAAAAGGCGTCCTCATTTCTAAAATAAGATAAGAATTTTCTCTCCCATACTTTAGTCCAAAAAATTATAAATTGCGAAAAACGGTTTTTTAAACTAAGAACCATATGAAAATTTTCTATAATATTTTAGAAAAACAAACGCATCTGACTACACACATTTGCTTGAGGATTATTGATGGCATGAAGGCGACAAATTAATATATCTTTTTTACTTTTATTTCTGTTTGTAATGACTAAAATACAAAAGCAGTGAAAAAGAAAAATCGAAAACTACGGAAAAGAAATGAAAAACAATTAGAATCTTAGGCTCAAACGATGAATTCTGAAATGCGCATTTTATTATTTTTATTTTATCTCCACCCTCAAAAATAAGAGGGGGGGGGGTAAGAAGTGGGGGGGGGAATTTAAGACGAATAAAAAAAATTAGAAATTGTAATATGGTGTTTTTTTTTTTTTTTTGGAAAAATCTGTCTTTATGAGATTAAAATCTAAAATTTAGAATTGCCAATATTATATAATTCATTAAAATTATGTTATTGCACATTAGGTAAGAAACAGAATTCTCTATCCCTGATAAACATCCTATATGGATTGGAAAGTCTACTTTGTCAAAAAAATGAGTTGTGACAAAATGTTGGCGAAATGATTAATGATACTTTAACCCCGTGATATTAACCTTTAACTGGGGAGATGAAATTTTAGGACTTAACTGGGTAGGTGTGGTCTACGAGACCGCATTTCATTTACTTTCAAATTAAATTTTTTAATGAATGTATTAGTATGAAAAACTGCCAATATATTTTGCAGATATTTTTCTTGATATATAGATATGGTTTAGAAATTTTTCAAAATATATCATCATTGAAAAAAGTAAATGGGTTGGAACATACATTTTCCTCTCAAGTTACATGTTACAATAAATAATATTCTTAAAAAAACGTATTACTTTTTACTTTTAAAATCATATTTATTTTTACAGTATATGAAGGTATATAGAAGACAATATAGTGTAAAATTCAAAAATTATATGAAAAATAAAACAATTGACAATGGGTAAAATTAGCCCTTTTTTTTATCGGCTTGTGTGACTTTCATAGCACGGTTTTCTAGGGCATTTTAAACATACAGGTTAAGAACTACTATAAAAATCAACCTATAAAGTCTGTATATATATATATATATATATATATCTTGGTACGTTAATATATTTTATAAATTTTTTTAATTTTTGTTTTGCTTTCTCATATTTTTTAATTATTGTTTTTTTTTTTTTTGTTTTTTTGCATTTTGCATTTTGAAATAAATTAAACTGATTTTTAAGCTTTTTAAATATACATATATGAAATTATTTAAATTACTTTTCAATTTATTTCAAAATGGATTCTGAATATTTTTTTCATGATTATAAACATTTTTAATCAGATAATTTTTTTAAATGATTATATATTTTGTTGAAAAAATAAGCTTCTAAAGAATTTAAAAAATCTGAAATCGCTTAGAGTTTACTGGTTTAATTATCATATTTGCAAATCTCATGACATGCAAACTTCATTTCAGCAATTAACACTGACCACGGTTCGAAGATTTAAATATCCCTATTTAGTTGCTGAAATTTTAATGAACTGTTTAAGGAAAAAATATAATTAACGAAAATGAATTTAGTCAAAATCAAAAGGTTTTTGATGAAAGTTTTAAGCTTAGAACCAGTTTTTTTATTATTCTTTTTCCTCAACAAAGTAAAGAAATAGAATTTTGTTATACTAAGTAAAATATTCTACTTATTGATGAGTAATTAGTATTAGCAATAGTCTACTTATTCATCAATAAGTAGACTATTGCTAATATCATCAATATTGATAAATTTCTAAATTCAAGAAATGCTTCAGATAAAAAATAACCTTTCCGCCATTAAAATTGTCTGTGTATAAGCCGATAAACGAGAGAAAAAAAAAAAACCCTACAATGACGAAATTTTGTATGTAGATTTATTTATCTTTCAAACTTTTTTGACCGTCTGTCAATTTACATATTTATTTGGAGGCTAAATCCATGGCTCAAAAACACAATTAATTGCGCATATATAATTTGGTATGTGATACTGTCACAAAGATTCTTTATCGGTATCAAATTTTGGCCGAATTCGTAAAGCAAATTCTTCAATTCTTTACAATTTATTTCAAAATTCAAGGCTCATACCATTAAATATTTATTGGGGGGGGGGCAAGCGTGTAGTGTTCCGATGCCAAGGAATCAAAATAAACCAGCTTCTACAATTGTTATTCGGAAATAGATCTCAAAACGGAATACTGGGAAAAAGTAAAGAAACAAAATCACTATTCTTAAAATTCTGATAATACATTATGTTAATTACTTATACTTATATTTTCTTACATAAGTAATAGTCATATTCAATCTAAGTAGATCAGCAACAGGGAATTCGTAACAAAAACTTTAATCTGTGAATGGAAAATCGAGGATGTGAAATCTTCTGCGTCGGTCCATTGATCCTAGTCAAATATCTGTTGTGAACGCCCACCTCATAACACAACAGCCTTTAATTCTAATGAACATTCATACTTATGCTGTGGAAATTTTATGTGGAGTTTTCAATCAGAAGGTCGTCCTCTTCATCTGATCAAGATCATATAAGCTAAATTTCACACCAATTTGTTGACCGTATTGTTTTTTTTTATGTATATATATATATAAATGCATTGCTAACATAAATATAATAATTTATTATAAAATGATATTAATCTCTTGAAACGAAAATAACTTTTTCTGTTGTGTTATTTATTTGTTTTTGTAGTTATCGTTTGATTAGCATGCTAATCGATGAACCTTAATACTGATTCAGTTTCTTGATGAGAAAATAAGTCCGCAGAATCAATTTTTAATATTAGAGATTTATTTTTATTTCATTACTTTTTAGACAACAAATACTTAATTTACTTTCTTCAATATCCGCATACATCATAAACTAAAATTCCAATCAATTTTCGTTTCGTAACCAGTGGCAAGCGAGTTACAAATAAATAAATAACCAGGGAATGTTTTCGTTCTTAACATTTACTTAATATTTGTCTCATATATATTATTATACTTAATAATCAGTAGTTAATAATGTATTTTCCTAATAAATTTTCTAATCCCAATATACTCTTATTTTCAGTTGTATTATTATCGTATTCATGGTCATATTCAAGATTATTTAACTACAATTAATGAAACATCACTGAGTTGATTATAAGTAATATTTCATTGACTGCAACAAACATATAAAATTACTGATATGTTATTATAAGAACACCAACAAATTTATTTCAATAATTTTCTGCAGAATTAAGACAGATATGTGCTGAATATTTTTATTTACTTGTATAAGAAATATAAAACTAGAAAATATTCTAAGCGTCAAATATTCGGCTTTTAACTTTTGTTTAATCTATTTATTTTCGATATAACTGAATAAAAAAAAAATGGAATATTGTCTGTTTTTTAATTGCTGTCTGTTTCTTCATTAAAATAATAATTTCAAGACTCTCTAAAGAAAATAGATGAAACTGGATACCTACTGTTTTTTGCGAAATTAATTAATTTTTAGCCAAATTTAGACGAAAACGGATATTCAAACTGCCATTATTTTTGAAAAAAAATAGGAAAATTAAAAGGCGCAAACAGATGAAATAGATGTAGTTTGGATATGTTTTTAAAAACTACATTTGCACGTATGCAAAATTTTGAAAACCTGTCAATATGTTCACTGTATGTGCTGTGTTTGTCCGTACGAATGTGAATGCTTTAGGTTAAAAATGTAACAAACTAAACGCCCGATTTCTGTTATACAATCTTTACACCTAAAACCAAATATGTATGCATTAAAGCAACACTAAGATTATTTCGAGACATATCTCGTTATTTTGAACCGCGGCCAGGCATCGAGGACGCCATTTCAGTGTGTATCCCATTGTGTATTTCAACAGAATACCTTACTGCTCTGTAAAGAAGGCATGTTTAACTGCCGTACGCCTGTAAATGGATACCCATTCCTTCAAATAATGTGACAATGCATGGATAATCAATGATATATTGCGGGCTCTTCCGCACAGAAGGCACGTCTTCCTTAACACACGTGTTTCAATTTGGTTAGAAAGGGATTCTCAGAAATGATGGACAGAAAATACAGGGTACTAAAGTGCAATGGATTATGTTCGTGTGTGACGAAAGCGAAAATAGAAACCCCGCTGCCTTTTCTACCAAGGCAAGAAAGAAAGAAAGAAAAGCAATATTTGGGAACTGAATTGTTCAAAAATTTTACACATGGAGATGTCTGGAGTTTCAGAAAATGATTATTTACAAGGCATATATTTAGTTTTGATACAGCAAAAAAATTGAAAAGTGATTTTTTTATTTAATAAAAATAAGGGAAATGTTTCATTCTTAAGTAAAACAAGGAAATCTAATACGTCAATCTTATGTACGAGGGTTAAATCCTAAAAAATCAGTTTCTCTCATTCATATATTCATAAGAATATATGAAAGTTCATATATTTTTAAAAATTTAACAATGCAGATTACTGTAAATTCTGACAGTGATTTGCATTCACTTTCCATTTTATGAAATCTTAATAAATTTATGTTTATTATGTGTCTAGAAAAATTAATTACCTTAAAAAAAATTTAATAACACATAAGTATGCATGTTTAATTTAGACGTATATAATTGACGTAAAAATGTAAAATGGTGATAGTCATAATTAGGAATAAAGAGCTTTTAAAAAATATTTTTGTACACTGGTTTTGTTTTCCAACATTATTTTTCATATAAACTGCATTTAATGTTTACTTTTAACAATAAATAGCTATTTTTATTTAGTTTAGAGTTAAAAGAGGGATGAAAATTTAATTAAATATATTTGACTGTCTTTTCAACTTTATAACTAAACATCAGCTAAAACGATACAATATGCATTTATATGCAAAACTATTTTATAAAGCTCGAAAAATCCATCAAAAATCTGCAATTTTCCACACTTGTAGACACAATTACAATTATAAAAAAATTTGGTGGTTGGCTAAATTTTAACATTGCAATATATCATCACTATGAGCCGATAATTCTTTATATATCGCCATTTTATTATTGATTTATTGCAATTATAATTGTATAAATAATTGTCTTCATATTGACTAATCAAAACTCCGCTAGGAAAAAAAAACCCGAAGAGGAAATTTTAATTTGAAACTTCATTTTATATAACAAAAGTATTATCTTTTTTCTTCCAATAAAATAATTAAAAAAATTATTATGTTAAACATCAAACTTTTGATCTATTGATGTGTTCCAAAATCAAAGGAATTTCTATATTATAAAGCTTTGCATATTATTCCTTTTCTTAAACAATGGAGTGATTTATAATATTTTACTTTCTTTCCAAGACGTTCAAATTACACCATATCTGAAAACTAGAAATGGACTTGAATAATAATATTAAACGAAGACTTTTTTTTCTTAACTCCTCGATATTTTAGAAAAGGTATAATTTATGTTCGAATTATATAACAGAATTAATCCGAGGAATCTAGAATTGTCAATCGTAAAACATATTACTATCCTTTTCTTATCATTGTAGAATTGATTATAATTATAAAATCATTCCCTTATTTCAGAATCAAATTTGAAAATTTTGTTAGAATTGATTTTTGATTGTAATGATAATTTAGTCCACCGTGACTTCAACTAGCTGGACGAGCATCGATAGTTCGATTAGTTAAATCATCGAAAGATGGATTAATTTCGCCGTAATCAACAAATATCGTTTTGATAGCAATAAAATGACAGGCAAAGTGTTCCACTGCTTAAAATTATCTTTATCTTAAATCTAAAAGGAAAAAAATGTGGTAAAAAAACTATTTTGTAAAATTGAAATGTACCATATTTTTAGTCATTAAATAAATTACTGGAAAAATCAGGTATTTCTGAAAATATAAAAGCACATTCTTCAGAAAAACATAGCAATTAAAACTTAAACTGAAAGAAAAATTCTATTATATATTCGCCTTATATAAGATCTTAAATAAATCCAATTAATTCAAGATTATCGTTTGGTTATACGATATGCCTCTTCCAGACGCGATGTCACCAAAACGGGTCGGAATATATTACCAGGACTGGTTCTCATTGGTCGTGATTCTGAAGCCAGGCTTTGAAAGGAGTTGGACGTCCTAACTTCCCACAATAGTCATTGTCCATACTCAGTTCAATGGAGGGGAAGGTTAGTCGGCTGTGTTCAAGATGTCTACAATGGTCAGTGCTATTGGGGACGTATTTGTCCTTGGGGTTGGTCTCTTCTTCTATTGTCCACCCCTGTACCCCTTGGCAGGTCGAAAATCACCTTTCATAAAAAGTTCAGTTGCCGTTCAGATGTTATTGCTGCATTCTACGTATAAATCAAATTTAAGAACAAGCGTCTGTTACTATTTTTTTAGAAGAAGATTCTATGGCTGACTTCTAAAACTTTTCAATTGTAATTTTATCTTACCTTTCAAAACTCAGGCAACAATCTCTCTTAAGAATAATCAAAGACTTGTTAGAATTATTTTATTTTGAAAAAAAAATCTTTCGTCGCCATTTCGTGTCGTGAGACATGAAAAACATCGAAGGCTGCATTTTCTGTTCCATATACAGTACACTCCCGATTATCCGCGGAATTGGGTGGCGCGGCCGCCGCGGATAACAAAAATCGCGGATAATCCGAAAAAAAGCTAAAAACGGGTATATCAAAAGAGAAAACAGTCATTCGAACTTTTAAAAATCGTTTTATGTACAATAAAACGTAAAGTAAATAGCAGGAAATGTTTAACGAACGCTTAATATTTTAGTATATCACTCAAAACTAACCTAAAATGCATTTTGTTAATGAAAACAGAAAAGTGCTTTGTACTTACGAGAGGCGTCAGGGATACACAGAAAAATTAATACATATGTACTGTTTTAATACTGTAATGTATTATGTAATTCCAAAAGTATAACTATAAAACTGCACCTTTTTGAAGAAATCAGTCAAAAAAAAAAAAAAAAAAAAAAAAAAAAAAACCTTTCTGCGGCAGGCACGGATAATCGGGAGTCTACTGTAGTTAGCATGCTATAACATTTAGCTTCATGTAATTACTGATTTTTTCACTAGAAAACTCATACCAATTAAAAATAAACAAATATCAGTATGCTGTGAAGATTTGGAAAAAGAGGGCCTTCTATAAGAAATTTAAGATTTAATGGAGTTAAGGTAAATTAGTTAATCTAATATATAGTAATAGAAAGAAAGATGTTTCTGTGTTCTTCATCCTTTATGAAGATAACCAATGATTCTTTCCTAATAATAATAAATTTATAGTGAACTTCTATTTGGGTTTACTCAATAAAATAAATACATGGCCTCGATTTAATCACCGATAAAACTTTGTTCAGTGATCAAAGTAAATGTTTTCCTTAAAAATACTGTTTGCTTCACTGTAAAATTTAATACAGGATAAAGAAATAGTCCAAAATCAAAAGAATTAATTCGTTGTATTAAGTTAACTGTTATCAATTTCTATGTTCATTTTGATATTTCTGTCCTAAATTTCATAGAGTATTACTTTCTCAATATTTAAAAAAAAAAAAAAAAAAAAAAAAAAAAACCTTATTGAAATATAATTGAATGCGCATTTGGCACAATTTTCTATTTTCAAAATAAGACTCAAATTTGATAGTGATCAAGAATTGTCGTGTTAAAGCCGCTGTTGAAATTTAATTAATTCATAACATTTTTTAATACGCGAGTTCAGCTGCATACGGACAGACTAACAGATACACAAAGAATATTTTGATGAATTTAGCGCAAAAGGAGAAAAACTGAAAAATATGAATTTTGTGATTATATATTTAAATTCAAATCTCTGATTAGTTGTTTCGAATTATTGCTAAATCAATGCGCTGGCAATTGTGTTTGAACTTATGATTTATGTTTGGAACTCCAATAAGGAACCCAGCGTACAAATTTCATTAATTCAGTTTCGAGATTGCCTGAGAAACATATGAAGCATTTTCAACATAATTTTTTTAATATGCTTATTTATTTACTAAATACTTTTTGTATTACAATGTATTATTAATTTGATGAATAATATTTCTATTAAAATCTAAAGTAAAATAATTTGGCAATAATTCGTTGAAATTCTGAATACACATTACTATACTTTTTTTTCTCTACTAAACGTAAATGGTCTGAATCAAAAATTATTATAAGGCAAAATCATTCTGACTTCATTGCTAAGAGTGCATTATATCTGATTTTGTCAATAATTCCAGAATTATGCATCAATTACTATCGATTCTCGCATCAATATATTTTTGATGAAGATTTTTTTTTTGTTTTTTTTTACAAAATGAATTGGATAAAATATAGATTTTTAAAAGAAATCAACTTTAAGCATTAGCTTATTGTATTTAAACATAAATACTTCATTTATCCAATGTTGTCAATTTTTTAAGGAGAAATTCAGCTTTGAAAATCTCAGTTAAAAGTATTAATTGTTATTATTTTATGTGCAACATATAAAAGATATATTTGGAGGAATCTGAAAATCCTGTGCAAAGGCTATTTTGGCATGATACTGGTCCTTTCCAAATGCGGCTAGACGATGAGACTTGAATCGGCACATCCTTTTCAAACTGCCCCGGAATGGGGGGGGGGGGGGCGTATGATGGTCAAACGAAAAGCCAACGCAGTAAGTTTCTATACACACTATGTCTTCACAGAAACACGGGGGTGGAGGGGTATTCGATCCCAAGATAGAAATCCTGTCACAAGCCGTAGCATCCCTTAGAAAAACCAGAAATATTTTACAAAACAAGTTAACACTATTTTTAAATCTTATTGTAAGAATTTGCTTTAAGAAGTCGGTTTTAAACTTTCAGAGGTGTTAATCGCATCGGCGATGAAATCACGTGACAAACATATATGTTCACCCCTTCAAATTATATGATGCTTAAGTTCCAAATACGACAAATTCCGCTTACGTCTTACACTACTGAAGTTATTCGGTTGTTTCTAACATGTTTCATTATGAGAAGATATATATTTTTGAAAATTTTTCCATTAATACATTTAGCGAGGTTTTAGAAACTATGAAATATTTCGCGATTCTGATAAAATTATTTATTTTTGTATTATTTCTTTTGTAACAGTTGGCTTTTTATTTCATTTTAAGATTTCTAAATTATTTTCGTAACATGGAAGAATTTTTCTATATATATAAATTTCTATATATATTTCTATATCTATTTTTCTATATATATTTTCTATATATATTTTTATATGTATAAAATATTTTTTCCCATTTTTTTCCTTTGTTGTCCATCGTATCTTGAAGTTCTTATTCTTAAAACGTAATTTCATTACTTCTTCACTAAAATCTTTCAAGTGTTTTAGATAATAAGAATTTTTTATGTTGATATCATGTAACTGCCCATTACCATTAATTTTTACCTGCGAAATATTCGAATTCTGACAACCTAAATGTCTTGCATACACATCACATTTTACAAACTTATACTGAGGAATATTCAAGCGTACTGAATACTTTCTAGTAAAACATATGGTCTCTTTTGAATTTGAATATTCAAATATATCATTCTACTCTTAATGCTTTCGTAATTTTTGTTTTTCCGTTAAGTTCATCTTTCAAAGGTATAGCCTATTTGGAAAGAATGTACGCGTATTTTTTCAAATAATTATGTTTGATTACCAAAAACTCAGTGTTTTCTTTTCCATTCGTCGGTTTTGTAGAAAATATACGAATGCAATTATTTGACACAAACAATATTAACTTTTTCTATAAAACCGATTAAATATTCAGGAATTTCTGAAATTATAGAAATTGTTTCCACATTCATTTTCCATTAAGGTTAAAAGGATGATTAAGCAAGTTTCTTGTATTTATATAAAGTAATAAATGCATAAACACTAACTAATTTTTCATGATGAAAAACGTATAGCAGAGTGAATATATATATATTCTATTACAAACTTTTCAAGATAGATAATTTATATATATATGTATATATTATCTATCGCTAAACATAGTCGTATTTATAAGAAACAACTTTTATTTACAGACCAGGGCATTGAATCCTAGACAATACACATCTCGGATGTATTTGCTAACATATTCAAAATAATATTATTAAAAAGAAATGAATCATTTGTTTAACATCTGCACATTTTTCTGAATAAGGTCTGTTACCAAAAATTTAATTCAATAAATAGAATGGCAAAGTTTCCTTAAATATTTTGTTTGTTTCCTAGTTCATGACTTAATTTGCCTGTTTTTATATTGTAGACATATCAAAAGACATCTTTGATAAGATCTTTCTTTTGAAGGATAGAAATTTCGCTAATAAAGATGACAAAACCATAGATATGTCGGCGAATCCCATTTCCCAAGGAATATGAGGAGCATTTCGACATTCGAATAAAACTTTTTTGAAAGAAATCACCAAACATAAGTGATTTTTTTTTTCATATATTGAATGTGCTGGGGTCCTTGTTCCTCTTTCGTTAAGTTGGCATCTATACATTAGTAAGATGTCGGGATTTCAACGCATTATTCATGTGAAAGAATGCATGATAAAAATTATCATGATGACTAGTAATGGAATATGATCGAATATTCCATTTTGATGAAAATAAACGGTTAAACACTAAAGTAAACAAGTAATCACTGGAAAGAGTTGTAACATGCATTTTTTTTAAAAAAAATCTTTTCTATCATATTTGAAGCAAATTTTAAGCTGTATGTCTAAGTCTTCATGGCTGAGGGGTTGTAATTGTTAGTTTTTAACATTCAATGATGAGAACTTTTAATGTTCGAAACCAAAAGATACAGATATTTTGAAAAAAGTATGTATGGATATTGAGAAGTTCTTTGACTTATGAATATAACTTATGAATTTTCAGCTTATGAAAAGAATTAATATCCTCATCATATATAAAATATTCTTTTATGGGAAGCATGAATGATAGTAAATTCATAGATCTAATATATGCATATAGAATTAAAACCTGAGAACAGATGAGAATCAATTAATGCATTACATTTTTAAAATATCGTTAAAAGTTTCAACTTAAAACGAAATTAAATAATCAAACACTTAAAAAAATCTCTAATTTTTGGTTTGTGCGGTTATATTTAGGCGAATGATCGTTAATATTAGCGGAAATTAATGAAATTTTGTGAAAGCGATTGAAAGTTTTAGAAGTGTATGGATGAGAATATACTGAGGTAAAGTTGATAAATTTCGTTATACATCAAAATGATACTGATCGATTTTTCGGAAAAGAATTAAGCATCGAAAATTAATAACAAATTCTTTCTACTCCGTTTTTTCTTTAAAGCTAGAAGAATCTCTTTTCAGATTGATCTTACTTTTCTAAAACGAAATTTTACAGAATAGGAAAACTGGGACATTACAGATTACTGAGAAAAACAGATTCCTGTTAAAAATAAGAAGAAAAAATCTCCGAGCAATAGACTTTCATTTCTCGGATTAGATATCAAAAATTTAAAAAAGAAAAAAAGAAAGAAAAGAAAATGTTACAGAAAAGAAAAAAAAAAACGGAAATAATCATTTTTTTAAATGCTGAAACAAATATCTAGAAACTAATAAAACTAAATGTGAAAACTAATAAACTAAAACTAAATGAAATTAAACATAAAATATATTAAATTCCTAATTCGTTTATTTTGATATATTTCACCACGAGTAATATTTTATAAATTTTGTCTTTCCAACCTAATTCTAAGTTGTTATAATTTAATACTATGGTCAGCGACTTCGTAATCGCCAACACCAGTGTTCGATAAGACATTTTGACTTCTTTGGCATAAAGATTAACTTTTGAAGATAAAATAATCGGCAAAGAAGTACTCCAGTAAACACGGATTAAAATACAATCCTTTTATTGTTAATTTTTGCAAAAATTGTAAGTAATCTGCTTCCAGTGCAAGTGCGTGGACAAAATATGCATTGAATATAAAATAAATGGTTTGATGGTTGCTATTACTGAAGATAAATCGATGTATCTGTTAGCGCATTGATCTATTTTAAGGAATTAAAACTCGATTAGTAATATATTTAACTTTTAGCATTTCCGCTAGAAATGTTTAAAATTTTTAAAGATTAAGATAATAACGCAATCTTGTAACGAAAGAGTGAAGTCTGTTTCTCTAAGTCGAAAGAATTTTTCATCAACAGCCTTGAACTTTAAAAATAGTGCACAGTTTTATTATGCTTGAATTAATAAAAGGATGAAATTCTTATTTTAATTTCAACAAATTTCATTATGCAAGAAAACACTTATTCATACGCAAGAAGTTATAACATAATTACTTTTATATTTTATTGACGATTTACGCTGGCATCAGTTTTGTTACTGAAAGATTATGTTAATACAATAGAGAGAATTTGAGACTTGCAAGAAAAATTAGTCAAAGCTAACAAATAAGAAGAATAAATCCTCATAAAAAAACTAATTCTTGAAAAATCGCTAAAATGAAATCTATTTCTCTAACTAAATTTTTTTTTCACTTGCAGCGGTGAAGTTTAAATTAATTTCGTGTTGTGTTCATACTGAAATCGATAGAAAATTAAGAATTCGAGTTTACTTTCATTATCTAAGTAAAACTTATTCACATCTAAGATATTTCTTTTCATGATAAGTCTTTTATTTTATTGAAGAAATACTCACTCAACGCTTTTTCATTGGAAAAATTATGTTCAATGCAAAGAGTAAATTTGAATCAGAACTTAAAATTCAATCAAAGCTGATAAATTGAATGGAAAATTCCTTATAAAACTGATTTGAAATTTAAAAAAAATAGCTTTTATGAGGATTTTTCTAGGCAAACTTTTCATAGAAGTGGAAAAAAATTAATTCAGTTATAATATTTTTTTCAAAAAAAAAACACATTAAAAATATTCACGATCATAAATAAAGGTTTAAAAATGGAATTTAAATATATGAAACGTTAACTCTATTTCTAGAAATCTTTTCATACTGCTGTAAAAATTCGAAGTCAGGAAAAAAAAAATCCTTATAAAATTGAATTATCTAGGTTAAAAGTGTGTACTGTCGAAGATTCACTAAATTTTTACGATAAAATATTCAGTGACGCAGAAAACTATGTGCACGAGATAAAATACAACTCTTTTATCATAACATTTCGAAAGATAGTCTCTATGTGTCTTGGCTAATATAGGCATTACATCTAGAATATACTTTTATGATTGAAGGTAGACTTATATATCTATAAGCACATTAATCTTCATTTAAGAAATTAAAATGTGAGAGGTATCGCTTTTAAGATTTATTTGATAAAATGATTTGGACAATTTTAAGCTTTAAAAAAATTCAATTTAGAATGTTTCTAAATCATTAGAAAATTAATATTTCGGGTTGAATTTCAATATCTAAGAAATGCTTAGCCATTAAAAGAATTTCTTAAAAGATCACTTCTATATTTTATTGAAGGAATATTTCATCATCACCTTTGTCATTGGAAAATTTATATTCAACATGACGAGTCAATTGAATCAGATTAGAAAAATTAATTAAAGCTAATATATTTTGAAATATATATTATGTATATCAAATGGACAAAATATTAACATTTTCTTTAAAACAGATTAAGAAAAAAAATAATAACGAAATTTTATTATTTAAAATTTCTATTCTATTGAATAATACTTATATCCAATCCTATTAAATTCAAATTTTATCACAGTATTAAAATAAATAAAAAAATAAAGGAAAATAATGCCTTATATAATCAATAAAACAGCTTTCATGAGAATTAATCAAAGATTTTCATTCAATGAATAAAATCTAAAGGTATTCCTGAAAAGCAGAATTTAAATTCGAGAAGTAACAAAAATTAATTAGTAATTATTTTATTCTGAAAAAATTCTAAGTTTCAAAAATAAAAAACACTCCAAAAATCTTCAAAGTCCTAAAAGATAGATAAGCCTTATCTGTCTTGGAAGGGGTTGTGGAGGGGAAGGGGGGGGGAGTTGCAGAGAAGGGGTTTCGCTATCTCCAATTCAGCCGGGGTCAACTGAGGTCAAACTGTGCCAGAACTCTCCTTTTTCCACTACTATCGACATTAATCGAAATAAATGTATGTATAAATTATGATTATTAAAATTTATCTAGCTTTAAAGATTCTGTTTGACGGAAATGTTGCTAACGTAAACAAAATATATATATATATATATATATATATAAATTTACAAAAGTAATCTAATGAATAATAGTTACCAAACCTCGATGAAATATCTTAATTTACCAAAATAATAATCTGAATTATATTGAGGAAAAGTAGCTGAAGGTGTCTCCCTGAAACTTTCTCATATATTTTTTAATAAATACCCTTCAGTATTATTAACCTCACGCAAAGGAGAGTAATTGTTACGTAAAAGCATCTTGTGACATTTGCACTGGGACGCAATTCGCACACAATGTGCATTTCGGAAGCCATTTTTCCTGCTGCTTGAAACAAAAATTTGGCACAAACTGAAATTGTAGCCAAAAAATGGCGTATCGAATTTCATATAACTAAGCCAATGAGTTATCTTGTTTACATTCTGGAGAAAATTAGTAATCTATTTCATAAATTTAATTCGAAACTTGATAGATATCTGCATATAAGATATTCAATATATCAGCCAAATTTCATTCATATAGCTTTTCTTCGTTTTGTAGATATGTAAGATATACTTTTGTGAAGTGGAAGATTTTTTCATCAGTCTAATTTACTATTTCGCATTATTATTTTCAACTGAATAATTAAAATATTCGAAATTCTTAATTCGAATTGAGTTAGGTTTTGACAATTAATGTTCTTTTGTCCTCTTTGTAATTGTAAATATGTTGCCTCAGAAGCTACTGCACCCCCTTTCCGTGGTAACGCGGACACGCCATCATCATCAATTGTTTTTATGATTTCCCAAAATGTAAGTTTTATTAAAGCGGCTTTATTATTAACATGTAATCTGCCAAATGTGATTAAATTTAAATTCTACATAAAAATTGACCAAATAAACTTTACTTTGATCCAATGTAGAGGGTATAAGCAATGACCGTGAAATTTTTTTTCTCATCTATAAGACTTTGTTAGGATTAGATTTCACTTTTTGTCATTATCTTACATATAAATGTTTCACATCGTTTTATTGTTCAATCAATCATATTCGCAAAAAGAAATTATCTATTTTGAACGATTGGCTTTAAACTCAAAGATGAGCAATTTTTGTTTAAAGACTATTTTCCCAAGTTTCATTTATCTCTTTTTAAGGGTTTACTAGCCATAATTCGTACACAAGAAAATATTAATAAATATTCGAAAAACTTGTGGCCGGATGTGGCTCAAAATTTCTCACCAATATTCAAATTTAGTAATAGAACTTATTATCCTGAATGACAGCTCAATCCTCTGTTACAGTGATTGAATTGCTCAATTCTATCTTTAAAATATCCAGATGTGGGTGATCGAAACACAATCCTTATCTTCTCTACAACCTTCACAAAAGGCCAATATTGTCGTTCTGACCCTAATGGCATATCAACTGATTGTACCACCGGCCAATGACATTTTATAGTATTTTCTACTGCTCTCTCTTTTTCATTCCATATGTTATTTTACTACTACAAAGGATAAGGACTTTTGGAGTCATATGATATTTTACTAAAAAGGGGAAGGAAAATAAAGAAAAAGGAAATTTCATCATCCACCTTGTGGCAAAGCAATTTGCATTCCTCTTAATATTTCACGTGTAAAATATTTTTTAAATAATTTCAAACTTTAAAAGGGACTCTACCTCAGCCTTTCAAAGCATACATAGAGAAATGCAAACACTGTTGAAAATGAACAGTATCTTGTGAATATATATATAAAAAAAATGCAAAAACAACACTAATCTAGCCTTTCGTTCATGATGAGGGACTCTTCCTTAGATTGAGCCAATGCATATATTTTTTTTCTGTTTATTTAATTATTTTTCATTGATTTTTTTATATTTTTCTCTTTGGTTTTCTTTTTCTGTTTTCAAAGTTTAAACTGCCCTTTTTTGGTAAATGTTAGTATTTACTAATTATTTTTTCAATGATAGTGTTATTGTGAAACAGTTACCACTGTGCTTAAGCCATTCAGACACTATCCAATTTTTTTTTTATGCCTCCTTCTTTAATTTTTGTTCAGTTTTATTTATTTTTTTCTTTGCCTGTCTATAGCTTCGTTTGCATCTAGTACACACGCATATGAAAGATTTTTTATTGAATAGCTAGAACATATGAAGCAGTTGGTTTAAATTAATTACATGAAAATTCATGATTGAAGAAATATTTGAATTACTTCTGATGGATATTCAATCTTGTAACAGTAATTCGATGACAAACTGGCAAAAATTCCTTTAAAAAAGAAACTGCAAATATAACCGCATACTTTCTAAAATAAAACGTTCGATTTGAATTAATATTATTTAAAATAATAGTAATTGTTAGAATTTATTTAAAATCGTTGATTTAGATTCGTAAAATTAGATAAACTTCCTCTTTAAACGACTATTTTGGAGTGAAATTACTTTTCAAGTGCGGCCGGATGACGAGATCTAAACGGCACAGGATTTCTGAACTTCCTCGTAACGGGAAGACATTTGATAGTCAAATAGATGGTCCACTCAATAAATTGTTAAATAGGGTGCGTCTTCCAAAGAATAATTTCAGAACTTTATGGTGCAATTAGATCCGAAGAAGGAAACGTGTCACAAACCTTTGAGTCCCTAGAAAATGTTAGAAATTTTATTATAATAACACTGTCTAGACACATTATTTTCGAGTGTTTGCTTTAAATATTGATTCTTTGAAACTTTTAGAGATGTTTATTGTCTAGGTGAAGCAGATGCATGATAAATCATAACTGTTCATTTTATTAAAATCTGTTATGACGAGAAACGTACTGATCTACATCATGATATATATGTTATTCGATATTTATTAATAGGTTTCTTAATGACAATACGTTTTTAAAAATTCCAGAATATCATAATTAGAAATATAAGATGTAAATTAAATAAAGAAAAATATTGTCCAATTTTTAATTAAGAAAAACGCAATGAATATGTTGCAGTCATAAATATATTCATAATCTAATGTAACAAAATATACGTGTTTGCATATAGGCATATAAAGCCGATTGTTAGGTTATATAATTTAAGTATATACGCAACATTAAAGCTACTAAGAAACATAACTATTTTTTATTATCGAATTAAAAACTATGAAATTTGTTAGCGAAGATGATGCGTAAGAAAGTTTACAAGAAAAAAAAACTAAATAAATAAAACTAAAAAAATAAATAAAATTCTGCCCCCAATTTTTTTTATATCATATTTCGGACGATGTATCTTGCGAGTTTTACAAGTTTATATTTAGATTAGTTACGTTAAATTAATTTGTTCTTAAAAAGTACTTTAGCTAATGTTGTACAGAATATACCCTTTTAAAAGGCGGTAAAATGACCATAGCTGATCTGGTAAAGCCTGTCAAACCTCCCCACACTTTTGATACTGAGCGAATACATTGTCGATACTGAACGAATTGAAAAAAAAATATTAAAATATGCGAGTATTCATTACTCAGCTTCTTAAAAATAATAATATCTAACATAAGAATATGTCGGACGATCCAATTCAAATCAGGAAAGCTGGGGCATCCTTCGAGTAAAACTATAAGCAAGAACACAAATAAATTTTGTATATGTACCTACTTTACTGTGTGTACTGTTTAGACTTTTAATGAATCCACACTGTCTAGTCTGCCCAAAACTTTTCCAGATATTATCTAATTAAATTATTTTCTTGATTACAATTTCTTGACTAACATATAAGTTAAAAAAAAAAATGTCTGTAAGGAGTTTTTAAAATTAGCTAGTTGACTATTTGCACTTTTTTTTTGTTCGTCTGTCATTTATGAACGATGTATCTCAAAAACTTTTTTAGAGAGATGAGTGATTTTTTATTTATAATTTCAACTCAAAGCAATACATTTATTTCTGATTTGGAATATATAAAACAAAATGAAGACTATTATTTTGTCTCGCAATGTGCTTGAGTTTATGGTAATTCTAAAACAAGTTAGATGAATCCAGTTTTGTATAACGTCACTAAAGCATTGTATATATATATATATATATATATATATATATATATATATATATATATATATATATATATATATATATATATATATATATATATATACATATATAATTCTGAACCCGAATGAGTAAAGAGATTAAACATAAATTGAGGTTTGATTCTTTTAACTATACTCTGAAAATAAGGTTAAAATGCAATTAACTATAAAATGTACAAAAAATTCGGGAGAAGAAAAACTGTCCCATAAATCCTGATGGAACAGTATTCATTAAAACAAGAAACTCCGAAACTGAACTAATTGTTTTAAATTGTGCTTTACTATTCAAAAAATTTCTTTGCTGAATTCTGCTTTAAACTCGACTTCGAAATATTTTAAATTTAACTTTAAAGTAAATATTATTAAGTTTAATGATGCAAAACTAATCAAAAAAAGTAGAAATCTGTCTTTTCTTAAATTTCAGTTTTTAATTATTTGAACTATTATCTATATGTATCACACATAAAGAAATTATGATGAGATGTTTAAATTATTTATTAACCATCTAATTTTTTTGTTTTAGCTGTCTGATTAAATGCCAGCTTCTGCCGCGAAAATGCACTTCCACAAGATATAAGATAAGATTTTAAGTTTAAGATAATAATTCGTAGAACTCTTGAGATGTCTGTGGATTATGTACACATTTTGTATCAATATTTTGAAGGATTCAATTTCGGTTTGCAATCGAAAGAAAAAAAATGCTATAGAGAAAGTATGACAGAAAAATATTATGACTAATGCACATTTTCATCTGTCCAGCTCTTTGCATTTTTAAAATATTGCATATTAAAAAAGCGAACAGAGTTCAAAAATTGGAATTTTGCAATCACTTTGGTGTGAGACGTAGATGCTCATCATTATCTAAACATAGAGTTTTAGTTTAATTTCCGATTATTAATAATTTTCATCTTTTGAATATGCGTTTCTATCATATTTTTGTATATAAGAAGGGTTTTAATTTTGATGCTTTTAAACATGAATTCAATTTAAAGCAAAGATTCAGCAAGCCAACATAATGTCATTTAAAGTCGTCTGCTATGATAAGTTGTTTCAACCACCAGAATGATAAAAACTTTATTCTAAGCATGAAATAATAAGCAAAATTGTATTCTCAATAATGTGCTTTAATATTAAGCTTTACATACAGGGTTTTTTTATATTTATATCAGTAACTCTAAAAACATGCAATTATTTATTAAGAAGCTTTCTAGATCAAATTAACAAATCATCATTGTAAATTTGTTAATATCATTAACAAATGACCCAGAAGCTTTCTGGGTCATTAATTCATATTTCTCACAATATAAATTCAAACTTTTTGATAAGGTCGATATTATCTTTGCTAGAATTATAATTTAAATATCTTGTTACAGTGAATCCCAAGTGGCTTAGTTTATATAGACCTTCTTCATAAATCCAAAAATATTTAGAAAATCGATGAATAAAGCCGTATTCTTTGAAACTATATTTTCAAACAAAATAATCCATTCGACTTCAAGTTATTTCACCATATTAAATCAACTTACTATTAGAGATTAGAACATGATGCAAATGATTGATAATGACAGAGGAAAGAAGATTTCAGAGTTTGTTTGAAGGCGATTGTTGTCCCATTGAAATGCTTATTTAGGCAACTTCATTAACCAATTACTGCGATTAATTAAAACAAATTGAGAGGCTATTTACTTCAAAAGTATTAATGAATTTCAGTTCAGCTTGCTGTTCTCGCCAACATTCATCTTATTTCTGCGATTAAACAGAATCCTTTGTCGTCAATGCATAGTGACCACTTTTAAAAGTATCCTATCTTTTATCTTAATTTGAAGAATTCATGCGTGTTGTACACTTCGTCGGTGTTGTCATTCGTACAACCTGCAAACCATATGGAAAACGAGGGAAAATCACAGGATTCTATAATATTCCATTGGGCACCAGTTCAATCCTCATTTGGCTCTGTATCATTAGTTGATGGATTGGTAATGTCGCGATGATAATAGTGACATTTTATAAAAGATTTAAAGATGCTGATAAAGATTGTGATTCGTTAATGCATAAAAAATCCTCCACATGCTGAGATTTAACAGGTAAAAATGAACATCTTGGTTTCTCTATTTTTCTATTATCTCTATTAATTTATTATATGTGGTCAGATTTTATCTCGATTTAACTTTATTTCAAGCTAATAAGATTTATTAATAAATTTGTAGATGAGTTCGAAAGTCTGGGCAAAATCTGACCACAAGTCCTTTGCATATACAATTTTTGAATTGTTTTCAGAGCGAATTCAGAAAACCCCAGGAAGTAATTTAGTTACAGAATTTTCCTGAAGTCTTCACCTTATTACATAAATTTATCATTAGAGCTTCTACATTAAATATAGTGAGCGGCTCAAATGTTTTATCATCTGTTGATTCGCGTCTTTGGGAATTCGATAAGTTTAAAATGCTACGATTTGGCAAATGTAATTTGATAAGTAATTTATCAATGAAATAACTTTTTTATCGATAAATCTTTTGTGCAATTGTTAGAAAGGAGAGCACTTAAAATAATTGTTTCTTTAGCAATTTATTAGAAAATTTATAGCGCACGATATTATATATATATGTGTGTGTGTAATTGTACATTCCCATTTTGTTCTGATGTTAAGGGATGGAGAAAAAAACCCGTTTAGTGAAGATGTTTCAGAATGATTATTTCTCGAACATACATATAAAACTAAAGTAGGAGTGCAGTTTCTGTTAATCCCAACAGTAAAATATCTTATATCATATGCATAATTTAATGTATTCCACGCATGGAATAAAAATACTTCTATTCAAACGAATCACTGGGTGACTGACTCCCTGTCCCTTTGTCACAATTAAATACCGATTGCGGACATTGGTCTCATACTCGTTAAATCTAAGGTGCGTACGTGCTTATATGAAAATTTTAAGTTGAAGTTTTTATTCAAAAGCAGTTCTTTCAATATGATGAAGCTCATAATATCGTGGTTTGCATATTATGTCATGGTTTCTTTGTTTTCCCCATAAATTTACTATTAGTAATGTATTGATAGTCATGTAATATTACTCACCCATTATAAAGCGAGTCATTAAATTCACTAAACGAAATTAATCTTTTCTATCATAAAAATTGAGGTATTTAGTTATTTATTTTTTCGCTTATCTTTCAAATATTATGTACATCGAAACGCCTTAATTATTTAGTTTCAGTCCAATTTACTACTAAATATGGAGAACTTTAAGAGATTTCCAAACTCAGGAGAAACCAATAATCCTAAAATTATACATTATGGAAAAGTGCATAAGCAAATGTATGCAATAAAAGAAAACGACCATTTTTAAATTGAAAATCACAGTAAAGATTTATTTTTATGAATGAAACAATTTTACAAACACATAAAAAAGGAGTAAAACATTAAAATCTTACAAAAATATACAATGCAAATTTGAAATATATACATATGGCGATTATTCATACAGTAGAAAAGTAAATCTAGAAAAGCGCCACTGTTGGTATCAGCATAAAAGATGCGTCTCTGAAAAATTAAATTTTATTAAAACTAGTTTCGAAATATTGAAAAATAATTGCTAAACTCACACATATATACACTCATGTCCAAAATTAAGGTCACAAACATAAAATGTATGAAAAGTGAAAAACTATTCACTGTGTTCCCACGAAATTTGGCACAGAAGTACACTACAATGGAATAAAGAACATAGACACATAACAACATGTCAAATATTTTAATTGCGAATTAAAAACTGGTTATATCAAAAAGTGTTACATTATGAGTCAGAGTTAAAGCATTTATTTCGGGAAAAGCCTGTGTAATATGGAGTGTGACCACTGTGCACTGCTATACAAGCTTCACAACGAGCTTTCATACTGTTTATGAGGGTGTCCATAAATGCTTGGGGCAACAAAGCCCATTCTTCCAAAGGCGCGACTTTTAATTCTTGGAGGGTATCAGGAGGGGGGTTAAGCTGTGCAATGGCTCTTCCAAGACCATCCCAAACATGTTCAATAGGATTGCGATCCGGAGACCTCGAGAGCCAGACCATATGTCGAATATCATCTTCCTTAGGAAAATCATCATCTGTAGATGCGCGTTATAGTCCATAAATATGAAGTCTGGGCCAAAAGCACCCCGAACAACCTCACATAGGCTTCAAGGATCTCATCTCTATAGAGATGTGTATTGACAGTACCCGCATCGAAGACGTGTAGTGGTGTAAGACTGCCCAACATTAGGCCACCTCAGACAAGGATTCCTCTGTCAGCAAATCTGCCTATTTCTTTTACGTTAGAAGGATGATAGCGAGCTCTTCGCTCTCTCCAGATGAAGATTTGACGAGTGTCACTCTGTGGTAAATCTCGACTCATTACTGAAAGGGACACGCCCCCATTCTTGATGTGACCAAGACTGCCATGTTAGGCACCACAAGAACCGGACTTCTCTGTTGGATGCAGTCAAAGGGACGCACTCAACTGGTCGCCGGGCATAAAGGGCCCTCTCTGCTAGACGTCTATATACTGTTTGCCTGGAAATTCTTATTCCAGACGCAGCAGCAAGGTCAAGAGCAAATTGAGGAGCCGTTGTCAGCCTATGCCGTCGTGCGCTTAATGCCAAATAGCGATCCTGTGCAGGCGTCTTTGTTCTGTGATGGCCTTGGCCGGCCTTCCTGGTTACGGTACCACTTGTTTGGAATTGATTTCACAATCTGGATACCACTTTCAGGGCCACTTTTAATCATCGAGCCCCCTCCGCTCGAGACTGCCCAGTTTCAAGCCTGCCAACGGCTCTCCAGCTCATTGAATCGTCTAAACGATTATGAGAACTCATTCTCACTGGAAACATGTTAAATTTTTTTTTTAATTCAATATTCCCAAAATTGCAGACAGATGACTAAACGGTCTAATTTCAGTAGTTCCTCAAAAACTAATGCTAAACAAAATTTTTTCCCACAACAAAGGTTAATATCGTGTTGCCGGTCCTTCACAATATATAAAATATAATTTGTTTAAATTTTACTGGTCGCCATTTAGAATTACTTTGAAAAACATTTTTGTGACCTTAATTTTGGACATAAGTGTATATATCAGTTTCAAAAGGTGTGCTTTTTATATACTTAAATTCAAGGTATTCATTTCAATACATATTTCCAATAAATTTCATAATTTTAAATCACTTGAATTCTTATTATACAATTGGATAGTTAAGACCATATTAGCGCTGTTTTAGCTAGATTTTGTATCCTATTTTAATATTTCAACTGTGGGAGGTGGAAATTTATTTAGACAATATCTTCCAAGATTTATTACAAAACAAATTAGGTTACAGACAAATCTTCAATACTGAATATGTATTAACATATAAAGTATTTTTAATCGTATTTAAAACGGCTTGCTTAAGGGGACAATGATGTTCATTTATTTTCTATGTTAAGCGTAAAAGCAAGTTGTTGCATATATACTTCAGCATTTGCCTAGTGATTTTACGTTCTCGCAGAAATGCACGATTATGAATCCAGGAGAAGTACTTAACGATGTTTACCGGTCCGAGTATTTCTATTGAAAGGTTCAGACTCAACCACACAGATTCTCATGACTGGATTTCTCATGTATGGATAGTCATCTAAGCCGATGTTAGTTCAATTTGCCGAAGTGCTTGACATATGTATAGATCAAAACCCATCTATAAATATTTTAAACTACACTCAGTGGCACAACAGCCCAATGTGGACCAAGACCTACAGTGGCCCATAACAAATATTATATCCACGTTAATTGTTTCATCTATATATAAATGTCTACGTAAATGGTTAGATAACATTTATGCATAATGGATTAAGAGATTTTGAAATCAAGTTCGATATATTCCACTTTGTCCCTTAGATATTCTGGCAAGTGTTTCTTAATAAATCCATGTCTTTGC
The DNA here is from genome assembly GCF_947563725.1 of Argiope bruennichi. NCBI lineage: Eukaryota > Metazoa > Arthropoda > Arachnida > Araneae > Araneidae > Argiope > Argiope bruennichi. The sequence goes on along the minus strand of NC_079157.1, from coordinate 21,530,215 downwards.
GATTTAGACTCTTATTGCATCAGAAAAGTGGTAACTGATATATTCTGCGAAATTGAGTTCATTCGCTATTGAATCATATTGAACCTAGGTTCAATTTAATAAGTTCATGAAATAGAAATGTAGTCTTCCTTTTGAAATAGTCCTTTGAATTTTCGGTGACCCACAAACCCATTTAAAAAATTACGAGTGATCAGAATCATACCTTCATGAAACCAAGTTTTATCTTAGAATATTTATTGGATTTAAAGGAAACAAATGAAGTATTTAGGATGTTCAATAATTGGCCACCTTTCATTCTATACCGAATCAACAAATTTTAAATGCCAGCAAGAACATTAAATCTTTCTTTGCTGGGAGTCTCGATAATCCTTGCGAATATCAAGCTGAAATGCAATAGCATAAAGCGTAAATGTAGATACGATTTGATTTTAAAAGTTTATTAGGAAACGAATCTTGTAAAATTTGCTATTCAAGCCGCCTTATTTCCTCATCCTTATGAGTGTATCAAGATACAACTATTTTTCTTTGCTGTTCAGGTTTTGATGCAGTTCATTTTCTTCATAATGCACTAATAAAATATGCAAATTACTTTGCAAGAAATTTTATAAATATTTAATTTATTCTTCAAATACGCATCAGCCGATACTTCCGCTGTTGAAGATTTACGAGTATTTCACGATTTAGAAGAAGATCTTAAAATACAATTTACTTAAAATCTCAAGACCGTAGATATCTAAAAACACTTTTCGTTATTTAGAAGATTGAAATTTCACCTGTAAAGACACTGAACCATTTTATCTTAACCCTTTACTTTTTATAATTTACTAGGATTAAATATTTCGCTTCCTGAATGGGTTGGCTTATTGATTTAATTAAGAATATGAATGAAACTAAATGCAATTTTTGTGCCAAATTGTTTCTGAATTATATCATTTCTATTTAAAATGTTACAAAAAGATACTCCGATGTCTGTATGATTTAGGGGCACGAATATTAAGGGATTAAATTGCATAAAAGATATTTCAAAGAATGATCCACTTCGCAGCTGACAGTTTATTAACCTACAAATAGTCTCCATCTTGGGAAAAACTCTTATTTCTCGAAGACAATTTACATCGTGTGTTTTTTTACTCCTCACGTCATTGAAATAGAAGCAGAATAGCCGTCTTCATCTTCAATTGCTCTGAAACACCCTAAATAGTTTATTATTCTGGACCCCGAAATGCCCTTGCAGGATATATGCGCACTGTATATAAATACCATGCGGCTTTGAGGCCGAATTCCAATTATACAATGAAAAAGCAAATATAAGAAACTATAATAAAATTCTATTTTTAGTAGAATGGAGGAAAATGAAATGTAAATACATGTTTGATATTCCACGAGCAACTCTAAAAATAATATTCTCTAACAACAGTAACCATGAATTTCAACCCTAAGCAAGAACACGCATTTTATTTTGATCCTTCATGAGAATTGATATCGATATAAACATGTAGAGTACACCCGAGGGATTTAAAAGTTATTCGTGAATGCCCGTCTCCCAAAGTTCTACTCGAGCCTTCTTTTAAAAAAAGTCCAATGGGATGCATGTTCCACATGCATTTTAAAATACATTGTTAGAGAGGTTAAATTTGTACTCAAAGTAAAATAACTTGGGTACTTAAGATTCTTTAGAATACCCATTTGTTATTTACATTAATAATTAAAATAAAATTATGCATCTGATTTTGGTCATAAAATGGTAGTCAAGGGTTCATCTGGTATTTAGAATTAAATATCAAAAATTCTATAATATACGAAATGTATGCACCATAAACGAATCCAATATGCGATTATAGAACAAATACGATACATTCGCACTTTTTCTATTAAAATAATAAAAGCGTTCTGGCACTACATCAATAGAAAATTCTGTACATCACAAGAAATTCACTTAATTCAAAAGGACAGATTAGAAACATAATTGATATCATATTTGAACAGATATTTTAAACATTGATTCAGTGAATTCAAAATCCAAGTACTATACAATGCGATAATTATCGAGATAGAAATAGAAAAGCTCTTGTAGTGTCCGATTGCTCTAAAACACTAAGCATGGCTTAAAATTCTTGAACAAAAGATGTCCTTTCATTATGTATGTAATCAGTATGGAAACATACAAATTTGAGGACATATCAATAATTTATAATCCGCGAAAAAAAAAAAGACAGAAAATTTAAGAAGTGATAAAATACGTTTTATAGTAGAATATAGTATTATGAAATGTAATAATTTGATATTAGAAGAACGATTCTAAAAGTACTACTCTGTAGCAACTGAAAATACAAATCAACCCTTAACTAGGACAAGTATTTTATTTCGGACATTTTTTTTTTTTGTGATTTTAATCCACATAAAAATGAAAATTACACCCGAAATATTTTAAAGACGGTCTTGCACGCTTGTCTCTCATGTTAATTCCTATTTTAACATTTTTCTTATTAACGAGTCACATTTTCCACATACATTTAAAAACAAATATATAGTGTAAAATGTTAAACCGGTATACAAGTTAAAAGATAATAACTTAGCCCTCTGAAGAAACTCACGTGCCCCATTTTGTTTTGAAATGAACAAAATTAATAAATATTGAAAATAAAAATGAAGCATCTCATTCAAGTCTTAAATTCAATATCAAAGGTTTAACTTCTATATAGGTTTAAACATCAAACATTCAATAATAAATGAATTCTCACAACACAAGGAATCGAATAAATAGCAAGAGAACAAAAGAATGCACAACTACAAGATAAATTCACACTTTTTGTTTGACAAAGTTAAAGCTTTCTTACCATACACCAATAAAAAATTCTGCACATCACAAGAAATTAACTTTCTACGAAATCGCAATGAAAAACATTTAATTGAAATCATTTTTTTAACAGCCTTTGAATATTCATTCAGTCAATTCAATATCCAAGTATCTGAAATAAATGTACGTAATGAAGATATTATAGTCCGCGAATGGCATACTTGCCATCACTAAATCTTATCCATTCATTTCAGTTCCTGCAAAATAAAAATACCTAATTTTTGAACTTTTTTATTTTGTTTCGGTCATTTGAAAATGCTTTAGTTTTCGGCGCACTCATTCCGCATTCTGTGCAGTCAGATTTGAATATTAAAAGGTAGAAGGGGTGAGGGTATCCTCTTGGAGTTCTTGGTTAAACCCCGCACATGGGAATCCATCTTACGGAAACTCCATCCTGTATAAGGATCGGATGTGCGCTGACTTATTCGAAGTCAAAAAGACATCTCACTGGAGTGGATTTAAAAATTTGATATGAATGAACTTGCCATCTCAGGTACTTTCTGAGGCAGTTGATCCTTGTTTTACTTTCTTAAAGGTACGCTAGAATAATTAAACTAAATGAAGCATTCAAGATTTTTTGTTTCATTGTTTGAATATGCATCAGATGCGTTGAATATGCCTTTGATGCTTTTTACTTTCTCTAATGCTAAAAATATAAGGGATAAAATATTTTAACCACAAAACAATTCGCGCTCTATATTTTGACCCATCTCCATTTTTCAATCCTCCCTGTGTCAGAAAAAATAGATGTTATACCTATTTGTGAACAGGATTACACTAAAGCACTTTGAGCTGGAAAGATGAAATTTGGTATATGGAATATATACTAAATTCGTAACCTTCTATCGAATCTTGAAAGAAATCCTGAGAAAGATAGTCTGTCCGATGGTCCATGTACAAGTGAACATAATATTTATACAGCGTAAAGAGCTATATAGATGAAATTTTGTACACAAGGTTTACTATCCTAATTATGGAACCTTATCAAGTTTGGAAATCAGTTTCTCAAGGGTTTGATAAACTGTCAGTTTGTACTATCTCATTCTATTAAGCAATAGCTGATAAAAACTATGATTTCAAAATGAACGACATTCCGCAATATTTATGATTATAACTATAGTTATAAATGAAATGTTAGTTTCATCTGTTGGAGAACAGGCTTTTATAATACATTTCCGATTTTCGGGTAACTGTATATTAACTGCATACCAGAAATGAATCACCAAAAACATTAATAGTGATTTATTTTGTTACTTTTTAATAACGGTAAATGTAAGTTATTTTTCAGTAAATAGTTTATACTTTTTTAATATTTGTAAACATTAAATGAATTGTAAAAGTTTAATAATACAATTTGGACTTTGATGCATGAAAATTTGGTGCGTCAATCTTTCGATTTATTAATTTAATCAAAAGGAAATGAAAGAAATATGTAGAATATGATTTACTTTTAAATGTAGATTTTCAAAAGTATGATGGGCATCTGCTATTTTAAAAATGCAATAACTGGTCATATTGTTTCAATCATGTTTATTGTTTAGACACTGATATAGCATTTTCTGTGAGGGTGAAATAAAAAAAGAATTTCTCTCATGCATTTAAGATTTTATCAAAAGATGTAAATATCTTTATAGTAGATATGAAGAATTGAATTAGAAAACAATTATACTGTTAGAGAAGTTTGAGAAAAAAATGAAAGAAAAAAATCTTATTAATGCCGATTTAAACGTCTTTTAAAATATTTTTTTGTTATTTGCTTTATTTGATAAATAAAAAGATATAGCAATTAAATTTGCATTCAACTGAAAAATATATATCCTATTATAAAATTGCATTAATATTATATGCATCAAAGTTATAATTTTTGTGGATTCTTCAGTACATCAAATTTATAGACAAATTCCTTTTTAATTCTTTTTAATATTCTGCCACCTTGTTTATTTTATTCGAAACTGTTCTGAAATCCGGTAATTGTTTCTCGTTTAAAAAGAAAGATAATTAAGACATTAACATTTACAGTTGGGATGTTCCTTCTAAGACACTGATTGATTACTAAAGGGCGTATATTGTCAATGAGCCAAATCTTACAGAAAAATATAAAACATATCATGTGACACATCATTTTATAGATTGGGAACAAATGGCACTGTTTAATAATCTAGCACTGTAAGTTATTGTGTTGCTATATGTCTAACACGAGAACACTTGCTGCCTAGAGTCTTAGATTTATGGTAGTCGCTACAGAAATACAGAGTACTTGATCTGAGTAGCCATTGGAAGTGCATTGAAAAAACTTCTACTTGTATCCTAATGGGCATATGAACACGAAAACTCGCCCTTCCGAAAAATAAAAAAAAATAAAAGGGAATTGCCGCATTTATGAAGCATGTGGAAATACATCGTTTTAAGTCCTTTTCCCATGGTCCTTTACCCTACGGATATGCCCATACATCTGCCATCCTATTATCTTGGAACTAATCCTTATTGTGTGACCCTTTATCCGTTTCTAAAGCCTGGGCATCCAGAACCACTGCTGAATATTCATATCCTAATTTTTATGCAATCTTATATTTATAAGAATTTTAATTATGGAATGAAATAATGAGATAATTATGGATTTGCCGGAATCTTTTACTCTTTGAATGTACTACAGAAGACGAAAGAAAAAATGATGTCTATTTTCAAACAAATTGGCCATGAAATTCTGAAACAATGCAAGAACTGCTGCTAGAATGAATGAAATTTACATATCCAAATGGTTTACACATGACAAAAAAAAAAAAAAAAATGACCCTTTTTGCATTCTTCTTGCACTAAACGGAACAAAAAAAAAGTTTGATAAGTTTTAAATAAATCGCTTTTTTCATTAACTCATCCCAACTTTTTAAATATTTGAATAACTCTTATTTAATAATATATAAATAGGATAGATGGTTTCCCAAAAAGTAAAATTAGAAAAAAACAATATTTATTGCTTATATGAACCTCTGTTATGTGACAAATTACTAAAAACAGAGAAACAAATTAGAATTTATTCTATTCTATTAAATTAAAGAGAACTACAGACCTCGTAGGTGGCTTGGCAGTTCAAGACAGCCTTTAATACATCAAATCTATAACTGATTACTTACAAAGTATACCTTATAAATTATTAGGTATCTGTTTTGTTCAATTAATAATCGTACATCATTAATTCGCTGTTGTAAAAACCCATTTTCCTTTTATGAACAGTAGGGCAAATACTGTTGGATTAACCATATTTCAATCGCCGACTCTGATTTCAAACTTCAGACTTCCTTATTGACATACTTCAAAAAACTAATCATTCATGTCTCTGTGCTTTATTAACATATATTGGCTTTTACCTTTTAAAAATGTACATTTTATAGCATTATTACAATTTGTCTTATTAACTACTTAAATATGTTTTTGATAAGTAAAAGTTTTTTTTTATATACACATTATCTGCATATTTCGACTAATATTAATAACATTTTTTTATTTGAATGGTTTAATTATATTTTGTCACTAATTCTCAAAATCTATTCAAAAACTTCATTTAAATAAAACATTTCAAATAAAATAAAAATCCTTTTTCTTTTCATTTTTTATGTTATATCAATATTTCAGCCTTTACTTTCTTGTTACTGTAATCAATTATAGTAAGAAATTAATTTTCCCGCGTGTAATTTAAATCGAGAAACCGCCTTTACAGTAATGAAACCTGTAATTAAGCGTTTTAATGCCTTTATTTGCAGGGGGTGAATTGAAAGCAAGAACTCCTTCTTGCCGTAGTTATAATAATAAAAATCTTTAGAATGGCATTATTTTCTCCTGTATGATTTGACATCTAAAATGTGTTTTTGTTACTACACAATTACTTTTGTGAATTGTGATATGGTTTTGTTTTGTTGACAATCGTGTTTGATGAATATTTTCTGGGAATTCAACTTCACAAACATAATTACTTATTTTAGATTATAGTTTTTAATAAACTATTTTAAACCATGTTTTCTTTTATTGAATAAAGTTTCTGCAATTAGAAATCACTTTAAAAAAATGCAAAGAAAATTAAAACAAATATGTTTCAATTTAATAACATTTTGTAAACCAATTGTTAATTTTAGAACTCAAGTATTTCATTTGTAGGCATCAACGAGAATTAAAATATTTTAAAAATAAATTAAAAAATTTGATTTATCGAGAAACTGAAAAAAAAATAAGAAAAACTGATGAAAATTGAAATTTTTTCAGAAACCGATGGAAAAAAATTAAGATTTTTCCTCAAGTTATAAGAAATCATTTAATGATGAAATTGAAATAATAAATTTTCTTTTTCTCTTAAATTTGAAAAAAAACAACAGAAACTGGAAAAATCGAAAATTCTGAAAGTAGAATTTACATTCATTGTGACATCTAATAAATCGAAGCTATTCGAAATTTGTAAAACATGTGAGTTTCTTAATTCGAAATAGAGAAAATCATTTCGTCTGAAAAATGGAATGTTCATTAAAATATTTGGATAGTTGAGTTGAATCATCTGATCATATTATTGAATTCTTCTGATGCTGCGTGCATGCTTTTAATTTTATTGGATCAAGTTTTGCAAAACTTTTCATCGTTTCATCCAATCCTTGATTCATTTTATCCTTTTGCTAAAGTTGTAGGTTCTGCCCTAGTTTTATACCAATGTTCATGACGTTATGATATGAATTTTAAGACTTTTAGAAATCAAAATTTTCTCCTTTGATACCAGCATTAAAGCGAAGAAAAAGAAATGTTTTCTTTACTTGGATTACGATGACAAACTATAATGTATACATATTAATTATATACTCATAGGATTCTCTCTATCGGACTAATATTATTTATTTATATATATATGTGTGTGTGTGTGTTAATAAAAAGCTTAAAATATAATTTGTGTTTTATTATAAAGGTACCTGTTAAATTTTTTTAATAATTTTCTATATAAATAGCCAATAATGGTAGAGTGTAATTGGAAAGCCTTATACTTTTGTAAAGACATCTTAGCATGACTGCTTCCAAACAGACGGAAAAGCCACAAGTTCTTTTTTTTTTTTTTTTTTTTTTTTTTTTTAATGAATGGGAAAAAAGTCTAAAAATGAATACAAAAAAAGAAAAACTTCAGATTTTAAGATTAAAAATGATACAAAAAATTTATTTTTACATTTAATAATATGTAAAAATACAAGATAAAAAAACAAAAGAAAATAAAATACATATATACATAAAATAAAAATGGCAAGTTATCTTGCAGAAACGCAATCGCATATTTCATGTACTGGTATCCGATGAAGATTCTTCCCTAAAAAAGATACAGTTCTCTTGTTAAAATTATAACAGGGAGAAATTTTGTTAATTTTAAAATGTTCTGTAATGTAGAGTAAAATGCTATGTATTTATATTATATAAGATATTTTTTTCAAAAAAACCTGTATTATTTCTCTAAAAATGAAGTAATTTAAATTTAAAGGTTGCAGTATTTCTTTTAATGCATAATACTTCTAATAATGTGCAAAGACTGACATAATATCTTGAAATTTCCTTACGGGAAATTGAATTTACATAAAAATTGTGCAAAATTCTCTAGACTGCCTAAAAATATTTTTATTATAGTTTTTTTACTGTTGTATGGCTTCCGTTTTTATATACTTGCTTTTGAATAATACAGAATATATATATATATATATATATATATATATATATATATATATATATATATATATATATATATATATATATATATATATATATATCAGTATTTGATTTTTTTTCTATGATTAAGATTAAGCGCCTGAAAAATAATGTATTATTTTATAAAATTAAATTGATTTTTAATTATATATATACTGTTAAAGAAAAATATCTTATCATTTTAAAAAGACAATCTTTTTCTAACTTAATAATATTCATTGAAGGATAATTTTTTTAAAAATTGATTGAATTAAAAAGCCAGATAAATATAAGAGATATTAATCAAACCAACAAATATTTTTATGATATGAAGTCTTAGACAAGAATCATGAATCTCTATAAATATTTTTTTAACTAAAAACATAGAAGAGATGCAAAAATCAAGAGAGCATTTAAAAAGGATTGAAATATTCTATGTAAAAAAATGGCAATTTTATTCACACTCATAACATATTTTATTTTTTATAAAATTTCGGAAATCTTTAATTTTGCTATTTATTCCGGATAAAGTCAATTTCAAGGCCACGTACTTTTACAGTTACATTGTCATAATAAAATGCTTGATTGAAAAAATCAAATGCTGCATTTTGATATATTTATAACACAATTATGAGTTTAAAAAATTTTATACTGTTTTAATATATTTTATATTCATTATTTTAAATTGTTATGTGAAGTTTCATTCAATCTTTTTTCTCAAATTCCTTATTAGATGCGACTTTTATTCATTAATTACCAGATAATCAAATTCATTATTTATACTAAATTAAATTTAATCAGTTATTTGATAATATTCAAAGTTAGCAAAATCCAATATAACCAAAGCAAACAATTTAATATATGAGGTAAAAACACAAATAATTGGTACATCATATTGTGAAAGAATTATTGAATACCAGAAGGAAACAAATTACAATCTAGTAATAATAAACAGAAGCCCATTATAATTGCATGTGTTACTTTTGGATCAAATGAGTATTTAAATAAAACATTAACATATCATGTTAATAAATTGGACTAAAAAGTATAAAATATTTATTATTTTTTTTTAATTTTCAGACCATTTTAAAAACGTGTTATATTTATTTAAACAATTTTCTTTGGTTTTCTTAAAATCTTATGTGTGAAATTTTACATTGGATTTTATACCAACTTTCAGATGAGTTGAACTCAATGATAAAATTTGTATCAAACAGACCAGTAAGCGATTTAATAGTGCATTGTCATTTAGTTCTGAGGTATAATTAAAGTGTCAAGCTTGTTAAAAATTATTTTAAAATTGACTGCTAAATTTGTACAAACAAAAGGCAGATCAAAAATGTTTGATAAAACGTTTAAATTAGAAAAAACGCCAGAAAGAAGTAAGAATTCGTAATCAAATAATCCTTACCAGACTGTCAATGACCTTACGAATTTAAACAGAAATTAGCAAACAGAAAGAAAAAAAATTGAGGGTCTCGAAACAATAAGAAAACAATTTAGAAAAAGTGAGAGGTACATTTTAATGTACTACTTTCAGAATATATATATATATATATATATATACAGAGAGAGAGAGAGAGAAATACCCTAAATAAAAATACCCGAAAGAGATTGGCAATGACCGAACAAATCCAAATTCAGATTCAAAATAATAATAATAATAAATACAGGAGTAAACAATAGTGGCATTATAATGTATTTTATGTTATGCCCACTGCATTAACGACTGCTCAAATGAAAAATATCCTTCTAGGGTGTAGTTAATTACATTATAATCAAAAGAGAAAATTTCAAGAGACACAATGGTCCAGTTATATGTTTTAACTACGAACAATGTGTCCACCACATATCCAAGGAGGCAGTTGTCTAATTGAAATAATTCTCAATCACAACTGGAAAGCAGACGTCTCCAATTCAATTTAAATGAAATATTGTTCTTCAGCTTTGAAAACGCTCACAAACTGGAGCCACACAGTTCACATGCACCAGAAAATTTTTTAAAAATATGTTAGAAAGAATCTTCGTGTGTTCTCAAATATTCGCCGGTTCCAATACTTTATGCTTCTATCAGAAATATCAAAATGAATACGAATATAATTGTCAGCTACTTGCCTGCTTTCATTACTGAATTCAGAAACTGCGTGGGATGAATTTGGCATTTCTCCAGAAGTGGACAGCTGAAGCAATGTCCATGCTGCTTCCATTTTGGCAGCATCATCATTCCATTTAGAGCCCAGCGTTTCCACTTCATCTAAAATACGAAAGTATCAAATTACTGAATAAGCAGATGCCTAGAAACACTATTATTACCATCTCTCCTTGCATATGAAGTATATGTATCTGAGTTTGATGGTGCTCTTCAAGACAAACTATATAACTGGAGATACAAAAAAAGATGCAAATGTACTCAGACAATTATAATGGTGCACTGTTATGCGATTTTCTTATCGAAATTTTAATTAAAAGTTTACAGGGGTTTTTAGGATTTTTGAAGATATTTGCTAAAATTATTACTCAAAAGTATTTTTAAGCTATCTTATTATTCACAATTTTGAATTTTTAAATATATCAGGTACCTTTAAAATTCCTCTTTAAATAAAATAAAATTTCGAAGATAACTTAATATAATTTACAACAACATTTTTCATTAATTAAATCGACTTGAATTCCATTACAGTTTTGTTAATCTATTTTTTTAAACTATATTTCTATCTTTTAAAATTATTTATACTTTTTAAATCAATTTAGCTCTTTGGAAATAACTGGATAGCTCAAAGCATAATCTTTGTTTTAGCTTGCGGCAATCAGCAATCGGATTTTCTACAAGGCTGATTACCCTGGAATAACGCAATTACGAATTAACCTAAAATAATGACATTCAGATTTCATAACTCATTCGGCTTGTATCGCAGAAAATAGACACTGGTTTTGCTTCAGGTATAAAAATTAGCTTGTCAAAAATATGTCACTACATTTTATACATCCTCAAGACCAAAGAATTTTATAGAAAATAGACATCCTAATTTTTTAAGATTTATTGAGTAAAATAAAAGACAATGAAATAATATTTAAAGCGAAATTTTATGAAGAATCAAGGAAATTTTTATCAAATAGTTTTTCGAGATATTGCATAAATCATTTTCAAAAAATCCTGTATCACACATAAGACTTCAATGCTCAGTTCTTATGTTTTAAATACATATACTTAAGAAACATAATTGATTTAAACAAAAATAATATTTTGTATTAACTAAGATTTTATCACTTTTGCCTCAAGATAAATTTCATATTTGCAGGAGCTGATAGAAAATTAAAGATGTGTATAAAAGAATGTAATAGAAAGGCACAAAGCGTCTATAATAGTATGAGTTAGAGACTGTCAAAATTTAAGAATTATAAATATGTTGCTGAAAACCAAGATAGAACAAAATATTGAATAGGAAGTTTTAGTGAGCATTACTTCCAGCAAACCAATTGGTTATCAATAGCGGCTTATTAAAAATAAAGATAAAATGTTTGTGATTTTTTTTTTTGTTAGATCAGAAAAGGAAAAGGGCCAAAGAAACATTTTAATGTGATAAATTTCCTTTCAATATTTTTTCCAAGATTTTAATTGAATTTGAATTATAAAATCTGCTTTAAAGTCTTTAAACTTACCTTCGACGTGCTGGCATGTGGCGCTGAAAAAACAAACAAAAAAAATATTAGATATATAAAGAATATTTAACTGCATAAAATATTCTGACTTCACTGAAATCATGTGAACACAAGAAACATTTAGTACAAATATTTACACCTCCCAGATATTTTATTGACTCATTTAATATCATAAATTAAATTTCTTTTATTTGAAAACTAAAAGAAAATATTTACGAATAGTAAATTTGAACTTCGTATTAAAACATAAAAATATATATATAATGCTAATTTATTTTACTCCTAATTTTCTTTCAGTATACATATTTAATTTTCAATTGTATTTTTGTAACTTTTAAGTCTACAATTTTTTGTTAATAGACGAAATGCAGATTTAATAAAATTTATAATTAGGTGTAAAAATACGTTTTCCTAAAATATATAAACATCTTTCCAAAAGGATAAATGAAAATGAGGTTGCTTTTTTTTTATATTTGAAGAATGTTTCTGATAGTTAGAGGAGAATGTTCGCTCTTTTAGTTGTTATTATTTTAAGTCAGCGACCAATTAAATGGTGCTAAAGTTGCAGGCATAAGAGATAAATTTATAACATTATTGATTTAGCAGTTTTTTTAAAAACATCGCAAGGAAAAAAAATCTAATTTTAGAACTTAAATTCGATCAGTATTTACAACAGGAAAATTTCAAAACTTAGTAAAATGCTACAATTTTTAGTTATGAAAAAGTTTAAAATAATATCCAATGAATGTATAATTCTTTAATAGCAGGTATATAATTAAAAAACTTAAAATGCTAATTACTTACGATGGTTTTCACAGCTTTCAAAATTTGAAAGCTGATAGTACTTGAATTTTTTTTCCGGAGATTTTAGTATTTTCAAACAGCTATGCCTGCGCATAGCTGTTAAAAAACGATGCTTGCTGCGGGTGTAGTACCCAATATCGTTGTCCGGCACATGCCTGCCTTTTAGAAGATCCCATTCCTTGAAAATAAATTAGATTCATTAGAAAATAAATAAATTCAGATGAAATATAAATAGAATTGCTTGTAACGAAGGTATTGCAATTAGTTTTGAAAATATCTAAAATTATATTTTTTGCCGTGGAAACGCGAAAAATATTTTTCAAAATTTTTGAAATACAAAATTCTATACAAAAATATTTGAAGCAAGACTATATTTTTTTCAAAGATTGATTTCTTTGAACGTGCAAGTTTCAAGTGTGCATATTTTGCATGGATATATTTCTGTCTTCATATGATGTACTCATATATTATATGCATTCTTGAAGAAAAAAAAATGCAATTTTGTTTACTAGGTGTGACCTAAATCAAAATTTAGCCCTTCTAACTAAGCTCTTAATTTTAATTATATATATAAAAAAAACTAAAAATCATAAAAATTACTCAAATGTCGTGAGGTTAATGAGAATTAATAGTTCTGAAAATTTTCAAAATCGACTAAAAATTTATTAAATCATCGATTTAAAATTCGAATTTTACAAGCATAAAATTTTAAATAATTTTTTTAATAAAAAATATTATCTGAATATCGTTTGACAATGAAAATGCTGATTGAAAATTAGGTGATACTGTTTACTTAAAGATGTGGTGAAAGCTTATAAGCCAGTTAACAGCTGCACTACACGAGCAATCGCTTTTGTATTCTGGTCATGTTACTCGGTTGCGAGCTATAACTTCTCAGGTTCAATCCTGGCTCAATTCAATTCGCCACAAAGATACTGATAATTAATAAACAATAAAAAATTTATGCTAGGGAAACAAATACGACTCATTCACAATATTTGATCTCACATTTCTTTATCTTTTGGAAAAATCAAAGTAACATTTTAATGAGCTTACCTTGAATACTGCAAACTGTCCTTCTTCCCAATTTGAGGAATTTTTATGTTCGCAGAACAATTTAAATATTCCCTTCTCTCTTTTTACCCATGAAAGTAGATATCCGAATGCATCGTTGTCGAGAGAAGGGATGAGAAAATTTTCCAGTAACTTGTTTCCTGGCATGATACAATCTGTTATGAATATATAGAAAAAAATAACATTACAGGAATATTCATGGTTTACAAACTTAAAAATTCATAATATAACTGACGATATGTAATAAATAAGGAATATTAATATCTTGATTTTGACTCGTTTTAACTAGAAATGGGGGATGTAGAGAAAGAGATTAACACATTTGTAATTGCGACATACTTTTATGTAAATAAACATAATTTGATAGATAATATTTGAGATGCAAAAAAGAAATCCATTTATTCGTATCTCTGCATCATTGGTGCAGTTTACAAAGGTGTAATAGATGTGACAGTTTTAGATTTTTTTTTAATGCGTTAATTGTGTGGGGTTTTTTTAAATACTTTAAAATACTAATATTTTTGAATTAAGGAAGAAAATAGATTAAAAAAACTACTTTAAAATAATAAAATTATGTCAATTAAATTTATTTTAAAAGCAAAAATTTTAATTTTTCAATGGGAACCGATGTAAAAGAAAAATCTCTTTAGGTATACGATCAACAAATGTGTTGAAAATTTGTTTGATAAATTAAATATAAAATTCTACTTTTCTGAACAATGAAATAAGAGATATTACTACCTGATATTTAAATATTGGTTTTGACTGAAATTTAATATGACAATTTTCAGATTTTTCGAACTATGAAATATTAAAACAACCATAAAATATTTGTAATGAACAGAGTGTTCATTTTGGTATTCAAAAATCACAAAACATATAAAAAACCCTATTTAATCAGATTTGAGCTAAAAGAATTTATTATTTTATAACGTATAAACTTTCTCGTAAATAATATTTTACCAGTATTGAGGATATCAGAAAATATCATTTCAAAAGTGCATCATTCATCAGCATAATCTATGAAAATAAAATAAAATTTTATTTCCCAAAAAAATGTACTTAAAAACCAATTTTGAAAGTTTTTGTAAAGGAAATTGTTGTGACATCAAGAAAACTTATTTTCATAAAAAACTGTATTTTCACAAAAAATTTAGTTTTTATAATAGTCTTGAAGTAGCAGAAATTAAGAAATTGGTTTTGGAAAGGAATGAATAATATATGTAATTTCCATGAATTAGATTTAAAAAAATTACGAGTCTCCTATGAACTTATCATTTGATATGCACTAGTAAAACACTTTTGAATTTTTTTAAAAATCAATTTTCTAGCTGGCACTATTTTAATAGTATAATAAATACTTCTATTGTTTCGTATTTGCAAAAAAAAATCAATATAAAGGGATTAAAAAATTATATACAGTCAGATTTCCTTAAAAAAAAAACTAATTTGCAGCAATAAAATATAAAATGGTAAAAAAGAAAAATGAAACAAAACTAAGCAATTTTACAAAAATATTATATAAAGGATCAAATAAAAATAACATTTTTGTCTTAAAACTTCAGTCCCTGATAGGAATGTAATTACAGTTAATTTTTTAATAGGATAACACCCACTAACGCAAACTGCACGCAAAAGCCGATGCTGAGACATAAAAAAAAAATCATTTTAATTCTGAGCTTTCTTTAATCATGGGAAGAATCCGAGAAAAGCAATTCGAGAAAAGAAAAGCACAGAAATGCGCAAAAGCCACGTGGCACAAAGCGTTGAGTAACAGAAGCCTCATTTGTTTCTGCACTGCAAAATTGTATCGACACACTTTTTAAAACATCCTCGAAAAATATTAAAACAAGAAAAAGTGTACACGAAGATAAGAAATTTCAATCTTAATTTAAGTCAAATCAGCTCCTGAAAAATTTTGTGTAATGAATAAAATGTTACCATGAAAAAGAAAAAAGCCACGTGGATTACAAATTCAGTTTTCTTCCTATCACCTATTAATATGTTTAGCAATTTTAAAAAATATTGTGGAGTAAGAGTATTTTTTATACTTTTAGACATAAATGAGTGAATTTGAATGTCATGATTTTCACTCTTTGTAACAAGAAATGATGTGTGCAGTGAAAGAGGAACTATATATATTATAAGGTATACTTTTTCATAATT
Source organism: Argiope bruennichi (assembly GCF_947563725.1). Taxonomy (NCBI): domain Eukaryota; kingdom Metazoa; phylum Arthropoda; class Arachnida; order Araneae; family Araneidae; genus Argiope; species Argiope bruennichi. The sequence goes on along the minus strand of NC_079157.1, from coordinate 21,513,957 downwards.
AGATATACTTTGATCAAAAACATTAGAGATGCAAAAAATAAAATATTTTATTTATAAATCTGTAGCATTGATCGAGTTTACGAAGGCGAAATAAATATGAGAGTTTGATTTTCCATTTTATTTTACTTCCTTTGTTGTGAAGTTTTTAAAAAAATAGTGTATACTAATATTTTTAAATTCTGGTGTAAAATAAAATTTGAAAATTAAAAAAAATAATTTTTAAAATAAAAAAATATATCATTTAAAAGTTAATCATATCGTTTTTAAGGTAAATATATTAATTAGATTTTAATGTATGAAAATTTTTTTTAAACTATTTTGGCCAATATTTAGAATTCGGGAAATTAGAATATAAGATGTCGAATATTTTCCAACATAAGAAAATAATAAAAATGCATGTTATTTGCCAAAATAAGAATGTCCGGAACGTTGAATGAAACAAATATTCAAAAGTTTCGCCAAAAACAGATTAAAAAAAAAAATAGTCCTGAAGGAACAACACTTTAGCTAAATAAAAATTGCCTTGAGTCCATCATTGATGTCAAAGAGCAAATCAAATTCAAAATTTAAAAAGTTATCAATTCATTAACTAGTACTATTTTAATAGTAGCACGAAATATTTCTGATTCATTTTGTTTGCAAAGACATGAAATCTAGAATTTATTTAATAAAAAGAATGAAAAAATTTATGCAAGGAAATATCTTCAAAATCTTTTAATTTGCCACCATAAAAAGCCAAAACACTGAAAAGGCCAAACGAAAAAAAAATATTTCAAACGGTTTCACAAAAGTTCCAGATGAAGAATAGCATTTTTTTCCCCACAATTATTCTGGAGAATTCTTCTGATAAGAAAGTAAAACTTTTAATAGGAAATAATCGTTGAAGGTGATCACAAAACAGGTGTTTCAAATGAAAAAAAGATATTTTGCACGGACTTTCTTCAATCATGTGGCATCCAAAGACTTAAAAAAAAGAAAAAAAAAAAAAAAAAAAAAAAAGATCAGAATTGCGAATTGCGCTAACAAGGCACAAAAACCACGAGGAAGAAGGAATTGAATCCTCATGAATAGTTTGTTTTTACACAACTAAATTGCAATGATTCTCTTTTCAAATATTTTTTGTTAATGCTAACAAAATTGATGCTAAAGTGCAGGCAAAATAGATATTGAGGCATAAAATAAAATATCTATTATGCATTTCTTCAATCGTTGGTGCATTCGATAAAAGAATAGTACAGAGATTCACAAATACAAAAAAAAAAAAAAAAAAAAAAAAAAAAATAAAAGTGGCACAAAATGTTGAGCAACATAAGAATGATTTTTTTTTCTGCACAACTTAATTATACCTATCTACTTTATAAAATGTTTTCAATTAATATAAATACAAGAAAAATTATACAAAAGAATAAGAAATTTCAACATTACTCCAAATACAATTTACTCCTAAAAAACTGTATATAATGATTGAAAAAAAAATTCTACCATGGCAAACGAAAAAGCACGTGGGTAACACATTCTGTGCTATTTGACCGGTTTAAAAACTTTGCGAGAGTGATTTGAAAATTATATTCAATTTGTTAAAAACTTCTGAAGGGAAATATTTCTTTCAATAATACAAATTTTGATTAAAAAAGCAAACCATTCACAAACTATAAATGTGCGATAAAATTATAACAGAAATTTTTAACTTAAAATTCGTATTAAAATAAATACTAAATAAAATCAGTTTTATGAGGTTTGAACATTTATTAAAATATAGAAATAATAGCAACTAGATACAAAATTAAAGTAATTTCACAAATAGGTGTCAATTCAAAAATAATTGATAAAAATATAAAACAATGAGATTAATCAAATTGTAGAAATCTAAGAGAACGAATGCTCTTTTAAAAAATTAGATGGGATGAATAACACCAATAATCCTATGGTTTTTAATTATTTAACCATGACATAAGATTTACTAAGTTTAATTTGAAATACGAACATCAGCAGTACGCTTGAGAGCCTATTATTTCAGATAACGCCTAAGATTAAAAACATTAAGAGCATTGACGAGATATTTTAAAGATCGTAATAATGTGATGGATAAAGTACGTAATATCAAATTTTACTTACTGTGAAGGCACGCAGGTAGTTGAACAAGATGATCCCAGTAATGGAGGCAGGAGTTGGTTTTCCGAGATCGGACAGAATCACACAAGCAAAAGCGAACAAGAAACGAAAAGGGCAGTTTCTCGTTTACGAGTTTTCTTTTATAATATTGTAAAGGCATTCTGAACGTGCAGACGCTTAGCAGTGACCAATAGGGTGACCACAAGAAATGAAATAGGGAGGGACAAAACCCCGTCCAATAGATAAACTCTCCCCTTTACTTCGAAAAGGAAGGGGGCAAAATCTTCCCTCTAACTCCTCTTTGTCAGTTTAGTATATATAGAAATCATTTACCTTATAAAACTCATTTAATTTATGTGAAATGAGACTTAATTCTAATTCTTCTTTTACAGTATAAATAGCATGCCCTTCTGAATGTTTATAATTTCAAAACCATTAGAAAACTATGTATTTCGGGTGTTGATTGCTGCAAAAGACGTAATAGTGACAATAACTGCCATGTGTAAGTATTCATATTCATTAAATTTCTCCCAGATCTGCTAGGCATATTAAGTATAAATTTCTAAAAAGTGGTGTTAATTTAATTGATATTAATTAGAAGGAATTAAAATTACCCTCTAATTCTTCTCTGTTAGTTTATTTTATTTTATAGAAAAGCATTTAGCTTATAAAATCGTTTATTTTATGAAAAATCAGATTTAATTTTAATCTCTCTTGGGCAATATAAATGGCATCGCCACTAAATGTTAATATTTTCACAATCATTAGAAATAGTCATCAGCTTTCAGCAGAAAAAAAATGTTATAAATTATCTTGTGAATTTTGTTTCGCTTTATTTGCTCCAAAAGACGTAATAATGAAAATAACTGCCATATCGAAAAATACTTATTCTTTAAATTTCTCCCGGACGTAAAATGTTTCCCTCTTAGGCAAATAATAGTGATGTAATTATGAATTACATCATTACATCACTATTATGTAATTATGAAATTAAGTTGAACATCACTTTTTTTATTTATGCTAAACTATTGCATTATCCACTTAGAAGAATATCCGCAAATTATCAAATTAATTTTCTTCGACTTGTTAGTTAATGCATGCAAGATAAAGAAACAAATCAGTAAGTTTCCTTCTATCAGTAGCAATGAAATAGATTTTTTTTAAAAATATAATAGGTCGTCATGCAAAGAATATTTCAAATTTCATCACTAATTTGGAGATGTCCGACAGACCCGGATGACTAAAGAATTTGTGTCATATTAATAATACATTTATAAACCTAAAATAATTCTTTGTACTAAGTAAAACATTTATTTCTTAGCACACAATAGAGGGCTCTAACAGTTTACAATTGAGTTATTTATCCTTGAGAAGGACCGAGACTCTGTATTTATTAAAAATTCTAATAATAATTAGAAAATACCTCCATCACTGCATGCAAGTAAATTAGCGAATCCTATTAAAGTTTTTAAAGACGTCATAGACTGTGCATCATGGAGGAATCAACTAATAATTTTTAATATACCAATGAGATCAATAAATAGGTATTTAGTAATCATTTATCAACCGTAGGCACTTTTGAATAAGTTAATATATTGAAATGATCTTGTTTTTTGGCGGGATAACTTACGGATATAGCGCCACTAAAACGCTTTTAATGTCGGATGTTTTATTCTTTTCTGTTTTCTTTTCTATTATTGGCCCATTCTGGTGACATTTCCGAGGCTCCCGATGTATTTTAAGAATATTTGCTAAAACCTCCAAAACCGTTTCTTTAAAATAACCTAAAAGTATGATTTGAGCATTGAGAAAATGTTGGTAAAAGTGCATTGCTTTTGGAGATTACTTTGAAGGAGATACGATAATATAATGAAGGAGATCTATAATTTTCTTATAGGAAAGGGTCCTTTTAGTCACGGTGTCTTGAATTACAAGTTAGTTGAGGGGAGAGGGGAGTGTTGTTCTGAAAAATAGCACGTTCTCTTTTATCAGATTTTTCATCTTCAGTTAGTTAAGATAATAATTTTGCTTTGAGTCATTTTATTCAATGTCTCTGAAAACTATGATTCATTTATGTTATAAAATATGAGTTATAGTCTTGCAAATAACCTTTCTTGTGTCTTATACAAATTTATAAATTGTTGAAAGGAAAAAATAAGATCAGAATTTTCTCTCCGATATTTTAGTCTAAAATGTTCTAAATTGCAAACAAAAGATTTTTAAACTAAGTCATATAAAATTTCCTGTAATATTTCAGGAAAAAACCGCATCTGACTATAAACATCTGCTTGAGGATTACAGAATGCTTGAATGCGATAAATTAATATAGCATTTTGGTTTTATTTTTGTAATGACGAAAATACAAAAGCAATGGAAAAAAATGGAAATCAAAGGAAAAGAAATTTAAAACAATTAGAATCTTTGGTTCAAAATATGCATTGTGAAATTCGCATTTTCTTATATTTATTTTATCTCCACCCAAAATTAACTGAGGAAGAATAAGAAATGAAATTATTAAGATGAATAAAAAAAAATTAGAAATTGTAATATGATATATATATATATATATATATATATATATATATATATATATATATATATATATATATATATATATATATATATATATATATATATATATATATATATATATATATATATATATATATATATATATATATATATATATATATATATATATATATATATATTGAAAATCTTTATTTACAAGACTAAAATTGAAACATTAGAATTACCAATATTATGTGATCCATTTAAATTATATTATTGCACTTTAAGTAAGAAACAGAAATCGTAATCCACTATAAACATCCTATATGGATATGCAAGCTTGTATATATATCCGATATGGCTATACAAGCCTACATTGTCAAACAAATTAGTTGTGACAAAATGTAGTCGAAGCGATTCATTATACTTTATTCCCGTGCCATTAAAGTATTTAAAAATGCGAATTGCTTCACAGCCATTTTGTGCCTCTAATTACATGTTTGGTACAAAATCATGTCTGCATCATTTTCATTGGTATCTGATTGCATAACATCAAGATGAAACGTGACAGACCAAAATAGCGTTGTAGATTCAAAAAGCATCGAGTCATTTGCCGTCGTGAAGGTATTGCGAAGACCTCACAAGAAGCGCGATATTTAGAAATGTGATGTCCAAATGCTATGAATATATGACTAACTTCGAAGGAAAGCACATAGCAGACAAGACAAACGATTCTCTTCACCTTGAATCTCAAACTATGGCAGAGAGAAACGCCCACATTCTCCCTTTCCCAAACAGATCATCAGTCCCTTCATGATCCAAGCCTCACCGTTTCTTTGTCAGATATACAGACAAAAGAGACTCTTCTACGATAAAATTCTTACTCTCAACGTCATACTTCCATCCTTACAAGTGTTCTGTGGTCTGCAGTAGCTTATTGTCGGGTAGGACGGAAGGCTCTTAGGAATGATGTATTGGATGAAACGCTGTCAAATGATGAATAGCATTCAATAGCAAACTGGCAGCGCTGTCAGGTCGTTTCAAAGATGCTTTTCATTATGTATTATGTCGAAAATTCAGACTTCTGTGTATAGATAAAATCTCATTAGTTATGATAATAAATCAACTCTCAGAAGTCACACTCACCGAAGTTGGTCCTCCCGTTTACTGTCAAGTTAGGCTATTTCCAATAGTAGAATAATTTACAGTACTTCTTCATTTCTTAATGCAAATGAGATGATAGCTGTTTAATAGCAAAATAATTACAAAAAGAAAAGAAGGAAGCGATTCCTCACAATGAGTTTGATGAAATGAAAATATGGTTTTTTTACACCCCTGGCAAACAAAATATAATTATGCGAGAAATTATTGCAAGCGTCAAACCAATTCAACCCTGAAATTTTGTCGCATTCCCACTGCTTATAAGTTCTAATTCCAAAGAATCGAATGAAATTTTAACCTATTGCTTGAAATATCAGAGCATGAATTGGTTTAATAAGTTGTGAGAAATTGTTTTGCAAATTTCAGTAAAATTAAAAAGTAAAATGCACAGAAACAAGATTTTATAAATTTAATTGGGCGTTTTTCGTTTTTTGCATTTTTTTATTTTTAACAAAATCCAAAGCCACTTCAAGCATGTGTGTCAATTTTTACCTCAGTACCAATAATTTTTAGTAAATGAATGAATTTTCAAATGTTAACAGAGTTTTTGTATCACCCGCAAATACTCTCGGCCAACCTCTCGAGTTCTGAAATTCTCAGAATGTTCTGGTTGCTTCGAATATACAAAGAATGAGGAAAAAAAGGAAAGGAAGAAAAAAAAAATGCGTTCTAATATACTTTTAGAGTGTCCGATGAGTTAGGCACGGGGGGGGGGTATAGATTCTTCTTGTCCTTACATAATGGGTCAAGGACATATTCCATCCACGATCGAATGTAGAACCTTCAAACCAAGGTCAAATTTGAAAATTCGAAGGCAGCAGAACCATTTCCACCCCACTTCGAAGAAACAGAAAGGGGAATAGCAAAGCCATCCTATTTAAACTAAGACGCCCCGAAACAACTTTCCTTCAATAGAAAAGAAATTCTGCCCAGACGATTGTACAACATTCTCATAGAACCGAATGTAGTATGAATGTCTCCTACCATCATAAAATCAACGTCGACTTATCGATGCTTTCATAATATTATCCCAACTACAATTTATTAAACTAACAATTTTAAATTACATCTTGAAATAAACTAAAGCATAATGTTATTCATAGAATAAAGATATTCTAAGAAAAGAAAAACAAGTAATTACAAAATTATATGGAGACAAGGAATAGAAAAACATAATATATCATTCGCACAGATTGACTGAAATAAAAACTTTTTATATACTCTGTTTGGAAACATTCATAACATTCATGTCAAAAGTAAGGGAAATCCACTTGATACAATTAGATAATGTTTTTTGACCATAAAGATATTATAAATGCGCGATGTTGATCGTTTTATTTCCTTTATCGTTACGATGTTAGATCAGAAAACTTGAATTCACTCAATTAATAATGTTATTTAAATCTCTAAATGAAAAGATCCGTACTTAACAATGCTACTGTAGAAAGTAATGAAACTCTACCTAACTCAATGAGTTCACAGTTGATTCTTATGGAAAATGTATCACAATTATGTTTCCATTTGCGATTTATAGATAACCTATTTCATGTATTTACAGTGCACAAATGAACACCGCTTTTTCATTATTTGAATAATAAATCTTATTCAAAGTACTTGTTTTCACTTAAAAGAAACAAAGTACTCTATTCTTGATATGGACTTGTCTATATCAAGAAATAGAAGTTTAAATTAGTTTGTTCTTTCCAAATCAAGAATACTCCTTTGCTTAAATTTGAATTTAGATCAATGTATGCGTTCATAATTTTTATAAACGAGCTGAATTGCCCTAAAACTAAATTAATTAATTTAGCTAAATAATTATTTTTCTTTCCAAATTACGAAATCTTTTTTCGAATTTGATTTCATTTCAGTGCGCGGAAAGGAATCTTATAAAAGGGCAGGATGGCATAAAAACTAAATTAATTAATTAAGCAAATTTAATTATTTTTTCTTTTGAAACTACGCAATCATCTTTGTTCGAATTTGAATTTAAATCAGATGTGATTATGGATTTCATAAATAAGTAGGATTGCCTTAAGACTGATTTCGAACGATTTTTTAATAATCAGAATTTTAATATTACATTTTTTTTATTTCCTTACTTAATAAATATGCATATGTAATGTACTGTAATAGATAGAAAAGCTTTTGTCCATAGAAAATTAGAATGCTTTACCTGTTTCAGATCCCAGTCACAAAGAAATCTTTTCATATTTATGTCTATCTGGAAATAAAATAGCACAATAATAAACTAATCAGAAATAAGAAATTATGCATGCTATGTTCACATCTATATTGCAGATTTCCGCCAAATTTTTAATGGAATTCTATCCGTAATGGAATAAAATCCGTATGTTAATTCATGTGGAAGTGAATACAATTATTAAATGCGCTGAAAGGGAAATGGATAAAATTCCTCGTTTTTGTTTTCATTATTAAGACATAAATCAGTATCAAACTTCAGATTAATTCCGTCAGAGGATGGCTATCTGCTGGTTTTATAAAAATGTTTAAGTATGTGAGATGGGTTGCGATATGCAGCGAAACAGATAAATAAATTTAGTGCACTCTTTTTGTTACAAAAATTCGAGATATCTCACAAAATTTAATCTCCACTAATTAAATGAATGGGGACTAAAAAGAGGGATCATTATTTTTTACCAAGAAGCATAAAATGCTCCATGTTTGGCAACATCACGTGATCTTGTGTGATCTTTCGTTTTCTAAGAAGAGAGAAGGTCAAACATCCTCACAAGAAGATACAGATCTTCAAAAATAAAGTTCCAGTTTTAAATTTAAATGGCGAGTTTGAAATTGTTTCTTTTGTATAAAAAGAAGCATTTGACTTCAAAAACTCAAGGAAAGAAAATTAAAATTGATACCTAAGGAATGGATACATATAAAAGCCGTTTTTTGCCCTTGAAAGCATTTTAAAATTCATTTCTGTACGATTTCTTGAATTCTGGGACAAAATGGCTAACCGCTGTTCTTTCAACGTACGTTTTGTCTACAGATATTCTAAACAACAATCGCTAAAAAATTGGTCAATTACTTTTCAACATATTAGATTATATATTTGAAACTTTAAAATCTTGGAAAAAGTTAACTTCTTTATTTTTTTATTTTTTTATTTATTTATTTATTTTTGAGTTACACAATAACAAATGAAAGGAGAACTAGAAAACTAGCTGCAGTCTTAGTATTGAAAATATATTTTTGCATTGAATCTTATTACCTCGCGTATACATTTATGCCTACTTTAATCGAACCCATGCAAATATCAACTAATATAAACAAACAAAAGTAAAATAATATAATAAAAATAAATTATCGATCAAAATATTTATACAAATATCATCTTCCGTTAGATCAACCAATTGCTATACGATATTCTTTATGACCCGTTGAGGCCTAGTGTTCCGTCTACCACTCCATCACTGGTGCTGTCTATGACTTCGTGTACATATTAAACGTAATAAGCCAGAACTGTTAATCTGAATATGAGATTCTCGCACAGAAATTAAAGATCTGGATCAATTGTGTGAACTAATTCCTCAAAGGAAGAGGACTGTCACGTGTTTTCGAGTCTCTACATTTTACTCAATTCGTTTTTACTCAAATCGTTGTGTTGAGGGATGAAAATCAGTCTCATTTCAGTTTTAATGGAACGGAATATTTTGTAAGTGTGCATTTTTCATTGCGCAAAATTTGATGTTATCTGAAGGAGAATAAAACAAATGTCTGACTATTTACTGAGCCCGATCAAACAATTATTTACTTTTTTGGTAATTTGTAAAAATAAGTTAGCATTGAATTTACAAGAGAGCTCTAATTAACTAAAGCCCTATTACACGAATTAAAAATATCTCTATTGGCTTTGGAGAAAAAAGAAAATGTTGTATTGAGAATATATTAGTAGGAGAACAATTATGTATATGTATATATCTCAAATATTCAAATTTCAACTCGTAATTTCCTTTACTTTATTTAAAAAAAGGTTTGCAATAAACGAATCATTAATTTATACAAATATTAATAAGAACTACCATAAATTGAAGTTTTCTGAGTATTAAATGAGAAAAGTGAAAATATTTTCAAAATTAATTGCCAAAAATTAATTAATTCTTTAAAAAATCCATTTGTTTCCTTCATTACATTTTAATTCACTTTTCCTCTTTTTTAAGTAACTCATTTTTTTTTCTTCGATTTTTTTATAGCTGATATGATTGATCTTCTTAGATAATTTTATTTATCCAAAAATTATTGATTAATGAAATTATTGTCTTCTTATATCAATAATTTTATACAATTTATAAAAATATCTTTCTGTATAATCAAATGAATGAATTGCATTTCTCCTTTATATTATAATGTTTTTTGAAGATATTAAAGAAAAAATTTTAAAAATTTTGTTTATTAATTAATTTAAATTTTATTTGAAATTTTAAAAAGTAGTTTCGGGGTGCACATTACCATTATTCAAAGCAAGTTTGTATCAAAATTTCATAATTCCAGGTCCAACAGTCAGTCCAATAAACTAGCAATGTAAAGACAGCATGATTTAGAATGAATGGAATAGAGATGAAAGTTTTTTCCCCAAAAATAATTTTGGTCCCGTTTTGCAATATTTCAGATGAATTATTGTCTCCATTTTCAATAATCTATCTGAAATATGTCCGAATTATTGCTTGTCAATAAATATTTCAAATCCAAAATAAATGTTATTTAATTTTACAGGAAATTAGATTTATTTTTATTCATTTTTTTAAATTTATTCTTCACAAAATTTTCTATCCATCACAAAGTTTTCACTCTCTCTTTTTATTATTATTATTATTATTATTATTTCATAGTAAACATATCTGCTTGATGATGAAGCGTCAATCGTTTCAGGAAAGTATATGGTTCAGTTTTCTTTTCGATTTACTACTTTTTCTTACTACATTTTTCTTTCATTTTTTACAATTTAAAAATTTGATTGTTTCCCATTAAAAAAAAAATATTTATCTCAGAATACCATTTTTCTATTTGACCTATATTTGTGAATCTCTGTAATAATATTTTGGATTATGAAACGTTTCAAATTTCAGAATTTCTGATCCTTTTAAATCCTTAAAGAAAAGATAAATGCAATTGCTACAAGTTTGCAGGTGTTATTTGAGTGAGTAGATGAGGTTTGATTCATGTTGCTCTTCCTAAGTGATTTTCAAAATCCTTTTTCCAAGGTCAAATGTGGACATCTTCTATCCGACACCGAATGGACCTTGACTGCCTGGCATCTTTTAGGGGGCTCAAAAGAATTTTACTCTCTTTTTCTTAACAAGTGATGGCACTCCCTTTTTCATTCTTCCGATGTATTTGGTGATTCTTTTGACGACAAAAAGGGAAGGTTGTAGATGGGAAGAAGTTTTCTTCAGTTCTGGAATTACAAATTTTCAAGCGTTACTAATTCTTAGGATGGGAAAATATTTTTCATTCACTGTTTTCCGAATTTCATTTCTTTGTTTTTAAGCTTGTTATAATACTCACTGCATTCATTGTCCAATGAGTAATTTTCAATCGTCAGAGATATATATTAGAAATTATAAAATCAATTTCCCTCCTTACTTATCTTTGTTATTTTGGAATAGCGAAATTCATTGCAAAATTTCAACCTAAGATTTCTCTCCACTCATTCAATTAGCTTTCCTTAAATTATTAAACATTTTTTGGCAGTATTTTTAAAAATTATTTGTTTCTAAAAATTCCAGAAGAAGTTTGGTGTATTTATCAGTGCGTTCAGTACTATTCTGAATATTTTATTACGATTCTGACTTTTTGAAGGTAAAGAGTTTGCATTCTTTGCTTTCCTTTTATTTTACATTTCGAAATAAATTAAACTGATTTTTAATTTATTTCAAAGTCAAGAAATTAAATTTCTTTAATTAATTTCTAATTTATTTCAAAACGAATTCTTAATTTTTTTTCTTCATGGTGATAAATATTTTTAATTGGAGAACTGTTTTAAGTGATTATATATTTTATTGATAAATAATTCCAAAAATAAAAATAAAAATCCTTTGGAGTCTACTGGTTCCATTAGTCGTGATTGCAAATCTCATAATATGTAAACATTATTTCAGCATTTAAACTTTCCAAGTTTTGAAGATTCGAAAATTACTATTTAGTTGCTTGAGTTTTAATGAAAAGTTTAAAATATGATTTTTACAAAAAGAATTACGTTATAATGAAAAAGTTTGAAATGAAATCTTCAAGTTTTTATATGAAAAATTGAAGTAGCGAACTACATTTTTCCAATATTACTCTTTCTCCTCAACAAAGTAAAGAAATTATGTTTTGTTTTACTATGTAAACTCTAAATAAATTTTGATGGTTCTCTAAATTGAATAAATGCTTCAGTTTAAAAATACCATTTCCGATTTTAAAATTGTTTGTGCTTAAACTGAAAAATGTAAAAAATCTGCAAGGATGAAATTTAGCTCGTAAATATATCTGTAAAATTTCGAATCTGCTCTAAATGTTTCAAATATCTGAACGACTATCGATTTGCATATTTACTTGGGTGCTAAATCGATATCTAAAAAACAAGACTAATTAATAAAGTTTAAGTTGTTTGTGATATTGTCAATAAAATTCTTTATCGGTATCAAATTTTGGAAATCATTCTGAAAGCAAAGCACTTAAATTCTTTACAAGGATTATTAAAATTTTTTTACAAAATTTAACATACATTCTATTAAATATGTATGTAGGGGTGCAATCGTGTTGTGTTCCGATGCCAAAATAGAAAAAAAAAACTTTTACAATGAAGATATCCGGTATAATGTTTTATTTGGAAATATATGCCAAAACGGAATATCGGACAAAAGTAAAAACAAAAGAAAAAAAATGACGATTCTTAAAATTATAATATCACATTACGATAATTATTTATATTTACATATTTAATTATAAATTATGTTTATATTCAACTTAAGCTACGCGGCAACAGGGAATGGGTGATAAGGCCTTTAATCCGTGGATGGAAGATGGAGGGTTATAAACCCTCACACCCATTTTTCTAATCAAATCTCTGTTGTGAATCTCCGCCTTACCAAAATCTAATGCGCACCCATGTTTATGACGTGGAGAAATTTCACGAGGTTTTTTCTTGATTGAGGATCGTTCTCTCTATCTGATCAAATAATTACAAGGCTTCTCGAAAACTGCTCATCGTGTTTTTTCTATAAACGGTGCATTTATATAAATATAACTAACCCATTATAAAATTTCCTAATTAAAAATAAACTTTTTCTTTGTAAAAATGGTGGAATTATTAATTTTTTAGTTAATATGACTGTCACGTACATCGAAACATCTTAATAATTATTAGTTTTTTTAATTTGGAATAAAAATCCTGATTATTAAAGTCTAAAAAACAACTTTTAATCTTAGAATTTTATTTTTGTTCAATCTTTTTTATACAACAAATATATCATTAATTTACTTTTCAAGAAAGAAAACCGAATATATTTAGGTTCGCAACTGTATTTGTTCCATAACCAATGGCATACGAGTTTTTAAAAAAGTTTCACCTGGTTAAAAAATTAAATACGCAGCGAAAACTTTCTTCCACATTTACTGCATATTCGTCCAGTATAAATTATATTTCATAATAATGAGTAATCATTTAATTTCCAACAAATAAAAGTATTTAAATAACTAGATAAATCATATTCATTATAAACAGTAAGATCTAATTCTCAGTACACTCTTGCTTTCAATTGCATTCATATCATATTCATGCTTATTTTACAGCAAATAATGATACACCATGCTTCAAAAAGTCGATTGTTTTCAATATTTAAAGGACTGCAATCAAAATTTTGAATTACATGTTAAGAAAATGCTGATATGTTATTATAAGAAAGTCAATAACTTTTTTGAAAATTTTTTTGAAGAATGAAGACTGGTCACGGTTGAAATATTTTTATTTCCCTGCATAAGAAATATAAAAGGAAAAAACATTACAGGCATCATATGTTCGGCTTTGAAATTTCTTTTAATATCTTCGTTTTAGAACTTGCTGAATAAAAGAAAAATTGCAGGCATGTTTGTTTTTTAATTGTTGGCCTGTCTCTCGATGAAATGATAATTCAAAAACACTCTCAGGAAAACGGATGAAACTAGATATGTACTAATTTCCTCGAGTTTATTCATTTTAAATCCGAATTTAGTCGGAATCGAAATAAATGCAATATACTTTTAATACTACCTTGGCGTACATGTATAAAATTTTGAATTTGTCAGTTAGTTGGCACTCTATCACCGTGTCTGTCCCTACGTATGCGAATGTAATACCTTAAAAATATAACAAGCTAAACGCGTGATTTCTGTTATACAATCAGTACACCAAGAATAGTATATGTTTATTATTTTTTTGAAATTTAGTTTAGCTATATTAAAATCTCAATTAAAACAACACAAAAATTATTTTGAGACAAACCTCGTTTTTTCGAACCATGGCCAGACAAGGAAGACACCATTTCAGTTTCTATACCATTGTGAATTTGAACACAATACCATACCATACCATACCATATTGTTCTGTAAAGGAGGCTGGCTTAACTTCTGTACCGCTGCTCAAGGATACGCAATCCATCAAATAAGGCGACAGTCCATGGATAATCAATTATATAGTGCAGGATCTCCTGCACAGAAGGCACGTCTTCCTTAACTCAAGTGTTTCAATTTGGTTAGAAAAGGATTCTCAGAAATGATGGACAAAAATTACAGGGTACTGAAGCTTCGAAGATTCTGTTTGTGACAAAAGAACACGAAAATAGAAACGCCGCTCCCTCCTCTGTCAGGGCAAAAAAAGAAAGAAAAAAAAACATTGTTTGGAAACTGAATTGTTCAAATTCAATTTTATTCATGGGAAACTTTGGAGTTTCAGGGCAAAGGCATTTTTCATTGACTAATTGAATGATTTTACAAAATAAATAAATAAAATTTGAAAAAAAGTTGAATGTATGAATGCTATATAGAAAAAGGAAAACAAATATGTCAAAGTTATGTGTATCGGATAAGTCCTTAAAACTCAATTTCTCATACTCCTGTACTTTGAAATAAATAATAAATTCATTTTACAAAGACTTGCCGAAATTTATGTTTAGTGTGCAAACGGAAAAATTAATCATCCAACGTTAGATATCCGAAACTTATGAGGATACATGTTTAGATTAGTTGGTGGTAATAAAGAAATAAAGAAAAAAAAATTGTACATTGGTGTGGCTTTCAACATTATTTTACATGTAAATGCATTTAAAACTTTCTTTTAACTACAAAAAAATCTTTTTAATTATTTAAAAATAAGAAATTTAAAAATTTAATTCAAGGATATGTTTTTTTAACTATATAGTTAAATGTCAGACAAAGTCATATAATTTGCATTTTATCCTAAACTGTTTTACAAAGTTAGAAAACTCGATCAAAAATCTGCAATTTTAGAAACTTGTAGACACAATTACAATCATAAAAGTTTTGGTCGTTGGCCAAATTACATCATCGCATTATATCATCACCATGAATCGATACTTCTCCATATATCGCCCTTTTATTTTTGATTGATTAGAATTATAATTTTATAAATGAATCCGTTAATATCGGATTAATCAAAACTTACGTGGGAAAAAAAAACAAAGAAAAAAAATTTAGCTTGAAATTTCATTTTATATAACAAAAATAGTATCCTTTTCTCGCAAAAAAATAATTATGCTAATCAGCCAGCTATGGCCCTATTGATGTGTAACAGAATCAAAGGAATTTCTATATTTTAAAGCTTTGTATATTATTCCTTTTCTTAAACAATGGAGTGATTTTTAAAATTCTACTTTTTTTCTCAAAAAGATCAAAATACACCATATCTGAAAATCAGAAACGGACAGGGATACTAGTAATAAACGAAAACATTTTTTTTAACTTCACGATAGGTTAGAAAAGGTATTACATATGCTCATTATATAACTGGAAGAAAAGGTATTACATATGCTCATTATATAACTGGAATAAATCCAAGAAATCTGAATTTTTCGATCTTACAACAAATTACTAACCAGCTTTTAACAATATAGAATCGATTTTATTCCAGTACTCCTGAATGAAATCAGAAAATTTTGCCGGGACTGATTTTCGATTGTAATGATAATGTGATCTCAATCCTTGACTTCCAATTAGCTCGATCAGCATCGATAGTTCGGTTAGTTACATCATCAACGAACGATTAATAAATTTCGCAGGATATCAAAAAAATATCATTTAGATAGCTATCAAATGATAGGCCAAATGTTCCACCACTAAAAATTACCTTTATTTTAAATCTAAAAGGAAATAAATTAGTAAAAGTTTAATGTGAAACTTGAATGGTGCATATTTTTAAACATTAAATAAATCATTGAAAAAATTGTGCATTTCTGAAAATATAAAAGCACATTGTTCAGTAAAACATAGAAATTAGAAAAATAAAATGAAGCAAAAATGACAATGTATGTTCCCCTTATATACAATCTAAAATAAATTGAATTAATAAAGATCTTTAATTTCATTAAAAGATATTCCGTGTCCCGACGCGATGTCACAGAAACGGGTTGGAATATATTGCCAGGACTGGTTCTCATTGGCCGTGAAACTCGTAATTTTGAAGCTAGGCTTCGAAAGGATTCGAAAATCCTAACAGCCCTCAATAACCATTTCGATGCTTCTTCGTTCAATAGAGGCGGGTTGGTCGGCTGTATACAAGAGAAAGTCTACAATGGTTAGTGCTTTGAGGGAAGTATTTGTCCTTGGGGCTGGTCTCTCTTCTATTGTCCCCCTCTGTACCCCTTGGCAAAGCCTCTCCCATGTGCCGTGTAAGACTCAAAATGTTGATCTGCCCAGGGGAGTGTTCCTATTATATTTGTACCCCTTGGCAGGTTGGAAATTCCCATTTATAAAAATTTCACTTGCCTTCACATGTAATGTTGCATTCTACACATAAATCATACTTAAGAACAAGCATATGGTACGATTTGCATAGAGAAAGATTCTATGGTTGACTACTAAAAAACTTATCCTTGTAATTATAACGTGTTTTAAAAACACTGGCAACAATATGTCTTAAGAATAACGAAATACTTGTTAGAATTATTTAATTTTGAACAAAAAGTATAGTTGCCATTTGTCATTATGAGATATGAAAAACATCGGAAGCTGCATTTTCCGTTTCAGATAGCATGCAATCATATTTATCTTCATGCAGTTACTAAGTTTCTAATTCTAATTTTTCGAGTTATAAGTTTCTAATTCTAATTTTTCGAGTTTTACTAAGTTTCTAATTCTAATTCTTTTTTTTTTTCTTTCAACTTTTAGGAAAAAAAAATCTATGAAAGCTCAAACTGTCTATTTGTACAAGCGTATGTGAAGGAGATAACTCCTCAACACAATGAGCGTGATAATTGACAGTTCGTAGAAGCTTTTCCTGTAATATACTTTGATGTGAAAAATAAAATCTGCTCTATTGTATAAGTAAAGATAAAATTCATTGCAAAATGTTCTTGATAGATTTTAATGGTAGAATAAGACTGGAATTGTATCTGACACATTTTTTTGTCTCATCTGAGAAATTTTTTGTTGTTTTACTATATATTCAAAATAATTTTTTTAAATTTTATTTTTACTGCATTTTTGATACAACCAAGCCATTTATTTATCTGAATGAATGCCAGAAGAAAAAATGGTAACAAGAAATAATATTAAAAATTTAAATTCCAAAAGAAATTTGAATGTTATTGATTTTAATAAGATGGTTTTAATCTTTTGAGGAAAATATATTGATATCTCAGAAACCGTGATCTTTAAAGTATAAATATCCAAAGTTGGATACTTATGATTCGGAAAAAAAAATACTTTGGCGCTTCTTGTCTCCGTAGAATTAATGACCATTAGTGAGACAAAAGGCAAAAATTATTATTGAAAGTAATTTCGAATTGTTTACATCATTTGTTACCATAATAATCTAACTTTGAGACTAATACTTTTAGATTTAAATTTGTATATAAGCGAAAATATTTAATTTTCTTTTTACTGAAATACTGTACTGAAATTTATTGATCTGCA
The DNA here is from genome assembly GCF_947563725.1 of Argiope bruennichi. Taxonomy (NCBI): domain Eukaryota; kingdom Metazoa; phylum Arthropoda; class Arachnida; order Araneae; family Araneidae; genus Argiope; species Argiope bruennichi. The sequence goes on along the minus strand of NC_079157.1, from coordinate 21,496,041 downwards.
TATAAATAGTATTCAATTGAATTTCTTGCAATTTTAAACAATGCTGAATTTATCGAGACCGGTTCGGATGCCTTAGCTGTGAAATAAATTTACAGAAGAAAAAAAATGGAAAAGGTCCGCCGAAGTCATATTAGAAAAATGCGTACTGTGCCATAATAAAGATGCTGGGAAAAAAGTCCACTTAATCATTTGTAAAATGAAGATATATGCGGTCACATTTATGAACTTCACACGACTGTCTTAAAATTGATGCATTTTGAGATCCCACACCCGATTATGTTTCTTTGATTTTTTTTTTTTTTTTTCGTTATTTGAATTTTTTCAGCCGTAACATAACAAAAAATAACTAATAAAAGAGAATACACTTTCTATTGACTGCACTTCATAGCATTTCTAATAGATATATATCTAGGTTTTTTTTGTAGGACGAACTTTGCAATCAGAAAATAGATTTTATAGAGTGAATATTTTCGGTTTTGGGGCATCGTCTTTTCCATTCCGAATGATATGCATTTAACCGGTCTTGGAACGCTAGCAAGGAGAATTTGTCGGTTTAAATGACTAGTGGTGAGTGTGGCTAACCTAGCTGAATTGTAAATTCTCATGAACGGTCTGAAAGATAGAAGAAACGGACGGGAACTCTTCTATGCAAGGCGATTATGGAAGTTTGTCACAATATTAAGAAATGATCGTGGTAATAAAATATGCATAAAATTCGAAACACACCAATTAAGTGTTTTCTTACTAATATTTATAAGTGCAACAAATGCAAAATATTTCCCGATTTAAAACGATTTCCTCAAAAGTTAGAAGCGATTTCATAAAAGTGAAGACTTTTTCTGAACTCTTTTTAGAAAATGATTGTTTTTTATCACTTGACATCATTTTGTATTGCACTGGTCCGCAGAAATAACTCGCTCGGCAATGTCAAGAATTTTAGCTTAATTTTTTAATAAAAATAAACTAAAAAATATTGCATTAAGCAATAAAATGAAACAAAGATTTCTTAAGATGCATTGGAAACCTTAATCTATCAATTGTATACTGCAACCTTTCTTCTCTTGAATATATATATATATATATATATATATATATATATATATATATATATATATATATATATATATATATATATATATATATATATATATATATATATATATATATATATATATATATATATATATATATATATATATATATATATATATATAGTTACACAATAGAACACGTTTTATATTTTGCTTTAAATTATACTAAAGAAACGGCTCGTGCCAGCTTACATTTATCTAGCTTATTGTGATTATGTTTTCTCATACATTTGAACTTGGAAAAATCAAATATTTGGTTCTTAAAAGGATTCAGTCTGAAAAATAAATTCAATTAAAATTAACCTCCCAAAATAGAAGAAATAATATATATATATATATATATATATATATATATATATCAGCATATAGATAATCTCGTTAAATAGACTTAAGTAGAAATTTCCTTAAATAAGAAATGCTAATATTATGTTTCATTAGAAGACGATAAAAATATAATTTTATTAAATCTATCACTCTGAGATGAGTGAGAGAGTGATTGCTATATGGAGGAAAAACGTTTTTGCTTAAAATCACCATTACTAATGCATGGCACATTTTTTTTCAAAATGTCATCAAATTTAAAAACAGCAATTTGAAATGGATATTTGAAACAGCGTATTGAAGTTAAAAGCTTGAAACGATCTGAAATAGAAACTGTAACACCCTTTGAAATATTTAGTATCTCCTGATAATAGCCAATAACGGTATTCTTTTCAAAATGAAAAGTTCTGGCAGGCCCGTTGATCATTCTTAAGGAAGATGAATCAGTGTTAACTATAACATCGAATTACAATGCAAAAGTTTAAACGTCAGCTGGAACGTCTTTTTCACATATTTGCTAACATAAAGTATGGTCAACACATGTTCTAAGATATGAGTTCTACCTAAAACCTCAAAACACATGGGAAAAGAAACTTAAATGATCTATTCTTGAAAGGGAAATTCTTCCCATCACAAAGGACACAGAAATGCACAGTGGTGGCAAGTCAGAACACAGATGCATACCATAAAGCGATGATTATTCTGCCACTCCTTTCAATGCTAACTTGAGCGTTGTATGCTGATTAAAATCGCGTATTTTTATGACCAATAGAAGTAATTTCTGACTGTATCTTCAGGTTTGTTTTAGAGAAATCGTTATGGGAAGGTTGATATTTTTTAATGAAATGATATTCACTAACTGGATTTATTTCAGATTTAAAAACAGAGATGAATTCATGAGCATTTCAGATCAGTGGGATATGATATTTTTCTTTACTATTTTACATTTAAATTTTTTTTATTGTTGTTTACATGCTTCTACTTCATATACTTTTATACTTTTTTAATATATATATTTTTCCGAGGTTATACCTTTAAAAAGTTTCGTTTGTACTATTTTACAATACATTCTCATACTAACTTTTTTTGTATTTAAGATAAATGCAATTTTTACTGCTATGATGCCTCAATTTTCATTTGATACCATCTAAAGTTTTAAATCCACCTATTGACAATATTTCAATTCCACAATCCGACGCTGATCGAAATTTTGATGACATCAAACTTTCATGACAATTGGGTGTTCGATGATCATCAAACTCTCATGGCAAAAGGAAATAATTCCCTGCAACATTTTTCGCTTTCGATTATATAGCACAGTAATGGAATAGATTCTATGCTGTATATAGCACTGTAATGTAACAATTAATTTGATTAATCTGAAATATATGTTTCTCAGATTTTTTTGAAATTTTTTCACTTGAAATAATATATTACGCGTTTCCTACTTTCCAAATATTTAAAAAAAAAATCATATAAATGCCTTATTTTCATATATACTTTAACTTGCTTTAATAAGGTCTCATTTTATTTATTTAAGATATTATTTTGAGGAATCGTTTTAAATTGCTTTTAAAATAAATAGTTGATTGGTAATTTTTCAATTTAAAATTGGTTTCTACATAATCCTTTTTTATATATTATTTTCAAATATTTAATTTAGCATTTCAGAATTACCCAGTCATGATATAATAAGTATCAATAGTATTATTATTTCGAAACAGAAGCGTTTCAGTATTAAATAATTCTTTGTGGGATTTTTATTAACAATAATTCAAATTGGCTTATTTTCTTTTAATGGTCTATGTTATTTATCATTGCCAAAACAATGGAATTTTCTAAAAAATGGAATTTGGCGCATTGTTTTGTAAACATAATAATTAATATTTATGTTTTAAACATTTCACATTCAGTAATTTTAATTGCTTTAATGATTTCCCAAACTTAAGTTTTATTAAAGCGTCATTATTATTAACACCTAATCTGCCAAATGTGTTAAAATTCTACATAAAAATTGACCAAAGAAACATTTCTTTGACCCAATGTAAAGAGTATAAGCAATGGTCGCGATTTTTTTTCTCCTTTATAAGATTTTGTTAGGATTAGATTTCACTTTTTGTCATTCTCTTACATATAAATGTTTTACATCATTTTATTGTTCAATTAATCATATTCGCAAAAAGAAATTCTCTATTTTGAACGATTGGCTTTAAACTCTAAGATGCGCAATTTTTGTTTAAAGACTATTTTCCAAGTTTCTTTTATCTCTTTTTAAGGGTTTACTAGCAATGATTTGTACACAAGAAGATATTAATAAATATTCTAAAAACATGTGGCTGAATGTGACTCAAAATTTCTCTCCAATCTACAAATTTAGTAATAGAACTTATTAGCCTGAATGACAGCTCAATCGTCTTTGTTAGATTAATTAAATTGATCTCTTTTATCTTTTAAATCTCCAGATGTGGGCGATCTTTACACACACTCGTCACACAATCCTTATCTTCTCTATATCCTTCACAAATGGCCACTATTGTCGCTGTGCCACCAATGGTATATCAATTAATGGTACCACCGGCTAATGAAATTTTGTAGAATTTTCTACTACTCTCTCTTTTTAATTCAGTTTACGCGTATGTTTACCATATGGTTTGAAGCTTACATCCTATTTTATCTCCTATCTGTAATAATCTTTCTTCTTTTGGACTCCATATGTTATTTTACTACTACAAAGGATAAGGACTTTTGGAGTCATATGATATTTTACTAAAAGGGGGAAAAGAGAGGACTTTTTGTTATTCACCTTGTAGTTAAGCAATTTGTATTCCTCTTAATATTTCACATGTCAAATATTTTTTTAATAATTGCAAACTTTAAAAGGGACTCTACCTCAGCCTTTCAAAGCATACATAGAGAAATTCAAGCACTGTTGAAAATGAACAGTATCTTGTGAATATATATATAAAAAAAATGCAAAAACAACACTAATCTAGCCTTTCGTTCATGATGAGGGACTCTTCCTTAGATTGAGAAAATGCATATATTTTTTTTCTGTTTATTTAATTATTTTTCATTTACTTTTTTATATTTTTCTCTTTGGTTATCTTTTTCTGTTTTCAAAGTTTAAACTACCCTTTTTTGGTAAATGTTAGTATTTACTAACAATTTTTTCAATGATACTATTATTGTGAAATATTATGCAGATTCTTCTGCTTGGGCCATTCAGATATTCTCCAATTTTTCTTTTTATGCCTGCTCCTTTATTTTTTGTCCAGTTTTATTTATTTTTTCTTTGGCTGTATATGGCTTTTTGTGCATCTAGTAGACACGCATATGAAATATTTTTTTTGAATAGCTAGAACATATGAAGCAGTTGGTTTAATTTAGATATATGAAAATTCAGGACTGAAGAAATATTTGAATTACTTCTGATGGATATTCAATCTTGTAACAGTAATTCGATGACAAACTGGCAAAAATTCTTTTAAAAAAGAAACTGTAAATATAACCGCATGCTTTCTAAAAAAACTTTCGATTTGAATTAATATTATTTAAAATAATAGTAACGGTTAGAATTTAATTAAAATCTTTGATTTAGATTCTTAAAATTAGATAAACTTCCTCTTTAAACGACTATTTTGGAGCGAAATTACTTTTCAAGTGCGGCCAGATGACGAGATCTAAACGGCACAGGATTTCTGAACTTCCTCGTAATGGGAAGACATTTGATAGTCAAATAGACGATCCACTCAATGAATTGTTAAATAGGGTGCATCTTCCAAAGAATATGGTCATGACTTTATGGTGCAATTAGATCCGAAGAAAAAAACGTATAGCAAACCGACAAGTCCCTTGAAAATGTAAGAAATTTTATTATAATAACACTGTCTAAACACATTATTTTCGAGCGCTTGCTTTAAATATTGATTCTTTTAAACATTTAGAGATGTTTATTCTCTTGGTGAAGCAGATGCATGATAAATCATAACTGGTAATTTTATTAAAATCTGTTATGACGAGAGACGTACTTACCTCCATCATGCTATATATGTTATTCGATATTTATTAATAGGTTTCTTAATGACAGTATGTTTTTAAAAATTCCAGAATATCATCATTAGAAATATAAGATGTAAATTAAATAAAGGAAATTATTGTACAAATTTTGTTAAAAAATGTTTTCTTTAAAAAAACACAATGAACCTGTTATTGTCAGAAATATATTCTTAATCCAATGTAACAAAACATACGTGTTTGCATATAAGTATATGAAGTCGATTGTTAGGTTATATAATCTAGGTATATAAGCAAGATTAAAGCTTTTAAGAAACATAAATAATTTTTAGTTTTGAATTAAAAACTATGAAATTAGTTAACAAAGATGATACGTGACAAAGTTTCTAATAAAAAAAATATTTAGCCTCTGAACTCAAAAACTTTTGACAATAAATAAAATTTTGCCTCCAGTTTTTCCCATATCATATTTCGGACGATGTATCTTGCAAGTTTTACAAGTTTATATTTACATTAGTTATGTTGAATTAATTTCTCCTTAAAAAATACTTTAGCTAATGTTGTACAAAATATACCCTTTTTAAAGGCGGTAAAATGACCATATCTGATCTGGTAAAGCTTGTCAAACCTCCCCACACTTCGACGGGGATACTGAACGAATACTTTGTCGATACTGAACGAATTGGAAGAAAAAAAATTAAAATATGCGAGTATTCATTACTCAAAAATAATAATCGCAAGCATAAGAATATGTCGGACGATCCAATTTAAATCAGGAAAGCTGAGGTATCCTTTGAGTAAAACTGCAAGCAAGATCACAAATAAATTTTGTATATAAACCTACTTTACTGTGTGTACTGTTTAGACTTTTCATGAATCCACACGGTCTTGTCTGCCCAAAATATTTTTACGTATTATCTAATTAAATTATCTTCTTCATTACCCCAAATTGCAGTTTCTTCACTGCCACATAAATAAAAAAAATGTATGTATGGAGTATTTAAAATTATAGAATTTAAATATATTTTTAAACAAATCTCTCAGCTTGTAGACTGTGTGCACTTTTTTTTTAGCCATCTGTGATTTATGAACGCTGTATCTCAAAAACTTTCTTAGAGAGCGGAGTAATTTTTTATTTATAATTTAAACTCAAATCAATACATTTATTTCTGATTTTGGAATATATAGGATAAAATGAAGACTATTATTTTGTCTCACAATGCGTAAATGTTTATGGTAATTTTAAAACAAGATAGATGACCCCAGTTTTGTATAACAGCTGTCAAGCTTTGTATATATACATATATCAAATTCTGAACCCAAATGATTTAAGAAATTGAACATAAATTCAGTTTTTATTCTATTAACTGTACTATGAAAAGAAGGCTAAAATGCAATTAACTATTAAATGTTCAAAAAAGTCAGGAGAAGAAAAACAGTTTCCACCTATCCCAATTATTAAAACAAGAAATACCAAAGTTCAACTAACTTAAACTGTGATTTACCATTCAAAAAATATCTTTGCAGAGTTCTGCTTTATACTCCGACTTCGAATTTTGAAATATTTTTAATTTAACTTTAAAGCAAATATTATTAAGTTTAATGATGCAAATCTAACCAAAAAAAAGTAGAAATCTGTCTTTTCTTACATTTCAGTTTTTGATTATTTGAACTATTATCTATATGTATCACACATAAAGGAATTATGATTAGATGTTAAAATTATTTATTAACTATCTAACTGTTTTGTTTTCTCAGCTATCTGATTAAAGGTCAGCTTCGACTACGACAATACACTTTCACATTGTTTAAGATAATAATTCGTAGAACACTTGAGATGTCTGTGGATTACGTACAAATTTTGTATCAAAATTTTGAAGGATTCAATTTCGGTTGGCAATCGAAAGAAAAAAATACTATACAGAAAGTATGACAGAAAAATATTATAACTACTGCACATTTTTATCTGTCCAGCTCTTTGCACTTTTTAAAATATTGTACACTAAAAAAAGCTGACAATGTTCAAAAATTGGTATTTTGGAATGACTCTGGTGAAAGGCTCATCAATATCCAAACATAGAGTTTTACTTTCATTTCCGATTATTAATAATTTTCCTCTTTTGAATATGCGTTTCTAACATATTTTTGTATATAAGTTATATAAGAAGGTTTTAATTTTGATGCTTTTAAACAGGAATTTAATTAAAAGCAAAGATTTAGCAAGCCAGCATAATGTCATTTAACGTCGTCTGTTATGATAAGTTGTTTCAACTACCAGAATGTTAAAAACTTTATTCTAAGCATGAAATACTAAGCAAAATTTTATTTTCAATAATTAATATTAAGCTTTTCATTCAGGCGTTTTTATGTTTATATCAGTAACTCTAAAAAAACATGCAATTTTTTTTTATTATGAAGCTTTCAGGATCATTTGTTAACATCATTAACAAATGATCATTGTTAATGTGTTAATATCATTAACAAATGACCCAAAAACTTTCTGGGTCATAAATTCATATTTCTCTCAATATGAAATTCAAGCTTTTTGATAAAGTCGATATTATCTTTGCTAGAATTAGATTTTAAATATCTTGTTACAGTGAATCTCTAGTGGCTTTGTTTATATAGACTATTTACATAAATCCAAAAATATTTAGAAAATCGATGAATAAAGTCGTATTCTTTGAAACTATCTTTTCAAACACAATAATCCATTTGACTTCAGGTTATTTCGCCATATTAAATAAACTTACTATTACATAGATTAAAACATGATGCAAATGATTGATAATGACAGAGAAAAGAAGATTTCAGAGAGTTCGTTTGAAGGCGATTATTCTCACCAGTGAAATGCGTATTTAAACTAATTTATTAATCAATTACTGCGATTAAGTAAAAAATTTAACAGGCTGTTTACTTCAAAAGTATTAATGAATTTCAGTTCAGCTTGCTGTAGTCGCCAACATTCATCTTATTTCTGCGACTAAGCAGAATCCTTTGTCGTCAATGCATAGTGATCATTTTCGAAAGTCGCATTTCTTTTATCTTAATTTGAAGAATTCATGTATGTTGTCATTCGTACAACCTGCAAACCATATGGAAAACATGTGAATGGAAAACGAGATAAAATCACAGGATTCTAATATTCTAATCGGCACCAGTTCATTTTTCATTTGGTTCTGTATCATTAGTTGATGGATTGGTAATGTCACAACGATAATAGTGACCTTTTAGAAAAGATTTAAAGATGCTGATAAAGATTGTGATTCGTTAATGCATAAAAAGATCGCCCACATGCCGAGATTGAATAGATAAAAATGAACATCTTGGTTTATTTATTATACTCGGTCTAACTTCATTTCAAGCTAATAAGTTCTATCAATAAGTACTTTAGTACGAAAGTTTGGGCAAAATCTGTCCAAAATTCCTTTGCATATTTATTTGCCTGATCTTGTGTCCAATTCATGATATTTCTTCAACTCAATAAGAAGAAAGATAAAACTATTTGGAATATAGTTTTAAAACCGACATTACAGATTTGTGTCGAATTTTTAAATCATTCTTTCGAAAGAAAGAGCCCTCAAATACAAATAGGATTTGTTGAATTATAATTTTGGTGCTATACCCAATTTCTTCTTATTTTTAAGAGTAAAATGATGGCAACATATGAAAATTAGTTCTCATTTTTCCATTGATTTCATAATTTTTAAACTGCATCTAATAAATGAGAAAAAATTGTGCACCATCGTTCTCTAAATCCTCTATATTCGATAATACAAGCGTATAGTTGGTTTACTAGCGATGATTCGGTCAATAAAATTTTTCGTGCTTCAATGTGAGTTGATTTTTTAGGGATCCTCAACTTTTGAGGAACCATATCCCAGCTGAAGAACATCAAATAAATGTCTGTATCTTTAAATATTATGCAGTTTTTCTTAATTCATATAAAATATTTAATAATCTATATAATTTTAACACTTGTTTCAGTTTATGGTTATACAAGAAGTAAAACGTCCCTCAAGATTTATTAGGTATAAAGCAAATGAATTTCATACATAATTTTCAATGAGGATTTAAGCATTTAAACCTATAATTTATTACTGATTCTTATATATCTTCATTTTTTTACATTTTAATTTATTTTAAGTGAATCATTGAAGCTGAAAATCATTTTTTTTCTTTTTACTTTCTCTATAACAATAGGAGAAAAGGTAATTAAAAAAAATCTGTAAAAATTTTCTTTTTTTGATTTCGATTTACTTGCATCTCTACTCAATAATACAATTTTTGAATTGGCGTTTACCTAAGAGAATTCAGAAAAACCCAAGAAGGAATTTAGTTACATAATTTTCCTGAAGTCATCACCTTATTACGTAAATTCATCATTAGAGGTTCTACATTAAATATAGTGAGCGTCTCAAATGTTTTATCATCTGTTGATTCGCTTCTTTGGGAATGCGATAAAGTTTAAAACGCAACGATTTGGCAAATGTAATTTGATAAGTAATTTTATCAATGAAATAACTTTTTATCGATAAAGTTTTTAGGCAATTGTTAGAAAGGAAAGCACTCAATTAATTACTTGTTTCTATTGTAATTTATTACGAAATTTAAACCGCACGATATTATGTATATATGTAATGGTACATTCCCATTTTGTTCTGATAATAAGGGGTGGAAAAAAAAAAAAAAAAAAAAAAACGCTTACAGTGAAGATGTTTTAGAGTGATTATTTCTCGAATATACATAGAAAATCAAAGTAGGAGTGAAGTTTGTTTTAATTCCAACAGTAAAATCTGTTATATCATATGACATAATTTAATGTATTCCAAGCAAGGAATAAAAATGCTTATATTCAAACGAATCACTGGGTGACTGACTCTCTGTCCCTTTGTCACAATTAAATACCGATTGCGGATATTAGTCTCATACTCGTTAAATCTAAGGTGCGTACGTGTTTATATGAAAATTTCAAGTGGAAGTTTTCTGTTCAAAAGCAGTTCTTTCAATCTGATGAAGCTCATAATATCGAGGTTTGCATATTATGTCATGATTTCTTTGTTTTCCCCATATATTTACTATTAGTAATGCATTGCTAGTCATGTAATATTACTAACCCATGATAAAGTGAGTCATTAAATTTACTAAACGAAATTAAATCTTTTCTACCATAAAAAGTGACGTATTTAGTTATTTATTTTTTCGCTTATCTTTCGAATATCATGTACATCGAAACGCCTTAACAATTATTTAGCTTCATGATGAGAAATTAAAATTCTCTAAGCGCTCGTATCTGTATCTTCTGTAGAATAGAAACTGTTAGACAAAAGAAAATGTAATAAACCACATGACGTGTTTATATATGTGATTGATTTGAAATATTAAATATTAAAAAAAAATCTATTTTAGTATTTGTGACAGATTATGATTTTTTTAATTGCAATATTTTGTTAGGTTATATTCGCATAACATCAAAGTTTTGCACTGCCATCGAAATTTGAACTGAAACCTGTCTTTCCCTATATAGAAATGGCATCACTCTCACCTAAAAAGACAAAGAACTTGAAAGATGAAATTTAATATACAATTTTATAATCATAAAAATGCATTAATTTGTTGACTGGATGTCATCTTGCTTATTGCCATATATATATATATATATATATATATATATATATATATATATATATATATATATATATATATATATATGCGCAGAAGATGAAAACGCAGAAGTTTTTTTTATTATCTTGTCTTCAAAAATATGCATATTTCGTAAAATAATAATAATAATAATAATACCCATTCAAATTTTAATTGCAATAGGGGCAAAAGAGATCTGTTCAATCTGCATACCCTGTTTTCTTCATCATTTAAAGATATAAAAATAATAAACTGTCGTTATTTTGGAAGAGGCAAATTTCAGAAAAAGCTGGGTATATTTTTTTGAAATCTTGGATTCTAAGAAATAAATACATACATTTTTCCATCACTTCTTTATATGAGACTCGCTCGCTTTAAAATTAATAGCAGCAATGACATACAGCATTAATAATATTATTACACTAATAATATATATATATATATATATATATATCTTTATAACACATGTATTAATATATATTTTTCGGTTTTTTAATGCTTAAATGTAAATTTTCTTTTTCTTTTTCCAATTAGTGCAAATTGTTAAAAATGTTCGGTTGTGGATAAGCAGCAGTCTAACTTACTACTAAATATGAGAAATTTAGAGATTTCTAAACTCGGGAGAAACCATAAATCCAAAAATTCCAAATTATGAAAGAGGGCATAGGCAAATGTTTGCAATAAAAGAAAACGACCATTTTTAAATTGAAAGTCATAGCAAGAGATTTATTTTTATGAATGAAATAGTTTTTACAAGCACATAAAAAAAAAACTAAAAATTAAAATCTTATAAAAATATACAATACAAATTTGAAATACATACACATAAAAAAGGAGTAAAACATATAAAAATATACAATGCAAATTTAAAATATATACACATAAAAAAGGAGTAAAACATTAAAATCTTATAAAAATATGCAATGCAAATTTGAAATATATACACATGAAAAAGGAGTAAAACATTAAAATCTTATAAAAATATACAATGGAAATTTGAAATATATACATATAGAGAGGATTCATACAGTAGAAATGTACATCCAGAAAAACGCCACGGTTGGAATTAACATAAAAGATGTGTCTCTGAAAAAATTAAATTTTCTTATTAAAACAAGTTTCATAATATTCAAAAATATATGCTAAACTCTCTCACACACATATATATGTAAGCTTTAAAAGGTGTGTGTTTTATATACTTAAATTCGAGGTATTCATTTTAATAAATAATATTTCCAATAAAGTTCATATGCAGGCATCATATCTACAAAAAACTAAAAATGATATAGAGCCCCAAAAAATCGCTTATAACGTTTAAAATTTTCTAAATAGAATATTGTTTTTTATTGCTTCAGAGTATGTGATTTTACACAAGTACTTTGCGATGAAATTAAATGTTATTTTTGAGTCCATGTTCCCTTTTTTTGTAAAACAGACTAAAAGTTTGAAAAATATTATAAAATAAGAACAAAAAAATTATTTAAAAAGTAGTTAATATATATTTTTCTGTAAAAATGATTCTTTTTTTTCTAGAAATTTTTTTCATTGACATAAAAGTACTTAATGACGGATATTTGTTTTTTAAATTGCGCGATGTAAAAATGATTTATACAAAACTATGAATGTTCTTCTAATGCACTCAAGCAAGGTAAGCAAAATTAATTAACTAAACAAATTATAATCCTCATTCCAATTTTCAGTTTACAAACTTAATCTCTTTTTTTTTCAAAGTCAGGTGGGAAACACAAAAATCATAACAGTGCCAAACAAAGATTTAAAAATTTATGCAAAGGGCACTATCAATCTCATTTATAATTAATCTTCATTTTCAATAAAAGTTAATGAACCTTTACTTCATGTTTATTATTGCGTAATTTGATTATCTTCTGTTTTCTATTCCTCATTCTCTTACAGTTGCTCTACAGGAAACACATTTTTCAATAAAAATATACATATTCCAATTTTGTCAAATTACTAGCATAATCGTGTTTTTGAGATTAATACTATGTGATAGAACTTAAAATGCATTTAAAATCCTTTTTAAAAGTTTTATTGCATCTTTAAACCATTCTTTCCTTGAATAAATTAATTAATGTCTAAATCATTCATTCACCTACCGTATTAAGAAAATCTTTACTCAAATAAAAAAGGAAATTTATCACTTAATTGATAATTTTCGCAATTATTGAACTATAGTATTGCCATGTCAAATTATACGAAATGCCCAGCAAATCGTATTAATGAGACACCTATCGTAAAATTTCAACATTACATTACAAACCCGTCTGATCCAAGTTGAATTCGTGAACCAGAAGCAAAACAACAACAACAAAAAAGGACAAACTAATAATAGTCTGAAGCCGATTTCAATATATATGTTATTTCAGCATATAGTTAGGAAAAATAGAAAAAAAAATCTCAGAAAGAAATAAAAACACACGATCAAGCTACTCCCATAAGATTCACAATGTAACAATAGGTATAAATAAAGAATCGAAAAAATTGGAATTGGATTGTACCTCAAACAATTTCTTAGCAGTAGAGGTACTTTTGAATGTTTAAGTTAATGTATCAATAAATAACATTAAACAGTAAAAAAAAGAAATGAATACTTTTATTTCTTGGTAGACTCACCAAGTCCTCACAAAGCCAAGATTTAAAAAAAAAAAAAAAAAAAAAAAGATTAAACCGGGAACTAAGCCAGGTCGATTTAACTGTATTCAAAAAATTTTATATTTTATATTAACTATCCTAATAATTTCTCAATTCAAAAATATCATCACATGTAGTTACATTGTTATAATACAGGAAGCCTCAGGATACGTGATAAGCAAATCCTGATATTTTGACTGCTAACAATGCCCTAACCGCCCCTTGGATACAACTACTAAACTGACTTCATTCTCACAACGCAAATGGAAAACAAACATCTCCATTTCGATTCAAATTAAAAAGTGTCCAATAGGCTTTAGAAAAAGCGCACTTACTGAGTCTATATAGTACACGCGTTCTGAGGATTAAAAATGGTAATTGAAGGACGTCATTGACGCCTCAAACATTTATCAGTTCCCTTTTTAGAACCGTGAATTCTTTCATCGATAAATATCAAAATAAATAAGATTGTGATTTATTTACCTGTTTATTATGATAAAATAATTTTTCCCTCTGTTGATGTTGGGAAAATTCTTGCAGTCTGGGAAAATTCTAATAAAAGCATGGCAGCTTCTAGCCATGCTGCGTCTTCTGGTTGTGTCAATTCCGTACTTTCACGCCCGGGCTAAATGATGAAAATATCATCAAATTATTCAACAGACCAAAGACTAGAGACAAATGAAATGAGCTAAATCTGATATTTAATTATATCATATAAGATATCTTGAAAGTTTATCTATAAATCTAATAAAAAATTTTAAGTTATCTACTAGCAATATTTTTTATTATTTACTCCAATTCAGAACTGTTTCAAATTGGTTCGACAATATTATACTGGCTTTATTTTTCAATGGATATACTTTAAAAAAATATTTCACTATTTTTAATCACTTTAATTCTTTTTTGTGATGTAAAGGGATACTTAAGAGCATATTGTCACAGTTTTCATTCTCTCTATTTTTTTTTATTTAAAAGTTGGACTATAAACATTTCTCACTGCATATGACTCCTTGCGACTAAAGGACTGAGTAAAATATAAAATTTTTAATTGTTTCAGAAGCACTTTTAAGTTCTGAAACGAAATAAACTAATATTATTCGCGTCGTTTAAATTCTTTTAAAAGGAAAACTGAAGTTAACGGCGATCAGAGAAAGTTTTATTGAATAATTGAGTAAATTATCGCATGAATAATAGTAAAAAAATATTCTGTAATGCACATAAAATTGTATTTCTGAACATTTTCGTTTCCTAAACACATATTTTTCAATGGTTCAATTTAAATTTTATAGCTGCTGATGGAATATTATAGATACACCTAGTATATGCAACAAAACTAACTTACTTCCTTGATGAATTTTATGTCAGCTTTTATAAAATTTTAACTTTAATTTGAAACAAAAGTTATTAAAATTGAATTAATTATTCAACTTTTACAGAAGCTCACAGAAAGTTTCTGAAATGCATCATACAAACCACTAGGGCAGCTTAAAGAGCTTTAAATATTATGACTTTCAAAATTTGAAATCTTAAATATATTCAGCTGAAGAAGATATTACGGAACCTTACTGCATAAATGAATGAATTGAAGAATTCAGAGAGAGTATTAATTCCAGCATACTTGCTAGGCGCCTAAGTCAGCTGGCTATCAAGGATTAAAAATTAATAAAACTAAATTTTTTTTTTATATCTGAAAAGAATGGTAAGGAAAAAAATAACGTTATAAGTTTCATTTAAGTATGATTTTTAGTACTTTAATCGAATTTGAATTATAAAATTTGCTCTAAGGCCTTGAAAACTTACATAAGTTTCTCCAATGATCTCCTGTGCTGTTGCTCTATTACCTACGGGCGCTGAAAAAAAAATTTTTGATACGTAAAGTAAATTTTGTTGGATAAAATATTCATTTTCATCAAAAAAAAAAGCAAAAACAAGAAGTCCTTAGAATTAAATCTCTCGTATACTTAAGCACCTTAGAAAAATCTCAAAAATCATTTTTTTTAAATTCAATATTAGTGATAAAAAATTATCTTTACATTAAAACATAAATATTTAGTTAATACTAAATATTTTCATACTAATTTTTTCAGTATACATGCTTTATATTTCGAAATATAATTTTGCAATTTAAACATCTAAGAAAATTTTTAGTAATAATTAGATATTAAAATACATTTTTTAATTCGGATATGAAACTGGTATTTACATTTAATTAGATATAAAATTACATTTTATTAAAATATCTAAATTTCTTCATAAAAATACAAAGAAAATGGCGTTGTTTATTTGAATAATATCTTCATCTTCTATTCAATAAAAATGACCGTATCTCAGTTTTTATTTTTGGAAATTAGGGTATAGTTATATTTAAGTACTGAAGTTGCAAGCCTAAAAGATAAATTTATTAATTTATGGATTTAGCAGTATTTTTAAAGCCTCTCAAGTAAAAAAAGAAAAAAAATCCGAATTTAAATTCGATCATTTCTTAGAATTGGAAAAAATATTAACTAACTGAAAGACTGCAATTTTTAGTTAAAAATAAATTGAAATTGCATTATATGAATATTTAACTTCTTAATTACAGGTATATTATTAAAAATTTAATAAAAAATTGGAAAATGTTAAATACTTACGCAAGTTTTCACTAAGCCTAAAATTTGTTAGTTGAAAAAGCTTGTATTTTTTTTCGGAAGACCTTAAAGATTTTACGCAGCTATGCTTTCGCATAGCTGTCGCAAAACGATGTTTGCTGGTGGCGAAATATTTTAGGTCATTTCTGGCCACCCTTCTTCCTTTAAGTAAATCCCACTCCTAAATAAAAAAATGAAATTTACTAGAAAATAAATAAATTCAAATAAAATATAAAAAATCACATGCAACGAAATATTTTCCTCAGCTTTGAAAGTATTTATAAGCAATCTTTCATCAGCAGACACATGGAAAACATTTTTAAAAAGTAAAATTCCATACCTAAAAGAAGTAACTAAAAATTTTGTGAATAATCAATAAAAAAATAAATAGTTAAAAATTCATGAACAAGTGAATATTTTTTTTTCCAAATATTGATTATATTGATTCCTTTAAATTCAGAATAAGTCCCCATCTTTAAAGGTCATAAATTAATAAATAATTATAATGAAAATTTCTCAAATAATGTAAAGTAATCGAGGATTAAAATTTCTGAAATTATTCAAAATTTATTTATTTATCGTTTCAAAATTCCATTTTTCCAAAACTTAAAACTTTAAATAAATTTTTAAATAAAAAGGATTATCTAAATATCGTTTGACAATGAAAATATATATTGAATTAAAAGGTTATTTAACCAAACTATTCATTAATAAACAATAAAATATGTTACAAACACATATATGGATAATTATCAATATTTCTTTTATTTTGAAATATTCACAACAAAATTTTTATGGGCTTACTTTGAAGACTTGAAAATCTTCTTCCTTCCACTTCAAAGAATTTTTGTGTTGCCAGAAAATTTTGAAGATTCCTTCGTCCCTATTGACCCATGTCAATAGGTGTTTGAAAGTTTCTCCTTCCAACGAAGGAATCAAAAATTTTTCGGTTAATAAATTTTCTGGCATTGTGGGATCTGTTAGGAATATATGGAAAATATATAATTATAAGAATACCCATGGTTTACAAAATCAAAAACCAAACAAAAAACATGGTAAAAATAAAAAAAATATTAAGAAAATATAGAACGATGTAATCTTAATATGTTGAATTTAAACTTTTCATGCGAAAACTTTAGCTGAACTGCATCCAAAATTTATATATATACTTTACTATGTATATTATTTCTGATTCTGAAGAATCTAGATGGGCGGCTATCACCAAAAGTTTGTCGCCAACTCCCTAATGAAGTCAGTTACTTCTACTGCCTTCTGCCCTAAGCATCATAATTGTTTATCTTGAATTCTAGCGCTGTTCTGATTTTAATTTTTTATGTCGCTTCATGCTAGGTTTTCAAAAATTGTAGCTCTCTGTCAAATTTTGGTCTCAAGAAATTATCACACAAAAATTGCACGTGCCGTAAAAAAAAATATTTTGCAAAATGCATTGTTGTGTTTTTTCACTATACTTATAGAGAAGAAAATGAAAAAGATTAAAAAAAAAAAAAAAAAAAAAAAAAAAACGTTATTTGGCAAAACAACAGCAACAAAAAAAATTTTGAGTTTTTATGGCTTGAATGGTTCCCAATTTTCATGAGAAAAAATATATGTATACAGTTTCAGGTCGCCAATTCAGCTGCTTTTAAAATTTCAGTAAATCAAATATTTTGCTAACTATTTTCAGGTATGAAACTCTCCGAGCTATTGCGCATGCGCTTGGCAGTTGCGATTCCACCAAAAATAGAGGCGAGATGAAAGATGGAAAAGTAAAATAAATTTCTTAATACAATTCCACATAAAGATCAGCAATTTTGAAATAATATAATTTAAAAAGAAAAGAAATAACATGATTGGAAATAATGATTGGAATTACTGAAAAAAATATTTAAAAAAACTTCCGGAATAGTATATTTTATTATCTTTAATAGTCTTTTTCCCCGTATGTGATTTGAAATTATACAGAAATGGTAGTTGGAGCTTTCTGAGCAATAATATTTATATGTTTTAAATTTTTAAAAAATATTACCAAAAATATTTTTTTAAGATGCTTATGGAGGAGTCTTAATATCTTGATTTTGACTCGTTATAACAATAAATGGTGTAAGCAGAGAAAGAAAAATTAACTCATTTTGAATAATCTACAATATAATTTTGGATAAACGAATGCTTTTTGATACATATTTCGGACGCAAAAGTCCAACAATTTTTATATCTACATCATTAATCACATTTATAAAGGTGTAGTCGATGTGCCGGTCTTAGATTTTATTTTTTTACAGCGTTTGTTGTGAGATTTTTCAAAAATGTTTTAAAATAATAATATTTTTGAAATTCCGGAACAAAATAGAAATTAATTTCTTTAAATATATATTTGATAAAATATTAGTGAAATATATTTCAAAAGGAATAATTTTAATTTCTCAATGTGAACAGATACAATGCAAATCTCTTTCTGGCTGTAGCAACATTAAATGATTTATTGAAAATTTCCCAGATAAATTTAATATATATATATATATATATATATATATATATATATATATATATATATATATATATGTAATTCTATGATCTTAAACAAACAAGGAAGTTATATCTCCATCTGATGCTTAAATATTGGGTTTGACTGAAATCGATGAAGCATTAAAACAACAGTAAAACTTTTTTTATGAATAGATTATTCTTTTTGAAATTAAAATTAAAAATCATAAATTTATTGAAACAAGTTTGAGCTAGAAACATTAACAAGACTATAAATCATAGAGTTTCTTGTAAAAAATAGTTAAGCAATATTTAGGATGTAAGAATATAACATTTAAAATGTAGAATATTTTCCAAGTACGGTAAGCAAATATCAAGTTCAGTTATGCAATTTATACAGAATACGAATATATATATATATATATATATATATATATATATTCACAAAACATTGACTTTGTAACATAATCCTTAAGGACCGGCAATTTTGCTGAATCTAAATTAGTTCTGATGGCAAATGAATAATACATGTAATTTCCATAGATAAAAATGACGCCTCTCTCTTGAGCTTAGCGTTCGTATTGACAAGTAAAACACTTTTCGAGTTCTTAAAAAGAATGTAATTTCTAACTACTGTTTTAATAGTACAAGAAATGGTTCTACTTTTTGCGCATTTACAAAATTGTCAGTTGTAGAACTGATTCCATATTAATTAATCAAGAATTTGTATAGGTAAGGATTTCTTTTTTTGAAAACTCTAAATCGCCATAATAAAATACAAAACAGTAAAAAGGCAAAAGAAAAAAAAAATGCTAAGCAACGTTCCAAAAAAGATTATATAAAGGACAAAATAAGAATAACATTTTTGTCTTAATACTTCAGATCGTGATAGGAAAGATATTAAAGCAAACCTTTAAATAGAATAACATACATTGAGCAAAAACACAAAACAGATGTTGAGACATAATAATAATAAGAAGAAATTGTTCTGCATGAGCTTTATTTAAACACTGGGGCATTCTAGGGGGAAAAAATGCATAGATATGCTCAAAAACCACGTGGCACAAAGCGTTGAGTAACGAAGCATTATTTGTATTTGCACAGCTAAATTGTACATATTAATTTTATAAAATATTCTCCGATAAAATTAAAGCAAATAAAATTAGAAACGAAGATAAGAAATCTCAATTCATATTTAAATGCAATCAGCTCCCGAAAAACTCTTAATGAATAAAGTAAGAATGAATAAAATGTCACTATGGCAAAGGAAAAGCACGTGAGGAATATTTCCTGCTTTATATGACAGAGGAAAATATTTGAAACAGTCAATTGTAAATTATAACGAAGAATTTGTTAAAAATCTCTACAGAGAAATATTTCTTTCAACAACTTTTGATAAAAAAAAAAAAAAAAAAAAAAAAAAAAAAATCTGCTATATAAAGATTATAAATGTGCAATAAAATTATTAAATGTTTCTTTAAATGAAAATTTGCATTAAAATAAATGCTAAAAATAAGCCATATTAGGCTTGAACATTTAGAAAAGAAATTTAAATAATAGCCGCTAGATTAAAAGTTCACAAATAACTTAATAAATAGGCGTCAATAAATAAATATTGGTTTTCGACTGGAACATATATAAAACAATGAGATTAATCAAATTCAAGAAGCATAAGAGAACGATTGCTCTTTTTAAAAATTAGTTCGGATGGCTAACACCAATAATCCAGGGTTTTTATTTATTCAACACTGACAAGATTTACTAAGTTTAATTTGAAATATGAACATCGATAATACGCTGAAGTTGCTACTATTTGAGATAATGCCGAAGAGTTAAAAAAAAAAAAAGTAACATTGAAGAGACATTTTAAAGATCGTAATAATGTGATGGATAAAGTACGTAATATCAAATTTTACTTACTGGGAAGGCACGCAGGTAGTTGAACAAGATGATCCCAGTAATGGAGGCAGGAGTTGGTTTTCCGAGATCGGACAGAATCACACAAGCAAAAGCGAACAAGAAACGAAAAGGGCAGTTTCTCGTTTACGAGTTTTCTTTTATAAAGTTGTAAAGGAATTCTGAACGTGCAGACGCTTAGCAGTGACCAATAAGGTGACCACAAGAAATGAAATAGGGAGGGACAAAACCCCGTCCAATAGATAAAC
This sequence comes from Argiope bruennichi, assembly GCF_947563725.1. Classification (NCBI taxonomy): domain Eukaryota; kingdom Metazoa; phylum Arthropoda; class Arachnida; order Araneae; family Araneidae; genus Argiope; species Argiope bruennichi. Next base: position 21,475,047 of record NC_079157.1, on the reverse strand, counting down.
TCTACCCTTTTCTTCGGAAAGGAAGGGGGCAAAAATTTCCCTCTAACTCTTCTTTGTTAGTTTAGTATATATAGAAAAGCCTTTAGCTTATACCATTTAATTTAGGTGAAATGAGACTTAATTCTAATTCTTCTTTTACAGTATAAATAGCATGCCCTTCTAAATGTTAATAATTTCAAAATCATTAGAAAACCATGTATTTTCCGTGTGTTGATTGCTGCAAAAAACGTAATAGTGAAAACAACTGCGATGTCTAAACATTCATATTGTTTAAATTTCCCCCAGACCTAATATGCATATTAAGTATAAATTGCTAAAAAGTGGCGTAAATTTAATTGGCATTAATTATAGGGAATTAAAATTGCCCTCTAATTCTTCTCTGTTAGTTTATTTATAGAAAAACATATAGCTTATAAAATCATTTAGTTAATAAAAAATACTATTTAATTTTAATTCTTCTTGTGCGAAATAAATAGCATCTCCTCTAAATGTTTATAATGTCCAAACCAGTAGAAATAGTCATCTGCTTTCAGCTGAAAAAGCGTTCTAAATTATCTTGTGAGTTTTATTTTGCTTTGTTTGTTCAAAAATACGTAATAATGAAAATGACTGCCATATCGAAACATTCTTATTCTTTAAATTTCCCCCGGACGTAAAATGTTTCCCTCTTAGTCAAATAATACTGATGTAACTATGGAGATTTGAACATCACTATTTAAATTTATGCTTAACTATTGCATTAGCCTCTTAGAAGAGTATCCACAAATTATCAAATTAATTTTCTTCGATTTGTTAGTTAATGCTTGCAAGATAAAAAAAAAATCAGTAAGTTTCCTACTATCAGTAGCAATGAAACAGATTTTTTTTTTGTTTTTTTTTTGTTTAAAATATAATAGGTTGTCATGCAAAGAATATATTTTACATTTCATCTCTAATTTGGAGACGTCCGACAGATCTGGATGACTAAAAAAATGTGTATCGTATTAATAATACATTTATAAACAAAATTCTTAGCGTCAAGTAAAAACGTTTATTTCTTAGTGCAAAATAGCTGGCTCTAACAATTTATAATTGAATTATTTATCCTTAAATAGAACCGAGAATCTGCATTTATTAAAAATCGTAGTAATTATAAAATAACTCCACCACTGCATGCATGTAAATATGCGAATCCCATTATATTTTTTAAAGACGCCATAGAGTGTGGATCACGGTGGAATCACCTAATAATTATTAGCCTACCAATGAGATAAAATGATAGGTATTTAGTAATTTATCATTTATCTATCGGAAGTCTTTTTGAATAAGTTAATGGAAATGAAAATACATTGTTTTTTGGCTGGATAACATACTGATATAGCACCGCTAAAACGCTTTTAATGTCGGGTGTTTTATTCTTTTCCGTTTCATTCTTTGTACTGTCCCACTGTGGTGACGTTTCCGAGGCTCTCGATGTATTTTAAGAATATTTGCTATAAACTCAAAAAGGTTTCTTTAAAATAACCAAATAGCATATATTGAACATAAGAAAATGTTGGTAAAAGTGCATTGCTTTCAGTTTGAAACAGATAGAATAATTTTGCACCATTTAAATATTTTTTATAAGATCATTTAAAGTTCTTTATTATTAATAGCAGTACCAAAAAAGCATATCATTTTGGATATTTTCATTATTCATAAAAATGAGATGGTTTCCTTTATAATATTTGAGTATTAACATGAAAATAATTCATAGAACCACACTCTAGTTATGTTTTCCGCGATCAAAAAAATAATAGAAACTATTTTAGGATCTCAGTTCTTTCAGTTTCAGAGGGGTTCTCACGGGAACGCCTTCTAATCTCTTACCTCGGACACCGGACAGTGCACTAAGAATGGCTCAAGCGCCGTCCCAGCTAAAACATCTTCCCTGGGTTTGTCGGATCTCCGGAACTTATTTTCGTTGTTTTTATCGGTTTGACCTTGAAAAAAGTCTGGACTTAACTTTGACTGCGATAAAAAAAAAAAAAAAAAAAAAAAAAAAAAACATTGTTAGTGATTTTCCAATCATCCGTCATAGATTTTCTTCTCTGTGTTCATTGCTATCTGCGTTTTCCCTTTAGAATATTCTTCAAGTTTTTAATGAAATCGCTCGATGCATATGTAGTTTTCGAAGGGACCAGTAATACGAAAAATAAAAAATATATAAATACACAGAGAGAGAAAGAGTTTTTCTAAAATCCTCCCCCCCCGACAAAAAAATACCTCTCAAAATATGTTTCTGACACCATGAAGCGAAGATTTATTATTCACTTTACTTTTGAACATAATAATGAACATTTACATTAATAAGGAACATTAGTTATATATACATACATATATATATGTATATAAATTTTGCTGGCATCAAATGCTCATAAATTTGACTTTTAACCAATATAACGGAAAATTATATAATGTATTCAATTTACACATACTATTATTATCGTTATTTATATATTTTAATTAGAAGCATAGTGCCGCTTAACAACAAGAAATAATATTCATTTATTTATGTATTAGATGTCGCAGATAAGAATACTAAAACATTATTTTAAAAATCCCCCCCCCCCGAAAAAAATTGAAATTTATAATTAAATAGGTAATATTGCTTTTCAAAATTTTCATATTACTTTAAAGTTATATAATCTCATAATTTTTGTAAACATCTCTGAAAATTAAAATAATTCTTCATTTGCATATATTTGACTTTATATATTAAAGGACAATTAAATAAAAAAATCCTTTTTAAATAGAAATACTTACTACTGATGATTTAAAATAAATTCGAATTATAGCAACAGCAATTACATTATTTTTAATACTAATCTCTAACGAAAATAAGAATTATCGGTGAATTCGAATTTAAAATGCTTCCAAGTAATGCAATTACTTTCACGTCTTTAGAGAGAAAAAGATTGTATGGTGTTTAGTGCTTCATAAATGTTACAAGAAAGAGAGAAAATTTAATTTAAAAATGGAAATATAGTTGAAATTGTTTAATTTTAATGTGATTATATTCGGGCCGAAGAGCGATTTCAGAAAATTCCAGATGAATTCTGAACCTGAAAAGTCATTATTATTGCTAAAGTATAAAAGTGCACTTGTACAAAAATAAAAATATTATTAATAATTAATTTCTTTTGTAGATATAAATTCCAATTGCTAATTAAATAAAATAAATAAAAATTCTAGTATTTATGATTATAATATTTTTATAGGAGCTCATGAAGTTAAAGAAAATAATTAATACTGTTGAATTTAAATATGAAATGTTTGAATAAATCAAATTCCATTGTAATAACAAAGAAGGGTGGCGGTGGTAAATCTTACAAAGAAGCACAATTCTTTAATAAATAATAGTTCATTTGCCTTATAATTCCATAACAATTCATTTGTCTCAAACCTGATTATGAAATTTGGTTTCAAATATTTTGACAATCAGAAAACTATTAATACTTCTTTTTCATTTGACGTAAACTAAGTATGGATACAAATGTTATTGGTTACATAGGGGACGATGTTCTATCTTTCCTCTTTGCAGAGACATTCAACAGCTTTGATTAAATTCAATTAAATAATGAAATTAAGTTGAATACTTTAATTTTTATATTTTATTTGCTCTTTCTACCGGAAATTGATATGTCTTAATGTTATATGACATACCAGTATAACAAAGCTAGCCGTCATCATATCACATTGAACCATCGTGTCCTATACAATCTTCCAAAGTGAACCCATGTTAGGCGGCACATGGAATTCCTTAAGTCCCCTAAAAGCTTCGTTATTTATTATTTGGTGTAAGAATGATAATTCGGGATTCGAATGAGCAAATGTAAGTGTGTTCGCATAAATTTAACAACTACAAGTTTTTAAAATTTAGGCTCATATGAATGTGCTAAAATTAACTTTAGAGTTGACACCTTCGAGTTCTGTTCTCAATTTAAAACGCTTCGATACCTTATTGTAATTCTTTTCTCTACTCTTCAAGGTGTCACAAACTAGAATTTTGCCTGCTTTAGATTAGGTCTTATTTTTCGTAAAGGCATGTTTCAAAAACCATTGTTATTTCAGAGGCAGGAGTTTCAAGGACATGCATCTGTTAAAAATGCAGCCAGCTGTGCGGTAAATTCTTAGAAATGCGAGATCACAGAAACCTATTTTAAAGATATCATCCTAAAGGAAAATATGTTCAGATAACATACAATGTATCCTAGGCTTCCTTTTGTATTTTCCCCTTTTTCCAAATCGAACCCGTGACCATCGGGTTGTTCCACAAGAATAGGTTTTTGGAATTTCCACCTACAGTATCCCCTTACGGGCTCAGCAACTTGTCGGTGACTTTCTTTTCTCAAAGTAGGGGAACTGCCAACTATTCTGAGAAAAATATATAGCAAAACGAAATGCAGTATTCGTGAAGTTTAAATCAAAACCCTGGTTCTATTTTAAACCCTCGTTTCATTTTTCTGGAAATTTAAATTGGAATGAATAATAATAATAAAAAAATAATAATAAAAATTGATATCTTCAGAAGTGAATAAAAGTTAAGTCTTCTTTTCAAAATAGGAATGATGCAAGTATCGTCACAGCTCAATACAATACCATTTCTCGTATTCTTGGAATAATAAGATTAACCACTTTTTGTAGTCAAACTTTATCACTCTTGATATATGCAAAAGAAAAGAAAATTTCTGTAATCAAACAATTCGACGTTGAGATTTCAGAACTTTAATCAGATGAATATAAAATGGATCTATGCATAAATTTATACTCCAATGGGAGTTAAAATAAATTAATTAATCTTTAGAAACAGTAAGAAAAATCTTCCTTTTTTTCCTTCACCCTGTATGAGGATAACATGATACTTTTCTAATACCAATAATTTTATAGTGAATTTTTATTTGGCGTTGAATCATTCAGACGCATAGCTTCCATTTAATAAGCCGTAAAACATCGTTCAGTGATCCTGATGAAAAAGCCTTCTTTTACCTGTGTGTTTGAAATAAAGTTTGAATTGCAGAGATCAAATTTACTTTCACATTTCAAGCAGATACAGTTTAAGACAATATCCATCGCTGTAAATCTTAAAAACATTGGGTTTTGTTTAGTTAAATTCGATTCATTTTTAATTTAAAACTATATCAGGGCAATTTTGCTACTGTACTCGTCTCTTTCGAATGCGGTCAGATGATCAGATTTGAGTCGGCACAGTCTTTCAAACTGCACCGAAATGGGAGGGTGTTTGACGGTGAAACGAAGAGCCCGCGTAGTTGATTTGAATAAGGCCACAAATCCAGGGGGGGGGGGCATTCGATCTCAAGACAGAAGCCGTGACATACTTTGGAAAACTAAAAAATCATTCTACAAAACAAATTAATTCTATCTTTATACTTTAAATTGTTTTACAATTTCAGAGGTGTTAATTACATTAGAGAAACAATCACATGACAAAACAAATTTGATGATATTATCAAGTTATGTCATGTATGATAAATTACGGTTACGCCCGTCATGCTAAACGTATTATTATTATTATTTTTTTTTTAAATATTTCTGTTTCAGATTTTTTTTTTTTTTAACAATATTTAGCGAGATTTATGAAACTAAGAAATATTTCGCAATCATGGTATAATTCTGTTGTTAGTATATTTTTTATTATTACATTTGTAACAGTTTGTATTTTGTTTAAATTTTAAGAAAAAAAAAACATTTAGTAAGTTTTTCGAAATTTTAGAGCATGAATAAGAAAGGGGGAAGTCGTACACTTGTCAAAACATTTTCAAAATATGGAAGAGTTTCCTGAAGTCTACTTCAGTTGGCACACCATTTTTTTTACCTAAAATATAAAAAGAAAAAAAGAATGGTGTTTATTCGAAACTTCAATTCGAAATTCGAATAACATTCAAATCAAAATTGTTCCTCTGCATTCTTTCAAACTGCATTAATGTAAAATTATCGAAATTTTAATTTAATAATTTCTGAAAATTGATATTCATATAAGCTTGATGCTTTCCTTATACCCTATTTTTCAAATAAATAACAGAAATAATAATAATAAAAAAAAAACATTTTCTTTATTTTTTTAGAAATAAAAATGTATTAAAGCATTTTATCATTCTTTTCATAAATTTTTAATCCTGTAAATGATTTTAGAGTCATTAATTATCACAAAAGTGAATAAAAATGATTTTTAATGCATAGAATGAAAGCTGAGGATTTCGTGATGATATATTTTATCTGAACTATGAATTCCTACCATTTTCACAAATAATAAAATTGTATTAATTTTACGAAAATTTTAAGAAATATTTAAAAAATGTATTTGAATTTTTTTAAATAATGTACGAAAATTACTTATCAATTTAAGTGGCATAGTAAGAATGTTAATTTTCTGTTTCAGAAAATATAAATTTTTACAGGATAATGTTTTGAACTTCCTCACCTAAATCAAATTAACTCATTTTTTTTCTGCAATAAAAAAATACTATAATAAATTACCAATAATTACTTCGTCGTTCCAATGTATTTTTGCACCAACTTTAAAATCTCTGCATCTGAATTTCTGTTAATTCAGTGGTGTAGAACAGCATTAACTTTTGGGTCCTACGACAATTATAGTTATTTTTCATCGAAAAAAATTTCTTCATTATATTATATTTTATTGAATCGGCTTCTCACAAATATTCTTATTAATGTGTTGCTAAAGCATTAATGTTTATTTGAGACCAGCGAAGTTTTCTATGATGAGAAGAAGTGGCAAAATCAAAAATTCTAAGGGGAGAATCGTTCCCTTACAATTTCCACTCACTTGATTTATGCTTCCAAATACCCCCATTGCAGTCACGGTTTCAATGGGAAATAGACGTCTACCTATTTGATTCTAAATTTTGACAGCTTTCCTGTTTTTCTGAGCCCGTTTTACTGGCGCTCAGTATTTGCAATCTTCAGTTGTAAAAGGAAACCACCCAAGTTGCTTGGAGCTGAACATCTCACTACTTTCTTTTCCTTTTAAATATCATTCAACGTTATCTCGATTTCTTGTATAAGAACATGATTTATCATTTTCAGTGTTTAAACCAGCGGAAGGCAGCTGTCTTTTCAATATAAGTTCTAAAAAGGACATTGACATTCATGGATTCTTTGACTACTCCTTTTAAGATCATTATTTAATGTCAACTCTCCCCTAGATTGAAAAACTCAGTAACACTTGCCAGAAATCATATAATTTTCAAAACCTCCACTTTTGTTTAGCTCTGAATATACCTCTGGTGCTCAAGGGTTGTTGATTGTTGTTCTGAGACAGCTACTATCATTCTTATTGATATCCCGATACATCAGTCCAGTCCACCGAATGTTTGAAACTGATTTCATTTGCACTGACCATATTAATTGGTTGTTTTCTCTTATTTTCATTTCTTCCAATTCTTTTTTTTATTTAAATTGATATTTCTCCAAGCAATTCCTCGATACATTATATATTTTTTTCTATTTCACACTTTAATGTTAAAATTATAAAGTTTTTTTTTTTAATTTTTACGGACTATTTTAATAGTATTAATTTATTTTTTTGGTTTCCAATAATTTGCATCACTTCTGCTAAGCACAACGTAACAATGTATTAATCTTTGCACTGTATACCTACATAAATACAAGCTTTAATTCAATAATTCTGTGACGTTTCAGCGGAATGTTTAAGTCAAAACTACGGATATTTATTTTCTAAAAAAAATTTCGTCATCTAAATATAGCAATACGCTATTTTTACTTGTTTCATGGGGCTACGTCATATGATCTATAGTGGAAAAATAGCATTATCGAAATTTTAATAAGTAACATTGATTACTATAAGTTAAATGGTTTTAATATTTATCCATTTAAAAGTAATATTTGTAATTTTTAAGGCAATACATGTACATTTAAGATTGGCTGAAAAACAATAATTTAAAGATTAAATCACTAGCCGCCATTGGCGATCAGATGATTTGCCGAGAATATTTTCTGTGTTTACAATGAGTTAAATTTCATTACAAAATATAATACTCTCGATTTCTTAATGAAAATATATTTATTGAACCACAACACAACCGTAATACAATAATATCTTCTTTCTGTATATAAACCATCTAAAAAGTTTCAAGTTCTATGAAATGAAAGAGTTTCCAGAAATGCGATTACTTGTTCACCTATCTTCCAAGTTTCGTGGTACGGTAGTTTCAGTTTCTTATTCTTCATTTAAACGATACGAACACACAGCAGAATCCTTCTTCCTTAGTGTGAAGCAATGGAAAAAAATAATTGTTAGAATAGCTATTTGACAAAACAATAAAAATGGTTTAAATTTAGAGAAATGTAATTTTCAAAATTATGTAAACCAGTATGTTTAAAAAGGTGAAGTAATTCAGGAAAAAATTAATGTGACAATTATGTTTAATCATTAAAAAACAACTGTTTAAAAATTTTAAAAGGATATAATAATTTGATATTATTAAATTCCATGATATCAGTACCATTTCATTGATCCATAGATTAAAAAGACTTGTTTAAGATACTCTTGTTAAATTCACCTATTTTAGATTGTTATTAAAACGAAGATTTTAAATGAGAATACGCATTATGGCACAAATTGTCAATTTTTTTTTGTAGATTTAAAAATGGGTTTTGTAAACTTCAGTTCTTTTAACTACTGAAATTTTACAACATGTTTATTTGGTATTTAAGATTTGTAAATGCACTTATATAAATTTCTTTGTGAAAAATCTTTTTTCGCTTTAAATACTTTTTTTTTTATTTGAAATGACAAAAAATAATAATTTGAAAAACCTTTTTCCATTTACGTTGCGCCTCATTTCGAGATTTTATGTGGCCCTTAGCTTATATTCAATATTCAGTTAGAAATTATAAAATTTCAGATTCTTAAACTTTCGAAAATTTTATTTGTTATATTTGTCAACATGTTAAATCCAAACAAAACATTTTAAAACAATAACTCGCTAATTATGGCGCTAAAGAAAAGAAAAACACATTTTTTTTGTCTTGAATGTAAATCAAATTATTAAAAATTAAAGGTTTTTTTTTATTTTATTTTTTATTATTATTATTATTATATAAGACAAGATTAATTGTCAAAAGTTCTTGGGTTCCGATATGCAACCAGTACTCTATTCGGAAATAAAACTGGAACAATTATGTCACGGTAATCTTTAACCTGATTATGATTTTCATTATTCCAATAATTTTCTGTCATGTAATTTCATTTTTATTCATGCAAAACATCCAAAACTAAAAAGAAAAAAAAAAAAAAAATTTGAAAAGACATTGAGAATCCATTTTTTAAGATGCATATATTTCATAGGCTCCTATAATGTTTATTTTTCTTTATATTTGTCCTCATTTCTATTGTCTTATTTTGGATTTTTAATATTTTAAATATTATATCTTTTAAATAAGATGAATTTTGAAGCAAGGTTATTATGTGTTGTGGTTTTTACACTCATGATGGATAGTCTCAATATCAAATAATTTCACACTTAATTAAAAAAAAAAGAAGTAATCTCAATAATAACATCATGAAATTTGCTCGACTGCTTTAACACTATTTTTCATTGTATCAATGACTTTAGCGACATGAATGTCGGTCTACGTTTTTTATTGTCCATCCAGATCCAAAATATTGCCACGATTAATGTACAAAGCCTTTGAAAACAAGCCGAATTTAGTGAAATATTTTACGAAATAATTATTTGGGCTTTTTACAATGAGGCATCCTGACTCCTATCCATAGAAATTTCAAACAAGCTTACTAGTAAAACGATAAGTTAAAATTATACTAAAATACTACTTTTTAACAAACGAGCGTATAAATGTTTCTGCCATGAAAGGAAGATATTTAAACATATACACAATATTAAATAATGATTCAATTTATTTGTAATTACAATCCTAAGATAATGATTTTTAAACTCTGTTATATGTCATAGCAAGAAATATAATGAAAAACTATCCTTGAAAATGTTTACTTACAATTTTTTTTATTTACTTAGAAAAAACTCTGTTTTAGTTTAAGTTCGCAGTATAGCTGGAAAAATTAAAAAAATTGTGCCTTTTCCTTGTATCCAAGTATATTTCAAAACTGAACCAATTTTCAGTTTTGTTAAGAGCACATAATGAAATTCATTCATATCATTTCTTGACTTTGAATCACTGTGTCGTCATCCGTAAGAAATCATTCAAATTCATATGAAGTCGTAGACCGAATTTTATAGTTGTAGGGCTCGCACAATCACCGGCGAACAAAAAAAAAACCCTTAATTTTTTTAGAAATTTTATAGCAATTTACGCATTTGGATATAAGACCGGATATAAAATTTCATATCTACACAACTTAGCATTCGTCCAAAATCGGTAGAAAATAACTCGATTTTTTTTTATTTGTTTGGATATAAAGCTTGGTAAAATTTTTATTAAATGGTATTTTTTCCTTTTTTTTTTCAGTTCGCATTTTACACACATTCGTGCATGAAATAGGGAAAAGTGTTTTACGATTTTTAATTTTTTTAAATTTACTATAAATAAGAAAAAGAAACACCCATGTTAATTTGAGTAGATTTTTCGTGAAAAGTTAAATTTCAAATGTGGAGTAGCAGTGGATTTTTGTAAAAAACTTATCAAGTTATATTATCAAAGAATATCTTCAATTGAATCCATCTGTGTGGCAATCCCTTTAGCACTGAATAAATATATTTCAAGTGCTGACGCCGAAGCCTTTTGATGCAATAACATCTCCGTACCAAATTTTAGACTGTTGGGAATCCCATTTTCTGACCAAGCCAATTCATTTCCTCTAGTATTGAACTTTTAGACCATATGACGTACATCCCAGCTGTTATCTTCGATAACCCCATTCGGCAAACATATGAATTTCCAATACATATGGTAAGCATACTTGGCTGTAATCTTTCTCATGAATGTGCTAAATGTAAATGATAAAACGCTTCTTAATGGTTGAGATAACAAAAATGCCCTCCTCAAATATTTCTTGGAAGCTCGGTGTCGTTATGCTTTGCTTTGAAGCGCTTGTTTGTGGTATTTTGATCCCCTACTTGTTGAATTCAATTAAGGAATTGTCGTTATAAGCAAATTAATTAGTTTGTACTACTCACACAAAAAGCACCTAGATACGTCATTATCTCCTAATTAAACAGATGCGTACAGTTTCGGTGAATAATTCGTGGAAATATTTTCAGTTGATATCTATGATGAATCTTGTAGACGGAAGAAAGCATCTCAGAGCTTCGTATATAATTCCAATTATTTCCATTTTAAAAAACGTAAATCCATAGCATTCCTAACGCTTATTGTAAATTTTATTTTAGAACAATTTTTTGTATTCTTATTCAATTGAATATAAAGCCCGCAGGAACTGTTCTTCTTCTATCTTTCTATTACATTTACTCAATAATTGATTGGTTAGTAATTAATTGGATTGGAAGCTTAATATTTCTGCACTTTTGATGGTATATCCACTTAACAATTTTATTGATCTGCTTTATTATGATTTTAAATTATTTGCTCCATGTATATAGATACACATAGACAAGTAAACAGAATATACTATGACTGATAAATGTTGGACCATATTCTAAATCCGATCCATTTGTATAAATCCGAAGAGACAAATCTTCAGTCGAATTTTCAAAGGATTAGACAGAAAATTAGGCACGGATCTGAGATTTTATGCATGAAGGCCTATGCCAAATGACGTATACCTAACTATCTGTATTTTAGAATTATATTTCAGTTACTCAGATGTTTAGACAGGCTCTTTGTCCGTTGTTGAATTTCGTTCAAAATATGATTATCATTTTTGAGTTAAAAATGCTAAACAAATTCCTCTTATCATTTTCTGAGTTTTTTAGATACAAGACCAACTGATAAACAGGAATAGGAATTCGAAAAACACTATAAAAAACTTGGGGGGGGGGTAAAAAATATGTAGATATTTCAATATCACTAGATAGAATTTTTTTCACGCATTCTGCACATTCCATACTATTTGCACGACAAAGTAAATACAGATTACGTAATATTGAACCCTTTTTTAATTTAAATTGTTAATCAGCTTATTTAAATGTATTCTACTGTAAAGTTCGGTTTTAGAATTTCTGTATGTATTTAACTTTTCATTGTTTATAAAGTCCTTGATAGTTTTCTATGCTTATGACGTTAAAATTTACAAATAGAAGAATTCAGTTCAACTTTCCTGAAATCTTCAGCAATTGTGATGAGGGGGGTGGGGGATAACGTCTTGTGAACAGATACTATTCGGTACGTGGAATCTCTTTACCCTATTATTCAACAACGGAATGTAAATCTTCTTCTCGAAATGTCTTCTTCTTTTTTTTTTTTCTTTACATTTAAGGATGTTTAGATGTTTACATTTAGCAATTAAGACTCGCGGTTTTATGAGACGTAAACATTTCAGATAATTAGCAATACAGAAGGACAAAGTTGTTAAAATATTTCAGAACAATTTTTATTGAATGTAAAAGGCATAAACATTAAATTATGAAGAATAAATAAAAAATTTCTGTTTTTAAAATTTGGTAATTACTTTTTTACAAAATAATAATGATCTTTTTTATATCGAAATGCTTCTTTTTTTATATGCTATTGAATTTTTCTGCAATATTTTAAGATTAACATACACGTGAAAAAAAAATTGAACTAAAAAGTATCTAATGACGGAAATCCAAGGTCAAAGGTGAATACCGGAAAGGCGCTCGTCGTTCCGCATCTCACCCCCTTAATGAGATGGAATAGTCGAAGGGTGGTCGTCTCAGAATCCATTGACGAACAGTATCTCCCTCCCTGCTGTTCATGTCTTTGTGTACAAAGTCGTAAAATCATTCCTTACATTTTCTATTCCTTCTTCTTCTTCTTTTTTTTTTTTTTTAGTCACATGGAAAACATATGATTGTTTCTTAGAATCCCGACTGACAAACGTCGTCGTTGCTGCAATTGTGACCTTGAAATCTGATATTCTTTCTTGATTTTTCTTTAGCCCTTCTAGTTGAAAATAGGGCGATTTTCACTTTTAGAAAGAGAGTAGGTCGTCAAAAATGGCGAAATTTACAAGGCAGTAAAGCAGATCTTTCTATACTTATTAGAATCACATTTTCAACTTTGTAAACGATTTTCAAAAAAGCAGGTTCTGTAAAGAAAATTTCGAAAAAAAAATAATGAAATTTGCTAAAATAGATAAAAAAAACTTTGAAATCATGTTTATAGACATGCGAGAATACAAAACGACAGACTGTGAACCCTTTGAGGGATTTGATTTCAAGTATGATATAGGTCTGTATTAGGTCTAAATCTGTATGCCATATTTCACCTATACAGCTCTTTGATCTATATAGATTTTGAGTTCACTTGTGTTAGAAAAACTGAACGGATTCTTTCAAGATTTGATAAATTTTTCATAGATAAATCCGTAATAAAGGCCGTATATTAAATTTAATTCCGAGCCCAATTTCGCACAGATGTACATTTTGTATCACATTTAAAGGCTATTTATAAAGTATGCACATAGGCCATTTATTAAATGTAATCACTTCATTCAAGGCTGTTTTGAGTTATCTTGTTAATAGATAGAGGGAGAGCATCTGATAAATGTATTTTTCAGTTTCGTGCAGGCCGAAAACACGTAGATTCGTTAAAAATCACAAATACGAATTTTTTAATGAAAATATTATTTTCTCTTCGTATGCTTTTATTACGGGACAGTGAGAACACAAAAATCCTGATGGATTCTATATGATACATACTTTTATCAACATAAATATATGTTTGTTTGAAATTATTTGGTCGAAATTCGTCAAGCAAATCACCCATCTTTCTTTATGTAAATTCGTGTGCACGATAAAGCGAACCCTCAAAAGCGTGATGGAAATTTAATGTGTTGTGTAGCAACTAACATTACAGATTTGCGATAAATTCCTATTTCACTCGATGGGGAAAGATGGTGTCTGGGCCAAAATTACCTAAATTTTTGATAGCATTTATAGCAAAGATAAGGCGCTTTTACTGTAAGATTTCTTTAAAAACTTTTGAAATTTTTTCGCTTCCTCTTCCTTTTTCGCTATTATGCTCAATGTATGAAAATTCTTATAATGAGAAATAAAATTATGGATGCTTTATCATCTATATACACATATATATACACCAGAAAGCTAAGGGGAGAAGATCGTACAGAATGTTTACAAAAAATAAATAAGTATATAAAAAAAAAATGTCATCAACTTTTAAAATGAGTGCATATATATTTGCTTTTGTTACAACTTTTTAGAACAGAACAAATGAATCAATCGGGATACATGAATGCATTTAAGTAAAAAAAGCCATCCCTTTACTCATATGAAAAATTTGCAAGGAAATTAAATTTGAATTTTTAAATTTAATCTGGGGCGTGAAAATTCTACATTTGATATACTATTACTATTTGCGACATTTAAAAGATGAAACAAAAATTAATTGAGTTTAAAAGATTCTGTTTTGTAACTACTCGATCCGTGTTTTCGAACGGAAAGAGCGCTTTTGATGCGCGGTTCGGTGACGAGACGTGAACCGGTAATGCCTCTCCATACATCCCCGGCACTCTTCCGGCAGGGCATCAGGGATTGACTGCGCTAAATGTTTGACGCAGATCTTCCATGGCAGTGGATCCCGAACCCATGACTTTTTGTTTCAAAACTGAGATTCTCTTACAAGAGAGTTTCTTCCCTTTGAAAGATTAAGATTTCGTAATTTGAAATATTTTTGTACTTCCTAAAATTATATTTTAAAATTATTATTTAGGCTGCTAATTTTTCAACTTATGAGCCGCGCCTGATTATGTGGTATTACAATGATATGGCAGATATGATATATCAGAATAATGATGTTGTCAGAATCAGAAACTAATTTTTGGACCAAATATGGACACTTCTGTTATCTTATATTTTGTTATTCAAATATATTTATTTAACTGCTTCATACTAAGAAAATATTCATAAAAAATAATTGCCTATATATGTTGAAAAAATTGAAATATAAAGATTTTATGTAATATTTTTCCGACTCCATTGAGGTTCAGTTTTAAACAAATTTAAAACACAACATAAGTTTTGAGATGACATGATTTGCTTCTGCATAGTTGTTTTTAATTTTTAAGGTAAGAGGATTTGATGATGTCCAAAAATTCTTGTCTTAGAAGATAAAAGAAATCAGTAGTGATTCATCTTCACCAAATTTTCCCTTTTATCATTAATTATTCCACAAATAGAGAAAATGAGAAATGACGAACATTCTGAAATATTATTTCATGAATATGTACAGCATTTATTTTCTGGTATAAGAAGTGTAGAGAAAATATTGTATTCACCAAAGAACTCAAACGTTAGATTCTAAAGAATTTCCATGTTTGAGTTCTTCTCGTGAACGAAAAAAAATATATTGGCCTTATGTCCATCTGTCTGTGAGCACAATAATTCAAAAATGTTTTGAGCTAAACGATTGATTTTCTGTATATGGTCCTTGCATAAAATTCGTAGATTTCTATCAAAGTGGAAGTGAGCTGCAGTCTGTTTTAAGTCTTTAATTCCAGCTGTCTGAATAAGATTAACACAATATTTAAAAAAATATATAGAAAGCCTGGATGGATAAAATTTGGTACGCAGATTAAACATCAAATCTGTAAGTACATATCAAATTTGGAAGGAGGTGGACGGCGATCGTTTTTCACTTTCGCGATCATTTAAACGCGATAGTTTCACAGCGTAATAATTTAAATACATAAAATTTGATAAGTGATTACGTGACTATCATTCTTGTTCTATGACAAATTTTAGTTTCAAGCTGTCGAAAACCAGCGTCTACACAAATACGATTTTCGGGTATTATTAATGATATGCTGGACATTAATCGTCGAAAAAAGTTCATCGGGTCAGTTATTTAATAAAAATGCTAAATTCACGCCAAAGATAAAAATTTCGTAACTATTGTTTATGAATACAATGCAAAACATTCCTCGAAAGTAGTTAATGCCCACGGTTTCATCCAGAGAGAGGGAGAGAACACATTTATAAGAGAATATACCAGAAGGTTATGGCCGAGACGATTATCTCTGGTTTCTTTTAATTGCACCTGAATACTCCAAGAATACTCCAAAAATTCTTAAGTAGGGAAAACCAAAATTTAAAACGAACACGTTAAATTTTTCTGTGTTTATTCAATTAGAAAAAGTTTTATAATAAATGTAAATAAATTGCTCTCATGTTTATCTGTTTGGATATACATTTATCCATATTTTTCTAAAGTCGGTATAGGTTTTTATTTCATTTTTTTAAAACTTTTTTGTTTCATATATTCAGCCAGAATATCTTATTTTAAATCACTGTGTTTATCGACTATGTTTGAATAATCAATCTTTCCGCGAATAATTTGATTAAAATTGCATAAATATACAATAGATTCATAAAGTATAAACAATACTTAAATTATGGTAATTTTATTAGCACTAATTATTTGGAACTTTCAGAATGAAAACAGAAACAGACATTTGGCGAATCGCCAAAAGATTAATAACTAATCACTGCAATGAAAAATGCTCATTTATGTTTGATAAATTGTAGCCATCATTATGTTAACCAAACTACTGTAAAGTGTAACAATATAAAGAGAAAAAAATATTGACATAACAAACGAATCTTTATATAGTCATCTCGATAAATTTATAGTTTTAGTTTATCGCTATAGCTATCACAATAGATTTCATATCTGAACAGACGAATTTCATGATTTCCTACAAGAATTCATCCATTATACTTATGATTTCTCACATTTAAAAAGTTAGATTTCGCTGTGAAAGTTTTAAAAAACATGAGGAAGTCCAGATATTTTGTATTTTCTGGACCAGAAATATCAGAGGTATTATTGTGAATCAATGTTTCCATCTCAGGTGTTCAGATTCTAACTGTCTTTACTATGGCATTCTGAGCTATACCGTTTGCCTATTCAGCGAAAAAGATCCGTTGGTTACAAAGAATTTTTGCTGCTTGAAGGAGGTAAGGAAGGTAGTCAGGAATCTTGAAGGTGGCTTTTGTATTTAATTCTACCAATACAGTAAACACCCGAATGCCCTTTCATGAAACTAAAGGGGGGGGGTTGCTATTTCAGTTGTCTAACGGAACAAAAAAATTTCACCATTTCTTTAAATGCGTTTCTCTGACTCTCAGCTTCTTTGTTCGTTGGAGGCACTCACCCATCTGGGTTGGGGGGGGGGGTGGAATTTTCTGAGAACTGTCAAAGGATGTCCAAGTTACCCCTGTTGCACAGCAATCATCAAAGAAGAACCGCCCTTAAGAAACGGATCCTCTTTTGTGTACCAAACACTGAAGATTGTAAGCTTTCCACTACTACTTTTTACTAGGAAAGAAATTTTTCTCGTCTTTGAAAAGAAAACTCGAGAATTCCCGGATTCTAAATTACCCTTATCAAATAAATGATCGTTCGATTGGGAAATTAAAATAGGTACTCTGAAACCTTTTAAACATGTGATAATTAAATGATTATAAAGCATTATTGCTAAAAATAAATTATTTAATTTTATTAATATTGTACTGGACTTGATATGATTTTTAGAAAATATTCGTTAGCCAAATACCAAGAGAAAATACACACTTTTTATAGAGCGAAATTATATATATATCTATTTAAACTTTCAAAACACAAAACAGCACCGAATATTCAATGACATATTTAGCTGAAAAGTACTATAAATATTACATTTGTAAGATAAAAAAATGATATTAACTAATATAAATAATGTCTTTTTCTGAAAAAATTGTGATTAAATCATGTTTCGATGTTTACTTTCTGAATTCGGAATAAATATGCAGTAAAGAAATATGTATCAGTTATTAATTTATCAACTTTTTGTCATCAAATATGGAACCAGAAAAATATTGAATTCGAAATAATGTATTTTAAATAAATGTAGATCATTGATTAAGGAACTACATATTTATGCAGTATTTCAGCTCCAGTTGCTGTCAAAAACCAATGATCTCTGTTTGTTTATATTTCATTTTTCTTGTTGACGCATATTCCTTTGCAGAAAATTTCAGAAATATGTAAATTTCTTTAACATTTCAAGAGAACATACGTAGCAGAAGCTTATTTCTCCGCATTTTTAATAAATATTTCTTTGTACTATGAAGTATTTCAAAAACAATGCATATCAAACATCATTCGCCGTAAATTTATTTTTCTTTGTATGATCGTATGCGTACTTCTTTTGTTACGCTTCTTTTCTAAATAATACCCAGGAAATTTCAGAATATTTCCCAGTCTTTTTTTTCCACACTTTTCATACATGCTTACAAAACTTTCGTCTTAGTAGAATTGTGAGAAAAAAAACGAAAGAAAAAAAAAAAAAAACAGTGCAAATTTGAATCTCTTAAAATTTTTATGTTCATGAAAATGTTTTATATATTTCCATACAATCAGTAAATATAATAGCGATGTTTTAGAATCCTCTCTTTCTTTATTGGCTTTTGGCACGTTTTAAATTCATCCGATTGCAGTTGTACGTGGTCGCAATTATAGCTGAACTATCTAAATTGAAAGTTTCCGACATTTATAATTTTTCACACCGTTTATATAACTATTTTAGGTGATGTTTCATTTGTAGTTGGAATTACTGAACGAACTATTAGAAATATAAAATTGACTGATCTTCTATTTTCATTGAATAAGTTCTGAAAAGTATTTTCTAACTGCGATCTCTTTTAGCTGGAGAATGCTTTTACAACTCCAGACTAAGAAAATGCGGAAAAAGTGATTTTTTTTGTTAATAATAAACATTAAATTTAAATTATCACAACTTCTGTGTAAATTGATATGAAATATCTCTTAAAATCCTTCTTAATGTGCCCCCTGAGTTTGCCTCCAACAAGTAAAGTAGATGATCTAGCAACTCTTTGGATGATTTGTATAATATTTCATCTTTTTGAGTAATGCAATTGCTACTTCGTTGTTTGGCATCGTTTGCTCTAACAAAGGGCACATTAAAATGGATTTCTACTCGAATGGATTTCTTTTAAAAAAATTCTTTTAGTGCATTTAAGATTTTGAAAGAAATAAAGCTCTTTGAATTTTGGCGGCAAAATAACGATCTGTTCTTTTAAAACCTTGCATGATTTTTATGAAAATTTAGCAATTAGTAAGCTAAATTTAATTATAATAGCGAATTTTTTTGAAACAATAACATTAAAGTTATTCTGGGACAGACTTTATAATTTTGACCCCGAGGCAGAGAAGGAGGATAATTTCACCCCCCCCATCTAAAATATTTCGCAGCTCACCAACAAAAAATTCAGCCAATAATATCAGATATAATATGCACCAGTTCCGCAAACACAGCAGAATTGTAATGTTATTGTTTTCCAGCTTGGAACCCTTTTTGCAAACAGGCCGATACCTTACAATTGGACCACTATGGCCTCTAAACTTTTGAAATCACATGCTTGAATATTTCAGGTAATATTTTGTATTTTCAAATATTAACGAAGTATTTAACGGTTTTGTTAATGGCAGCTGTGGTAGACACAGCAGAAACTACGCACGAGATTATTGAATAACATATTTAGTCTATTTGGGAGGGGAGGTGGAGGATTTGAAATTAGCCTCAGAAAGTTGCGCAAATGTACAAAGAAAATTTTGCAAATTCCTTGAAGTCTGATTAGAATTGTTTCAAACAGCAATAATTGTGTCTTAGGTATCAAAATAATTATCATTTTTCATTTATTTCTTTTAAATTTGCAAAATCAATCACCACTCTTACAAAAAAAATGATTAAAATTATTTACTTAATCTAAAGGAGATTGTTTAGAGCAATCCACCTTTGCATTTTCTTTCTTCCTTTCTTTATTTTTCTTATTCAATTAGAATATATACGACATCTAGAATTCATCTAAATTTGACCGAAATTGTTTTAAAATACAATAACTGAGTTTATTATATTTTATATTTATTATGGTTTTCTTTTGAATCAGCCTTACCAATAAATATTTTCACTAAAAGCAATAATAAAGACCAGAGTTAAAAAGATTTCTTAACTAGTGTTAGATGTTTCTTGAAAAGTTTGGCGTATGAAATTCAGCGCTACATTTTTTGGGATAGAATTTATTAATTTCCGATAAGAATTGTTTCAAACAAAATTAACATTATTTTATTTAAGAGATAATTCACTTTTTTTTTTTTTGCATTTACTAAATATTAACATTTTTACGAGAAAAATAACATTAATTACTTCATTTAGCATCGAACTCATTGATCAATTAGTTTAGAGCAATTAATTGATGATTTTTGCTCGACACCTTTTTAGAAAGGAGGAGGGAAGTAGAGAAATTCTCTTTCCCCATCAGTCAGTCCCCTGACGTTCGAACCTTTTCCAACAATACAACAATACAAGACGTAGAGGGTCCAATCCCTTTTCCCAATTAGAATGACCCCTTCCCCCAACTGAAAAACTTCTTTCCATTTGCTAGAGGTTTGTATTTATCTTATTGGTCTGGTGGTCAGATAAAAGAGCTCAACTCACATCTTCACAGTTCATCACACTGTTGAACGTTCTTTCGTTTGTCGTTCGTTTGTCTTGATAATCTGGTAAGTACAAAATATTTCCATTTTTGCTAAGAGTAAAATGCATATTTTTTTGCTGATAAACTGCAAAATAAAATTTAGTCACACTTTGATATATGTTAATAATTTGTTATTATTTTGTGTGTCTCGTTGAATAGTCTAAAAATGACCGTCTTATTTTCAACATTAACTTACGCTTCTTTCGGAATGCGTTTTTTTTATAATAATCATTAAGATTAGGTATGCTAGGCGTTAGAATCTTTAGGATTATTCATTCAGTTGTGTTATTTGCTGTTTATATTTCTTATGCATTTAGGTGTAGGATGTTAGACTGTCACGTAGGAAAATATTGTCACTAAAAGCACATTCAAATTCGATTTTTTTTCAGATTATATTTCTAACATTTATAAGTAAAGATAATTTTGGAAATCTTTTATCCTGTAAATATATTAATTAATAAAACATTTTCCATTATTTTGCTTTTGTTGTCATGGATAACATATTATTTTTTCGTATACATCTCCTTATTTAAATGTCGCAGAAATATTTTTGTGACTGAAATAAAGTCGCGAAATGTTTCTCTTCGTTTCTAATTCTGAGGATATTTATATCATTCTGCTCTTCAATAATAATAATTCCTTCTCTTTAGACAGATCTCATCTGTATTGCATTTTTATATTGTTCTTATTTGATGAAAGTTCCATCCTCATTAAAAAAATATTGAAATGAAAATATTTCCATCCTCATTATTAAAGATAAAAATTCATTTTTTTATAACTGGAAAATATTTAAAACTGCAGTCCAATTTCTAAAATTGGACAATCGTGATGCATCCGCCTGAAGTATACAAAAGTCGTAAAGACATTGCTAATATAGTGACATGAATAAATCCAAGATTTTTAATGCATGAAATATCTTTTAAGACCGTTAGAATTTTTATATTAATGAAATCTTTAAATACTATCTTTGAATTCTAATTCCACGAGAGCATAAAAATTGAAATAATTTTTTAATCTGAATGTTTTTTTTAATCATACATTTGCAAATATTGAGATTTTAGTTGTAGTGTGTGAATGTTTTTTTTTTTTTTTTTTTTTTTTTTTTTTTTTTCAGTACTTACGCTTTTTCGATGATTTCATTACTGTTGAATGTATAAAATTTAGAGTTAAAATAAATTTCTAACCTTTATTTTTGTCAGCTAATAAAAATTAAAATTTAAATTGCTAAAAATAATTGCTTTAGCAATTTAAATTTTTTAATTTAAATTACTAAAATAATTTGTAGTTATATTTAATATCAATTTCTTTATAATTATTTTCGTTTATGCAATATTTATTATGTGGGTGTTGATTATTAAAACTTTGAAATCCATAATTAGATTTTAAAAAATTAATTTTCATTTCTCTTACTCATTATTATATCCAATTTTCCTTAATTCGAATTTTTTTATTATGGAATAATAATTCTGGTTCCAATAACCTCAAATTTTCCATTTCTGCATAAGTAATTTTTTAAAAATCTCAATTTGTAATATTTGTAGACGAAAATAATAAAAAAAATATTGTTTTTAGATTTTCCATAACATTTGCTACCTACTTATTTTGATTCAGTTTGACTTATTAGTTCTCTATAATCTTTCATCAAATTATTGCTTTTAGAAATGATAATTTTTTTATGATAAATAATTAATTACAAATATATTATTTATGCAAATAAGCCATAAAAACATTTTTTTTAATCTCTTTCTTTTGAAAATTAATTTTAAGATTGAATAAAAGTATAAATTTTATTTAGAATTCCTTTTAAGAATTATAAAATATAGACCAATGTTTTATATAATTGCATTTTGTAAAAAATTTATAAAATAAGAGAAATAATTGTATTTATTCAATAATAATTATGCATTAATTTTTCATCATTATTCATCCTTCTAAGGAATGTAGTCATAAAATCAGTCGTTATCAATCGCCAAATCTTAACGACAAAATAAAAATAATAATGATGAGGTAAAGCCTAAAATTCATCTTTTATGTCTCATTTATTTGAACGTGCAAACAGGTTGAGTAGATACCCGTTGCCAGATGTGCAGTCTCGATGACTTGTCTTTGAAAGCTAGCGTTCTTATCCTCCAAAATTTAAATACATAAATAGGGTATTTCTCCCAAAAATATATTTTACATTAGTTAAAATAATAGTAATAAAAAATGTATTTGATCTTATGTATCATAAAAAAATGTCCTAACATTCCTTAGAATTAAAAAAATACATAAGATCAGTAAAAATACTGACTTTTCAAGAATTTTTTGAAGCCCAGAATGAAGTATGTTTATATAGCCCATAAGAAAAAAAAGTACTTTTTGGCTTGGCAGAGAAATTTATTATCTTAAATCTCATAACATAAACTTCAGTCTCTAAAATTTTAATACAATTTTTAAATCCTTTTCTCTCAAGTAATCCAATTTTTTTTTTAAATGGCAATATTGTGAAAGAGCTTGTAACATCAGTCGTCATTATTGTTCCATATGGCAATACGAAGTATCGTGTCTACTTATGATTGGTGTTTCAAAGCAGATAACCATTATGTTTTAATATTTTATAATTATCCAAAAATATTTCTTAATGGTTTCCTTAAATATTTTGATATATTTTCAGTTTGATTTATTTATTTCCCTTTTGTAAATTTTAAAGTTTATTCATAAATATGAATTGAAAAAAAAAGCAACAAAAAGGAGTTTTTTTGAACATTCATATAATTTAATTGATTTTTTTTCTCTTCAGATTCTGCAATGGAAAGCAAAATGGAACTAGAAGTTGAAACCACAATTGTAAGTGTTTATGTTTTATTAATATCACAAAAAAAAAAAAAAACATAATTATCAGATTTTTATCTGATATGTTGAAAGGTTTTATAAATTTTTTCAGAAAGAATAAAAAAAAAAAAAAATCACAGAAAGGCATAAACTTCTGTTTAAGTAGAAAAAGAAAAAAAAAAAAAAAATCACAGAGAGGCATAAACTTCTGTTTAAGTAGAAAAAGAAAAAGAAAAAAAAAAAAAAAAAAGGCTTTTTGATTGAGTTATCGACTATTTCATCTGAGTGTTTAAAAAAACATATACGAAATGCAATACTCTATAAAGATCCTCCCTTAATTGTTAAATTGGGATAACATTAGTGAATAATGCAAATATATGAAATGTATCGACGAAAAGACATAATGAGGATTTTTTTTTTATGAAAGCATACCTTTAAAGTATCAGATTTCTCTAAAGAATGAAATGAATATTTCTTCATATATTAACGAATATTTTAATTAAAGAATTTCATTCAATTTGAATTTTAAATCAAAAGATCAATTGAAAGTACATATCGAACTTTAAATTTTCAAGTAAATAGTGTTATGGACTTTTTTATTGTAGAATACATAATAATTTTTCAAATTTCATCTTTCAAGTATTTTATTTAAAGAAAATGTTCTAAAATATTTCTGCCTTTCTAAAAGTGCTTATAAATCAGGGAAGGATGACGTTATATTTTTTTTCTGGTTATTAGTCGCTTATTTGGAAAAAAAAAAAATTATCTTTCGATTAAAAGATTTTAATGTTTGCAACCATTTCTCTTCAGCAAATACATTTTTGATTAACATGAAGAGTTGAATATTGATATATGGATAAAGTGTCATTTATTTCTAAATATAAGTCTATTGATTTTTTTTCTAGTGTCAGATGATTTTTTTATATTTTCATCTTGGAAAAAAATCAACTTTCTGAAAAGTGGGAGGAACTTGTTTAAATTTTATTATGTTTTCTTTATGAACTACTTTGACCAAATTCGTTTGTTATTTTGTTGAAAACATAAATGAAAAAAAAAAAAATGAAGGCATTTATTTGCTCACTAGAGCCTATTTTATTAATATTTCTACCCAACATGATGAATATATTAACATTTTTCAAATTATTAAATTTTGCAGCCCTAAAAGGTAACAGTTGTATTGTATTTATGTGCTCTTATCGGTAGAATTATTTAGGTATTATATCACCTATTTATTCCAAAGAATACATTGAGGAGCGCAAGTGTCAATTGATTTTGATCTGATTCAATTATCTCATATTTGAAGGAAATGTATTTTGAAATTGTATTAAGTTTTTGAATATGTGGCAGTGCTCTTCATTTGTTATAATGATCGTATATAGTAGACTTGTATAAACTACTTTAGCAATTTGCTTGAGATTACTTATAGGTGTTGCGATATTATTGTTAATAGAGGGGGGGGGTAAATTTCTTATTAAAAATTGTCAGGCTAATTAAGCTTCAACCAGCTAGACGTTAAAATATACAACTTTGTGCAATCAACGTTTATTAATGCTTAATCAATAGCTTAACTTTTTTTTAAGGTAGATGGATAAAATATTTTTTAGTAAATATTTTGATAATTTTTTATTAAATTATACCTAGTTTTTGTTCTTATTACTTTATTCGACCGTCCAAATTTTGTTTCTACTTTTATTTTTTGGTGAATACATTCATTTTTATTTCTATGCAATAATAAATTTTAGAGCTTTTTTACATCTTTAAATTCTTCTTTTTTATATTCTAAACTATTGTATAACTTTCTTACAAAATATCTCAAATTTAAATTGAACGATTGATATTTTCCCTTAAGAAAAAATTAAAATCAGATGCTAATTGATTTTTGTTGTTGTTCCAATTTGGTATAATAACTTCTCAATATGCTCCACTTCTTTTGCACTATAGATTAAGCAGTCATTTCATTTAAAAATATTATTATTAAAATTATAGTTTTTTTAAATACTTATTCATGCGAATTAAACTTGAAAGCTTGAAGGCAGCATAAATCTGTTCCTTCACAATCATTTGCTTTCCAATCTCACGAAATCAAAATTGCAGTCCACTTGCCATATGTCAATATTTTGAGCTGATCTACTATCACTGAATGGCACATTTCGCACTATGAACTGTATCTAATTTTGAAAAAAGTATTTTTCTACACATTTTTAAAATCAATTCGTAAGCGCCACCATTTCTCAGCCTATTATTAAAATACCATTTGTTGAGTATCAGTTAGTATTAGTATTGTAAATTGTGTTGAATATTATTTAGACTCTAGTATTATAATTAGTATGAATTATTATTTATTATTAGTGATTATTATTAAGTCTCAAGTATTATAATTAGTAGTAATTAATATTAAGTTGTCACTTTGTCATTCAAGGCATACTATAAAATAAGAAAAAAAGAATGTACTACAAAAAATAATAAAGAAGCTAGCAATATCAAAATTTGTCTTTTTTTTTTTTTTTTTTTTTTTTTTTTGCAAGAGAATAGGAAACGCTATTTGCTGGCATTGCCATTTCGTTGCGTGAAAATTGGTCGGATCTTATTTTTCCATCAATTTATAAATAAGCACAACATAAATAATGAAAAAAAATATCACATTATTAATGCTCTATAGGATTTTGTTGGTATTAAACGGTACGCTATAAACATTGAACAAGTACAAGAACAAAATTAATCGAAAACGAACAGTTGTCAAACTTGACAAATTCGAACTTTTCAGTTTGAAATAATGAATTTAATTTTTTTATGGGTATAAAGCTTTATAATCTTTATTATTTTGGTTAATTAGCAATGAAAATAAACATTTATTTCAAAAAATTTTGAATGATTTTTGTTATACTGCTTGCATTTTTTTCTCACAATAATTTTAAATAAATAATTCATAATAGTAATCGTATGTAAATAATTCATGAAAATAATCTTATAATTACCTAATTCATATCTTTATTAATCTGATGTAAATAAGTTATTCACAGCTCTATTGCGAAAATTATTGAGTATTATGTATTAAATCTACGTAAAATGGTTTTTTTTTTTTTTTTTTCTTTTTAATTTATGTTGTTAGCGTGTTATACGGAAATTTAACAACTTGTTCCATAGTTTCACGGCACAATTGCTGCATTCAAAATGCAATATACATTTTGATTAATAAAACTGCTTAGAAACTTTAAGAAATTATTTTTTAAATTTTTAATAGATATTTAATCATTATTATAACTTCATTTACTGAAACTTATACTTATTTAATAGTTATTCATTATTTGTTCAAAACTTTAAATTCAATAATTTAGGAGATGAATTAAATGTTGAATAGGATGAAATTCTTTTAATGGTTTTGAAAAATGAAAAATTAATTATTGAATATAACAAAATCTTCATTAAAGCTTTTTTCTTTTCACTTATATATGCAAGAAAGGAAGTAATTGTAAATAAAAAACCTATTAAATACAGCTATAATTTATACCTTTAAAATATAACTACTTTAAGCTGTTGCATATCAAAAGAGCTGTATGTATATAATCTATCCTTAATTTATAAAAATTCTATCAAAAAAGATTCTGTAATACTCAATTCTACCAAATAAAACCTTACTTTTAATTAATATGAAAAAAAAAAACATTTCAAACTTAAGTATTTTAATATTTTCCAGTTTCTCGAGAAATTGCAGTCAATATCAAGACAACTTTAATAAAAAGTCATGAAAAAAAAATCGAAATTTTTGTAAGTTATTGTATAAATTGATACCACATTTAATAACACATTTTGTGTACTAAATTAAACATGGGTTTAGAACTCGGAATTTGAAAACAACTATTTTAAAATACGCATTTCCATTGCTAATTATCTTAAAAAATCAAGTAACTATTTTTAGAATAATTTTTCAAGCTAACGGGTATTTTTTTTCCAACATGAGTAATATAAGGAACATTTAAATATCTATTACCCATTTTCACACTCATTTTGGCTTCATTAAAATGAGTTTACAAAACAAATATCGGACACTTCCAAGTTGTTAGCTCGCACTGTATGGTACATTTGTCAATGGAACTTCATATACCATTATTTATTGATGATAATCCGCATAAGAGTTTTTCTACATTTTTCTGTTTATATATCATATTTTTCAGACTCAATTTTTAATACTTATCATCAATTCTTCTTTCAGATAGAAGAACAACTCACAATTGATCAAGCGTTCTCCTTTTCAGAAGCTTAATACATGTAGTAAGTATAAATCTGAGCATTTCAGTCTTTAATGTCGAAAATTTTTTCCTGTATAACTTATTCTTCCCGTTCTTCAATGCTCCCCCGATTAGTTATACTTTTCTCATATGAGTATGATTTTTTGCAAATGCGCAGTAGGATATGAAAAGTCTGTTATGTCCATAAGCACCAAAAGTATGATTTCTGAGTAACAAGAAGATTCCTTTTTTCTAATTGATTGAAAATTCTTGAAAGATTAGATCGAACTAATTATTAAAAAATAAAGTCTAAAATCTTCTTCGTTCAATTACATTGTATTCTTTCGCATATCATATTATAAAAATTGGACAAAAATATTGACACACACACACACAAATATATATATATATAT